>NC_084460.1:197823066-198517441 GCF_027409185.1 Cynocephalus volans | reverse complement strand
TTGCTCACTCATGGGAGAGCTGAGTGAGAGCCCTACCCCCACCTCTCTCAGTAAGTGTCTGTTTGGAGAAAGTGACAAAGGGGTGAGTGGAGGCTTCTGGAAGCTCTGCCACTGGACTGGGAGCTCTTTAGGGGAGAGATCATCTCATTTCCTGGCACCTACATAGGGCCTGGCATACAGATGTGCATTGAATGCATGGATAATGGATGGATGGATGCATAAGAGATGGATAGATAGATGGATGAATGGATAGATGGATGGATATTCTAGTTGGTATATCCAGGAGATATGGGAGGACTGGGGTACAATGATCCCCTCTATTTGGCCTGAGATACGGGTGGGAATCTGTCTGCTTGCTCCCTCCCCCTCACTTTGACCACATTCAGACCCCTCACTTTGAGCCAACAGAAGCCCTCAGAAGCTGACTGGACTGACTGGGGAGCCATTCCAGGCACAGCTGCTCACCAGCCATGTAAACCTGGACCAGTCATTTCATCTATCTTAGCCTCAGTTTCCTCCACCAGTAAGTGGGGATGTTATAACTGACCCATCAGTGACCAGGGTCATTGCAGAAACTAGATGGGAAAGAGCACAGGACTCTGAAAGCTCACATGCTGTGATGTGGGGGCTGGCATGTCACTACAAGTGAGAGAGAGAATGGCTGCCCATGCCCTTTAGAAAGGATCAAGTGGTATTAAAATGGGAAGTTGCTGCTGCTGCATTTCTAAGTATCCAGATTCTGTGTTTCCAGAACACCATGATTTGGGGGTCCTTTGGGCAACTCAGGGACCCTTCTAACCTCCAGCCCCTGCCCTGAGTTGTTCCTTCTCCCTGGTCCCTCTTCCCTCCATCATCCAGCCCTCAGCCCTGGACCCCACTTTCCAGTCTTTGATCCCACTCCGAATATAGACTCAAAGCTCACTTTTAAGAGTCAGGCACAAAGTTTATTACGTGCGTTAGGAGAAGGGTCTGAAAAAGGAGAACCAACCAATGGCATAAAAGTCTTCCATCTTTCCAGTGAGGGGTAAGAAGGGCCCAAGTAAATGGGTGTGCTGGGCCAGATACAGCAGCACTGCAATTGACACTGTCCCCCCGCCTCCAGTATATACACGTACACACACATATACACTCCATCACACACAAAAGCATTCCACCCACAATAAATCTCCATGCACACGCACACAAATAACATCTACCTCCACATGTGCACATTCCATATGCACACCAATACACACACACACACACACACACCCTGACCCACACAGGTGGAGAGGAAGGCTCCAGGAGACCCCTCCCGCAGGCAAGTCCTACCTCCAGGCCTTTGACATGCTGTTTCCTCCCACCCCGAATATCTTCCCTGTCCCCCTTCAAAGAGATGGAGGCATCTGTAAACTTTGTATCTCCTCCCCCAGCTCCACCCTGGGCTCAGTGGCTCTCCTGGGTTCACTCTCTTTGTTACTGACTGACCAGGCTTGGTTTGCCCTCTCCACTATACAAATGACTTAAAAATCCAAAAATTGGTGTAAGGATTGGAAGGTTTATTCAGATTACCAGTACTTAACTAAATGTCTAACCAAGCAAACAGAGAGAAAAGAGGAGCAGTAGGATCCAGTTTATCCTAGTCCCAATCGGCGGGGCCAGCCTATTCCACTGACACAGTAATTGATAAAAGCAGATGTCCCTACTGCTGTCAGCACAAAAAAGAAAAGTATCCACTAGATTTAAATCAGAGAAAGAAAGCATAGCCAGGAGCCCTCCAGGGTGCACCTACATAGCAGCAGATACAATCCAACCAAAACAGCAGGAGAGAGCTCAGAAAATCAGAGAAAGGTAAAGAGAATTTTAGTGGCTTCTGGGCTTCCAGTCACTGCGTGGCGTGGGAGTGAATCCCCCGATCAGGGGGAACCTGCTCAAGCAAGATCTTCACAGTGTAGGACTGGCCTTCCTACCTCTGCTAGTCACCCGTCAGGGCAAGCCGCTGCCTGCCAGAGGGAGCAGCTTCTCACAGGTCGAGAGGAGTTTAAGCTGTAGTTGTCCCACAGTCACTTTAAAGAGGAAGAAAAGGGGAGAAAAAGGAGAGTAGAAGAGAATAAAGCATTGCCTTGTTAAAATCTAGGCCGGGGACTCCAGGAGAGACCTACCAGCAGCAGAGACATGGGAGCAAACTAGTCCCAGTGGCCACTTGCCTCTTGCAGCTGGAGTCTTCTCTGCTGCCCAAAGCTTTCCAGTTTTCACCGTTGACTAAATTAGGTTCTTGGGTTCCAAAGTCGTAGAAATGAACAATGTACCCAGCAGTAAAGCAAGCAATGCTTTATTAAAAGAGGAGATAGACTTATGCATAAGGGTGGCAGCTACAGTAAAGAAAAGCCCCTGGAGGGGAGCTGTTCATGGTCTTTTATTGGGAAAGGAGTTGACGGGTACAGGCCAGCGTTATTGGGGGTGGTCCATTCTGTTCTTCCTGGTTGCGTCATGGATGCATGCCCATTTAGGACTTTGGTCCTTGAGCCTACTCAGTAGGTCCAAGACGCTGGTGGTGTTCATCATCATCATCCCAGGAGGGTCATTGTAGCGGTCACCTTGAAGTTTTATGCACATGCGGAATTCCTAAAAGGATCTTAAGGTTAATCCATAACTCAATTTTTACAATTACGGTCAACAAGCCTTGGAGAGGGGTTTTGCAACTCAGTGAACATACTTGCTCTCTTATCTCAGTTTATTTTATCAGGGCAGGCCTGGGGTAATCATTTGCCCTGGGGGGTCTCATGACTGAGGAGTGGAAAAGCAACAAAGTGTCCTCTGCAGGGAAAAGAGTCAGTTTGGTTCACAGGTCTAGCCTTACTCTGTTTCATCTTCCCTGTTCAGGGTGGCATGTCCCATGCCCTTGACCCTGGTCTGGCTCCTCTCCTCAACACAGTTCCTGTAGACCTGGGACCTGTCTCAGGACATTTTGTGCCCCGGGGTCCAGCACAAGGTTCAAGATAGACAGAGTAGGTAGTCAATAAGTAATTGGAGAATGAATAAGTAAACAAAGAATTTTTTGTGTGTCTTTTCTGCTCAACCTCATTGCAAACACCCTAAGGATGATGACCATAACTTACATGACAAACCCCAACTCAGGGGTCACCACCACCTGGAAGCCCTCCTGACCAAACCAGTCCTTCCCAGGCCCTCTCACTTCTTCATGGAGATCCCTTGTACCCAGATCAGCCATCAGATCAACCCCTCCCCACATGTCCATGGGGTACCAAGACGCACTGCAGCATCTCTGTTGTGCAAAGAGTAGGAGCTTTGCAACCAGACAGACCTGGGCTCCAAGTCAGCCTCCACCACATCATAGCTGTGGGGTTGTAGCACAGGTCAGTTAACTTCTCAAGTCTCAGCACCCTGGGCTGTAAGAAGGGGAGAATAACATCCATTTTGCAGGACTTCCGGGAGTTTAAAGTGAGGGCATGTGAGTCACATGCACCTCCCAGTAGGTACCTGACAAACAGGAGGAGTATTATGGCCATTATCATTAGTTCTGTTACCAACCAGATTGAAGGAGTGTAATGACCACTTACTCTGCCACGTGCTTGGCCCACATGCAAACCCAGTTAGTAAGTTTTGAATAGAACATGTGGCAAAGCTAATTTTCAAAATCCGGAGGCCTGCAGACTATTCGTATTGGATTCTGTGCCCTTGAACTCTGTGCCCTTGAACAGGGTCTGGGTTTCCCAGGTGTGCGTGGTGGAGCTGGGGAAAGAAAGAAGAAACCAGCCTTTCAAAGAGTTGCAAAGTCCAATATTGATCCCACAGAGGTGAGGCAGATCTTGAAAGAGGCTGCAGCCTGGACTGCATGCCCTCAGTGAACCCTCTCAAATGGGCCATGCTGAGCCTTGACCCCCAACTCCAAGCCCCAGGAGCTTCAGCAGGATTAGTGAATGTTCTTGCTATGCATGGCGAGAGGCCCCTAGCCGCTGGGTTGTATGCATCAATTTGAAATCAGGCCAGAGCTGGGCATCAATGGGAGTTTGCATATTCATGTGGCAGAGCCCTGAGATTTAGTCACGGCTCCAGGCCCAATTATGCAGGGGCTTATTAGCCTGGGAGTCAACAAGGGAGCCCCACCAGGATCTGCACAGCCATCGATTGTAAATTGCATACACATCACTTGTTGGGATCCTTAAGGGGCAGTGCTTACCACCATGGTTCATCCTCTCTAGGAGGCCAAGGCATATAAGGGGAAAAGCCACTAGGTTGAATTCTGACTTTGACATATAACCATTGAAAATGACCCCTCACCTCCTTGTCTGTGAAATAGGTACACTTATCTTTAAGGGTTTCCAAAAGAATTGTAGACATGTTTGGAAAATGTCCTTGGTGGATCCTAACACATAAACATGCTCTTAAATGCCAACTGTCGACACTGAAATCCCTCTACTCATTCCAAGTGGCCATGGTTTGATGATTCCTGAAATGTGCCAGCTCAGGAGAGAACAAAGGGATCCCTAGTCATTATTTCAACACCACCACCCACTATCCTCACATCTCAAGCACTTATTCTGTGTCTTGCACTGTGTTATAACATCTCATTAATCCCTCCAACTATCCATGTGGTACAAA
This sequence comes from Cynocephalus volans, assembly GCF_027409185.1. Classification (NCBI taxonomy): domain Eukaryota; kingdom Metazoa; phylum Chordata; class Mammalia; order Dermoptera; family Cynocephalidae; genus Cynocephalus; species Cynocephalus volans. The sequence continues at coordinate 198,512,839 of NC_084460.1, read as the reverse complement.
CACTAGCCCAGTTTTACAGATGGGGAAAAGAGAGGCTCAGCAGGTTGAATAATTTGTTAAAGTATTGCAGAGCTAGTTTATGGTAAAGGTGGATTTGAATGCAAGGTCAAAAACCATAGCTGAGTTTCACTAAACGCCAATAGCTTAGAAAAGTAGCCAGATGGTGTAGGTGGAAAAGTGACTGTTTTTCAAAATAAATCTTTGAATGCTGATGACAATCAACTTTCATGGAATGTTTCCTAGTAACATTGTCGACATCCATTAGCTCATTCTCTCTTCACACTCATCTCATAGGATAGGTGGCATTTTACATAAGAGGAAACCATGGCTCAGGGAGTTTATAAGCCTCAGATAACCAGCAGGTTGGTATGAGAGACAGGGAATTGGATTACAAGAAGCAAGGCCTTGGAAGTCAGACAGACCTGGGCTTCAATCTTGGGGCACATATTCACTGTGTGATTGTGGGCAAATCACTAGCCCTCTCTGTGCCTCCATTTCAACCCTCTTACAGAGTTGTGGAGATAACTGTTGAGATATTTAACTTGCTGAATCTCACTTTCCTCCACTGCTGGGATTAAGCGAGACAACATAAATAAAGGGCTCAGCTCAATAAAAAAAAAAATTATTAAAACCACTTTTTTTCTACTCTCTCTCTCCACAGTGCCTTGTGACCTGGTTGCTTTTAAGGGGCTGGGCTATTTTGGTGCACTGAGCTGCTGTGCACTGCTCAGTCTGGTTTAAGGGCATACATCAGATACCCAGTGTGGCCTGGTATCCCAGTGACTGCGTCAGTCTCCAACTGGCCTGGAGTTGCCAGCGTCAGAGCAGAACGTTCAAACCTTCCCTGCCCCCTTCACCCACCCCTATCGGGGAAGAGGCAGCAGAGTCCAGGTCTGGACACAGGAACTGGAGAAAAGGGGAGGAGAAGAGAGGAGAAGTGGACTTTTCCCAAACCTCAGGCCCCAATAAACACCACACCTGCCTGGAGGAAGAGGACTATTTTACTAATTGCCAAAAGACCCACGTGGGCAAGGAGGCACACACCACTAAGAAGCACAGCTCTGCCAATCAGTCGCTCAAGAGCCAAAGTCAAGAGTGGTGCTCTCTCTAGGAAATCTTCCTCAAAACTTCACCCTCCCTTGGATGGACCGCCTCTTTAACAAGGTTTGAAAATCTAGAGTTGGTCAGTTAGCTCAGTTGGTTAGAGCATGGTGTTGCTAACCCCACAGTCAAGGGTTTGGATCCTCACATTGGCCAGCTGCAAAAATAAAAAATAAAAAATTCTAGGCAGGAGCAAAGGCTCATCCTCATTGGAGCCCAGCATGCCTAGAGAATGAGGTCTCCACACACACCCCCCCACACACACAGCCAGGAGCCCCTGCCATTCTCCCTGTGCCAACAGCATCAAAACCAGGCTGGCTGGAGTTTGTCTCTTTCTTTAATTCACTCAGTCCCAGTGGACAGACTTCTGCATGTAGAAAGTTTACCAAAAGGTAGAAATCAAGGGCAGAAAGAGGGGAAGTGCCTGAATAATCTGTAAATTGGATAAAGACATCGTTTATATTGCTTTGGAAATGAGGTAGGATTTTCCCACGGGAGCAGAACTACAAGTGAAAGTGGAATCCTGTTAGCAGAGGCTGTTCCTCCACGAGGCCACGGAATGTTGGAATCAGCTGGCGGGTCTAGTGATGGAAGATTTGTTTAACCAATTAAAGGTCATCATTGATGATACAACAGCATGCACCTTGGTCAAAAGAAAAGGGGCTCAGCATGAACTGCCACTGAGAGTTGCTCACGGGTGATCATTAAGTGGGGAAGCAGATGCAGAAGAGTGTTTAGAGTCTTCTATTCTCTGTGCATTTGGAAATCTGAGAGAATACAAATCAAGCTGTTAGCAGAAATTATCTATGAGGAAGGAGACTGCAGAAGGGGAGAGAGAATTTTTACTTTCTGTTTTGTATTTTCCTATATTGCTTACATTCTTTTGCAAGTGCATATCATGTCAACAAATTTTTCAAGAGATGTTTTTCATTTGGAGAAAATAAAAGAATCCTGACAGCAAAAGTGCCAACCAAGGGACACTTCTGGAAATGACACTACTGCCCAAGCAGCCCCAGCATACAGAGGGACATACTGAAGGCCATGGGGAGGGAGACTAAATCAGCCCAGAAGCCACAGTGTGGCAATGGTCATAAGTTCTTGTCAACTGCAAGGTTCTGGTAATTCCTAGAGGTGTAACCAGGGCCTCAAAGGTTTTAATAAGTGCACCTCTGCACATAGTTCTCCCCGTTCACCCAAGCCTTACAAACTCAGAGCCAGGGGTAGGGCAGGTGGGATGACCCATCAGTTAAGAGCAGTGCTTCACCTTGCTGGAAAGACCCCCTCAGATCCCACTGTACAGTCACACACCTGCATGAATATCTTTCCAAGATTTACCTTCTCAGGATTCTCTATCCATCCAGCCATCCATTCTGCAAACATTTATTGAGCACCTACTGTGTGTCAGCCACCATTCTAAGTGCTGGCGGGTGGTGGGGGTGAGGGGGAATTTTTAGTGGTGACCCACACAGACATGGGGTCTGCCCCTGGGAAACCCACAGTCCATGGGGAAGACAGACAACCCAGCATGTGATTAAAATAATGTGGCAAGTGTCGTGGTAGGGATGTTCCACAGGGTGTTCTATGGGCCCTCAAAGTGGGGAGAAGAAAAACCTAGAGCATCAGGGTGGGGGAAAGGGAGCCATCAGAAGTCACGTGCCCTCTGAGCTGTGGAAGAGTGGAGGCTCACCCAGAGAGGAGGGTTCCAGGTAGAGGAAGAGCATGACTGGTCCATGGAATAGTAAGAAGCGGGAGAGGGAGAAGTCCTGGGGACACACCGATCACAACACCAGGAGAGAGCGTGCTTTCTATCAAGGCCTTCACAAAACCCTGTGCCCTGGCCTCACCTTCACGTGCTTGACAGGGGTCTTGTTTGTAGCAATGCACCCTCACTGTGGTTTGTCTTTTTATGGTCTACCCTCCCTCCCCCCCCCCCATATTCCCAAAAAGAATTTGAGCTCTGGGGTCACATTGACCTTCGTGCCAGTCCTGGCCCTTATCTTGGGGAAGTCACTTCACCCCTCTGATCCTCAGTTTCCTCATCTGTAATGTGGGTCTAATAATGATACCTACTTCATGTGGTGTTGTGAGGACACAGTCGTGCCCTAGCACCAATTCTTGACACATCGTAAGGTCTTAGTAAACACAATCTGCAGTTCTGTGTGCTTGGCCATGACATGGTGAGCGTTGAAGCTTGATGACAGGCACATGCGGGCTCATTACACTATTCTATGTACTTGTGTGGTTTTGAAATTATGATGATAAAATTTATTTTAAAAAACTACTGCTTTATATTGTTTACTGCAACTGCTCTTATGATCCATGCTTCTTTGGGGAGTGCCCTCCTTCACTGAAGGGAATTCGAATATGGCAATAACAGCAGAACAAAACATTCCTCCAAAATTCCTCATTTCTACCTGCCAGGTTTGTCCTCCCCAATATTCAGAGGGGCCCCAGGAGAGACCCCACCCTGCCTGATGAATCCTCATTCTCAGAGTTGGCTCCAACAGCAACATCAGAGTCTCCAAAATCAGGTGTGAGGAGGAAATATTGGAACTTTCATTTTATTTATTTTTAATTTTAAGAAGGGGGGAAATCAAGCATTACTAATATTTAAAATGTGGATTGAAACTGTGCACTCCAAGAACTAAAGTGCACAGACTTACCTGTGACTCATAAAAGAACATATTTTCATGCCTAAGATTCTGCAAAAATGGTAAGTTGAAGGGAAACAACCCTTGAATTCACTCTTGTTTCTTTTTGTTTCAAGAGGAAACCTACTACCAAACTCGGTTAGCCAGCTAAAATATATATACTGACTTGACAATGCAGATCCATTGATGAATATAAATACAAAAAGATGGAAAAATTTTAAAAGTGTAGGTTGACAGTATTATACATAAATTATTCATAAGTCAAATATATATATTGGGTGTGAGCACTCAAAAAATGTTTAACCAATAGGACTGCACGATCAGGGAAGTTTGAAACAACCAGTCTCCGCAATGTGGCCCTTCTGTGGTGTCGTGATAGCCTGATGCAGAGAGGGCGTGGATGTTTTGTCTTGGGTACCCAAGGGAGGCATCTCACTTAGATAGGACAGAAATGTAGCAGAAGGCATAACTTCTATCTGAATTTCTGAGGTAAGGTGTGTATCTCATGCACTCAGGCAATCCTGAAAATAATTAGTCACATACATGCTGACTCTGGGAATGGGAAAGGGCCCTCTCGTCAATCAGCTATAGCTGATGCTCACTTCAGCTAAACTCTCTGCACCTGTAGGATGTCCCCTCTCCTTGCTGCCACCAAGAGGGAGAAGGGAGAGCTGTTCTAGGAGAAAGGTGTCAGTTGGCCCTAAGGAGAAGAGGTTGGAGAGGAGAAGTTGCTGGTGGAGATGATAGGTCAAAATGCAGCATTTGGTGTTGGTGACCTAAGGTCCAGTTGGGCCATCAACACTGACCCTGATGCCAGGGTGTTCAGCCAAATTTCTCAAGAGTGGGAGCCTCCATCTGGGGTGCTCTCTGGGTGGTGGCCTGGACCAAAGAAGCAAGACTGGCTCTTTGGCCCTCTGGAAGATGCTGACACTCACTACAGAGAAGGAAGGACTGGGAAGTGCACCCCCACCCACTTGCTCTCCTCCCAAAGGCCTGAGAACTCTGGGAGGTGGGTGTGCCCCCATCTGTGAAGTCTGGCACGGCATAGCCTGGAAGTCTGAGTTCAAGTCCTAGCTTAGCCTTTCTTAAGCTTTGTTAACTTGGGCAAGTCATGCACCTCTCTGAGCCCCAATTTCTGCATCTTCCAAATGGATAGATTAATGCCTTTCGTAATTCCTGGGAGATGCCAGCATGATAATCCCAGCCTAAGAATGCAATTAGAAAATGGAACCAAATGCAATTAGGAAATTAAAGTGATACTTTATAATTAAGACTGATAATAATTCCCTGCTCAGCTAGAGACAAGGATAAGCGTCTGGGTCAATGGGTTTCTTGCATTCCACGTGCACCTCAGGATTGATGGTACCACAAAGGTGGCAATGGCGGGAGGCCTGCTCTGCCCACCCCACCCTGTCCTCTTCTCAGAGAGTCCTCCAGACAGATGATGGACTCATGGGCCTGGGTGGGCCATAAGGGGTCTGCCTGGGACCTGCACCTGGAGAGTGTGCAGACACAGATTGCTCCTGAGCTGGCTCCTTGCCACCCGCAGCCTCATCAATCTATCATCCTCTTAGCAGCTGACACCTCTGGCAGCACCTCCCAGCAGCCCAGGTATTAGAATTGCAAGGAGCCCAGCTGCACTGGGGAATACAGATGGAGGAATCTCAGATTGAAATTTGTCTAAGTATTGTGAACAGCCAGACCTGGGCAAGGTGTCTCCACTGCCCTTCTACCAAAGGGGAGTGGCAGAGGTTTTGTTAGAAGTACAAATTGCTTCTTAATGCAGAGGATAAAGCTGGGCTTGGGCACCTCCTTAGAAATTCCTCCCGCTCCCAGGAAAGCCACTGCTGCATGTCAATTTTAATTTTTGAAATTTAAACCGAGGGCTTTTTGACTAAGCTCCATCTCATCGGAGGAAGGGGAGGAATAAGTCAAAAAGGATTAGGGGCCCGCTGGGGATTGCAGATCCATAGCAATTAGACTTCATTTGGGTCTTAGATATTTGGTTTTAATCGCATTTCTGGATGACACAATCAACAAGGCATCAGAAATTGATACCTATGCAACTGTAGATGGGGACCAACCCTGAGCCCTTCCCAGTTCCTGGGCTCAGGTGGGCTCAGCTGGGTTTGGGCTCCACAACCAGCAGGAGTAGGGTAGGGTGGGGAGTTGGGGTTTGGTTTACGTCTGGAACTGCGGAATGGTAGTTTTTCCCCTCTCTCTCTTTTTGAGCACTTTATCCCTGGAGTGAAAGCAGGCATAATCATTCCTTATATTCAAGTGAATGACAATAAAACATTATTCAAATAAAATAAGAGCAAAAAGAGAAATAGCAACAGCCACAGGACTCAAGGCAGGGAGTATAATTGTCTTTTAAGTGAGAATCACTGCTTTCAGCATCCTCCAGTAACTAAAGTCGAGCACAATGTGATTTGGGGGCAGACACGCAGCCATGAACATTGTCACACACCACATCTATGTAGACCTATGAATACATGTGTGTACACGTGTAACATGGATCACATGAGGACAACCACAGCATTATATCCACATGGGAGAAAGACAGCTAGATAGATATAGACAGATAATATAGATATACAGATAGATCTATCTCCAATTTTACCCAGATACACACACTCTGGGGCTGACTCTGCACACTGTCACACATATTTCTTTTCAAACAACTGGTCAGAATGAGTTGAGTGCTGACAGGTTGCTAACTGGTTATATTGCAGTTAACTAACTTACTGTTGGTTGGGACTCAGTGATCTAACAACAAAAACAAAAAAGTAAAAAAATCGAAACCTTGGGGGGTGTCTTCCTAACTTGCAAGTGTGGAATGAATGCTGAAAGGAAGTAAAGAGAGGGGACCAGACAAACACACTGGAGCTCGGAGCAGGCGCCCCACGCCACCCTGCAAAAGAAAAGGGAAGACCCCAAAACAGGAGTGTCCCTCTTAAGGGACTGTGTCTATCTCACCTAACACATAGTTCTGGGTGAATTCAGGGAGCTGGATGAGCCACAGAATTGCCTCAGTTTACCAGTTCTTTGGAGAGATGTGGACGTAGCTCAGGTAGGAGTGAATGGACATGCCTGAGGCTACCAGGCGCCTGAGTGGGAGCGCTCCTGCTGGGGGCTTCTGCACTGCCTTTTCAGAGCCAGACATCTTACAGCTCCCTCCCCAGTAACGCCTCCTTCTTGCCTTCCAGGTTGAAGGTATGTTTCCTCCACCCCTTCCTTCCCCCAAAACCCCTCCCCTTTGACCTCCTCCCACTAATTCCGGGAGTACAAAGTTGCTCAAGTTGCGGGAGGCTGGAGACCCCACCACTCCTCTCCCGCCTTCCTCCAACCCTCCCCCCACTCCTCTGGGCCCCTCCAGTTCAGGGCTGCAGCCAGGAGAGAACCTCAGGGAAAGAGTGCTCCCCTACTCTCCGCATCTTTCTACCCACCCGCAGGTGGCACGGACATGGCAGAGGCTGGAAAGCAGGGCACAGATGGGGCTATTCTGGGCCGGGTTAAGCTCTTTATGCCAAAGTAGACGTCTGGAGCCCCGGTCCAGGGGCCAGTGACAGAGACAATGGAGCCCATAGTCTAAAAACATAATTTAATGCATTGCAGAGGGAGTGCGGTGTGGAGAGGTGAATTTCCGTTTGCTGGAATTCTGCTGTGGGTGGGTTTTGGCTGATGGACAGGGAAATTTGCACAAGTATTTCGGGTCACAAAGAAGGAAGCCCCAGGGAGCCTGTGCTCACTTCAGCCTACCTCCCTGGCCAGAGCCTGGAGCCCTTGGCCTTGGGGCACTGGGAGGAGGAGGAGGAGGTCTGGAAGAGGGCAGGCCCCCTGCCCCGACCGTCCAGTACAATCAGTTTTGCAAAGTCTGCGCCGCCACCAGCCGCGAGGGCTGAGGTTCAAGCTCAACTCGCCACGTAAGCGTCCCGCTCTCCCTCCTCCGGCTGGGAACAGGGACCAGGGGCAAAGCCCAGAGCGTGGTGAGTCGCAGACACAGAGGCCGGGACGGGGTAGGGAGGGCAGCAGGGATGTGTATTTTCCAACGGAGATGTCAGGAAGTGTCATGAAGCGAGAGTGGCCCTCACCAAGCAGCCGCGCGCCCCCGCGGGGACAGGGCAGCCTGAAACCACCCCCACCTCACGCCCCCTGCGCCCCTAATCCGGGTACAGAAGAAAGCCCGAGAACGTGCTGTACTTGTTGTTATTGCCTCCGTGCGCTTTCCCGCCGTCCAGCTTCACGTACACCTCGTCCCCAGAATCAAGGTGCAGCACCACGCTGTTACTGGCGTAGTCGTAGTTCTGGTCGGCGTCTTGCGCGATGGCGCTGGCCCGGACCTGTGGGCGAGCCGCAGGAGCAGGTGAGCCGGCGCACCTCATCCCGAGCCCTTGCCCGGCCCCCACCTGGCAAGCTCCCTGGCCCGCCTTCCGCCTGCGGCTTTGGGGTCTACATTCCCGCCCCAGCTCCACACTCTCCAACTTGGCCAACTCCTTCTTGGTCCCCTCCTCTCCGCAGCCGGCGAGTCCGGGGAGGAGGGAAAGGGGGGGCTTCCTGGACACAGACCCAGCGGAGAAGGGTGGGCACTAGGGGCCAAGGCCAAGAGGAAAGGAGGCTGGAAGACAAAGGGGTGACCGGGGTGCACAGCGGGAGCTAAAGAAAACTGAGGATTCCGAGGAGCCCACGCGGCTACAGGCAGAGACGCAAGTAGCCGAGAAGCACAGTTTGGGTGTGAGGGTCTCTGGGTTGAGCTCGGGGCTCAACCTCTGGCGCTAAGTTCCAGTAAGCGCGGCCAGGGCGCCTTGGGAAGCGGAACGCTGTGGCCCAGCGACGCGCTCCCTACCGGTGTTCGCTCGGGCGCTCGGCGCTCATAGGTGGAGGGAAAGGAGGCTGGTTCCCCCCGCGGGTCGGGGCGCGAGCGAGGGTTTGTGGGGCTGTGGGTCACTGACCTGGCCGTTTTTGCAGAGGTCCGCCCACATGCTGGTGCCGTCGCCGCCGCGCATGAGGATGTGGTAGGTGAAGAAGTAGATGCCGCGCACCTGGCAGCTGAACTTGCCGGTGGTGGGGTCGTAATGATTGCCGAGATTGGTGACCACGTCGTCGAACTTGAGCACCTCGTAGCCTTCGTGGGGGCTCTTGAGACCCACGTAGAAGGCGATCTTGGGACCACTGAAGGCGGCGCTCAGCGCGCTGGTCACTTCGCCTTCGGAGTCGCCGCCGCCCCCGGCTCCGCCTCCCACCACCCCGACGCCGCCGGTCCCGCCCGCCGTCAGCTGCAGCCCGGGCAACCCGGGCCTCCCCGAGTCGCCCTTCTCCCCCGGAGGGCCCCTGGGTCCAGGGGGCCCCGGCTCTCCAGGGGGGCCCCGCGGCCCTGGCTTTCCGGGTCTCCCCGGGTCGCCCTTGGGTCCCTGGATAAAGGGAGGTGGAGGGTTGGCGCTGAGGTCCTGCATGACTTCCAGGGCGGCCGTGCTGGGTCCCGGCGGCGGCGCCTTCGCGCCCGCGGGCCCCCCGCCGGGTGCGGCGCTGTATGGGTCGCAGATCATGCGGCATGTGCCCATCATCTCGTAGTGCGCCGCGCCGGGGGGCGCCGCCTGCAGCAGCAGCGGCACGGCAATGAGCAGCCCGAGCGCCATGGCCAGGAGTACGCCGACGGCCGCCAGGCAGGCGCGCCGCCGCCGCTGCCACAGCCGGGAGGCGACCGCCACCAGCTCCTCCTTGCCGCCCGGGGAGGTAATGGTGGGCCGGCGCGGGCGGCCCCGCTCCCCGCGCTCGGGGGCCGACTCCGCGGATCCCGGCCGCACCCCCGACGTGGCGACCCTCTGCCCCGGCCACCTAACTACTTCAGTGAGAGGCACCCGGGCCCGGGCGCCGGTGCCCACCGCGCCGGGGCTGCTCGGCAGAGCCGCGGAGCCCGGCGCGCATGGCGGGGGGCGCACAGGACGAGCCCGGCGCCCCACGGGTCCCGGCGGCGGCGGCCAGGGAGTGCTGGGTCTGTGTGCGGCGTCCGGCGCGGGCTCAGCGGCGCTGCCTCCTGTCCTGCTCGGCTCGGCGGGGCTCGGCGGGGAGTAAGGGCGCCCCGACTCCACGGCGCGCTCTGCTCTGCTGTATGCTGCTCGCCGGCTCCCGCGCGGAGGGGGGACCCAGCTACCCTGACGTAAGGAGTCCGGAGCAAAGCGGCGGAGGCGGCGAGGCAGCGCGCGCTGCCATCACTCGGGAGACGGCGCCCTCATGTCATCAGCCTCGCGTCCTCCTCCTATCGGGCGGCGTCCTCGGCAGAAGCGGCAAAGGCGCGGTTCCTCCTGGCGGCGCCGGGGAGCCACAAGTGGGCGCAGCGGGCTCAGCTTCAGCCTGGGCGCCTGAGACGCACCCACAGGCGGCCACTCTCACGCGCCTCCCACCGAGCAGCGCACACCAACAACCACGCAGGCAGTCACGGGGCACACACAGGCCCCTCCACGCAGCCACGGAGAGGCTTTCGGGGTCACCTTATCCATCCCCCTGCCTGCAAACAGGACCAGACCTCAACCCACCAAGTCCAGAAGAGCCTCAGTCCTGTGAGGCCCTGCAGGGAAGGACTTTCTGAAAGCCTTCCCCAGTTACTTCGTGAGAAGTGAATAAATCTCTCTTCCAGAAGGTCTTTCACACCTAGTCTGAGGCCTCCAAACTGTTAAATAGGCTCCAGTAGAGCAGCACCACCAACTCTCGGAAGGACTCTTTGAAAAGCACCGAATATAAGAATCTATTAGCCTCAGACCTTTTCCTCCACTGGCCCTTCTCTTCTGTATAAAGTTCATTCAGAAATGCAAATGCTGGACACCAGCACTTAGTTGTAACCTTGGAGCCCCGCCACTAGCCGGCAGATGCACGGGCACATTGCCTTGGGCAGCCCCAGCTCCCTGCTCCTTAGGTTGGTCTAGTTGTTTTAAGAAATAGTCTCAAGCCATTCTGAGCCAAAGTCTTGAATAAGCTGTGGCTCCAGATTAGAGCAGAACTGTCTTATCTCCAATGCAGCATGTGGGAATAAAGGAAGGATGGGAGACACTCCCCTGTGTTGGGAAGACCTTCAATCAGAAATCAAAAGCCTGGGCTTTTGGTTCCACTCTTGCCCTGAGTAGCTATGTGACTTTAGCAGGTCGTTCTTTTTTCCTGATATGTGGTTTTCTAAAAGGCAGGCTCCTGCTCCAGTAACTGCTGGCATAGGAAATGCACTGGGGCTGGCCTGGGCGGAGAGTCCAAGGGCTGAGGTCAGTGTTTGGTGGAGCACTGGCATCTCTGGACTACCCACGCACCCTCCTGTGGCTATTGCTTTAAAAAGAACATTTATTTATCAGGCATTGTGTTCTTGTGGGTTGGTTAGAAATCCTTTTTCATCACTCTTCCTTCGTTGGTGTGTTTCCCAGGGCACAGCAGGTCTGACATCCGGTGGACCCTCAGAACATATTCGTGGAACGAATGACTGAGCCTAGCCTGAAGCCAACTTTACCCAGAAGAGAAGGAAGAGAAGGAACTCATATTTATTGGGCACCTGCTTAGCACCAGGCACTGTGCGTGCGCTCCTTCATTTCCTCCTCACAACAGCCCCGTGGAGTAGTGATCCCCATCGTCCAGATGGGAAAACAAAGACTCTGAACACGTAGATGCTTACCCAGTGTCCTCCACCCGGACAATAGAGCTGGAATCCTCTCACACCCGGACCAGGGGCTCTCAGAACCTGGCAGTGCACACAGCTTCAACAGCTAACTCTTGACCTCATTCTTTGCTGCTTTCCTGGGTCTTGGGATTCCTCCCCTCCCTGCCCCAAGGCCACCTCTAGAACAGGTGATTCCAGGAGCCACACTCCTGGTTCCAATCCTTGCTCTACAATTCCTGTCGGTGTGACCTTGAATGAATTGCTTCACCTCTCTGAGCCTCAATCTCCATGTGTGTAGAATGGGAATGAGAAAAAGTACTTACTGCCGTGTTATTGAGAGGATTAAGTGAGTTATTTAATGTAAAGTTCTAAGAACAACAGCTGGCTCAGTAGAAGGTTAGCTATTATTATTAACTATTGAGGCTTTAGACCTCCACCACCATGCTTATACCATTAAGGAAAAACATATGAGCAGCAAGCAGGGTGGCGCAGGGGGGTTATGATGAAAAAAAAGAAAGAGACACAAAGATGATTCACATACTCTATCCTTCTCTAAAGCAAAGAAAAAAACTGTCCTATCCCTCGCATTCTCCAGACCACCCTACTCCAGCTTTCTGTCCTCTACCAAGGCTGCCTAGAGTATTCCCAGTAACCAGATCCACCTGGACAAACATTTTCCAGGCAGGCACTTGCTCTATTTGAATTCGCCAGCCCTGCAGACCACCGTCTCAAAGTCTCGATGTTTTTGCCAGTGCGGGATCTAGGCAGGGAAAAAGCAAAAAGTGGCAAATGTATGAGACCCAGTCTTTCACCTTCACAGACCACAGGCAAAGCAACCCTTTCTGGGGGGTCAGCATTCATGGGAGTACCTTTGGCCTTTCAGGGATGAAGGGCTTCCTCCCAAGGCCAGCCTTCCACCAGGTAGCAGGGACAGCCACAGTCAGAGCAGGCACCTCCAACCAGCACTGTGTGAGTCATGAGGTCCTTCCCCTGCCCTCCCTCCCACCCACGGTGGCAGGGCCAGACAGAGTGACCTGCTGGAGTGCTTAACACACCTCCTCATCTGCCTGGCTTCTGCTCCTCCTGAGTGATCTGCGTCATCAATGACCGTCTTCTCATCAATATTAATTATGACCTTCATTAGCATATTGTCTTTCATTTAGACAGTGGTTTTGTATTTCAAAGCCCAGTCAAGACTCAAATCTGCCCTAAATTGCCTTTAGTAATCCAATTGGCATTCCTTCTACCCATGTCCATTGGCAACCTACTATGTGCCAATAAGTCATCTCTACTTTCTCTCCTCACAAAGCTCTACACTGTGTGACATATAGTTTGACATTTGTCTTGTCTGGTGCTCCAACGGCCTCCACCAGCAATGAGCCCCACTCTTCACCTGCATTACAGTGTCATCAACGTGGGATGCCTGTCTGCTACTCATCTCTCTAAACTCATTCATAATTATCCTTCAAGTCCCAGATAAGTGTCACCTCTTTGTCTGACATCTGTCCTGACCCCTCCCAAGCAGAGTGGACAGTTCCTGCCCATGTACTCTTTAGAGTACTTTGAATGTACATACCCCTGCCACCATTAGTTTACTTGCTAGCCTCCCCCCATGAGGCTGTGAGCCCCAGTGGGGCAGGGAATGACATCATTCACTCATTCATGTATTGCGTCATCTGTTTGTTCAAGAAATATTTATTGACCCCTATCGTATGCCAGGCACTGAGCCATGTGCTGAGTGTGCAGTTGTGAACAATAGAGTCTCAGTCCCCTACATTCTAGTTATCCTACAAGACTCCTTCAATTCCCTCCATCTCTTTCTACCTGTACCACTTGGATCTTCACCTAAACCTCTGCTGTAGGGCACGGTTGTTTGTTGACATGCTTTCTCCATATTAGACCTGTGCCCCCAACTAGACCGTAAGTCCTTCAGAGACATATCCCCATCGGGAAGGGCAGCATGAGATGAGGTCAAGGAGGTAGACAGGGCGAGATTATGCAGAGCCTTGGAGTCTGTGTTAAAGGGTATGGATTTCATACTGAGTGCAACTGAGAACCCCTGAACGAGCTCAAGCAGGGGAGTGACATGATGCCCTCTACGTTTTGCAAAGACCAACCTTGCTGCTGTGTGGTGAATGGATGTGGGGGAAGGAATAGAAATGAGGAAACTAGTTTGGAGGTTATTGTATAATTCAGGCAAAAGATAATGGTGGCTTGGTCTGGGATTGTAGAGGAGAAGCGAGTGAATTCCAGATACATTTTGAACATGGAGACCATGGGTCTTGCTGCTGGATTTGAGAAGGAAGTTAAGGGAAGAGAACGAGGGGGAGAAATAAGGTTAGCTCCTAAGATTTGGCTTAAGGAACTGTGTGAATGAACGTGAGAAGAGGAATATTTGGGGAAGAACAATCTGTTGTGAGGGATGGGAGGAGGAAGGGATTGTGAGCTCAGGGTGGTGAATGTTAACTTTGAGATGCCCGTGAAATATCTGAATGAAGACATCACGTGGGCGTGCGTGTTGTACTCAGCCGTGGGGTAAAGAACACAGATATACACAAGAGAGTTTTCAGGATACAGATGATATTTGTAGCCTTGGGAACGGAGAGTGGAGTGGGGAGAGACTAATTCAAAGACTTTAATAAGATCCTTTTCAGGTAAGAAGTGGGAGGAAAAGTTGGACGGCAGCACATTGAAGAGTGGATGTGACGTGAGAAACTGGGAACAATGTGTGTAAACAGCTCTGGGGAAACGTGAGTAAGAAAGGGACAGAGAAACGGAGCAGTAGCCAAAGGCTGCGGGAGATCAAGCAGGTGAGGTTAAAGAGAGGAGAAACTTGAGTGTCTTTACTTGCTAATAAAACTGTTACATCACGGAGGGGGAATCAACAATCGAGAGAGAAAGCTGGGGTAAGCCAATGCCTGAAGTTCTTAGTGACTGACTAGGTTCAAATAACAGAAATTCCATAACAGTTTGATATCGTCAACAGTAATAATAAGAGGTAATATTCACTAAGCACTAACTATGTGCCAGGCACTATGCTAAGAGTTTTAGGTATATTAATGATATAAATGAACACAGCACTATGAGATATGTGCATCTGTTATACAGTAAGGAAACTAAGATAAATCTATGTATTTACAAGTGTGACTGTGTGTGTGGTTTCTCAATTCTGAATAGAACGCTGGAGTTGCCCCAGGTCGTGCTGGGATCCCAGACACATGTCTCTCCAGATCTGGAGCTCCCAGCACTAAGTGGTTCTGGCTGAAGCCTTCATGCGTGTGTTACTCTTATCTCCCACCCAGACTGTAAGCCTTCCAAGGGCAGGAACTATCTTGAGGACATAGTAAGTATTCAATAAATAAATATAAAATATAATTATAAATGAAATATGAAATATAATTACACATATAAAATAAATATAAATATAATTTATAATTATATTTATAATATAATATTTATACAATATATTTATAATAATTATAAATAAAATGTGAAATATATACATAAATGTAATTCTTAATTATTTTTATATTGCTTGACAATTTCACATAGATGATATCTCATGTCTTAGTTTGCTTAAAAAGTAAAAATTTTTAAAAGAAACTCTTTACGGGGGAAGAGTAAGAAAGGAGAGAAAAGAAGGAATGCCAACTTTACTGGCCATGCAGGTTCCTATCAGCCTTTGCAAAAACCAGGTGGTTCTCCTTTCTGCCTTCCTGCCTTCCTTCTTTCTTTCCTTTCTCTCTTCCTTTTCTTCTTTTGTTCCTTCCTTTCTTCTTTCTTTTCTTATTTATTCATTTATCTGCTCATTTATCCTCTCAATAAGAATTTTATTGAGCACCTACATATGCAGCATGCTGTGCTGGAGTGGGGTGGGGTGGGGTGGGAGGCAGGAAGATGAAATTCTTGCTAAAGAGCTTACAGTCTAGTTGGAGGGACAAGACTAACAGGTAGAAAGCATCTAGGCAGCCATGTAAGATATCTGTTTTGGTGGCGTAGACAGGGAGTTCCAGACAGGACGATGTTGCTGAAAGCAAGTCATTGTGGCCACAGCACATGGGAAAGCCTGTCCCAGGATGAAGAATAGAGCAGAAGCTTCAAGGACAGGTGAGATTTGAACCTGTGAGAAGTCTGGGTGGCTAGTGGAGGTGGCGCCATCCAAGCAGTGTCTGGGGCCCAGTGAAGAGGCTGGTCTGTACAGAGCAGAGGGTTTGCGTGGGGCTGGTGTAGACAGTACGTTGCACATGACGCCTTGCCCACTAAGCTTTCCTCCATGCCCATGCCCCCACAAATGGTTATTATTCTGTCTTGCACCTCCATTTTCTTTATGCACAATTTTTGGACTTTTTGGAGAGAGTATAATAAGCCTCGCTCTGTACTTTTCTTTGCATACCCAGCCCCCAGCCCCTCAGTCTTTCACATATGTTTATAGAGTGATCACTCTAAAGAAAGATAAGGGAAATAATAATTTCTATTCTGTGCTGGGGGCTGAGCTGTGTATTCTGTGGGATGTGGATACCACAGCTTTTTCCAGTCCTTGCAGGCAGGAACTAGTGCCCCACAGTCGAGGGGGCTGAGTACACAGGTTCTTGCTGTTCTGAGAGGCTGGGCCACTGTGACCCAAGGCCCATTCCCACTTCCAGCTCTAGTGCCTGAGATGCTCACAGCTGAAGGGGTGGGGGAAGAATGCTCTACTCCCAGTGTCTGAAGATGTTCACACAGCCCTACTCAGTGGCCAATAAGGGAGCACCCACCAGGCCCATTAACCCAGAAGCAGCAATAACACATTCTAGTCAAGAGGGTCAGCCAGCCCCAGAAAGCCTCGCCAGGCCCTCTCACAGACTGCAGCTGGAGCCCTAATTACCCATCCTCTGGGGAGCTGGCCCTGGCTGGGTTTTCATAGACCTCTGGATCTGTCTGCTTTCTCTAAGGCCCAAGTCCCCTGCAACACCCCCCAACTGCAAAAGACAGCAGCTTTATCAGAAACTCAAGGTGAAAGTGATTTAAGCTGGTCCTCCCACACTGACCCAGCCTGATTCCACACCATGCCAGCCAGAGAACCAACCATTCAAGCCACACTGTCCATCAGTCCCCTAGTAGGCTTTTCTCAGTCTTCTAGTAGGCAATTATTCATGCAGCAGGTATTTATTGAGTGCCTCCTGTGTGCAAGATATGGGGATCCAGCTGAAATCAGAAACACTCTGCCCTTCGCTAGCTGAGAAGTCTGTGCATGTTACTTTCCCAACCCCCTCCTTTGTCTTCCTGATGACATCTGCCAACGTGGACCTTGCCTCCCCCAAACTACCTATGCTCCAGGGCTGGGGTGGCACATGTGACAACGGCAACCCTCAAATGGCCCTGGCAACATCCTGTCTTCCCTGAGTGGCTTTTCCTTCTATGAGGCTGTATGTTCTTCAGGCAAAGATCCTGTCTTTTCTTTGCTGGCCCCGGGATGGAGTAGAATGACACAGGAAAGCCCAGGCTAGGTATATTTTCCCTGGGCAGCACAGCAAGCCACCAGCAGTCCCAAAAACCACCAAAAAGGTAGGGATATTTGATTTTTTCTTGGCAGCCTTGTTAATAAAGCAAATTTCCTGTTAATAAAGCTAGTTTTTATGTTCTGACAGCAGACCTACAGAAAGCAGGTTTTTGATTCAGTAGCTTATCTGAGACTGATTGAATTTCCCGTAGAGGGAGACTCAGACCTTTGTTCTTGTACATGTAGAATTTGGCCATGGAGTAGGGCTCATCCTTCCATTGCACCACCATTAACTGGGCAGCTACTTCGGTAGATGCGAGGCACTGAAGACACATCCTGGCCCTGAAGACACAGACAAGGCAGGCAATTCAGGAAACACAGTACCACAGTGTTGCCGGGACCTCGGTCACCTCCCTCCAGGACCCTGTCCATTTGGTGGGACAGGGGAGAGGTAAATGACAGTGAGTCTAGCTAAGCCTTATCTATGCAGTACAAAAATATTCTGTGATTCTATCAAAACTCAGTCTCCCCACAGTCTGCTCCTTGAGCAAATGCAGTCCAGCCTCTTTCCCCAGGGTGCACCCCACAGTGCTGCCGCTGTCCATGGTGCTAATGGCTGTGGCTGCCAGACTTCCCCTGGCAGGAAGAAATCAGGTTTCAGAAATCCAAGAATTAGCTTATGTTCCAAGGCTTTGCTGTGAAGCCATAGCTCTGTATGGAAATGTCAGACCCTCCATATATGCCCCCCTCCTGGCTCACCCCTGCACAAGAGACCTCGTCCTGGTCTGGACCAAATGTTGGGCCAATGAGAGGAACTATTCTTACCTTTCTGACACCCTATTTCCTACCTATTGGCTACTCTGTGCACCTACTTTGCCACACACACACACACACACACACACACACACACACACACCCTCATGAAACGGCAGTAATGAGGCAACCACTTCCCCTCTCCAACAGTCAGAAGAGAAAGAAATCGAGCACAAGGCTAAAAGTGCAGCGTTGACAACATCAGCAGGGCTTGCTCCAAACTCTAACCATATTTAGTATTTTGTTGTATGGTCAAGCACTTGGAAGGAGAACATGATCCTGGCAGATTCATTTAGGGAGGGACTTCTCTGTGAGAAGACGAGAGAAGCTCCACAAGGCAGGTGCCACAGCAGGGGGTAGGTGTGGGGGCTGAAGTCCGCCCTAGATCAGGGATCATTCAGGGGTCTGTGAACTTGGATGGGGAAGAAGTACATCTTTATTATCACTAACATTAGGAAGTCAAGCAAGGAATCACATGTAGTGTTAGCAATATTTGTGACTTTGTCACCAAGAAGAATCACAGATATTTTCATAGCCCGGTATGGTAATTACAGATACGTGACATGCAGTCATGTGACATGTAGACCCTCGATAGTCTGGTTAATGGAAAACAGTAATTAAAAAGCACATGGGTTACCATGTAGTAAATCTGTGCTTTAAAATATTTTGATAATCATTTTTAAAAAGTGGTTTCCTTTGTAACCTTGTGCATTTTTTTTTTAATGCATATGAAAGAATCATCCAGAAGAAGGGTCCATGGCTTCACCAGGCTGCCAAAGGGGTTGCTGACACAAAAAAGGTTCAGAATTTGAGCCCTGGAGCCGAGAGCTTCTGATCCAGGCCTATAGCATGCTATATGACCTCGGGCACATAACTTAACTCCCTGCGCTTCAGTTGCCTTATCTATAAAATGGAGATAATAGTCCCTATGACATGTGATGTTCACAGGGTTGAATGCGACAAAGTTCTGAGGACACTGCCTGCCTTACAGTGAGTGCCCATGCGTGAAAACCTCTTCGTCATCCTGATTCCTCTTCCCCTTCCCAGGCACAGGGAGCTTCCCCAGCACATCTGCATCAGACAGAATTTCACCAGAGAAGGGATGACTGGTTAGCCCAGTTGGTTAACCAACACAGTGTTATAACACCAAGGTCAAGGGTTCGGATCCCTGTACCGGCTAGCACCAAAAAAAAAAAAAAAGAATTCCACCAGAGCAACAGAACCGGTAGCAGATACACATTAAGAGATTTGTTGCAGGGAATCGGCTTACATGACTGTCAGGGCTGGCTAGGTAGGTCTGAAATCCACCGGGCAGGCTGTCAGGAGAGGCAGACTGAACTCCCTGGCCAAAGCTGCTGTCCACAGATGGAATTTCTTCTCAAGGAAGCCTCAGCTCTTCTCTTAAAGCCTTTCAACTGATTGATTCAGGCCCATCCAGATTATCTCCTTTATTTAAGGTCGACTGATTATAGATATTCATCACATCTACAAGATACCTTCACAGCAACTCCTAGATGACTGTAGATGAGTGTTTGAATGACTAGGGATTGTAGCCTAGCCAAGTCAACACAGAAGACTGACCATGACAACGCCCAAGGAGAGGGCAGTGAGTCCTGAAGAGTTTCACGTGGGGAGAAGGGGAGAGTGAGTAGAGGGTAAGTGTGGACCCCTCATTTAACTTCCCCAGTACTCAGTGAGGCCTGCTCCCCCTCTTATCTGGAGCCTTGCCCAGGGCTCTGCCCCTCACCACCCTTGTGTGGGACATCTGGGCCCCTCCAATGTGCCCACAGTAGACAGACATGGTCTTCTGGTAGAGAAGAAAAGAAACAGAAGCACATGGATACAAGACATGTACAGAGAACGCTGTGTGCACCAAAAATGTGGTGAGCTCTAGGGCCTCAGGCAGCACTTCCAGGACACTCGCTTGGGCCAGGCCTCACCCAGGATGACAGGCTGAACAAAATGTGGTCTGAGCCCTTGAGGGGCCCCCACCTGGTAGGGGTGACAGACAAGAAGGGAGACAAGAGACCCTCAGAAATACACATTGGGAGCAGTGGTCACCCAGAGAGCTGAGAGCGTCTTTAGGAGGGAATTTGGGGAGAGGTCTGCTGAGCTGTTTTGGCCCACTCTGGACCAGAATCTTGGTATAATGGCCAGGTAGACTTTTCCCTAGCAGGGCCTTAGCTGGAGACTTCATGAAGAAGCAAAAGTGTGAGTTAAGCATTACTGACTTGCCTCTCTGCTGAGAAATCCAGATGAGTTCCTGTGGAAGCCCCGAGTCTCTACCAGTTGCTCTGTGACTACTGCAGACACTGGCAGGGCTGCAGACACTGGCGGGGCCACAGCCCCTGTCCCTCTGCCTGAGGACAGTGCCTACAGACTTCTGCCTGCCATCCATGTGGTCCAGTGTTCTGCACACACTGAGGCAAGTGTCACTTCCTGCCTCGGATGCAAACTGGAAAGAGGCTCCATGTTGGAGAGCCCTTTGACACTTCCCGGGTAGCATGCCCCCTGGTGGCAGCGGGAGGTTATTACTGTCTAATCCTCTCGTCCCAGGTTCATGTAGGTTAGGCCACAGCAGCAGGAGTGCTTGGTTCTCTCTGGAAAGACCAAGGAAGGGTTCCCAGGGAAAAGGGGCCATCTGATCTGAATTTTATAAGCCAGAGGATAAAGAAAGGAAGGGGTTTCCAGGCCCCGAAAACCACATACAAAGGCATGAGGACGTTAAAGACAGGGGATCATGAACACCACAGGCTGGTAAAATATAGGAAGGCAGGGAGAGGAGGAGATTATTTCCTGTTGGTAGAAATAAAATAGGAATGAGGAAGGGCATGAGAGAATCTGTCCACAATGCTGAAAATGGGAACAAGCCTCTGTCCTATCCTGGGTCGATCTGGGCCCTCATTAATTGGGAAACTGGAGTCAGATCTTCTAGACACAGTGAAAATTTTTGTTCTAAAGGACCCCTGCCATGTCCTGGTTTATGTGACTCATAAAGTGGCCTTCAGACAGAAAGAAACCCAGCTCACCAGTAACAAAAGGGCTCCAGGGACCAGAGGGGACTGGGCAGGGAACCGCCACCCACACCAAGCACAGGCTTATTGCTGCTCTACCCCAACAGCGTTACCACCTAGAGGGGGATAGATCAGAGAGTTTAAATTCCACGCCTTTCTACAAAATCATAACAGAATTCAAAAGTGCAAAGCGGGCAGGCAAGGAGGCTACGAGGCATGTGTTCAGCCCTTTGGGGATGCCAGCCACATCACCTGAGTTTTCTTATATAAGTCCCGTAACTACCCTTCCAGATATATGAGGTTAGCCTCATTTTATAGTTGAGGAAACTGAAGCTCAGAGAGGTTAACCAACTTACCCGAGGTCACACAGCAGTTAAACAACACAAGTGGTATTTGAACCCAGTTCTACACACAACTTTCACAGGCTTTTTGCTGAGTTACATAGAGATCTAGATGTTCAGAAGCAAGTTGCAACAGTCATCATAGTCATCCCCACAGACCCCTGGCAGGCAGGGAGGGAGCGCTGCCACCATGGCTGTGATCGTAGATATCATGACCTCCATTTGACAGATGATAAGACTGAGGCCTGAAAAGGAGTCACTCAGTCTGCCTGTGATGAGGGTAGACCACCCTCCCCCTCAGCTCCTCCAGGTCGTAGGGGCAATGCCTCCAGCAGCTCTTTATGCTGTAGTTCCCCAGCTCACAGTCCACAATATGAACCTGACCCCAGCCTCCTCCTCATGGTGGGAACAAAGGGCACTGAATGGGGGTCAGGAGGCATCAGCCAAAAGGTGATGCTGCAGGCATTCTTGCTGTAGGCACACCTAGGTCACGAAAACCTGAGTTTCCACTCTGGTCCTAAGTCCCCATGCACTGAGGACATTGTGTCCATCTCTGGATCCTGTGCTTCCTCTGTAGAATAGGAGGGTGGGAGAGATGGTCTTCAAGCCCAAACATTCTTTGTTAACTCTGGGTCAGTACAACAGATTGTACTAGTCTGCTAGTGCTGCCATAACAAAGACCGCAGACTGGGGGGCTTAAACAACAGAAATTCATTTTCTCACAGTTGTGGAAGCCAGAAGTCTGTGATCAAGGTGTCATTTCTTCCAAGGCCTCTCTCCTTAGCTTGCAGGTGGCTACCTTCTCCCTGTGTCTTCACATGATCATCCTCTGTGTGTTGTCTGTGTCTTAATCTTCTCTTCTTATAAAGACACCAATCATGGCGGGTTAGGGCCCACCCATATGACCTAATTTTATCTTAATTATCTATTTGAAGGTCATATTCTAATGTACTGGAGGGTAAGACTTCAACGTATAACTGGGGAGGGGGACACAAATGAGCCCATAACACAGACAGAAGACATTCCTCATCTTATAAAAGAAGCTGCAGCCCCAGCCTTGAACAGTGGGCTTTCACTTAAAAGAGCATTTGATTCTCACTTTTTCTCAGGTTTACATCAATGGCACTAATGAAGCCTATCTGTCTGCAATCTGATATTAGGAGCCAGAAATAATCTTTCTATTTGCCACTTGCTGGGTACCAACCTCATGCCTGACTGACACAAGCTAGGCATTGGCTGAAGGAAGGGAGGTAGAGTCCCTGCGCCCTGGAGCACACCACCGTAGAAGTAGAATGAAATGTGCTGGGGTTAGAGTAGAAAGTGCATGAGCTTCAGTGGCAGATACCAGCAGAGCTAGCACCAGCCAGGGGGCCTTGGACAAGAGATTTCTACGAGCCTCTGTTTTATCATCTGGACAATGGTACTAACAGCACTGTAGCATATATCATGTGCCCAGAGCATCTCGTGTGCACCTCTTTCCAACTGCCAGCACCTGCACGTCTGTGCCTCCAGTGCAGAAAGAGCTGCTGGCTGCCAGAACCTGCTCTGCACTCTTCTCCCTTGCATTGGAGGCCGGAAGAGCCCTGGAATCCATGGATCACTGGAGCAGTCCTTCACCGTCGACCATGGAGTTGGTGTGTAAATACTCCAGTGTTCTTGTCCTTAAAGACTGACGCTCTAAGACACACGCTGCACACCTGTCCCTGCCCTGCCTCACTCCCCTGCTAGTGTCTTCTGGCCTCACCTCCCATGTGAGCTACTCGCACTTGTGCTCTTGCCCCAGCTCTGTCACTCGCAGGCTGGGAGGACGTGTGAGATCACGCATGTACATTCATGCCTGGCCATACATAGTAGTCTGTTTTCCATCACTTATAACAGCATACCTGAAACTGGGTAACTTACAAGAAAACAAAATTTGTTTCTTACCGTTTTGGAGGCTGGAAGTCCAAGGTCCAGGAAACACATCTGTGAGGGCCTTCTGCTTGGTGGGGGCTCTGTACAGAGTCCCGTGGCAATGCAGAGTGTCTCACAGTGAGAATGGCCAGAGCTCTTCATGTGCTCCTTTTATAAAGCTACCTGTCCACTCCACATCCATGACAATCCATTAAACACTCAACCCATTACACCAGAATGGATGAATCCATTCACAGACGCACAGTCCTCATGATCCAATCACCTCTCAAAGGCCCAACCTTTCAAATATTATAAGATTTCCCACCCTCTTAACACTTACAAGGGGATCAAGTTTCCAGTACGTGAACTTTTGGGGACACATTTAACCCATAGCACTGTGGTAAGTACTCAGAAAGTGCCTGCTATTTTGTGGGTGGTGGCGAAGAGAACATTAAATTTATAATGCTTAAAAGGCTAGGAATTTGTATCCCTTCTGTCCTCTGCTACTCCCAAGAGTA
The DNA here is from genome assembly GCF_027409185.1 of Cynocephalus volans. Lineage (NCBI taxonomy): Eukaryota > Metazoa > Chordata > Mammalia > Dermoptera > Cynocephalidae > Cynocephalus > Cynocephalus volans. Next base: position 198,489,396 of record NC_084460.1, on the reverse strand, counting down.
TGGTGGGTCCCTCCCTGGCTTCCACCTGCCTCTCTTTAAGCCCTCAGCAGTGCCACAGGCTCTCTGAGCACCCCCAGCAGGGCTCCCCTCCTTCTGACTCTGGAAGCAGAGCTCCAGCCCTCACCCAGGTCCCTAGTCTTTCTGCCCCCTTGCCAAAATAGGGTTGGGGGCAGGAGAAACAGCTGGCCCCATCCCCTGCCTGGGACTCTCTTCCTATTACAGCTGCCTGGCCCTGCCCCCTGACATCCCAAAAGACCCAGCAGTGCGTGCTTCCATAGTCCTTCATCTGCTGCCCACAATTTAGGGAAGAGACATAGAGACAGGTCGACAGTGGCACACGCCTGCTGCCCGTTTTGAACAGCCTTCTCCTCAGCAGCACAGACCTGCTCCCTACTCCCACCCCAGACCCCATTCACACCCCCATCACTCCCAAGTGACATCCACAGTCTGGGGTCCCTCCTTCTGCCCTTTCAAGAAAAGATGAGCTTTGATAACCATTGTGAATTTGCAATTTCTTAAAGACGCCAGAGAGGGCGAAGCTTAAACAAGGAGTGGGCCTCAAGTGATGGCCTTTCAGGCACTGGTGGCAGGACACTATGAGGTGTTGGTCAAATGCAAAGGGGACAATGATCTGCCCAAGGAATGGGCAAGGCAGACTTGCAGTGGAGATCCCAAACCATGCTCTTAAAGGGGCCCAGATGACCCCTCCCCTCTACCATATGCCCCCAGGATTCAAACCCAGTCTAGTCTAATTCCCAAAAACGTGGGCTTTTTTTCATGAGAGCTGGGCCTCAGAATAGGGAGAGAGATGGGGGTGGAAGATAATATATCAGCCTTTCCCTGCTTCCCTCCCTATTTTTGCCTTGGGGCTGGGAGAAGCCATGGAGGCAGGGACTGCTCTCTGCCTCTCCCAGCCCCAGCTCTGTCCACTGGCTGCACCCTGTCTGCTGGGCCCACCAGGGCTCCCCGTGTGTCCTCTCCCAGCCAGAAGGCCCCTGGCTGCAATGGCCAGAGAGCCCAGCTGGCCCCAGCCAGCTCCCTGCTCACCCTGGGCCCTGCTCAGAGGACAGGGCTGAACTGATTCTGTCAGGAAGGGTTAGTCTTGTCTCCAGGCTGGTTGGATGCGAGGGGACGAGACAAATGCATTTGGACAGCCTCGATCCGGAGCGCTATCTGTCAAACGTACTGGCCACCTCCCCAGAAAGACACGCAGGCTCCCTTCATCCCACATGGAGAAGGCTGGCATTGGGGCCTGAGTCTCCAGGGAGGAAGCAGGAGAAGCCAGATGCCTGCAAGCACTGAACCCTTGGGGGAAGTGTGTCAGGACCGCTGTCTCCAGGCCCGGGCAGAGGGGCTGACGGCCAGCGCCTTCCCCTGCCCCAGGCAGAGACTGATCAGACACCTGATTGCAGTAGCAGGAGCCTGTGCCTGGCGCTCGCAATAGCTTTCCTCCCACAGCTGGGGTGGATGAAGGCGGGCTGAGGACTGGGCGAACATAGCAGGGCCACGTTGTGCCATGTGAGTGCTCTAGCCTGTTTCCACATGCTTCCTGCACAGACCAGCTGGCGGTGCAGCTGGTGGTAGGCACAGAGTGTGGAGTGGCAGGAACGAAATCCACAAGCCCCCAGCCCCTCTCCAGGGGGAGCATGAGATGGGCAACTCCAGGAAGCGGAGCCTCTCACTAGCCCTGAGCCCTCCAGTGCCCACAAGGGTGGTCAGTCCCTCATCACTGCACAACCCCCGGCTTCTCCTGCCCCACCACTCAGTGCAAGAACCAAAACTTCACTAAGGATGGAATCCCACTAATAAGGATTTGCATGCATCGTGTTGTCTCAGTGCACATGGAAACCTGAGCATCCCCCACAGCATGGGGCAAAGCAGATTAGCTTGTCAATTAGCTCAGCTGGTTAGAAGCTGCAGTCATGAATGTGGTGGCCCTGGGCCTGAATAACACAGCTTGGCCTCTAGTTAGCTGTGTGACTTTGGGCAGGCGTGAGAGTGTTTGAGACTCATAGGTCACCTATTCATCAGTTATGCCCAAAAGATGATTTGGGAGCAGCCACAGCCAACTTTCCTAACACCACCTCCTACGTGCTCATTTAATGACCACCTGCTCTGTGCCTGGAGTTTTTGTAGGTTCTTGGAATACAGTGAATAGAGCAGAGAAAAAATCCTGCCCCCAGAGAGATCACATTCAAGTGGACGTGCCCCAAACATGTTCCTTCCCCATCATAAGGTGCCCACGAGTATCAAAACCCCTCCTGACCTCACCATTTAGAGTCACTTGTCAGTGTGACAACTTCTACAAGCCTACACCTGCTGTGCAAAGTGGGCCTGCCCTGCAGTGAACCCTGACTTTGAAAGAGCCAGAGCAGTAGGAAGAGACAAGAGGTGGGTGTGGATGGCAGGCCCACCATCGCCCAATGACAGGTGTACCAGCTGGGCACTTTAGCTCAGCGTTCAGGGCCTGCCACTGCCCGGGCACCTATCTGTGAGCTGTAGGCAATAGAGAGCATTGGGGTTTTTCTTGAGCCCTTTTAAGGAAGCCCTTCCTCCAGAGTAGACTCTCAAGGCTGGCCCTGCAGGAGGTTCGGTGGCAGGAGGGTGCTGCCCCACCCAAGGTCTTACCTCCGTCCTTTCCTCTGGTGATCACTTTGATATCAACAGCGCCTACCATGAGGATTTGGGTGCCGCTTCCCCCACGAAAACTGGCCAAAGACCAGACTCGGGACCCTTTCTCCAAATCCCCACCCCCGTAACATAGGACAGCAACTCTAGGATCTGCATTCAAGACCTTATGAAGAACTGGGGGACAAGAAGAGGGGAATTAAGGAGCCCCAGGCCCCACAGCCTGGCTTACAAAAAAGTGGCTTTCTTCCTGCCAATGTCCTGGCCTTTGCAAGGGCTCTACCTGGCTGAGCCCAGCCTCCTGGGTACTGGTTGAGTCCCACATCAAGATTACCAGACTCTCGGGCCGGCCCGTGGCTCACTCGGGAGAGTGTGGTGCTGAGAACACCAAGGCCCCGGGTTCGGATCCCATATACGGATGGCCGGTTCGCTCACTGGCTGAGCGTGGTGCTCACAAGATTACCAGACTCTGGGAAGTCCAGACTCAAGAGCCAAAGCCCAGCATTCCCTCCTTCCACCTGCCCGCGTGAGGCCCATCCTCACATATATGGTACTCTGGTGGGGGACCCAGCTGAGAGTGATCCCCACCTGGAAGGCCATGCAAATGGGTCCTTGGCCTCACTGCTGGCCCTCAACTGGGAGACAGCAGTTCAGTGCAAAACAGCCACCACACAGCCAAGCAGGAAGGAATCCCACACAGCAGCAGAGGAAGCCGGGGCTTGGAGGACTGCAGCAATGGGTCGGGGAGGTGAGCAGGGTCAACCTGATGGGCCGGAAGTCTGCCCACAAGGCTGCACGGAAGCCTGGCCTACCGTTGCTCCACCTTGGCCACCCACCTGCGCTGTCTGGAGAGTTCTGCTTCCCCAGGCCCAACGAGCTCCTCAGAAGGAAGCATTAGTGGCTGTTTCCTTACAAAGCCAAACGTGTGTGCAACATCTCCTGATAAAATGCAAGGCTGTCTGAGGGTCTCCGGCCCCTTCATTTGGCTCTGAGGTGTAATTAATACATAAATTAAGCTCCTACAGACTCACAAATGTCCGGAAAAAAACAAAAAATATAATTAGTTTGCCCATATGACTCCATCTGTCAACTCTGAGCTCAGCACCACGCAGCAAATCCTGAGGGCTTTGGTGGCCCATTGGCCATGCCCACGGTGCTCCTGTTCTGCTCTATGGCAGCTGCAGGGAGCCCGGGGCACTGGAGTACATTCAGCGCAGGCTGGAGCACATTCAGCGCAGGCTGGAGCCAGGCACACTACGGGGCATCCAGGGACCTCTGATGTGACCTGGGAGATGGCCAGGGAGGGTCACATGATGGGGAGGGCAGAAATGGGGAATTTGCATGTGCATCTGTAAAGCTCCCAGCCTGTCTCTAGCGGGGAACTTGCAGAGCACTGGAGTGGGTCTAAGACTTGCCCTCCTCCCCCACCCTGTCATCTCTGTCACATGTTATTTACAAGAAGAGAAGGACTGGAATGGGAAAGGGACTGGAGGGGAAGGTGCCAGGGAGAAGAACAGAGATGAGAGGCATGGGGGAGCAAAGGGGCCAGTGATGCTGTAGGAGCAGAGTTCATCCCCCCACACACGTGTGTGTTTAATGCCAAGGGCTCCCGTGTACAATGTCACCTCATATTCACACTCTGGAAAAAGGACAAACCACTGTTTTATCTTTCCTTCCAAAAAATTATATTACAAAATTAACACAAATTAATACATCTATATAAGACACAAGAGAATGAAGTAAAAAAACACCCCTAAATACTTCTCCCCTTACTCTCAATTCCTAGGGGAGACTGTCATTAATCACTCGGTGTGTATCCTTTAAAGTGCATTAATGTTAGGTGCAATGACTATCAAAAAGGGGGATCGTACTGCACACGCTGTTTGGCAACCAAGGCACTCACTCGTGGTCACCAGGCACCTGGCCATGCATGTCATTCTGTGTGTGCACCCGGCTCAGTCTCATTCTTTTTAGTAAGTGCGTGCTACTCCAGCTATGAGTTATATACATTTCATTTATATTTGGTACTTAATTCATGTAGCCTCCTAATGTAAAATTTTACTCTTATTCCATACTCGCAAAAAAAAAAAAATCTTTTTTTTTGTTCATCAATAATGCTGGGTAGATATTTAGGGCTGGTATTATTTTTCTTATTTTTAAAGACAGAGATAAAATAAGACCTAGGAATATCAAGTGACTTGCCTGGGGGTTTACATAACTACAGAGTGGCAGAATCTACCTTAGATTCATCTCTTCTGACTCCACTTTCGTTAAAGCAGTTCCTTGCAACATTGTCCATAGTTATGAAAAACCCCCCATCCCAGATCTGCTACCTGGCCTGATGCTCCCCTCTAGAGTCCTGAACTTATCAAGTGTTGTGGAGGGACTCCTGGCCTTACCTCCTACCGTACCCTAAGCCCTCCATGTGGCTCCTGCCCCTTGACACCATGGAAATGGTTCTGCCCAAGGACCCTGGGACCTCTGGGTAAACCAAACCCAGCATACACATCCAGGTCCTCAATTCTCCCAAGCAGTGTGCCCCACCCTTCCACATCTGACACACACCAGGGTCGAAGGGCAAGGCAGCTCTCACCCAGAGGTGACCTGCCTGAGGGCTGGGGGTTCCTGGCTCCTCCTCCAAGGTCAGAGGGGCCAACATCTTACCCACCCTGGGCCTGGCAGAATCCCCAGTGGCACTGGGTGGGAAGCTCTGCCTGAAGACTTCCCTGCTGCTCCTCTGCACCTTGAAGAGCTTCTCTCTGGGATGTGGCAGCCCAGGGCTTCCCTGCCTCTCTCCGGGGAGAAAGAGTGGCCAGTTTGTGATTGCAAAACCCTCTCAGTACCTCCAAAGATATGCATGTTGTCCTACTGTTCCATATGAACTAAAGCACTAATAAATTATATACATTATTAAGCACACACAAAATCATGCATTAAAATAGAGAGATATAGTTATAATGATGAATGATGAAATAAATATTTTCAAGGTAATGTTTTAATTGTATTTGTTAATAGTAGCCAATAACACGCTTTCGTGTTCTCACTGAAAGATGTTGACGATAGCACCGTCAGTAGAGCAGAGTGTTTGAGCACGTCAGATGTGATAAGTGAGCACTTCTTTTCCCCTTCCAGTGTCTGACAGAGAGCCCCTCCCGGGAGCAGAACATCAGCTTTGTCACTTCTCTTTTGCTCACCTGTGTTGTCCTTACTAGAATCATCATCAGTCCCTGGTGACTTTGCAGGCACCTTTGTAAGATGTGCATCTAGTTTGAAAGGTTTGGGTAGATCTGGATCATGTCATTTGCCAGCACATCTACCTGGACAGTGTAGACTGCTCGTGTAGGCTAGAAAGTGAGCAGGTGAGGCTTTCACTCTCCCCTTGGACTGGGGAGCCCCCTGGGAAGGGGCACTGTGGGTATTCAGCACCCAGACCAGGAATGCCTGGTCAGTCTGTACACTAAATATGAATGAAACAATTCCTTTCTTATTTTCAGTTTTAAAAATGCATGGAAAAAATAAAAGGTCTAATACAGTCTTCCCTTGTCCCAGGGGTTTTTATCACATACCCCCATGGAGTGTATAAGCCACTGGTGAAGTAAACAGGAGCTCAGACTCTAGAATTGTACTTCCTGGGTTCATATCCCAGATATGCCACTGTATTAATTTTCTAATAGTTAAATAAAATTTATAGAAGAGCATTGGTTTGGACTGAGCTCCTGCACTAGACCCCAAAAAACCAAAATGTAGCCATTCATGCTAAAGTTCCACATCACCAAGCCAAATCTAAGTTGTTTATCTGACCTTTAGAGAAGTCAGGAGAGAGAGAGGTAATAGCCAAACCCCCACACAGGCCAGTTTTGGCCTACATAATTAGTAAGTCACCTCTGCTTTAACCTATACAAGGAAAGTAACTGAAACAACCAAGCACTTTTTGTTGTTTCTGCTTTCTTCAGCTCTTTTCTGTTTCTAAAGCCAACCTCCCCCGCTCAGCTCATCAGAGCACATTTATTTTACAGTTTGACATGTTGCCTATTCTAGAATTACAGATAAAAGCTAAATTCATTGAACTTCATTTGTTGTAATTTTTTCTTTTGACATAACACTGTGTAACAAAATTACCCCAAAATCTAGTGTCTTACGTTACAGCCATAATCATATATACTTCCCATGGTTTCTGTAGGTCAGGAGTTCAGCAGTGGCTTGGCCAGGCAGTCCTGACTTGGGGTCTGTCGTCTGTCATGAGGTTACAGTCAGATGTCAGCTGGGGCTGCAGTCATCTGAAGGCTTGACCAGGGCCTGAAAGATTTGGTTCTACAATGGCTGTGATATTGTGACATAATAAGAAATATATATTATGGCCTTTATCTCCATTTCCTGACATACAGCTCCTAAAAATCTCCAAAGTGATAAGTGTCTTTTTTGCATGCTAATGAGATGACTGATGGCTGTGGCCCCTAGATAACCACAGGGTGGGGGCCAGTTGGAACTTTCAGCCTCACTCCCTAGCCCCCACTACCAGAATCCAGGGAGAGGAGAGGGGCTAAAGGCTGAATTAATCACCTATGTCCAGTGATTTATTCAGTCATACCTACATAATGAAGCCTTCACAAAAACTCAAAATGATGGGGCTTCAAGAGTTTCTGGGTTGTTGAACAAGAATACATCTACATGTCTGGAGGGTGGTGCACCCCAACTCAATAGGGACAGACGCTCCAAACTCAGGAACACTTCTGAACCCTGCCCTGTGTTACTCTCCACCTGGCTGTTCATTTGCTTCCTTTAAAATATCCTTTGTAGTAAATCAGCAATAGTTTTCCTGTGTTCTGAGAGCCTCTCTTTGTAATTATTGAACCCAAGAAGGGGGTCATAGGAACCTTCAATCTGAAGCTAAGTGGGACAGAAGTTGTGCGTAACCTGGGGACCTACAAATTGTGATTAGCATCTGAAATGGGGGATGGGGGTAGCCTTGTGATACTGACCCCCTTAACCTGTGGGGTCTGTACTAACTCCAGGTAGTTAGTTTCGGATTTGAATTGAACTGTAGAACACCCGGCTGTCAGAGAATTGGTCACTGGGGGGAAAAACCCATACAACTAGTCACAGAAGTGAAATATTGAGAGTGGTGTAAGCATAGAAAGAAAACCCACTGATTTTCACTGTACAGTGGCTCACTCAAGCATAGGCCTGGCAAATTGGTGCTGGTTATGGGCTGGGGGTCTCATTTCCTCATCATGGGCTGTTTGAGGGACTTCATGGCATGGTGGTGGCTTTCCCCAGAGCAAATGATACAGAGACCAAGGCAGACCTTGCAAGGCCTTTCCCAACCCAGTCTCAAAAGCCACACACTGTCACTCCTGCCAGGGGCTCTGCTGGCCACGCAGGCCAGTTCTGACTGGTCATGGGAAGAGATTGCCCATGTTGGTAAATAGCAGAGATGAGACTCGCCGTCTCAGAGGCCTCCCACCGCAGCACTTACTAAGCTGTGTGAGCTCTGTGCCTCGCTGTTCTTGCCTATGAAATGAGGGAAACGATCATCTGAAGCTAGTTTATTTAAGAGACTGTAGGGGCAGAAAAGGTAGGATCCCCTACTCATCTTTCATAAGGGTCACAGCTGACATTCCAATGATAAAAGACAGGTTAACAAGAGAAATGCATAACAAATTTATTTAATCAAAGTTTCACACGATTTTCTTCAGAAATGGAGACCCAAAGACACAGGGAGAACTATTGTTACGTCTGAGTTTGATGAAGAATGGACAGCCATGTGGAAATGTGATTGGACAAAAGGTAATAGACTAATAGTAATTGATCTAACAGTAATAGATTAAGGTGGGGGCAAACTCAGCAAGGCCTGTCAGTTCAGATTCTTCCTGGCCTCTCTGCATAGCCTTCTTTCCCCTGGGTATGGAGCGGGACCCTTCTCGAATGAGGGCCTTCCAGGGAAAAGGGAGTTACTGTCCTAGGTTTTAAGGCTTGCTTTGGGGAAGCAGGGTTGTAGTTTATATGACCCACCTTGGGGAAGAGGAACTCACTTCAGGGGAGAAAAAGGGGTGGGATACAGGAGGGCAGGAGAAGGTCTTCTGAGGCTGCTTCTGAGGACTTCCAACCTCATTGAGTTCAAAGCATGCCAAAGCACCATAGTTTGGGGTATTGTTTTCTGAGTCCCAACAAGACTAAACTGCACTGGGTAGAATTAAATAGCTTTGTTTTCTCAGTCCCTGTCTTCAGGTGAGCTCTGTCAAAACTCCTTTTTCTGTCCCATAAGGACATCTCAGGCAAGTGTCCAGTCCCGTTGAAAACTTCAGTCTCATATCCAATTAATCACTTATCACCTCTGCCCTCTGCCAGACCAGGCAAGGCCTCTGGGCCCTGCAAAGAGGTGAGGACAGGACCTGCCATCTCCCCACCTCCCTCTGCTGAGTTTCTTTCTCCCATGGGGGCTGGACTGGAAGGAGAGGGTGGGAGAGGGGAGCACTTACTCATCACATACTGGCCCAGTGCTGCTGTGCCTCTCTCAGCCACCACTGCACCCCCGGTGAGGCCATCTATGTGGATAATGCCCCAATGCCACTCTCTGGGGCATGGGTGGATCCTTTGCCAAGGTTTTCTGAGCTGTGTGGCTGCAGAGTTTGCTGATGTGGGTGATCCCCACCAAGTAACCTCCCCTGCTGCACCTGCTCCTAGGGTCCAGCCCAGGGTGGGCACCAGCAATAGCTCAAACCAGCTCCTTTCTGTGGTGTCCTGGCCAGACCAAACACTACAGGCTGCTCCCTGGCCAGCTCCTTTCGACCTGCTTCTGTCCCACCAGAAATGAGGTGTCAGCCTCCCCTTCTTACAAGCACCCCAGAGTACCTCTCTGGCTTCAGAAGGGACGGTACCCCCGCCCCGCCCTTCCCCATGAGGAGAAGCAGGGACAGCTGCAGTGCTTTGCCCCAGGCCGACAGCTCACCACCTGCCCTCTTCTCTGTGCCCATCTTCTGCTTACATAGTTAGGGAGAAGCTAATCAGACAAATTTGTCCCCTTGCGACTAACCCTTAGTGGGGGTCTGGTTGCCCTACTATTTTCTGCTCTTTGCACTTGGTGTCTCTTCGTGGGGTGGTGGGGACAGCCCCTCTGAGCCAGGGGCTGCATCCTGACATCCTCCCATCAGGGTGTTGGTGTGAAGGACTCATAAGAGGAAGCGCTTGGAACAGCAGCAAGTCCTGGCTGGCTTCGTCCTTGTTATCACTCACTACTGCCGTCCTCAGGGCCTCTGTGCTCTGCTCACTCTACAGTTGTCTCTCTCCATCCAGACTCTCCCTGCCTGGCTCACTCCTCCTACGTGTCTTCCAGAGCAAATCAGATCCTTCCACTCTTCTGCTTACAATGGTGCCCTTCAGGTTAAGGGCAAACTCCACAGGATGGACATCAAGGCCCTCCCCGTGTGGGGAGCGGACAGGGTGAGCTGACGATGAACCTGAGGCTCTCCAGGTCACCCAGCTGGAGAGGCCACGCATGTTCTCAGCTGTCCTCCTGGGTGTCGGATGCTGTGCTGCTCACAGATCACCTTACAAAGGGGGAGCAGCAGGGGTTAGAGTCCCTCTCCCAGAGCTCAGCCCTGTTGTGCAGACAGCTGCACCCAGTTCAAGCATGCTTCTCCACAGGACGCTAAAGAGAGCAACCCTTATCCCGCCTGTGAGTGTGAGCCTTCACCGAGGCCACTGTGGCTTGCCTGAGCCCTGTGCTCACCTCCCAGGGTTACCTCCCAGAGCTCACGTTAGCTCTCACCTGTCTTCTGCACTGACGCTTGCACATCACTACCCTCCAGCCTCGCCAACATCTCCTGGGTGATGCTGCTCCTTCTGCGTGGAAGCCTCTTCCATTCCTTCCCACACTGCTCCTGCAACCTTCTGGCCCTAGGCTCACCTCCTCTGCTCCCCTGAGGATTTAAGCACAGCTGCAGCCGCATACTTTTCACAGGGTGGTGGGCATGGACCACAGAGAACCTCTGGCCCCACTCCAGGAGCTCCAGGTTAATTGAAGACACTGATAGGCAAAGATGCAGCAGGGTGACGCAAGTAAGTTCTGGAGAGTGCACAGGTGCCCTGTGGGGCGGCAAGAGGAGCGGCTCTGCTAATGCCTAGAGAGGAGGTCTCTGCCAAGGGCAGGCCACCTGCATTTGGTGCCTGGCAGCTGGAGCTGCATCCGCCTCCCCACCCCCAAGTGACTCCTGCTGACGTAACCATTCCAGCCTGGGGTGGGCAGAGGAGCCGCTGTCCACTTCCACAGTGGCCCCAGCGAGGATGCTGCAGCCTTCCCATGATACCCGTGGCACAAGTAAGTCTGGAGCATTCAGGTAAGTATCTACCAAAGGCTTCCAAGAGAAGGGGAGTAGCGAAATAACAATATTAATAATAGTACAACCAACATTTATTGTTTACTGTATTCCAGGAGGTGCTTCTACATACTTTGTCAATATTAACTTACTTAATTTTCACTAATAAGACTGTTATATGGATGCTGTTGTTATACCCATTTTATAGATGAGAAAACTGAGGTTCAGGAAGACTAAGGAACTTGCCTGTGGTCACATGACTAATGTGGCATAACCAGAATATAAGCCCAGTCAGTTTGTTCCCAAGCCCTCACTTTTTAATTTTTTTTAACTTTTTTTGTGGAAAAATTCAAACATAAACAACAGTAGAAGGATATAACTGTAATAAGACCTCCTCTACCTTTCACTGACTTCAACGACTGTCCACACACAGCCAACCTTGTTTCACTACACGGCCACCCACTCTACTCCTCTGTTATTTTGAAATCAATCCCAGACATTCTATTATTTCACTCATGAATGTTTCAGAATTTCCTGAAAGATAAGAACTCTCTTTTAAAAATATATATATGTATAGTCACAACACTATTATCTTGCCTAAAAAATTAACAGTACTTGCTTAATATTGTTAAATATTTAGTCACTATTTGAATTTCCAATTGTCTCACAAATGCCATATTGTTATCACAGCTTCTTTGAATCAGAATCCAAGTAACTCTCTCTCTCTCCTGCTCTGTCTCTCTCTCCATCTCTCTTTCTTTCCTTCTGTCTCAGCTCTGCAATTTAATTACTGAAGAAACTGGATTGATTTTCCTCTTAAATTTCCCACAGTCTGGATTTTGTTGATTGCAACCCCATGGTGTAGATTACTCATTCCTCTGTTCTCTGTATTTCTGTAAATTAGTAGTTGGATCTTGATCAGACTTGGGTTAGGATTTTTGGCAAGACTATTTCAAAGGAGGTGTGGTGCTCTTCCCTGGGAAGGCACATGATACCTAATTGTCTCTTTTCATGGTGGTAGCAGTGGTTGATGCCCAGTGCTTAGATTTCTAATTCACTGGAGGTTGCAAAATGGTGATATTCCAATTCTATCATTCCTTCTTCACTTACTCTTATAAAGAGACACTCCTCCTCTACTACCTAGTTATCTATCCAGTGCTACAATTTATATAGGAAAGGAGGATGTTTTATTCCTTTCCATTATTTACCAGTTTTCACAGAGTTTGTTTACTAGCATCCTGTATTAATCAGCATTTTCCTGAGAGACAGACCATTAGGAAATAGAGATAGAGATAGAGATAGAAATAGACAAATACATGAGAGGGGATTTATTAGGAGAATCAGCTCACGTGATTATGGAAGTTGTGAAGTCCCACTACAGAAATTCTGTAAGCTGAAGGCCTTGGGATGCTGGTAGCGTGGCTCAGTCCAATCCTAAAGCCTTAGAACCAGGGATGCTGATGGTGTAATTCTCAGTCTAAAGCCAAAGGCCTGGGAAACCAGGGGCTGCTGGTGTAAGTCCTGGAATCCTAAGGCCAGAGAGCCTGGAGTTCTGAAGAAGAGAGTGTACCAGCTCCAGGGGAAACAGAGAGAAAAAAATTGCCTTTCCTCTGCCTTTTTTGTTCTATCTGGGGCCCCAGCCAATTGGATGGTGCCACCCACACTGAAAGCAGATCTTCCCCACTGACTCACATGCCAGTCTCCTCTGGAAACACCCTCACAGTCACACCCAGAAGTACTGTTTCACCAGTTCACCAGGCGAAGTCAAGCTGAAACCTAAAATTAACCATCACACATCCTCTATAGAGATCAATTAAATTTGGGTTTCTTGGGAGTTTTGTATGTTTTTGTTTTTGCAGTATCATTTCAAACTTGTGGTATATCTGATGGTTTCAATTTATTGTAATCATTAGGATTACTGATTATCAAATTATCCCATCTTTGGCCAGAAGGAGCCTGTTAAAGTCACTCGGAGTCCTTGCAACATGGTCCTGGTATTATTTGGGAGTTTCCTTGTATTGTAATAAGATAAGATGTTGCAGGCCCCCAACCCTCTCTTGACTCCACACAGAGATCAGTGATGGCCCCTGCATATCTCTCTAGGCAGCTAATTTTTGGTATGACACATTTATTCACCTCTTGGCAGAGCATGGGCGAGAGTCATGCATTGGAATATGGACCATTCAGTATCTCTCAGATGCAGCAACCAGCTCTCTGCACCCCACCCCCGCTATCTATACAGATGTTCCCACTATCTCCAGGGACTCCTCCACACCCACAGACCCTCCTACATCTCATAACATGGTTGAAACTGTCAAGCCTAGAAAAGGTCCCTTGATCAGTGATTTCCTGTGTCCACTGGATTTGTGGGTCCCACAAGCCACGTGGCAGGACCTCCACCTTTCCCAGGGCTGCCCCTCTCACCGTCTCTTTGGGGCACCACCTGCCTTCACTCTGCTCCTCACACAAATGCCATCTACACCAGTCCCCTTGGCTGCTGACATAGCTTCTGGGCTGTCCACCGAGACAGGCCACTCACACTTGACCCACGTTGGGACTTCTGTTCTCTCTGCTGCTGCCCCCGCTGGGGTCTCCTGACTGCTGGCTTCTGGACCTCCTCCTTCATGGTCAGGTCCAGCTCTCGTCTTTCTGGGAACTGAGCTGCCACTCAATGGTTGTGGTCTGACCATGGCCTTAGATGCCCCTTGGGGACTATGGTCTCTGCCACCACACCCAGGTGTTCTCAGGCCCTGGCCACACCAGACTATCATCTTTCCTCCTCATGTCCTGATCCTCTGCCGGGGATCCACTGCACTGCCCCACTCTGTGCTATAACGTGGATGCACCAGAAGAAGCTGAGCTACTGCTCCTGGGAGGAAACGGAGCAAGGCCCACTCCCCCTTTCCAGGCTATCGGAGGAAGAACCTGGGGATGGGGGCTGATCCTGTCTTGCAGCAGGTAAGGTGCTCATGCAATTTGAGAATATTCTCAAACCCTGAGGAAAATTGGGCTAGGTGGCCCTGCCTGCCAGGCTGTGACTGACACCTGCATTTCCCACTTAGGCGGGGGGTGAGGGGTGTCTGTGGGTCAGCACACTACCAAATCTTGCTCCTCCCTGGGGGACCATTAAGATCAATGAGCCGAAGCTGCAGGCTTAATCTGGAGCAGCCTTAGAAGGTATTACCCACAGTGCTGATCAGGCAATGGAGGCTTTGGATCTCTCTGGAGATGCCGGAGACTAATTTCATACCTGCCTCGATCTCCTTCCCCTCTGCAGCAGGACCCCGTCCCCAGCTAGTTAATCAAAAACATCCTGAGCACCTAACATGCGCCAGGCATTCACTCCATGCTGAGGACACTGCTGAGCAGGGGGAGGAGGAGGTGACCCATGAGCTGGCTGCCTATACTTGTGCCCCACCAGCTCCTGAATTGTAGGGTCACTTCCAGGCAGGGCAGCTGAGTTGCACTGTCAGGTAGTTCTTTGGCACTCCATAGAATTGCCCCCACATCCCCGCTCTGCCCATTCTTCATCATTTTGGAGACTGCAGGCAGCTTTGTGAAAGCCTCCTGGTCCAGCCAGCCTGGTTGCCAACTCCCCCCAAGTGTGCTCTTGACCAAACACCCATCATCACAGGCATCCATGCTCGGGGACCAGTGACTCATAACACCACTCACTAAGCCACACTTCCAAGACTAGATTAAAAAACTGAACACTCTCTCATGGATTGGAAAAAAGCCCACACTACCCAAAGATTCAATCTAATCCCTATCAAAATCTCAAAGGCATTTTTTGCAGAAATAGAAAAAAAAACTTAAAATTTATATGGAGTCTCAAAGGACCCCAAATAGTTGAAACAATTTTGAAAAAGAACAAAGTTGGAGACTTCACTCATCTTGATTTCAAAACATACTGCAAAGCAACAGTAACCACACTGGTGTGGTACTGGTATAAAGACAGCCATATAGACCAATGGTACAGAATATAGAGCATACGTGGTCAAATCATCTTCAGCGAGGATGGAGAGAGGACAGGCTCTTCAACAAATGCTGTTGGGAAAATTGGACAGCCACAGGGAAAACAATGAAGTTGGACCTTTATATCATATACAGAAATTAATTCAAAATGAATTAAAGACCTAAATGTAAAACCTAAAACAAACAACTCCTGGAAGGAAGTATAGAGCTCTCGTCTCTCTCTGCTCCACCATTTGCCATGTGAGACCTCTGCATTGCTGTAAAGCCACCAACAAAGACTCACCAGGTGTGTTCCCTGGACTTTGGACTTCCTAGCCTCTGAAACTGTCATGGGCTTGGGTTGAGCTGGGAGCTCTGAGCCACACAACAATCGCCACCTGATGATGCTGCGATGATGTCACAAGTGGAGCTCGCTCCTCCCCCACCGCCAGCTTCCTCAGAGCTGGGCAGAGGAACCAGAGAGAAAATCCACTTTCTCAAGCACAGCTTTACCGTCCACCTCACTCACTCCCTGTCAAGTTCACTACCAACACAAAGGGGCCCAGATAATCAAGAAACGATGTTGAGTGATGATAAAATTAAATCTAGTGATAAAAACAAACCTACTGACCCCAGGATTGAACCCAAGATCTTTGATCCCAGGTGTGAACAGAAGAGTGAGTTAGATGCAAGCCCAGCTGTTTAAAAAAGCTGCTGAAACACTGCTCTGAAAAGAGCCCACAGAAGAAGTGTCCAGCACCAAAGTGCCCGCTGCCCTGCCTGTGCCCCCCACTCTGCTCTCCCAAGCCCTGCATCAAGCCCTGTCCTCCTAAATGCCCACCTCCGTGCCCACCCTCCTGTCCATCCCCGGATCCACCCCCAAAATGAGGCACTGTGGTCACCACCCAACCCCATGCCCGCCACCATCTCCACCATGTGCAACGCCGTGGGGCTGAAAACTGAAACCACGTACTGACAAGTGAGCATGTTTCTCTGCCGTGTAAGGCTTCTCCTGGTGTTTGGCGGGTTTTGAGGTTTTTGTTGTTGTTGTTTTTACAGCACTGAACCACCAAGAAGCCATCCCTGGAGAGTGAGGCTAGAACCCCCCACTGTCAACAACCTTTGAGGACTGGCTGCCCCTGACCCCACCTGCTGCTTAGAGGGATGTGCTTTCTTCTGTAGGGTGTGCCCAGGGAACACTGGCCGCTGTTCGAGCACAGCCTGAGAGATCCACAGACACGGCTGCAGCTGTAAAATGTCTAACGGCAGGAGGCAGGAGGGAGTGGGAAGAGGAGTGGGATGTTCAGGAAGAAACATTCTAGTCCCCTTTGCTATTAGTCCCATTGCATAGTGTTTAGGCAGAGGGGCTCTGAGTACAGGCTGCAAAGGTTTAAAGCTTAGCTCTGCTCCCTAGCAACTTTGTGACCTTAAGCAAGTTGCTTAACTTCTCTGTGCCTCAGTTTCCTTCACTCTGCAAAAAGAATGATGATACTAATAGTACTGTTGTTACAGGGTTGTAGTGAGGCTTAAAGAGTTAACAGATTCCACGTGCCTGGTTTACTGGAACATAGCCAGTGCTCAGTGAAGGGAGTACCCTACACCTGCCCAGGTGTAACACTCGCCACACCTCAGCTTCATAGCTCTGTGCTTCTCGTCTTCGTTAGGCTGTAAGTCTGTCTCCTGAGCACAATAGTCAGGTTCTAACTTACACCTGTAGGCACACAGCTAACCGTTTTTTTAAAAAATGGAAAAAGCGTTGTGGATTATACCAATTTCAATTACCTAACTTTGATACTGAACTATGGCTGCATAACATCACTATTGAGAGAATCCCACTGAAGTGGACATAAGACCTCTATTTTTGCAACTTTGTTAACCTACGATATTTTAAAATAAAAAGTTCAGTACAAAACAAAAAAAGAAAGAAAGAAAAGAAAATATAGGAGAAAAGCTCCAGGACTTTAGATTTGGCAATGATTTCTTAGATATGACATCAAAAGCATAGGCCACAAAAGCAAAAATAGATAAATGAGACTATATCAAACTTAAAAACTTTTGCACACCAAAGGAAACAATCAATAGAGAGAAAAGACAACATATGGAGTGGAATAAATTTGTAGATATTTTATCTGATAAAGGGTTAATATCCAGAATATGTTAGGAACTCCTACACCTCAACAAAGACAACAGCAAAAACATAACCTAACTTTTAAAATGTGCAGAGGACTTGAAAAGACATAAGACGATATACAAATGGTCAGCAGGCATATGAAAAGATGTTAAACATTGCTAATTATAAGAGAAATGCAAATCAAAACCACAATGAGATATCACATGCCTATTAGGATGGCCACTATCAAAAGAACAGAGAATAACAAGTGTTTTCACAAGGAGGGCGAGAAACCGTGCACTGCTGGTGGGAATGTAAAATGGTGCGGCCATTATGGAAAACAGTATGGAGGTTTCTCAAAAAAACTAAAAATAGAACTACCGTGTAATCCAGCAATTATGTATTCACTTCTGGGTGTATATTCAAAATACTTTAAAGCAGAATTTCAAAGAAGTATTTGCACACTCATGTTCATTGCAGCATTACTCACAATAGCCAAGAGATGGAAACAACCTGAGTGTCCCTCAACAGCCTAATGGGCAAAGAAATATGGTATTCTCGGGCCGAGCCCGTGGCGCACTTGGTAGAGTGCTGCGCTGGCAGCGCGGCGACGCTCCCGCCGCAGGTTCGGATCCTATATAGGACTGACTGGTGTACTCACTGGCTGAGTGCCGGTCACGAAAAAACGACAAAAATAAAGAAATATGGTATTCTACACAGTGGAATATTATGGAGCCTTAAAAAAGAAGGAAATCTTGTCACATGATCCAACATGGATAAACCTCAAAGACACGATGTTAAATGAAATAAGCTAGTCACAAAAAGGCAAATACTATATGAAGTCCACTTATGCGAAGTAGTCAAATTCACTTAGCTCAGTTGGTTAGAGAGCAGTGTTACAACACCAAGGTCAAGGGTTTGAATCCCCATGCCAGCCAGCCACCAAATAAATAAATAAAGTAGTCAAATTCACAGAAACAGCAAACAGAAAGGTGGGTACCTAGGGATGGGAGATGGGACACGGAGATTAGGATTCACTGGGGGCAGAGTTTCGGTTTGGCAAGAGGAAAAAGTTCTAGAGATATGTTGCACAGCAATGTGAGTATATCTCCTACCACTGAACTGTGCAATTAAAAATAGTTGTGATAATTAACTGTCTATAATAGTTAAATTTAATGTTACAGGGTTTTTACCACTTTTTTTTTTAAAGTCCAACTCTCCATCACCATGATTCCTTCTGGATTCTCTGTGTGCCCCGTCCTTTCCCTGGGGTCCTGCCCCCGGAAGTAACCGCACCCTATCAAAAGACAAAATTACAACACATTTAGTTAAAGATCTCAGCTGGCTTTATTGTGATTCTAGAATCGGGCAACACATCATTCCAGAAAACAGAGCAAGTGTTTCAATAAGCCGAGCAGAGGAGATTGGTTTTACGGACAGCAAAGGCTGAAGTGAACAGAAACCAAGAATGAAAAGCAGATTGATCATTTCCAAGTTACTTTCTTTGTGAGGTGGGAACAGGGAGACAGAGCAATAGAAAAATTAGTGGTTAATATCAGGTTAGTTCAAGTTTCTCTTTGGTATAAAGATTAAAACAGGGGAGAGCACGTGAGAAACTTAGCTCTCTCTTGCTCAGCCATTCTTGCCATGTGACACCTTGCGTTTCTGTAGAGTCCCTGCCCACCAACAAGACTTTCACCAGATGTGTTCCCTGGACTTCAGACCTCTCAGCCGCTGAAACTGTTCAAATGTGAATGGGCCTGGGGGGGGGGGGGCACAGTGTTGCCAGAGGCTGAAGGGTACTCCTGAAAGATACGAGCAAGAAAAAAAATTAACTGTGAAGAACAGGAGAGGAGCCAGAGGAGCGGCCAAAGGAGATGCAAACAGAGCAGGCCTGAGCAGTGTCTGGACCAGGAGTAAAGGAGGGAGTGGCCCAGTGTCTTATGAAGTTCTAATGAGAACCTGCAGGCCGTCATAGCCCCTCCCTCTGGGCAACCGGTAGAGTACACTAGACAACAGAGCAGGACCTGGGGCCAGGCTGTCTCAGGATCCCAGCTCTGCTCATCCTAGCTATGTAACTTCAGGCAAGTTACTTAACTTCTCTATGGCTCAGTTTTCTCATCTGTAAAGTAGAGGGTTATTTTGAAGGTTAAATAAATTGACAATATATGGACAGTGCTTAAAATGATACTTTGAATATCTAAGTAAAAAAAAAAATTTAAAAACTAAATTAAAAAACAGAGTAAATTTCATTATCATACCAATTGAAGACTGAAGCTGGCCTATTTGAGAAATTGGCTGTTACCTCTCTCTCCTGATTTCTGGGAAGGTCAGATAACAGCTTGGTTTTAGTTTGGTGAGGTGGAAACCTCAGCAAGAGTGACTCCATTTTGATTTTGTCTGGTCTGTTGGGGTGCAGTGCAGGAGCTTAGTCCAAAACAATGGCCTTGGGCCGGCCCGTGGCTCACTCGGGAGAGTGCGGTGCTGATAACACCAAGGCCCCGGGTTCGGATCCCATATACGGATGGCCGGTTCGCTCACTGGCTGAGCGTGGTGCTGCCAACACCAAGTCAAGGGTTAAGATCCCCTTACCAGTCATCTTTTAAAAAAAAAAAAAAACAATGGCCTTGTGCTCGCTTCGGCAGCACATATACTAAAATTGGAACGATACAGAGATTAGCATGGCCCCTGCGCAAAACAATGACCTTCTGCAATTTTTATTTAACTGCTCCCACATTGCTATCCCTCCTGCCCTGGAATCCAACCCAGTGCATGGCCCCTGCATCCGGAGGGGTGGCATTCATGCCAGGGCTGCTGTCACCTTGCCTGTGGGGCCCAGGGATCTTCCCCGACTTGATGCATCCACAGTTCAAAGCAGGTGTTTAGTTCATTGGTTGAATGTTTGTGGCCCCTCCAAAGTTCATGTTGAAACTTAATCCCTAGTGAAACAGTGTTAAGAGGTGGGACCTATGGGAGGTGATTAGGCCTCAAGGGCTGTGCCCTCATGGATGGGATTAGCGCCTTTGCCCCTTTCATCCCATCTGCCTGTGAGGACGCAGCATCGTCCCCTTGGGAGGAACAGTATCCATCCCCCTAGAGGATGCAGCAACAAGACTCCATCTTGGAAGCAGAGAGCAGCCCTCACCAGACACCAAACCTTCCGGCACCTTGATCTTGGATTCCAGCCTCCAGAACTGTAAGAAATAAATCTCTATTGTTTATAGATTACCCCAGACTCCAGGAGCCATTCTCTCAGAGTCTCTTTGCTTGGCCTGGCATGAGCCCTCTTGTCCTCCCTGAAGAAAGTGGGTAAGCAGACAAACTCTATGAATTAACTTAAGTGAATCTCTTTTTTAGTTTCTAATCTTCTGTTTTTATAGCGTAGGGGAGATGAAAGATTAGAAAGATTGGAAAGATTAGAAAATTACAGAAAAAGCTAATGTTCTCTTAAGAATGTTAAAAGACATAAAAATCATATATGTATATAAATGTAAACATAAATGTGTGTATATTCTCTGAAAAAAAGTTTTTTTATTATTTACATAAATGATGTCTTGCTGTATATATTATTCTGCAATTTGATTTTTCCCATGTAAGGTGTTGGACATCTTCTAGGCCCATCTCACATTCTCTTGGCCCACCTTTTGCACAGCAGTTACTGTGGCAACCAGTCACTCCAAAGTGGAAACTGAACAGCTTCCCCTCAGCTGTAGCAGGTATGCCTTCCTTTCTACCTCAGGCATCCTGGTGCACTGGCAACCTGGAAGTGCCAGGGAGTTAACCTATTGCACTATTGAGCAATCCTTGCCCAATAGGAGATGGGAGCCAATGAATAAATATTCCACCCTTCTAGGTCTCGGGCCGACAATTCTGAGGCATATTCTACATTGATTCTTTGAGGGTCCCTAATTAAATTAAGTCCCAATTGCCCACAGCAATAACTCACTTAATAATGCACCCCTGAATTGGCTTGCCCTACTTTCCTGTTTTGTTCTTCCAAGACCCCCAGCTCCTGATCCCTGAAATCACTTCCCAAAATAAATTACCTGAATGCAATCCTTTTTCTCAGTTTTTTAGTGGACTCCTAGCTAAAATATTAAATTAAAATATTGTTAAAAATAAATCTACGTCGGGCTAGCCAGTTAGCTCACTTGGTTAGAGCATGGTGCTGATACCACCGAGTTCAAGGGTTCGGATCCCCATACCATACAGCCACCAAAAAAAAAAGAAAAGAAAATGTTGATCAATATTGATCTACTTGAGTTGTCCTCAAAGTGTGGTCTGTGGACTCAATCTGGGGGTCTACAAGGTCAAAACCATTTCTATAATCACACTAAGAGGTTATTTGCTTTTTTCTCTCATTCTCTCACAAGTCTCCAGTGGACTTTTCAGGAGACTCCATTACACATGGAAGTGTAATAGAGTGAATGCAGAAGCAGATATGAGAATCCAGCTGTCTTCTAGGAAGCCAGAAGTTGAAGACATTTGAAAAAATTGTAAAACAATAGCACTCTTCTCACTAAATCTTTGTGCTTTAGAAAATATAGCTATTTTCATTGTTATTTATGTTAATATAAATATTATGTAGCAGGCTTTTTTAAATGAACTAATAAATACATATTTTTTAAATTTCTCAGCTTTAACTTTTAATACTTTAAATATCAGTAGATGTAACCCACAGACACAAAAGCTTTTGGGGGCCCTCAATAATTTTTAAGATGGCAAAAGGGTGCTAAGATCACAAAGTTTGAGAGTCTCTGATCGTGTTCATTGCTTCTAGCTTCTGAGCCAATTCATAATTCTATCAGTGGTTGTGTTCTATTGATTATATCCATTCTCTTCCTGATGAACATTTAGGCTACTTCTGTTTTCCTATGTCACTAAGGATGCTGCAGTAAATCTTCCTGTTGCTGCTCCTTGTGCAGGGATGCAGAGGTTTCTCTATAGTAGATTCCCAGAAATGGAATGCTAGGTTATGGAGTGTAAGCATTTTTAAGTAAAAAGTCAATCTTAGTCAATTGCTGCACAATTGACCTCTCTATCTGCCTGTACAATATATGTTCCTTGGATCACTATACAAAAGTACACATTTCTTCATACCATCTCTCATCGACACTTTCTCTTGTCCAACTTTGAATTTAACTAATATGATGGTCGACAATGGAATCTTCTCACGACTGTCCGTCTTTAAATTTCCCTGATTTCTAGTGAGATTGGCCATCTTTTCACATGATTATTGGCCATTTGGACTTTCTATGTTATGAATTGCTCGTTCACATCCTCTACCCACTTTTCTATTGGATTATGCCTTTTTCTTCTTAATTTGTGGGAGTCCTTCATATATTCTGTACATTAAATCTTTGTTAGATATTTTGCCATTATGCTCTTTCATTTCATGGTTTTTATCTTTTCTTTTCTGTCAAAATTGTTCAAATTTGTGTCAAATTTATCCACTTTTTTCTGTACACTTTTACTTTGTGTGTCTTGTTTAAAAGTTTTTCCTATCCCTAGATCAAAAAATATTTTCTGATGTTATCTTCTAAAACTTTTTAATGTTATTATTTTACAATTAGGTTTTTAATCTATGGGGAATTTATTTCTGTTTACAGTATGAATAAAGATCTAATTTAATTTTTTTCCTATGGCTAGCCAATTATCCTAACACCATTTATTAAATACTCTATCTTTCCCTCAGATATATGTCAAGCTCTAGCATATAACAAGTTCCCATGTTCTTTATTCTGTTCCATTTATCTGTTTACCCAAACCTGTTCAGTACTACTCTGTGTGAATTGCTATAGCTTTATAACATGTCATTATATCTGATATAGTTTTCCTCATTATTCTTCTTTTTCAGAATTATATTAATAGTTCTTGCCCATTTAGCCTTTCAGGTTAATATTTTTTTCTTTTTGTATTTTTTGTTTGTTTTGTTTGTTTTTGTTTTTGGCAGCTGGCCAGTACAGGGACTGAATCCTGGACCTGGGTGTTATCAGCACCATGCTCTAATCAACTGAGCTAACCCATCAGCCCTCAGGTTAATTTTAAAATCAATTTGCCAAGTTGCATTAAAAAATTTTGTTGGCAATTTTGTTAGAATTACATCAAATTTATAGATTTGGGAAGAATTGTGATTTTTTTTTTTTTACAATGTTGAGTTTTCCAATTTATTTATTTGAGTCTTCTTTCAATTTATTTTATAAAATTTTATGATTTTCTGCAAAGAGTAATTATACAGTTTTGGCAAGGTTTATTTCAAGATACATCACAGTCTTGATTGCATTTTTTTCATATTGTATTACTGATTCATTATTGTTGGTATATAGAAATGCTGTTGAGGGTGTTGGTTTTATACCTGGTTACTCTTTTAATATAAACTCTATTATGTGCTCTGATCGTTTGTCAGTTTATTTGTTGTGAATTCTGTGTAGATGATCATATCACCCCTCAATTATGATACTTTCTTTTTCTTTCTATTTCTTTATTTCTGTATTTCCTTTTCTTGTCATGTTGCATTATTTAGTACAATATCCATTAGTGGTAGTGACAGAGGGTATCATTATCCTAACTTGGAATCTGTTGATATAATGAACTTCCTCTAACAGATATTCTAATATTTTGTTTTTTGTGGGTTTGTTTGTTTGTTTTTCCAGCTGGCTGGTACAGAGATCCAGACATTCTAATATTTAACCATTTTCAAATGGCTGGGATAAACCTTACTTGACTGGGACCTATCAGTATTTTAATAAAAGCTTATTTCAATGTGGAAATATTTTTGTTTAGAATTTTTACATCCATCAGGATAACTTAATTCATAATTTTCTCTCCTTGTGCTGTCCTAATCAAGTTTCCTATGCTAATAGGTTAAAGTGAGGTCAGTAGTTTCCCGTGTGTTCTGTATAGCCTGGGGAGCTGTTTGCATAGGATGAGCATTATCCATTTCTTAAATATTTAATGGAATTTTCCCATAAATGATATTAACGTAGTGCCTTTGGCAGGATAGGTCTGACTCTAACCTCAATTCCTTTTATTGCTACTGGTATGTTTTCAATCTTTTCCTTTTGGGGACAGTACTGGTAATTTTTACTTTTATGAAAAACATTTTTTCTTGGTTTTCAAATCTATTGGCATAAAGTTATTCTCAGTGTTCTAGTATTTAAATCTCTTCTGTGTTTATAGTTATGCCTCCTTTCCATTCCTTTGGTTTATCATGCCTTCTTTCTTTTTATATTGATAGTATTTGTTGAAGGTTTTTCTATTTGGGGGTCTTTTAAGGATCCAGGCTTTGGGTTTATTAATCAAGTGTTCTTTTTTAAAAAAGTTAAATTTCACTTTGATCTGTTACTTTTGCCTTTTTTTTTTTTCTTCATATTTTCTTTTTCTAGACCAGAAAAAGTTCCAATAGAACCTTCAGCCATAGAAATGTTCTATATCTACCATTAGCCACATGTGGCTAGTGAGCGCCTGCAGTATGGTTAGTGTGACCAAGGAATTGAATTTTTTATTTTCTTCTATTTTAATTAATTTCAATTTAAATAGCCATATGCGGCTAATGACCTACTGCATTGGACAGTGCAATTCTAGATTCTTTATTTGAAAGTTTAGGTCAATGTTTAATTTTTCTTGTTTTCTAATAAGGGTGTTTCACTATAAATAGTCCTTTGGGTACAAACCACAAGTTTTATGATGCAGTATTTTTATTTTTCTTCAACTCTGAAGTTATATTTTTTTCCAGTTAACATTCGAAGTGTGTTATTATGTGTATAGAGAAATATGAGGGTAGTGATATCTTTGTTACTGATTTCCAGTGTCTAATTTTAATGTGATCCATAGACATGGTTCATATGTTATGGATGCTGGGACTTCTTTGCATGTTTTGGGGTAACTAGAGATTTGCAGCCTAGTGTAAAGTCAATGTTAGTAAGTGGCCCATATGCATTTTTAAAAGTGGGTATTCTTTTTACACACATACCTAAAAGCAGAGAAAATTATAAGGACTATCCAGCTTGCCCCTGAGGCCTCTCGTCTACCTCTTCCTATGGAGATACTGGACACTTTAAACTTCAAGGAGAGTCTCCTTTTTTCTTTTCAAGTCTAATTACATATTCATTATCTTTGTATTTTTTCCATCTTTTTTTCTGATTATGGCCCCAAACAAGATTTCTGCCTGTGCTCATTCTATCATCTTGAAACAATTGATTTTCAGACTGTCTAGTTCAAGGACATAGCTATTCTGCCACCTCAAGTGGCCATGGCAGAGCTTGGGCCTGCTGCTGTCCCATCCATTCTGTATTGTTGACCATTTGGCTCAGGAGGGCACAAAGGATGGCAAAGCTTCTGCTTTTAAGGTGGCAGTGGGGTGGGAGGCAGTTAATGGAAAAATGAAGATCAATCAATCAAACTACCTCTGCCATCAACAAGATTATTTTTCCTTTTTTTGGGGGGGGGGTGGCCAGTAAGGGGTTGAACCCTGGATGTTGCTGCTATCAACACCACGCTCTAACCAACTAAGCTAACTGGCCTGGCTGATTTATTTTTTATTCAACAAAAATATCAGCTACATTTTTTAAGAAAATGAACCTAGGGCATACCCATTTTGCTAAATTCTGTCAGGGTGTAATGATATCAGCTCTGAATGCAGCTTACCTTGGCAGGTGGTTACACACCCTGGACCCAGACACATCTTCTCTGCTGCTCACCTGCTGTGTGACTTTGGGCAAGCCACCCACTCTTCTGGACCTCACCTATTTGGAAAATGGGACATTAATATCCATCTCACAGTTTGTAATAAGACCTTAGAGTTCACACATTAATTGTTCCGAGCACAGCTTAAAAAATCTAGAACTTCTTTCCCCATCTAAGACACCTCTGTATTCCCCAATGCCTAACACAGAGCCTGGCCCTAGAAGACAGACAATAAACGTGGAGCAAGGAAATAGTGTGTAGACACTAGGTGAGCAATTTTTCCATATTGTCAAGGACCAAAAAGGTGCAAGGCATTGGAAGTGTTGGCAAGGAGAGGGGTCCAGACAGTGGAGAATTTGGTGCCTTCAGCTTGACTACTGGAGTGCCATTTAATGGCTCCGCCATTAAAGGTGCCTTCAGTGGACCAAGTAGCAGAGATCCATTCTGAGCACTAGAAACATCAGGGCCACTGCCTCAGCAGCCTGGAGCTCACAAGAAAGAAAGCAATAAGCATGTGAGAAATTGGCACAAACACAGTCCACCCCTTGGAGACACTTACTTACTCTGAAGAAACTTCAGCAGCCAATGTGAGAGATCTCTTCTTACCTTATGGACCTCTGTGGTCTGGGAACAACAAATGCAGATGTTTGCTGAATAAGTTAGTGAGCCCTCAATAGTTCACATTTCTCCTCTGCTGCTGAGGTCTGGTCTAGCTATGCCTGGCTTGAATTCCAGAAGGAAGCAAGCCACTGCAGAGAGCCAGACTCCCTGGATTCAGAGAGAAATAATTGGGGGCAGGTGTTGTAGTAGTCAGGATTCTCCAGGATAACAGAACTAATAGGATACACACACACATATACATATGATTTATTATAAGGCTAACATGATTACAGAGGTTCAGAAGTCCCATGATCTGCCATCTGCAAGCTGGAGACCCAGGAAAGCTCATGCTGTAGTTCAAAGGGCTGACAGCCAGAGAGCTGATGATGTAGATTCTATTCCAGATCTGAAGGCCTGAGAAGGAGTTCCAAGGGCAGGGAAGATGGATGTCCCAGCTCAAACAGTCAGCATAGATTGAATTCAACTTTCCTCCACCTTTTTGTTCTATTCAGGCCCTCAGTGGATTGGGTGATGCCCATACACATTGAGACGGACTTCTCCTTTATTCAGTTCCCCAATTTAAATGCTAACTTCTTCCAGAAACACCTTCACAGACACATCCAGAAATGATGTTTAACCAGATATCTGGGCATCCTGTGGCCCAGTCAAGTAGACACAAAACATTAACCACACAGGGGTTGTTGTCTCTCTGCATGTGAAAAATGGGCAGCAGCAGCTTGCACCTGACTGTTCCTTCTTCTGGGAGAGATGGTTGCTGGATTGCATGGCCTGGGAGGAATAAAAGCTGCTGCAAAGGACAGTGAAGATGACATGAAGCAGTAGAAAATGAGCTTGGCCCAAGTGGGGTCTGGACTCCGGAGGCTAGATTCTCAGAAAGCAAAGTGGTCAGACAAGTAAGGGCTGGCCAGGGATGTGGCTACCTGGGTTCCCAGCTGGGAGCCTTGTCTGCCACTCCATGCTGCTGGGAGAATTCTCCTCTCTTGTGTCCTGATGCCTTTAGGAACTATTTTCAACTAAGCCACTGGCCATCTTAGTTAGACTATTCCAGAGCTTCAAGAAGGTCCAGAATATGGAAAAGTTAGAAAAGAAACTCCAGAACAAGAATAGAGCCATCCTGTACAACAATATCAACAGACCAGAGGGCCAGATGATGACTGTAAGCGGCTTTGTAAGTACCAGTGTTTTGAGTTCGTTCGGTGGGAAGCCGTTGACAGAACTTTTTTGGTTTGTTTTTTTGTTTGGTTTCTTTTGTTTTTGTTTCACTGAGGAAGGAGAATTTAACATTTTGAAAGGCACAATGCCTAAGGTGCAGGCTATAGCAGGGGGACAGCCTGGCTCTGGCCACGGGCCAGCAGAAACAGAAGCAGGGAGTACAGGGCCTAGCAGATGGGTGTGTAGCACAGGCAACTCAGATGCAGGTAAACATACATGACATGGTAACATACAGTTCCATCTAAATGCATGGAGCCAGGGTCAGCATCTAGGAAGTGGGCCTATGGGTGGCCAGCCAATGCTGCCCTTACCAGCTCATTCACCCATCGGTTCTTCTTCCAAAGTAGGTTGAGGTGCTGACCACTTGGAAGCAGGCACAGCACCATGACTCAGGCCTAAGGCTACTGCTGGTTCACCAGTTGCACAACGGCCTTGATGCCACCAGTCACCCATTCTGCTGTGTGCCCATGGTTGTTGATGCCCACCCAGGCCAGAACAATCTTAGGCCAGATATGTTCCAGCTCCCCATTTTCCAGCCACCACAGTACATGCTATGTGCTGTCCCCCACCAATGCCAAAGTTAAGTGTGTGCAGAGGAGAGAAGAGCTGCCATCAGATCTTGAACTGGTGCATTAGCTGGACCAAGGAGTCCCAGATGAAGACGACTTTGGGTTCCTTGTCTTTGCTGTCTACCATGAACCAATGGTGCAGGGACATCCAGCACCCATCACCCTACTCATCCTGCACTGGTGTGAGCTTGCTGGTTGGGTTCTCCTCTCTTTTCCTCTTCATGCTGCAGCCCCAGCAGCAGCAACGTCAGCAGCCAGAGCACCCTGGCACTGGGGGAGGACAACAGAGCCTTTTTGACTGGGGCTGGAACTTGGGCTGCTAGAACCTTTTTTTTTTTTTTTTTAATTTATTTTTTATTTTGTCGATATACATTGTGGCTGATTAGTGCTCCCCATCACCAAAACCTCCCTCCCTTCTCCCTCCCCCCCTCCCCCCCAACAATGTCCTTTCTGTTTGCTTGTCGTATCAACTTCAAATAATTGTGGTTGTTATATCTTCTTCCTCCCTCCCGGTTTGTGTGTGTGTGTGTGTGTGTGTGTGTGTGTGAATTTATATATTAATTTTTAGCTCCCACCAATAAGTGAGAACATGTGGTATTTCTCTTTCTGTGCCTGACTTGTTTCACTTAATATAATTCTCTCAAGGTCCATCCATGTTGTTGCAAATGGCAGTATTTCATTCGTTTTTATAGCTGAGTAGTATTCCATTGTGTAGATGTACCACATTTTCCGTATCCACTCACCCGATGATGGGCATTTGGGCTGGTTCCAACTCTTGGCTATTGTAAAGAGTGCTGCGATAAACATTGGGAAACAGGTATACCTTCGACTTGATGATTTCCATTCCTCTGGGTATATTCTCAGCAGTGGGATAGCTGGGTCATATGGTAGATCTATCTGCAATTGTTTGAGGAACCTCCATACCATTTTCCATAGAGGCTGCACCATTTTGCAGTCCCACCAACAATGTATGAGAGTTCCTTTTTCTCCGCAGCCTCGCCAGCATTTATCGTTCATAGTCTTTTGGATTTTAGCCATCCTAACTGGGGTTAGATGGTATCTCAATGTGGTTTTGATTTGCATTTCCCGGATGCTGAGTGATGTTGAGCATTTTTTCATATGTCTGTTGGCCATTTGTATATCTTCCTTAGAGAAATGCCTACTTAGCTCTTTTGCCCATTTTTTAATTGGGTTGCTTGTTTTCTTCTTGTACAGTTGTTTGAGTTCCTTATATATTCTGGATATTAATCCTTTGTCAGATATATATTTTGCAAATATTTTCTCCCACTCTGTTGGTTGTCTTTTAACTCTTTTAATTGTTTCTTTTGCTGTGCAGAAGCTTTTTAGTTTGATATAATCCCATTTGTTTATTTTTCCTTTGGTTGCCCATGCTTTTGGGGTCGTATTCATGAAGTCTGTGCCAAGTCCTATTTCCTGAAGTGTTTCTCCTATGTTTTCTTTAAGAAGTTTTATTGTTTCAGGGTGTATATTTAAATCCTTAATCCATTTTGAGTTGATTTTAGTATACGGTGAGAGGTATGGATCTAGTTTCATTCTCCTGCATATGGATATCCAGTTATCCCAGCACCATTTGCTGAAGAGGCAGTCCCTTCGCCACTGAATAGGCTTGGTGCCTTTGTCAAAGATCAGCTGACAGTAGGTGTGTGGGTTGATTTCTGGATTCTCTATTCTATTCCATTGGTCAGTGTGTCTGTTTTTATGCCAGTACCATACTGTTTTGGTTATTATAGCTTTGTAGTATAGCTTAAAGTCAGGTAGTGTTATGCCTCCAGCTTTATTTTTTTTACTCAGCATTGCTTTGGCTATGCGTGGTCTTTTATTGTTCCATATAAATGTCTGGATAGTTTTTTCCATTTCTGAGAAAAATGTCTTTGGAATTTTGATGGGGATTGCATTGAATTTGTATATCACTTTGGGTAGTATGGACATTTTCACTATGTTGATTCTTCCAATCCAAGAGCATGGGATATCTTTCCATCTTCTTGTATCCTCTCTAATTTCTCTCAGCAGTGGTTTGTAGTTCTCATTATAGAGATTTTTCACCTCCTTGGTTAACTCAATTCCTAAGTATTTTATTTTTTTTATGGCTATTGTAAATGGGCAGGCTTTCTTGATTTCTCTTTCTGCATGTTCACTATTGGAGAAAAGCAATGCTACTGATTTTTGAGTGTTGATTTTGTATCCTGCTACTGTGCTGAAATCATTTATCAATTCCAGCAGTTTTTTTGTAGAGGTTTTAGGCTGTTCGATATATAGGATCATGTCATCTGCAAACAGGGACAGTTTGACTTCATCTTTTCCAATCTGGATGCCCTTTATTTCCTTCTCTTCTCTGATTGCTCTGGCTAGTACTTCCAACACTATGTTGAATAGGAGTGGTGAGAGTGGGCATCCTTGTCTAGTTCCTGTTCTTAAAGGAAAAGCTTTCAGCTTTTCCCCATTCAGGATGATACTGGCTGTGGGTTTGGCATATATGGCTTTAATTATGTTGAGATACTTTCCCTCTATACCTAACTTATAGAGGGTCTTTGTCATGAATGAGTGCTGAACTTTATCAAATGCTTTTTCAGCATCTATAGAGATGATCATATGGTCCTTGTGTTTGACTTTATTAATATGGTGTATCACATTTATTGATTTGCGTATGTTGAACCAACCTTGCATCCCTGGGATGAATCCCACTTGATCGTGATGGATAATTTTATGTATGTGTTGCTGTATTCTGTTTGCTAGTATTTTAGTGAGGATTTTTGCATCTATATTCATCAAGGATATCGGCCTGTAGTTTTCTTTTTTGGTTATATCTTTACCTGGTTTTGGTATCAGGATGATGTTTGCTTCATAGAATGAGTTTGGGAGATTTGCGTCTGTTTCAATCTTTTGGAATAGTTTGTAAAGAATCGGTGTCAATTCCTCTTTGAATGTTTGGTAAAATTCTGCTGTGAATCCATCTGGTCCTGGGCTTTTCTTTGTTGGGAGCCTTCTGATAACAGCTTCAATCTCCTTTATTGTTATTGGTCTGTTCAATAGAACCTTTTTTTGGAGACTAGATAGCTTCTGGAATCAGGGATAATGAGTGAGTTCCACTGTGCCCTATTTGGGGTGAGGCAATAAGATGATGCACATATTGGAATTACAAGACAAAGACTTTAAAACAACTGTCATAACTATACTCTAAGAGGCAAAGGTAAACAATTGAAATTTATGGAAAGATTCTCATCAGAGAAATAGAAACTATTAAAAAAATTAAAATATTGTATCAGATGTAAAAAATCCACTGGACAGTTTCAATAGCAAGATAGAGGTGACAGAAAAGAAGTTAATGAACTTAAAAATAAATCAATAAAAATTATACTACCTGAGAACAGAAAGGGAAAAAAATTAAAAAGATAAACAGAGACTCAGGGACCTGTAGACAATATTAAACATCTGAATTTGTATCATTGGAGTCTCAGAAAGGAAGGAGAAAGATATTGGTGCACAAAAAAATATTTAAAGAAGCAATAGCCGAAATGTTTTAAATTGAAAAAAGACAGAAATTTACAGATCTCAAAAAATACAAAGAACCATAAACAGGATAAACTCAAAGAAAACCATCCCAGGACTTCTGGTCAAGATGGGGGAACAGACGGTCCCTAGCATCACTCTCTCCCACAAATCAACTGATTTAAACTATAAAAACATAACAACAAGTGCATATGGAATGGGGAGACGTCCAGCGGGGGAGGCAGAAGCTCCACGGAGACCACATGCCCTGCGGGGCTGCCGTCGCACGATCCGGCAGATAGGCTTCACCGCTGCCACCCGGCTCCATTCCCAGCACGGCCAAGTGTGCTCAGAGAAGGGAGACATCCAGCAGGGGAGGCAGGAACTCCACAGGGACCACCCTGCTGCCGCACAATCCAGCAGCCCGGCCCAATGTGTATGGAGCACAGAGACGTCCAGCAAGGGAGTTAGAAGCTCCGTACAGTCCACACACCCTGTGGGGGGGCCGCCGCCACGTGATCCAGCAGCAGGTAGGCTTCACTGCCGCCACCCGGCTCCATCCCAAGCCTGGCCTAGTGCGCACAGAGGAGGGAGACATCCTGTAGGGGAAGGGGAAGCTCTGCAGAGACCACACGCTCTGCAGTGCCTCAGTGCATCCCAGCAGCCTGGGCCAGAGTGCACGGAACAGAGAGAAGTCCAGCACGGGAGGTGGAAGCTCAGCAGAGACCACACACCCTGCAGTACCACCCTGTGATCCAACAGCCGGGCAGAGTCCAAGCTGACCAGAGTGGTGGCTCCCTGGAAAGGCCCAAGACCCGAGGCAACCACACACACAAGGCACTAGTGGCCAACTGAGTAGTCAATGAGGTGGCCATACAAATTGGCAACCACAGCAACATCTTACTTAGTCAATAGTGTCAAACCTGTGGTCTGTGAAACCCCCGGCCACAATGAATAAACATCAAAAAAAAAGATACCAGAAATACAAAAAATCAAGAAAGTACACCACCAAAAGATAATAAATCTCAAGCTCTAGATCCCATAGAACAACAAGCCCTTGAAATGACTGACAAGGAATTTCGAGTGATAATTCTAAGGAAACTGAATGAGATACAAGAAAACTCAGCTAGACATCATGATGAAATGAGGAAAAGTATACAGGACCTGAAAGAAGAAATGTACAAGGAAATCAATGTCCTGAAAAAAAAAATGTAGCAGAACTTGCTGAACTGAAGAAGTTATTCAGCGAAATAAAAAATACAACGGAGAGTTTAACCAGCAGCCTTGTCGAAGTTGAAGAGAGAACCTCTGAACTTGAAGATGGGCTGTTTGAAATAACACAAGCAGACAAAA
The DNA here is from genome assembly GCF_027409185.1 of Cynocephalus volans. NCBI lineage: Eukaryota > Metazoa > Chordata > Mammalia > Dermoptera > Cynocephalidae > Cynocephalus > Cynocephalus volans. The sequence goes on along the minus strand of NC_084460.1, from coordinate 198,456,442 downwards.
AAAAAAGAAAAAAGAATCAAAGGCATTGAAGAAAATCTGAGAGAGATATCAGACAACCTTAAGCGCTCAAATATCCAAGTCATGGGTATTCCAGAAGGGGAGGAAAAAGGAGATTGCATTGAAAACATATTCAACAAAATAGTGGCAGAAAACTTCACAGGTATAGGAAAAATCACAGATCTTCAGATCCAGGAAGCTCAACGATCTCCAAACGTATTCAACCCTTTTTGGGTTCTACTTCAAGACATGTTATAGTCAAATTGGCAAAACTCAGAGACAAAGAGAGAATCTTAAAAGCTGCAAGAGAGAAGCATCAAATCACCTATGAGGGAGCCCCAATCAGGCTAACATCAGACTTTTCATCACAAACCCTAAAAGCCATAAAGGAATGGGATGATATATTCAAAATACTAAAAGACAGACATTGTCAGCAAAGAATACTCTACCCTGCAAAGCTATCCTTCCGAAATGAGGGGCAAATAGTATTTTTCTCAGAGAAACAAAAACTGCAGGAGTTCACCACCACACAACCTCCCTTACAAGAAATTCTCAAGGGAGTACTGGGTTTGGTTCCTGAAAGATAACTACCACTGCCATAAAAACTCAAGAAAAATCAAAACCAACTAGTATAATAAAAATGGCATTCATGAAGAGAAAACAAACAAACAAAAAGGCTATCTACAACCTAAGGAACCAACAAACATAGAAAACAAACAGTAAATCAGAAAGCAAGGAACAAAAGACACCTAAGACAACCAAACAATCAATAAAAGGCTAGGAATAAATCAACACTTTTCAATAACAACTCTTAATGTAAAAGGCTTAAATTCCCCAATCAAAAGACACAGACTGGCTGACTAGATTAAAAAGGAGGACCCAACTATATGCTGCCTTCAAGAGACCCACCTCACCCATAACGACTCACATAGACTAAGAGTGAAAGGATGGAAAAAGATTTACTATGCAAACAGAAAAGAAAAATGAGCTGGAATAGCTATTCTTATATCTGATAAAATAGACTTTAAACTAAAAACCATAAAAAGAGACAACGAGAGACACTACGTAATGATAAAAGAACTGATCCATGAAAAAGACATAACCATCATAAATACGTACGCACCCAATGTTGGAGCAGCCAGATTTATAAAACAAACTCTATTAGACCTAAAGAAGGAAATAGACACTAATACCATAATAGCAGGGGACCTGAACACCCCACTGTCAATATTAGACAGATCATCTAGGCAAAGAATCAGCAGAGAAACACAAGATCTAAACAATACTCTAGACCAATTGGACTTGGCAGATATCTACAGAACATTCCATCCAACAACCTCAGAATATTCATTCTTCTCATCAGCACATGGATCATTCTCCAGGATAGATCACATATTAGGTCACAAATCAAGTCTCAACAAGTTCAAAAAAATTGGAATTATCCCATGTATCTTCTCAGACCACAATGGATTAAAACTAGAAATCAATAACAAATGAAATTCTGGAAACTATACGAACACATGGAAATTAAACACCATTCTACTTAATGACATATGGGTCCAAGAAGAAATCAATCAGGAAATCAAAAAATTTATTGAAACTAATGAAAACAATGATACATCATACCAAAACCTGTGGGATACTGCAAAAGCAGTATTAAGGGGGAAATTTATTGCATTAAATGCTCACCTCAGAAGAATGGAAAGATGGCAAGTGAACAACCTAACACTTCACCTTAACGATCTAGAAAAACAAGAACAATCCAAACCTGAAGTTAGCAGACAGAAAGAAATCATTAAGATCAGAGCAGAACTGAATGAAATTGAAACAGAAAAAACAATACAAAAGATCAATGAATCAAAAAGTTGGTTTTTTGAAAAGATAAATAAAATTGACAAACCATTAGCATGGCTAACAAAAAAAAAAGAAGAGAGAAGACTCAAATAACAAAAATTAGAAATGAAAAAGGCGATATTACAACTGATCCATCTGAAATACAAGGAATCATTCGAGACTACTATAAACAACTATACACCAACAAATTTGAAAATCTGGAGGAAATGGATAAATTTCTGGACACACACAAGCTCCCAAAACTGAACCATGAAGACGTAGAAAATTTGAACAGACCAATAACAATAAAGGAGATTGAAGCAGTTATCGGAAGGCTCCCAACAAAGAAAAGCCCAGGACCAGATGGATTCACAGCAGAATTTTACCAAACATTCAAAGAGGAATTGACACCGATTCTTTACAAACTATTCCAAAAGATTGAAACGGACGCAAATCTCCCAAACTCATTCTATGAAGCAAACATCATCCTGATACCAAAACCAGGTAAAGATATAACCAAAAAAGAAAACTACAGGCCGATATCCTTGATGAATATAGATGCAAAAATCCTCACTAAAATACTAGCAAACAGAATACAGCAACACATACATAAAATTATTCACCACAATCAAGTGGGATTCATCCCAGGGATGCAAGTTTGGTTCAACATACGCAAATCAATAAATGTGATACACCATATTAATAAAGTCAAACACAAGGACCATATGATCATCTCTATAGATGCTGAAAAAGCATTTGATTAAGTTCAGCACTCATTCATGACAACGACCCTCTATAAGTTAGGTATAGAGGGAAAGTATCTCAACATAATTAAAGTCATATATGACAAACCCACTGCCAATATCATCCTGAATGGGGAAAAGCTGAAAGCTTTTCCTTTAAGAACAGGAACTAGACAAGGATGCCCACTCTCACCACTCCTATTCAACATAGTGTTGGAAGTACTAGCCAGAGCAATCAGAGAAGAGAAGGAAATAAAGGGCATCCAGATTGGAAAAGATGAAGTCAAACTGTCCCTGTTTGCAGATGACATGATCCTATATATCGAACAGCCTAAAACCTCTACAAAAAAACTCTTGCAATTGATAAATGATTTCAGCACAGTAGCAGGATACAAAATCAACACACAAAAATCAGTAGCATTTCTTTTCTCCAATAGTGAACATGCAGAATGAGAAATCAAGAAAGCCTGCCCATTTACAATAGCCATCAAAAAAATAAAATACTTAGGAATTGAGTTAACCAAGGAGGTGAAAAATCTCTATAATGAGAAATACAAACCACTGCTGAGAGAAATTAGAGAGGATACAAGAAGATGGAAAGATATCCCATGCTCTTGGATTGGAAGAATCAACATAGTGAAAATGTCCATACTACCCAAAGTGATATACAAATTCAATGCAATCCCCATCAAAATTACAAAGACATTTTTCTCAGAAATGGAAAGAACTATTCAGACATTTATATGGAATAACAAAAGACCACACATAGCCAAAGCAATGCTGAGTAAAAAAAATAAAGCTGGAGGCATAACACTACCTGACTTTAAGCTATGCTACAAAGCTATAATAACCAAAAACAGTATGGTACTAGAATAAAAACAGACACACTGATCAATGGAATAGAATAGAGAATCCAGAAATCAACCCACACACTTACTGCCAGCTGATCTTTGACAAAGGCACCAAGCCTATTCACTGGGGAAGGGACTGCCTCTTTAGCAAATGGTGCTGGGATAACTGGATATCCATAGGCAGGAGAATGAAATTAGACCCATACCTCTCACCATATACTAAAATCAACTCAAAATGGATTAAGGATTTAAATATACACCCTGAAACAATAAAACTTCTTAAAGAAAACATAGGAGAAACACTTCAGGAAATAGGACTGGACACAGACTTCATGAATACGACCCCAAAAGCACAGGCAACCAAAGGAAAAATAAACAAATGGGATTATATCAAACTAAAAAGCTTCTGCACAGCAAAAGAAACAATTAACAGAGTTAAAAGACAACCAACAGAGTGGGAGAAAATATTTGCAAAATATACATCTGACAAAGGATTAATATCCAGAATATACAAGGAACTCAAACAACTTTACAAGAAAAAAACAAGCAACCCAATTAAAAAATGGGCAAAAGAGCTAAGTAGGCATTTCTCTAAGGAAGATATACAAATGGCCAACAGACATATGAAAAAATGCTCAACATCACTCAGCATCCGGGAAATGCAAATCAAAACTACACTGAGATACCATCTCACCCCAGTTAGGATGGCTAAAATCCAAAAGACTCTGAACGATAAATGCTGGTGATGTTGTGGAGAAAAAGGAACTCTCATACATTGTTGGTGGGACTGCGAAATGGTGCAGCCTCTATGGAAAATGGTGTGGAGGTTCCTCAAACAATTGCAGATAGATCTACCATATGACCCAGCTATCCCACTGCTGGGAATATACCCAGAGGAATGGAAATCATCAAGTCGAAGGTATACCTGTTCCCCAATGTTCATCGCAGCACTCTTTACAATAGCCAAGAGTTGGAACCAGCCCAAATGTCCATCATCGGATGAGTGGATACGGAAAATGTGGTATATCTACACAATGGAATACTACTCAGCTATAGAAACGAATGAAATACTGCCATTTGCAACAACATGGATGGACCTTGAGAGAATTATATTAAGTGAAACAAGTCAGGCACAGAAAGAGAAATACCACATGTTCTCACTTATTGGTGGGAGCTAAAAATAATTAAATAAATTCACACACACACACACAAAAAAAAACTGGGGGGGGGAAGAAGACGTAACAACTACAATTCCTTGAAGTTGATACGACAAGCAAGCAGAAAGGACATTGTTGGGTGGGAGGGAGGAGAGGGAGGAGGGGGGGAGTTTTCGGTGATGGGCCACAATAATCAACCACATTGTATATCGACAAAATAAAATTTAAAAAAAAAAGAAAACCATCCCTGACACATAAAACTAAAACTACCAAAAGCCAAAGATTTTTTTTAAATCCTGAAGGCAGCCAGAGAAAAATGACACATTACTTATAGGAAAACAATGATTTGAATGACCTCAGAGGCCAAAAGACAATGAAACATCTTTAAAGTACAAAGAACTTCCAACCCAGAATTCTACATCCAGTGAAACTATCCTTCATGAATGAAGGCAAATAAAGATGCTCAGAAAATGAAAAAAGAGAATTTAAGAGAATTCATCACAAGCAGAGCAGCTTTAAAAGAAATAGAACCAGATCAGTTTCAGAAAGAAATTTTTTTTTTATAAAAGAAATACAACTGAACACAAAAGAACAGCAAGAGGGAATTTGGGGGGCGGGGATTGAAACTCCTCTGTATCTCAATTATGGGCATGGGCCGAGACGGTGGCGCACTCGGTAGCGTGCTGGTCTAGGAGCGCCGCGGGTTCGGATCCTATATAGGAATGACTGGTGCACTCACTGGCTGAGTGCTGGTCACGAAAAAAAAAAAAAAAAAAATATGTTCAATTATGGGCATGATTGCATGACCGTATGCATTTAACAAAATTCAAAAACAAAAAAAATGTGAATTTTTCTGTATATAGGTAAAATTTTTTAAGTGAACAAGAGGACTATGGAGCCTGGGAGTGAACGGGCAGGTGCTGGGCCAGGGCTGTGGCTGGATTCAGTGTTTGGAGTGATGGTTAATGCTAAGGATCCAGAGCAGCTACAGCAGCAGCTCTAGGAAGAGGACTGCAGGCAGGCAAGAAATGGGCGGAAGGGCCTGGAAGGGCCCCGAGCCAGAAAGGCAGGGGGAACATACTGCAACAAATGGTAGACATTGTGTCCACAGGCTCCCAAACCTGATGTGTCTCAGAATCACTCAGAGAGCTCATTAGAAAGACAGGTTCCCAGTGGGCCTGCTCTTGTACTCCCCTGCTGTTGACTGGGCACCTCCTCTGAAAACAGCTGAGGAGACTCCAGCACTGGCCATGGCCCATGAAAAACCAGAGGAAGGGGTCAGATGTGAGAACAACTTTTGTATTCATGTGAAAAGGGCATGGCAGGATGGTCCTATGTGAGGTATTCAGTGAAGAGGCAGGCAGTCCTCAGTGGAACCTATTGTGAGCGACAGATTCTGACTCCATGGGCCACATCAAAGATGCACACAGCTTTCCCCATCCTAAAGGAAGGACACACCTGTAACTGCTACATTCCAGCAGGAGGCAGGCAGGCTCTGCCACATCCTGGTGACTCTAGCCTAGTTTTCTCTATCCTTTCATTTCGTTAGTTGTACATAAAGCCACTAATGTATGTGCACAAGCATACTGTTTTTGGTCACTACATGGTCACTACATGACCCATTGATGATATGTTTTGATGGATATCATATGAAGATGGGGGGAGGAAAAACTGGTTTTGTAAAAATTCCCCCTTTCTCCATTGCTGGCTTGTTCATTCAACTTTCATCTCTGTCTTCTATGTTTTGCTCTCAATGTTTAAAAACAAAAAAAAAAATCCTTGCATATCTTATTTGGAAAATTGCAATGATTTGCATTTTTTGTAAAACCAAGAGCAATTTTGTAATTCTTTTTTCAGGTCACTGTTTCCTGCAGGGCAATCTGTCTTCAGGTAGGGACACACACCTGAAATAGAGTTTTCTCTTCAAGTCAAGCATCTGGTTATTTAAATAAAGTTCCTGATTCTGGGAATTTGGGTTCTCTGGCTCTGGGGGGAGGCCCAGTAATCTGTATTTTGAGCAAGTGAAGGAAGTGAACCCAATGCTACAGACATCCACGGGCTCTGGGGACACGCTTTTGTAATCTAGAATGGAGAAACTGAGGTACTGTCCTATGTATTTGACTGAACTTGGATGCTCTGTTTTGGGCTACCCCTGACTTGTGTTTAGAGGAAGAGTGGGAGGCCAGGCCTGAAGCAGCAGAGAGACATGAGATTGGCATTTGGATGCAATGCTGTGGGCTAGTTGCAAAGGATTTGGGGGGACAGGGAAGGGACGATTCCCACCCATCCTCCTCATACTCCCTCCACCAGGAGACTAGTTCTTCCTCCCAGGGCTGTGTCTTGGATAATCACCCCAACTTTCTGCCCACCAGTGCTCAAGGAGGAGCTCTGGTTTGGTTGAATGTGAGAACAGAAATTGCAGAGGCCAGATGACAGATGGTGGACATGCGGGGAAAAGCATGTGCTCCTCGCACATGGCCACCTCCTCCAGCCCCGGCAGCCAGTGCACCCCCCTTCCCCCCCCCCCCACCTCCCTGCCAGGGTCCAGATGCTCCCCTGGCCACTCCCCCAACTAGGAAAAGCCCTGGGTTTGGGGGTTTAACATTCAGGGACTTGTGACTGTCCTCCTCCCTTCCCTCTCCTCCCGCCCTCAGGGAATACTCAGTGTCTTTTTCCTCTTTCTTATTCAGGAGACAAAGGCTCTTCCACTGTCAGGGTAATTTCTGGCTCTTTTCAAGGCAGAGTTTCTCATCAACCCTAAGCCTGACGTCCTTCTTTGCCTGGTTCTGGCAGATTACTCAGAGAGCAGGGCACCAGGAACAATAGCCCGGGGAACAATTCCACTCCTTCCGGACAGGGATCCATTTTCCAATTATTTCTTTATCCCATTTACTTAATGACCAAATCTAGTGTCATCCCATATTTTATGGCCATGAACAGAACCATGATGAGGAGAAATTATTCATGTCACTGCCAAAGAGAGGCCGTGCTCCTCCGAGCATTGCCTTCACCCAGGGAGGCTTCCGGTCTGCCCCCATGCACCTGCACACCTGCCACCGCCTCTGGGCTCAGCTTCCCCCTTCCCACGTTCAAATCTTCCTCCCTTCCTCCCTGGGCTCCTCCACTCTGCAGTGAACCCAGGCCGAGTAGACCCCAAATTACAAAGCCTTTGTTACCCTGGCCCTTCTTCCTCAACCCCACAGAGATTCTCTCCCCTGCAATGACACCTGCTGCAGTGACTGCCACTCCCCATTGCAAGGTGAAAAGCACTCTGCCTTGTGCTTTTTCAAGTACCATGTCCTTCAGTCTCTGCAGCTGTCACAGAGAACAGAGAGGCTAAATGATTCCTCCAAGGACACACAGGCAGCAGGTAAAAGAGCTACAACCTGGACCCAGCTCAGATTATAAAACCTGTGTTCTCTGTCACTTCCCTAGTCAGCCCCCTAAAGGCCACCAGAGCCTCCCAAAACCAAGCCCAAGGCTCCTCTTGGTCTCAACCTTCTTGATCTCCAAGCAACGTTTGACCCCAGTGAGCCCTCCCCCTATCTCATGCCTTTCTGACCCCTGAGACCTCCTCTGCTCCTCTGGCTCTTCCCCTCTCCCCCACCTCCCTTTCCTTCCGGGCCCTGGGTTGGCTCTTCAGCCTTCTCCTCTCACTCCACAAGATCCAGTTGGCTTCCTGTGGATTCAACTCTTACCTCTTCCTCTATGCCTGTCAAATCTGTGTGTCTAGCCTCCCCAAACTTCTCAGCTCCAGATATGAGTTTGCAAAGGCCTCATCCATCCTCAGCATGCTCCCTTCACCAGAGGCTGCATTGTGGGTCAATGTGTCTCAATCTTCCTGCCCACTCAGGCTGGAGACTCCAGGGCCAAGTTTGCCTCCTGCTCTGCCAGATTCTTCACTGGTGGAATCGCCTGCCCACGCTTCTTTCTTTATGGATTCTCATCCTCACTGAAGCTTAGGAGGTATCCCTTGGAGGACACCGGGAGCTCATGATTGCCACCTGTCTTAGTCAGAGTTCTCCAAAGAGACAGAACCAAGAAGATATGTATATAGACACATGAGAGGGGACTTAGGGGAATTGGCTCATGCAATTGTGAAGGCTGAGAAGTCCCCTGACAGACAGTCTGTAAACTGGATACCGGTAGCATGGCTCAGTCCAAGTCCAAAGCCTCAGAACCAGGGAATCCAATGGTGTGATTCTCAGTCCAAGTTCAAGGCCTTGAGCACACAGAGGTACAACTGGTGTAAGTCCTGGAACCCAAAGGCTAGAGAGCCTGGAGTTCTGATGTTCATGGACAGGAGAGAAGAGTGTGTCCCAGCTCCAGCAGATAGAGAGAGAAATTCACATTTTTCTCCATTTTTGTTCTGTCTGAGCCCCCAGCGGATTTGATGGTGCCCACCCATACTGAAGGAGGATCTTTTACCCAGTCCACTCAAGCCCACATGCTAATCTCTTCTGGAAACACCCTCACAGACATACCCAAAAATAATGTTTTACCAGATTTCTAGGTATTTATTAATCTAGTCAAGTTAATATCTAAAATTAATCATCACTCCACCCTCTTCAGGAATCTGCAGTCCCCTGGAGGATAGCAGTCCTGGAGCCCCTCACCCGAGGGGGCCTTCTGTGCCTACCTAGCACACATGGCTAGCACTCGACTCAGCTCAGAAGCCACCTCCACTTGGAAGCTGCTCCTCATGTCTGGCACTTTCTCCTCCAGACTAACCTTAATACATTGTGTTGTTCTGTGCTAGGTGCTGGGGACACCAGTGAGAAGAACATATGACCCCCACCCTAAAGAAGTTCTCCAGTTTGATTGGAAGAAGCAAACAAGTAACAGGCAGATATGGAAAAATGCATCAGGGGGTCTCAGGCGGGGTTTGCACTCAGGGGGTTGTCACTTGTAAGGGAATGATGGAAGCAAGACTGGACAGAGGGAGAAGTTCAACCGAGATGTCATCCCAACAGAGGCCTCAACCAACCCCATGAGGAGCTCTGAGGCTGGATGACCTTTCACGTTGTCCCAAATTGAGGCAAGAGAGGAGGCCTCTACCCCCATCTGTCCACTAGAATGTGGGCGGCTCCCAGAGAGGGCGTGGGTTTGGGCGAGACATCCACCTTCAGCGGAAGGCAGCTGCCAGAGAAGCCTGCAACCACCACTCCAACAGCAGCCGACACCCGAGGCAGTGGGGAAGCAAGTGCCTCCTGCTGCGGCCCAGCAAGGGCGTCCAGTAGCACGCCACAGCATCCGCGACAGGGCACACACAGAAATGCCCAGGGGGTGCTGGCCATGTCTAAGATGGAAGAAGAAATAAGAGGGCGGTCACACCTCCCCATTTGTCCTGGGTCTTGAAGTACGTGTAGATGTCTGTCAAGTAGACAATTTTAGCTCCTTGGATTCTTACTCATACAAATACACTGATATTGGCTATTTTCTCTGCACTTGCCATGTGCCAGGCACTGTGTTAAGCTCTTTACAGGCATAGCTTATTTACTCTTCACAAGAACCCTATGAATTAAGTCATATTATTGCCCCCATCTTATATAAATGGAACATAAGGCTTAGAGAGGTAAAATGACTGGCCCGAGGTCTCACAGCAAATAAAAGGCTAAGCTGCCTCTGCCCCTTCTTCTCCCTGGTGAACTTCTGTGAGCCTTCAAAGCCCAGCTCAAACCTCACTGGCTCTATGAAGCCTTCCTCATTTCCCTTAGGAAGACCGAGTCCCCCACCTGTTCTCCAGAAAGCAAGCTGCCCTGGGCCACATGCTCTGCTTTCCAGCCCCCTCACCACCCCGGACAAGGTTACCTGGGAGGTTCCATCCAGAATGTGAATTTCCCTTTATAACCACAGCCCCTAGCTGAACCCACAACTTCAGGGACATGTGGCCTCACTGGGTTAAGTGGGATTTCACTTCCCTTATTCTGGACTTGGCCTTTGCTAGCAGCCCTCACACCCCCACCACATTATATTTGCTTTATCTAGGGCAGTTGTGCCACACTGGAGACTCCCTGTGCTTGTGGTCGGAGCAGACCACTACATCTGTCCCACCTGTGCCCTGGAACATTGCCTCTCCTCACACTCTGTGGGGGCAGCTGGTTATTTGGTCTGCCCAGCTGAGACAAAGAAGACTGGATGGGGCCAGGGGTCTTTTCTGTTGTGAACCTCGGCTTTGAAACAACACATTCATTGCATTCATCAGGGGAGCATCAGAGCAGACAGTAATTTGTGTCTCGTCCTCACTGTGTATTGCAGGTTTGGTTCCCCAGAAGCAGACCCTGAGATGAGATTAATGCTATTAAATGCTATTAATCGCTCAGGAGGAACAGATAAGGGAGTGGGGGAGACTGGATGGGGAAAGATAAGAAACAAACAGGATCAGGCTCCAGGCAAAGTCCCAGCCTCAACTTGAGACAAGGGGGTTGGGCTTTCCTGCCTACAGGCTGCCCCAGGAGGACACCCGCTCCCCAGTGCTCTTGCCCATCTGTGTGTGCATGCAGGCATGGTGGCACCAGCTGCCCGGGGCAGGCAGCTGAAGAGAATCTCAGGTGCAGGACATTAGACACAAAACACTCAGCAACAAGGGATGGGCGCACAGTCACAGCAAAAGGAACCTGAGGGGATGAAAGCGGTGTCCGCTACGCTATCCTTCGGCATTTGTGCTTCCTCAGTACGGAAAAGGCACCAGGCCTTGGTTCCCTGAGTTGTTAACTGTTCTGTGCTGCTCACCCAGCTAAAGTCAGGAGTTACCAAGGCACCCAGGGAGGCAGCGCACCCACCAAGGCTCTTGCGTTCAAAAGTCTGGGCTCATGAAGTTGATGGAGCTGGATTTCCCCAGAATGAAAGGACACCAATGTTTGGGAAGGTTGAAATCCAGGGAACGAAGGATTTGGGGTCTTCCCCAGGGCCTAGAAATTGAAATTTAGAGATGTGGGAGGGAGGGGTTTCTAAGATGGCAGGAACCCGTGCCTTCATCTGACCCTCTTCCCAAGCAGAGACCAAACCTCATATAAAAGGATGTCTGAAGGGCTGACATTAAATCCTGAGGCTCCAAACCTTAGTGAAGACCCCCAAGCTTCCGCCTAGCCTGGAAGCGGAAGGACACCTGCAAGAATAGGAACTTATCAGAGTGACCAGTGGGAGCAGAAGACTAGAGGGCTTTTCCCTGAATGTTTGCCCCAAGTGAGGCCTGCCCCAAACCTGACAGATACGGACTTCTCATCTCTCTTGACAAATGGGGGTTCGCAGCCAGGTTAATTTGATTTAAAGCAAATAAAGTAATGTGACATTCTTTTACCCCCAACAAGAACTAATCCCTCTCTCCACTGCTCTTATTGCATGGAGGACATTTCCCCGATATTGGCTCTTTGCATGACTGTCCTTCCTCCCTAGGAGACCCTGATCTCCTTAGGGGATAGAGGGTGCTTTTTTCACCATTTCTGCAGCCCAGGTGCCTAGAGAGGGCCCAGCACCCAGTGGGTCTGCAATAAGTGGGGTCTATTGTAATCAACCTTCCTCTACATCAGCACATAAGACCTCAAAGTGTTGTTCATTGTTTGCATTTCTGCAACTCCTCCCCTTTCCCCTCACCTCACAGCTCTCTAATCTCATAATAGGGTATTTACAGGGCTGGCCAGTTAGTTCACTTGGTTAGAGCATGATGCTGATATAACACCAATGTCAAGGGTTCAGATCCCCCTTACTGGCCAGCTGCCAAAATAAAAAAATAAAAATACAGAAGATAATGCAAATCCTTCCATGAACTTTTTTGAAGACCCCTCGTACGAGTAGGTGCTCATAAATGTTGCATGAGCGAAGGGATGGATAGATGGATGGACGGACAGATAGACAAAAGGACTGACAGATGAAGCTAGTGAGCGAGTAAAGGAATGTTTGTTTCAGAGTGATCTATTTGGGCCACTGCCATTTCCTGTTGGCTGAGCAATGAGCATGCCACAGGGCCAATCAGCTCTAAATGCAAGGGAGTGTGCCACCAGAGGACAGTTCCTGCCGTCTCTCCTTCCCCCTGACAGCCATCGCCCCCAAGGCTAACAGAGGCCCTGAGACCAATTCTGCCATCAGGAAGGGAAAACCCTAGCAAAACATTTTGCAATCAGAAAATGAACACATATAACACAGCCAGAGAACTATGAAAATATCTCCCCAGGCAAGCACTGGGCAAGGCCATGTTGGTAAGCTCTGATGAACACTGGCAATCTCTCTTGTACCTTTCCTACCCTGCCAACCCCTTTTACAGATAACTCCACATGGAACAAATGCTCTCTTTCTCACGTGTTGCTATTGGGAGCACACATTGATACAATTCTACTCAAGAGCAATTTGGCAATGTCTATCCACATTTTAAACATGCATTCCATTTGATCCAGACATTCTACGGCCAGAAATTAATACTGCAAATACAGTCACATATATGTACAAAAAAAACCCATAAACTGTTTGTAAAAGCAAAGCATGGAAACCATCTCACTCTCCAACAAAGAGAGACAAGGTAAATAAATAAGGAATACAGTGCAGCCATCAAAAAGAATGAGAGTTCTACATGTTCTGGTATGGAACAATGTCCAGGATACACTGTTAAGGGGAAGCACAAGATGAAGGTCATTGTGCAGCATCTACTACCACCTTTGTTGGTCTTATATAGCAAGGCCAACACTAGAAAAATACAAAGAATGGGTCTCTGGAGTTGCCTCCAAGGAAGGGACCAGGGGGACTGGGAGACAGGAGAGAAATACTTCTCATGCTGTAAATTTTGAATTTTGTCTATCATGTGCATATATTCCTTATCTTTAACCAAATAATTTTAATATTAATTTCAAAATTAAAAATATTCTCACCCACTCAGCCAGGTGCATGGTATCTGACATTCTGCCAGTGGAGAATCACAAGGTTGAGATCTTAGATTGAACATTTTTTCTCCTCGGAAGCTCTCCACAATGCAAACGTTGCTAGAACTGACTTAATCTACCTTATCAGACTGACTTTCCTCTTTCAGGCATACAAAAAGAAATTCATTGATCATGGACTCTGTTCTACACACCTGTCCAGGCACTGGAGAGACAGGGGGAAACAGGGCTGACCTCACAGTCAGCTAGGTGGACAGCTATGCACACAGGGGTGTGGCATTGCACATGGAGCAGGGGCATTCCACACTGAATAGTGTCATTACACATTGAGTAGTAGCATTGCAACTGAGTAGTGACATTGCACACAGAGTAATGACATTGCACACAGAGTGGTTACACTGTACAGGGACAGGGCAGACTCACCCTGACATTTGAGGCAACTGAGGCATGGATGGAAATGGGAGGTGAGATTAGAATTTAGAATTCTCAGACTCCTTGTGTTTCATGCTAGAATATGCTGACATGTGCTGACATGAGAAAGCCAGGCGTTGGCCTGTGGCCTGGCTTCCTTCTCTTCCCACCCTCTTCCCTGCCCCACCCCATGAGGGGGTTTGCACACACAGAGACTCTTCAGCCCTCATATCCAAGCTCCTTCCACAAACAGAGCTCTTGGCTCCCCTTGGGCCTCCAGGTGCACACGAACCCATGGCTCTGTCCACCTCCAGGAGGAAAGACCCAGGGAAGAGTCTCAATAGGCCCTGGTAGTGGGCTGGATGCCATTTGAGCAGAAAATCCTGGAGTCAGGGTTACCTAGATAATGATCTAGAAAGGGAGCCCAGGCTCCAGGTTGGCACATTCCTGGGGCCCTGGAGATCCCTCAAGCCCTGGAAAGGAGCATGGCCAGAGAGGACAGAGCAAGGCCTTCCAAGTGCAGGGCCCAGGCCACAGCCTGAATCTAAGCACAGTACCGCTGACAGCTACAGAGATTTCAAGACTTAAGGAAGGCACGAAGGAGGGGGCAGACCACACTATGACCATGGCAGCCTGAGAGGGCTTCCCAGAACTCTGTCAAGTCAAGGAAGAGGGTGAACAAGGCTCTTCCAGGAAGACGGGGTGACTGGACCAGCGGCTGTGTGCAGATGGTAGAGGGCAGAGGGGAGCACTAGGGTAGGTGCCACTCTCCCCGCTCCCTGCCTCCCCACGTCAGAATCGTGTTTCTCCTGCCCCTCTCTGATCTCCTGCAGCTCTCATGTGCACACCCTCACTACTCAAAGGGTGGTCCAAGGACCAGCAGCATTGCCTGGGAACTTGTGGGAAATGTAGACTTTCGGGCCTCACCTCAGAGTCACTGAATCAGGATTTGCATTTTAACCAAAGCCCCAAGTGAGCCCTACAAACTTTACAATTTGAGAAGCACTGTTCTGTACCATCCTCTAGCCCCTTGAATGCACTCCATTTAGCAATGGACACTCTTCTTTGTATTGTCACTTCCTGGGTGCAGCTTATGGAAGGAGGAGAAGGGAGGAGATGACTGCACTTACTGTTCAGGTCCCCTTGTGGTCTTGGGGTCCTCGGCTGCTCACTGCAGAGTTTGTGGGCGGGGTGAGCACCGGCCACTGTGCAGCAGTATCCTTCTCTCAACATCATTCTTCTCAGTCCTGGCCTCTTTGGGATGTTCTGCAGCACAATGGTCAGAATGTCCACCAAGATGCTCTCTTGGGATGCTGCTCTCCAGCACTCCCAGAATGAAAGAGGCTGTCCTGGACCCAGGGTGGGGTTTCCTGGGAACTCGGTCTCAAGCTGCTTTCTCATGTCTGTGAGCTCTTTGAGGTGAGGACCACCTCCTGCACAGGTGGGCACAGGGAGAGTGGGAGGGTACAGAATACACAATAGGAAAAACCCAGTACCTGGTCTACCTCCCCATGTTTCAGGAATAGGCCATTGGGTGAGTCCTGGGGAGGGGTAGGTCCTGTCTCCTCAAGGAAAGCTTAAAAGGCCCTGACTTGCTCCCCTTGGCCTGATGCTCCCAGCAGGGTCTTGGGTCTAATGTGAGTGACAACTAGAAGAAGGGCAGGGCAGAAGTCCTGCTGGCCAAGGTGGCACCTGATAGCCACAGTATCCTGGCCAGGCAATCCCTGCCCCATGACCTCAGCGTCTTTCAGTTGCCTGTGGTTCCTGCCTATTTCCCTTCGGCCTCCCTAGATCCTGTGAGGGGCCATGTCCTGCTCCAGGAAGGCAGAGTCCAGGCCTGTTGCGAGCTGAACCCTGATGCACATTGAAGGGAAAGGGAGGAGAGAACATGATGCTGGCAGACCCTTCTGTGGCATCTGGGGATTTGAGGTTGTCTTCAGCCCAGTTGCCACTGTCCACAGCAGCATGAACAGATTCACCACGCCTCTCTTGTTTATGTGCTGGCACACACCTCTGCTATGTCAGTTTTCACCTGGTATTGGCTAAGCATCTGCTTCCTTCATTTGCTGTGGGTGTTTGGAAGGAAATCCATATTTCCTCTCTCTCTACCTCAGTTTCCCCATCATTAACAAAGGAGATTTCTAAGATTATCTTGATGGCTGCTTCCACTGATGGTTCCTGGGCCTGTCCATGCATTCAGCCAGTCAGTGTATTAGTCCATTTGTGTTGCTTATAACAGAACGCATGGAGCTGGGTGTTTTATAAAGAAAAACAACATTTATTGCTTACAGTTTCTGAGGCTGGGAAGTCCAAAGTACATCTGGTGGTGGTGACAGTGACTCAGGTCTCACATTGCAAGATGGTGGAAGCAGAGAGAGTAGAGAGAGAGAGAGAGAGAGAGAGACTCTCCTCTTCTTTTAAAGCCCTCAGAACCACACCCCTGACCACCATTTTTAATCCATTCACTACTGCATGGTCCTATAATCCAATCACCTCTTTAAGGCTCCACCTTTCAATTACCATAATGTGATTTCCCACCCTCTTAACAGTCACAGTGAGGACTAAGTTTCTAATGCATAAAACTTGGAAGACAATTCAAGCCTCAGTGTGTTTTGGGGGGACATAATTCAATCCACTACAGTCAGTCAGTCATCAAGTAGGTCTTTGTGCAAGGTTCGAATGGAGTTACATAGATGGGGAACCTGAGACCCAGAAAGAGGAGAGATGAATAGCCTGAGGCTAAAGAGAGTAGGTAATGGAAGGAGTATTTGTATTACTATAGGACCCCAAATTCTACAACAAGAATTGAGGCCTATTCTTTAAATGGAGCTGTCATCTTCTGCATTTAAGCACTTATTTGCAGATCAATACTCATTAATAATTGGAAGAGATGGGCAAAGACTCTAGCTAAGTTTCCCAGGTTTTCCTAGCTGTTTCCAAAATAATGGGGACTCACCACGCAGGTGGCACCATAAGTCAGTGGAGGTGTCAAAAGGTGACCTTTCCTACCCCTCCCTTCCCCCTGCAGCCCACACCCACTGACCCCTTTAGGACCTCATGGTGAGTCACTCCACACATAGCCACCTTCAGAAGTTACTTAACCTCTCTCCCTTTTCACTGTGATAAAATGGGCATAGTTGTTGAACAAATGAATACGTGGTCCTCAATTTCCACATGTCTAAGTGAAAAGTTTGGGCTGGACTTAACGACAGGAGGCCATCAGCATCCTACACTAAGGAGGTGTGAACTGGATTATGTGAGGTCCTATGGCCTCACCAGCTGTTCTACTGCCCAGTCTTTTCCCCCAGCTGCATAACAATGTACCTGAGGACAGGGGTGGGTGAGTCAGCATCTGGACTGTGTGGCCACTGGCTCTGTCCCTTGCTGTATCAGATGCATCTCGTGCCCCACCTCACACCCCCTCAGCCATCCTCAGACCACAGCATGCCCACGTGCCCCCCAAAGGTGCTCACTCCCTCTGCTGCCCCAGGGCTTCTCTGACACTGTGACGTGAGTCACCTGGAGAGCCTGTCTCACAGGCAGGCTCAGGAATGCAGGACGGTTATGGGCCCTGGCAGCAGCCTTCACCATGGGTAGGTGTGTGGAGTGCAGGGTGGGGAGGCAGACGAGTGAACACTCCCCAGAAGCTTCCAGTGGGATGGAGATCAGCTCAACTCCCCCAGCTCCTCACTGCTGCTGAGCTCTCCTTCTGAATAAACCACACCCAGGCACACACGCACAACAGGCTGCAGCTCTGCTCTCAGTGGGACTCCAGGCAGAGACATACGGCCTTGGGATTTGAGCCTGAACCAGAGAAGGCAGGAGATGCAGGACTCAGGCTGCATGCCCCAGCCAAGGGGGGCTTCCCAGGTGCTGAATGGGATCCCAGGTAGGGGAGAAGGCCTCTAACATGAACAAGGAGAAAACACAGGTGGAAATACTCAGACAAGGGAATTTCTCTCAGATGGCTTAAAGGTGCTCCCAGCCATCACTTGTTCCCACGGCTCAGTGTCCATGTCCCCAGGGTCCTGGCGTAGACACAGCCTGTTCCCTTTCCCTCGTCCACAGAAGCATGCCAACCACAAAGCAGATGCTCAAGCCAGTAGCTCACTGAAGACTGGGCACACTGGTACATAATTGGCATGAGGGGCTAGAAACCATTTCTAGCAGAACCTCCCAGATTACCTTTTCTAGAAAGAAATTCCTAGATCCCACCCTGTTTGGGGACCCCTCTTTCTCCAGACCCTTCCTTCTACCTTTGGGTTCCTTACTGTTCTCTCCCAGGTGGCCTGAAATTCAAATCTCTGTTATTTTAAAATGCAGCACAATTCATCTCCCATGTGTCCAGTCCCTTTGTCCTCAGGTGTGTGGGTTGAGGGAGTAGAGGGGAGTTTGCCCTTCATGGCTAGATGGCACCTTAAAGGCATTATCCAAAGGAGAATTTCTCGGCTTCTCTAAGAATTCTGTGTTCCTCTCAGAACACTTGCAGCCTGCCTTTTAAAAATATCACAGTATATTCTTCCTCATTAATAAAAGAGATGGACTGGCCTGCTAAGTGGTAAAGAACTCTGAGAAGAGCCAGGCAGTGTGGTCTGAGCTTGGACTGCTGCTGATGGTTGTGTGCATTGTGGCTTTGGCCAGGCCTCCACCTGCTGCATTCTGGTGCTCACATCCAGGTGCTGGAGAAGACCCAGCAGGGAGGGGCACAGCAGGCAGATGGTGGTCTGTCCTCAGCAGCAGGGCTCCACCCCTGCAGAGCTCCCAGAGTCCCAGAGCAGCAGGAGCAAGACTGCCCATCCTCCTGTCCCCGACCACTTTGCCAGCTCCCTGCAGTGCTCCCACCACACCCCCAACCCCCAGGCTCTGGTGGCTAGTTCACCTGTGGCTCTGGTCTCTAACAGGGGAGGATTTTATAGGCTAGGAAGAAAAGTAGGGAAGCTTAAGGGAGAAGGAAGTCAAGTTCAAGTTGGAATAATCCCAGAATGTTCAGGCTGGAAAGGTCTATGGAGGTTATCAGCTACAACCTTCTCAGTGCTTGGAGAAAAAACTAGGAACAGAGAGTATGACTAAGTCAAAGGCACTCAGGTCTTTTAGGAAATCCCCAGTCCCTGCAGGATGCAGAATTGATACCTCTGACCCCAGCCACACCCCAGGGTACATGCTCAGAGAGGGCACGTGGCTGGGACAATCTTCCATCTGTGTTTCTCACTTACACAGGCTCCAATTTATGGTGCCCAAATGGCAACACCCTACCCACCACCACAGTAACCGCGATGCGCTCATGACTCTGCATCCTGACATGTGGCCACCAGCCAGTTTTAGCAAACTTTGATTTACAACTTTATTAGAGGATTGGGCAGACAGCATTTCCTTTAACAAAAAGAACAGAATAAAATTGGACTTCAGGTCAAGATGGCAGAATAGACAGTCCCCAATACCACTCTCCACAAATCAACCAATTTACAACTATTAAAAAGCAGCAACAGCCAAGCTGGGGCCGCTAGAGCTCAGGGGAAAAGGAGAGACCTACAGAGTGCATGAAAGTGAGAGAAGCCACGATGAGAGAAAGGAAGTACCACTCCGACTGTTTTGAATCTTGGCCGCTTACAGGCTGGAGACACTGAGCACATGGAGCAAGAGCTGGCAAAAGCCACAGCTGTGCCCTTCAGATGAAGTTGCTTGGAGGTAGCAGGGGAGAAGAGGGCCTTGGTGGCCCCCAGGCCAGCAAGACCACTAATAGGGTTCCTGTGGACTCACATAGGACTGAGGAGCTACAACAACTGAAAAGAAGGAGTCACTCAGAGGCCGGCAAGTTATCGCAAGGGACCACGCAGGGCCCATCCCATGGGATGTGTTTGGAGCATGGGTGGTGGGGGAGACGGACCAGCCGAGAGAACACTGGGCACAGCAAGGACAGCTGATCTTCCCCCCAGTCAGCACAGGTCCACTCAGAGGAGACTGGTCAGGAATATAGAACTGCACGGGCTGCAGTTTACTGAAAAAACTCAGGCCCAGTTTCTACACAACTGAGGTGCACCAGATTTCACTAGGCCCAGAAACACTGATAAAGTCAACCATTAAAACCTGAGCTGCACAAAAAGCCTTCCGTAGGGAATCAGCAGCAAAGCAGCAATTTAGCTAAACCACAGAGCTCAAGTACTGGTCCCCAAAGGAAGTTCCCCCATTTTAGAAGTAAGCAAAGGACAAAAAATTAGTTCCAGAGCAAAGTTTAAGTAGTGGGAACAGCAAATAATCCAACACAGAACTGAAAGAAAAAGTAAAGTACCCACAATCAGAGACAAAGTTTGATATTAATTAGTAAAGGTCCCATTTCACCAAAGAACACCTATAACACCTTGAAGGACCAGAAGTCCCCTGGGCTACTAAGCCAGAAAGGGGGGAGAGCTGTGGTCCTCAGCCATGCCCACTGACCCCTGACCAGTCCCCTACAGGATCACCCTGGGCTCTCCCGAGCTGGGGTGGTGGGGGGCTGAGGCCTTGGCCATGTACCCTCAACATGTGCAACCAGCCCAGCAATGACAACGGAGCCACAACAGGAAGCGCCCCATGCTCTCCTAAGCTGGGGCAGTGGAGGGCCAAGAGCTTTTGCCACACCCCCCTGATATCTGCACCCAGCCTGGCAATGACCAAGCCACTGCTGGAAGCCTCCTGGTCTCCCCTGTGGGAATGAGGGGGGTGCCACAGACCTCAATCCCACCCCTTCTCCTTCCTCCTTCTTCCATCACATTTCCTTCCCCTTTCCCTTCCCCCTCCCTCCCAATTACTCTGCAACGACATCACAGAATGTAAAAGAATGTTATTAATATTAATTAAAAAAACAGAATAAAATTTAAAATATCAGATCTTCTCACATCATTAAGGGTAAGTTTTGCCTCCTAAAATTTCTGCTTCCATTATGGTCATATAACCTATATTTGATTTTGTATGTATGGAGTTAGGTTGCACAACCACGTGAAATAGTCGACAGCCATTGCCTTATACCCATGAGACAAACCAACCAACCAACCAAGGCTTTCAAACACAAACATTTGCTGACTGAAAGGAGAAACTTTGAGCCTGGAAGAAACTCATGTGCTGATGTCTCCCACGGTAAGGAAGGAGTGGAGACTGGATTCCCATTCAGCACTGTGCTGAGCTGGGCTGTCTATAATGCACCATCCGGCACACAACTTCATTAGATTCTCACAGCTGGAGGGTTGGTGTTCTCAACTGAGAAACAGGCACAGGGAGGGTCTTCCGAGAAGGGCACTGAAGACCTGAGATGCATGTGGAGTTCCAGGCTCATAGGAGCGGTTTCACAGGAGCAAGTTAATGGGTGAACAGGTCCAGTGTCAGCCAGGGGGAGCCGCGGGTCCTTGGCCCCTGGCCCAGCACACGCTCCTGCCTCTGCACGGGTTTAAGGCAAGGCTCTGCCTCTTATGAGTCTCTGGGCCTGTCTTCCGAGCCTGTGCCCAGGGGAAGGCCCTCAAGGTAGGAAAGCAGAACGTCAGGGTAAGGGTCAAAGATACCTTCCTGGACCTGAGACACAAGTGGAATCTGTGCAAGAGACACCCCAGACCCAGAATCACTGCCCAAACATTCTCTCGAGGAAGCGTGTGGGGCAGGCTCCTCGTCTTTCTCCACTCTCTTTATCCAAAAGGCCCAGCTCCAAGTCCACATCATGCTCTGTGATCACCCACGGGGAGGCTCCTCGCCAAAGTGCATTCAGAGGCCCGTGGTTGACTTTCCACAGCTGCCGCCTCACTAAGGGCCCGGCAGGGACCGGGCCTCCGTCCCCGCCTGAGCGTTCAGCCTCCTGCACCTCTGCCAAAGACTCAGCCTCGGCTGTGGGGTCTGGCGTCTTATTTACCCCCGTAATTGTGGTGGAGAGTGTGTCTCGTTCCACCAGAGTCAAATTCCAAAGTACATGCGGCTGAGGAAGAATAGCAGGGCTCAGAGGTTGGCG
Organism: Cynocephalus volans; assembly: GCF_027409185.1. Classification (NCBI taxonomy): domain Eukaryota; kingdom Metazoa; phylum Chordata; class Mammalia; order Dermoptera; family Cynocephalidae; genus Cynocephalus; species Cynocephalus volans. The sequence goes on along the minus strand of NC_084460.1, from coordinate 198,434,617 downwards.
GTAGAAGGAACCTGGCTGCTGGGCCTGGAGACCCTGCACTGCCACCCGGATTCTCCAGCCCCTGGCCACTCCTCTGTCACCATGACCCTGGCCTCAGCGGGTGCTGTTCCCCCACCCTCTGCCTGGCCAGTCCCCGAGTCAGAGCCAGGCTGGGAGAGGACGGTCTCTGAGCCCACCAGCTTGTGACCCCCCAAAAGGGGAGCACTCTTGCTTTTCAAGCTGAAATCAGCATAACATGAGCCCCTACCACCATCTACTCAGACACATCCCCTCCCACAGAATATGTGGCCACCCCACCCCAACCCGCCATTGTGATTTCTGAGTATCTCCCAGAAAACTGTCTCCATGGGTGCCCTTCCTCCAGCCTCTGGTCTGGCCACCACACTGATGTCATGTTGCTGCTGATGACCTCATGAAATGATCAGGGGTTCACTGGGATCACTGATGCCCCTGCTTGCTTTGGAGAGGGAACGGGATCCCTGACTGCCCACAGCACAGCTAGGCCCAGCTATGACTCAGAGAAAACCACCCTCAAAGTGTGGAGTGAACGCAAGTCCAGCACTCTTAGCTCACACAGACCTCAGCCCAACCTAGAGCTCCACTTGATCTGTGACTGTGCCCACCCGATTACCTAGGACTGGAGGGTGGAACGAGATGTGACAGGGGAAGGAGGAGGTTGTGGCTCAACCCCCACCTGCACGAGTCCTTCCCCATCCATACCTGAGCATTCAGGCCAGCGCTCCAGGCCCGAAGAGACCTCCCTTCCCAAGCCTAAGGCTCCCCTAATCTCCCACCCCAGGATTAACTGTCCCAGATGATTGTCTAAGAGAATATCCATTTACTGCAGCAAGAAAACCCTGCCCCCAACCACCCACAGAGGGTGGCCTGGCCTGGACAAGGTTGACTTAAGAAAAGAACAACAAAGACTCCTGGTAGCTGAAATAGACTTTAACTACCTTGAAGATGAGATTTCATGAATTTAGAAAAACCTTTACTGGGCCAGGCACCAGGTCTGGGAATGAAGAGGTGCCCCCAAGACTGCCCTGTTAGGCTGGACTGAGCACCACTGCAGACGGGGAGGGCTATTGGAGGGGTCCAGAGGCTGTGGCAACCCCAAGCCCACAGGTGCACACACGTTATTTATTGATTGGGTAGCACAGCACTCACTGTAGGCAGCAGCAGGGCGAAGGCACCTGGAATCAGCATCAGGCAGCCTTGGATGGGATTCCAGTCCTGCCACCTCTGGCTGGGTGACAGGCAAATCCACCACACCTCTCCAAGCCTCACTGTCCTTTCCTATCAAATGAGGACACTGTCCTGAATCAAATGGTCTGAACAATGCCAGTGCACGTCCCTGGAATCTTCCTGTCTAGTGTCCCCTTGGTGCCCATGGTACCTTCCAGCCCAGTGGGACCCACACACAGTAGGCCACCATTACTGCTTGTTGTCCTGCTGAAGCCCACTGAGAAGAGGGACTGTGAGGAGGGAAGGTGGTGGCCTCTCCCTGTGACATCCTCAGAGGCTTAAGGCAAAGTCAGAAGTAAAAGAAGGTGTGGGGCATCCCATCCCCTACTAGCTGTCATCCCAGGACACCCAGCCTAAGGCTACCTGTATTTGCATGCTATTTGCATAAATCTGCATAAGCACTGTATTCCAAGTGTGTCTTGTACCAATTATTGCATTCGGGCAGCTCTGTGTTTTAGGAAGAGACACCTGCAGAGATGTGGCCTCCTGGGCTTCATGATAAGAAGGCACCCGAAGCCCTTCCCCCACCCCCAGCAAAAAATGTGTCCCCTGTGGTTGCCCTGTGTTATCCTTGAATCCAGTTCTGGAACTACTACCCACTGCCTTTGGCAGCTACTCTCAGAAATTCCCAATAACTCGGAAGGCAGGGTCATTGACTCTAATTCTCCCCCACTCCTTAGTATCCCTAATTTAGCCAGGTTAGAATCTTATCTGGAGTTTTCTCTTATTAGCCCTAATTTAACCAGACTAGGATCTTACCTGGGGTGTTTGACCTGATCTCACCTATACACCAGGTGTGAGCACCCCTGCTCTGGGTAATGGGTAGGCAGGGCTTGAAGTCCTATCCTTGGTCTATGCCCCAAAGGCATCCTCAGATTGCTGAAAGGTCACCTCCTCTGCCTCAGGAGGATGTGGATTTCTGCGGAGTGCAGGTGAGGGGGGCGGGGAGTCAAATGTGTTCAAGGCCTGCATCGCACCATCTTCACTTGGTTTACCTTCTTGCTGTTACCATCCCCATTTTACAGATAAGATAACTGAGGCTCAGGTCAAACTTAGGTCCTTGTAACTTCAAAAGCCTTGTTCTTTCTAGGTGTTCCCTTCCTGGACTTGGCAAGCAAGAGAAATGACCTTGGCTAAACTGCCTGTCTGCAGCCTTTCACCTCCAGCAGAGGCCTGCTGAGGGCAGTTGTTTTGAACTCTTTTGATTAAATATGTCTGGGCGATGGGCTAACAACACACAAGACTTACTGTGTCCCCTAAGTAGCCTTCAAAACACAACCGGAGACTCTGCTTGCCGGTTGCCCATTAAGTCCATCCCAGCCTTGTGTCTTCCTTTTTGATCCACCCTCCCCATGGCTTCCAGGGAGAGAGGCTCTCCTGCAGTGAAGAAAGGTGTCAGCAGAGCAGGAATGCAGCGGCAGGGCTGGACACCAAAACAGACCCATGGTTTGAATCCTGGCTCTACCAGTTTCTGAGCTACGTCACATCAGGCAGATGACTTAACCTCCTCACGACTCAGTTTCCCTATATGAAAATGGAAATGTACTATGAGGATTAAATGAGTTAATACAGTTAAATGCTTAGAACAGTACCTGGTATGTAGCAAGCCCTTGAAAAAATGTTTGCTATTATTACCACACAGACACTCATGCCTCTAAAAATCTTCCTGGGCACCTACTGCCAGCATGGAGCAGCCTCGCTTCTCACCAAAGGCGAATCAGGCCTCTTATCATCTGTCCTCTCCTCAGCCCCACCTCCTGCAGCACCTTTCAGGGCCTCCCAATCCCCTGCACAGGGCAGGGCCCATTCCCAGCAACTCTCAAAGCAATAGGGGAAGCTTCAAAGGCTAAGATCTCAGACACCTGGTGCTGGCAGGAAAGGGAGGCCCAGCAAGAAGAGATTTCACTGAGGCGGGGCATACATAACCCAGGTCTCCTGATTTCCCGACCAGGGTGCCCACAGTGCCCACTGATCATGCAGGATGGGGAGGAGAGAGAAGAGGGGTTGCTGACATTCATTGCCCACCTGGGGTGCCGTGCTGTGGGGCAGGGGAAGGGGTAGGAGAATGTGTTCCCTGAGGCCTCTCAGAGGAGGTTCTGATGACCACACAGGATAAGGAAGAAGACCTTCTCCAAGGGGGAGGACAGGTGTGTTTCCTGGTGGAACTGGCCATTGAGAAAATAGGATAATTTAATCAGGCCCCCTCGCCTGCCCATCCAGTTGTGCGTGTTGCAGTGCATTCTTTGTAAGCAGGTTGTGTGTGTGTGTGGGTGCAGTTAGTGCACCTGCATGACACCACCACCTTGCTCTCCAACCTACGGCTTCCAAGGAACTTTTTGCCGGTTACCTAGCTCATAGACCTGTGTGTGAGGGGTCTGGTGACCTAGCCTGGCGTGTAAGGGCCTGGGGACCCAGCCTGGTGTGTGAAGGGTTTGTGACACAGTCTGTGAACAGGCTTGAGGGGTCGGTGAGCTCCAGGCCCAGCCCTAGCTTGACAATTGGCCCAGTCGGCAGGATTATGGGCAAGTAAAAGAGCTCAACACTGGCTTTTTCTGTAATCTGCCTTTCTCTCTCTTAGCACTCTTTCTTGTCCTCTCAGATGGTCTGCTTGCCTTTAAATGAACACCTACTAAGTGCCAGGCACTTTCCTGGCAATTTCTCACTTGATGCTCACCACCAGATGAGGAAGTATATACACTCCCATTTTGCAACAATGGAAACCAAGGCTCAGTGGAGAGGTCAGATTTGAACCCAGGTCCACAGGACTCCAAAGCCTGTGTGTGATCCTTTACCCTGTGGAAGCCTCCAGAGGCTAAGATCTTGCCCCTCTTCTTTCCTGGAGGCTCTAAACCTGGCTGGCTGTGGCCCAGGGCACTTGGCACACAAAGCAGGTCTCGGGCCACATCTCCCCAGGTTTTCCCGCAGGGACTTGGCCTCTCCCACGCTGCAGTAACCAGCACATGTCTACAGATGGCTCTGAGATGATGGCCCTCCTGTGTGTGTCCATGAAATCAGGCAGCGAGCCAGACTGAACCATACCCTTGAGGACTTCTTTACATCCCACAGACCTGCTTCCTGGCTGTGCAGATCTTGGGTAGACACACACGGGCCATCACCCTGCTGGGAGGCTGGGCTGGGGACAGCTGGTAGAATCTCATCTCAAGGGTCGGGTCGTGGCTCACTTGGGAGAGTGCGGTGCTGATAACACCAAGGCCATGGGTTCGGATCCTATATAGGGATGGCCAGTTAGCTCACTGGCTGAGTGTAGTGCTGACAACACCAAGCCAAGGGTTAAGATCCCCTTTTAAAAGAAAAAAAAAAAATCTCATCTCAGCCAGAAAGCACCATGAGGAGCATTTGGGAAAGAAGGCCCTTCCCCATTTGTCTCTCTGTAGTCACACTGCATGGATCGCCCCTGCTGGGCCCTCACACCCAGCTGGCCCAGGCCTCAGCACTAAGGGGGTCACCAAAAGTGTGCAGGCTGCTGCTCACGGAAGCCCTCCACCGAAAGAGGCAGCGGTAGCAGGAGATCTGGGAATCAGCAAGACCTGGCCCAAATGCCAGATCTGCCACTTCCTCACTGTGTGATGCTGAGCAAGTCACTGTCTTCTTCTGAAAAACAGAAGGGGACTAATGGGGGGGGGTGATCTAAATGTAGCACACTACTTGACAGAGAGGGGACTTCAGCAAAAAAAATGTCACTTCCCTTTCCTCACCTTCCCTTGGGAGCTGAGACAAAGCCACAGAGAATTGGGCAGGTAGAAACATTCCCCAGCCCTGGAGGGAGTGCTTATCTCTACTTCTGACCACATTGTGTTTGCAGATGACCCTGAGGCCAGTGACCTGCAGGGGCCCACCCCGCCTATGCTGGTTGGGCTGTGACCTGCCTGCCCTTGAGCCTCAGCTGACGTGGCATGGCGTGGTGTGGCTCCACCACCCTTGCTGTGTTGAGTGTGCTCCGGCCACCCAGCCTGGGGGTCCTAGAGCAGAAGGAGCAGCACACAGAGATGGCAGCTGGGGCTCCTGGCCAGGGCACCTGCCCCACTGACCCTGCTCCGGGCTGTGGAGAGTCGTCAAACATGGAGGACAGTGCCTCACACTCCAGATCTGGTGAGATGAGCTCTCACGGGCAGGGAGGAAGCCAGGAGGGGCACGGTGGGAGCATCTGGTGGTGATTTCCTCCCAAGTGCCCCCCAGCAGGTTGGGTTTTCTTTTCTCAATAACTCCTGGCAGAAGTCCAAGGAGGGATCCTTCTCCTAATCCCTCTGTCTTTTTCTCAGAATCCAGCAGAGAAAGTGCCATGACCATGAAAGGGCAATGGGGCCATGGGGAAAGTGGGACTTGCCATGGTAGTGCACAGACGTTTCCTATTTATTTTGGTTACACAGCTGGCTTTTTCCAAAGGCAACCTGGGATAGCTTACGATGAAAAGATTAACAATAAGACTAATAGTAAACTAGACACAGAAATGCCATGGACTGGGGGGAAAGTAGAATTTGAATATGTTTAATAAGGATAATACAGTCACAAAGATGGGTCTGAGTACCCTAGCCACCAGGGTAAAAAGAGAAATATGATCAGTTACTGCAAAGGAGTAAGCGTACTAGTCTCATTTTTTTCTTGGAGCTTTGAGTAACAGGCACTGAGTGTTGTGAAGGTTAGGATCGTTTACTCCATACCTGAAGACGTTCATAGAGAGAGATTAAGTGAAGCTACTTGCCTCACAAGGACCTTTGAGAAAGCAAAGAGTATGGTATTAATGTGCAGTCCGCTGTGATGAATATTTCCAATTGTAGCTTTCTGTGGATCTGCCTCGCCCCAGGTGTTCAAGGAGTCCTCAGTTTCCTCAGTTGCGCTGTAGACTGGCACTTCTCAAACTTTAATGTGCATACAGTCTCCTAGGAGGTCTTGTTAAAATGCAGTTCTAATTTGGGAGGTCTGGGTGGGCCTGCCAGGATATCATGTGCACCATGGTTGGAGCAGAAGGGGCTAAAGCCCACACTTCTCAAGTTACCCAGTAGTGCCTTTCTAATCTCCCCCAACTGAAAGGCAACCAGTGTTATCACAGACAGACAAGAACAATCTGTTCCTGGGCTTAGTAAATACTTCCTGGATGTGCTGAGCCAGCTTCCCCACATTCCGGATGGCCACCTTGGTTTAGTCTCAAGCCAAGACACTTGATCTTATACAAAAGTTTATTAAGTACCTACCATGTGCCAGGGAGATCCCTTAGGAAAATGGCTGGTCCTGTCTACCCCATCCACCCTCCACTTCTAGCACCTGCCTTTAGAACCTTCTCCACACTGTTGTGCTGGCCACAGTTAAGTCTCCCTGTGGATACAAAGATTCTCATTACACTGAGGTCAGAAAACTTCTCTCTGGAGAGCTCATGTTTCAACAGAGGACTGGAAGGAGGGTGTCTTAGTCCATTTTCTGTTGCTTATAACAGAAGACCTGAAACTGGGTAATTGATAGAGAAACAAAACTAGATTCTCTTCCTGGACATTTTCATCCTCTTAGCCAAAGGGCTAGCCTTCTCTTCAAGGGAAGGGGCTATCCCAGGAACCCCATAACTAGAATATTCAGCAACTCCAGGTCGAGACTTCCATAACTGCATGTTCAGAACCCCTCCTCTGTACCAGCATCGAGCCAGCTCTGGGGTGTGCAAGGAAGGAGGGCAGAGTGGGCGGGAGCCACGGGGGAAGCTTCCAGAGATGCTGTGAAGTAGGTGAGGGGAGAGGATGAGGGTGTGTTCATTCAACAAACATTCACTGAGCACCTGTCATGTGCCAGACGCTGCTCTGGCACTAGGAATACAGAAGTGACCAGAACAGATAAAACTGCTTGCCCTGAAGGAATTCACATTTCTGTGGGAGAAGACAGTTACTAAACAACGGACATAAAAAAGGTGTTTTATAGTGTGTTAGTACGTGATAAAGGCTATGAAAAAAGAAACAGAGCAGGGTGCATAAATGAAGGATGGGGAGTGATGGGAAAATAGGATAATTTAATCAGACCCCTTCTCCTTAGGTCCAGTTGGGGGTAGTGTGGCACATTCTTTGTAAGCAAATTGTGTGTGGGTGGAGTTAGTGCACAGGCACCACGCAGGGCTTGGCATCTACTGCCTCAGGTGTCCGCCCAGCATAGCCATGCTCTCGAACCAATGGCTCCAAGGATCTTTTGGCCGGTTGCCTAGCTCATAGACCTGTGTGTGAGGGGTCTGGTGACCCAGCCTGGCATGTGAGAGTTGTGGTGACCCAGACTGGCATGTTAGGGGTGTGAGGACCCAGCCTGACATGTTAGGGGTGTGAGGACCCAGCCTGGCATGTGAGGGGTGTGAGGACCCAGCCTGGCATGTGAAGGGTTTGTGACCCAGTCTGTGAATAGGCTTGAGGGGTCTGTGAGCTCCAGACCCAGCCCTAGCATGACAATTGGCCCAGTCGGCGCAGGATTATGGTCAGGTAAAAGAGCTCAACAGGGGTGATCAGGGTGGATCTCACAGAGATGACGACATTTCACCAAAGACTTGAAGGAGGAAGGGAGGACCACGGGGATGCCTGGGTTCCAGGCAGAGCAGCAGTAAGGGTAAGGACCCTGCCGGATCTATTTGAGGAAAAGGGAGAAGGCCAGCATGGCAGGACAAGCATGAGCAGAGAGAAGGGAACAGAGGACGAAGTCGCAGCACCAATGATACTGGGCTTCACGGCCATGGCAAGGACTTTACTTCTGTGTATTTGAGACCCACGGGAGCCAGGGGAGGGTTTTGAGCAGAGAAGTGACACAACCTGACAGACATCTTGAGAGGATGGCTCTGACTTCTCTGCCCTCCACAGGGGACACCAGAGTCTGGCCCACAGAAGGTGCTCAACAAACCTCAGCATGTCCCCTCCCTCCTGGAGCAGGAGAGGGCTCAGGTGCTTTGGGGAATTTGGCCCACAAACTTCAGGAAGTATTTACTGAGCTCTCACCCATACCAGGTGCCAGTGAGACAAGCTCACACTCAAGGTGCCCCCAGTCCAGGGGTGGTGGACAGGCCAAGTGCTAAAGACCAATGGCACGGTGGTGCTATGTCCCAGCAGGCATCACCTATCTACCTCCCGTGCTCTCCAGGTCTCTCAATTTTCTCCTGCAGAAGTTCATGTTCCACTTAGAACAATCCTCTGTAGACCTCTGCCAGCCCAGGCTTCAAATCAATCTCTCATGTGGAACCCCACAAGGAGACTCACTGTGCCCAGAGAACATTAGAATGATCCAAAGATCCTTCCAAGGATACGGTTAGACCTCCCAGTGCTTCCATTTCCCAAGCTCAGTCTGCCATGCCACCCACTGGAGTGGCTGGAAGGATCCTGGAAATCCCCATGAGCCAGAGCAGGTATTTAAAGAACAGCTACTGTGTGGGTGACACCAATGCTCTGGCACCAAAGGGGGATGGGAACTGGTTCCTGTTTTCCCAAAGTTTACAACCCACTGCAGAGGCCACTCACCAGACCTGGGGTACCAAGGGTAGCCACCAGCACTGGGTACCTGTGTCCCAGCACTCAGAACACTGCCTGGCACCATCAGGCACTGTGAGTGCTGAATGAATGAAGGACCTATGAGAACTGCCATGGGAGCTCAGAGAGGATGTTGCTCTGGCTGTTGGGGGAGGCTGTTTTAGACAGAAGAAAACCCATGGGGGTGGGAAAGCATGAGGTGCTCATGGGTGAGTCTCAGCAGGTGGGAAGGTGGAGGAGACCCCTCACAGCACATTCCCTCCACGGGGAGGTCAGAGCTCTGCTTCTTCACCCCAATTGTTTCCTTTGGGATCCAGTGGTGGGGCCATTCCTGAGGCCCAGACCCACGCCTCTGGTCTTCCTGGGGCTTATCTACCCAACACAGGCTGGTTTCCTGGAAAACAGTATTCTTAGACTTCCTAAGAGTAACCTGGGGGCTGGCTGGTTAGCTCAGGTGGTTAGAGTGTGGTTTCGGATGCCCATACCAGCCAGCCACCAAAAAAAAAAAGAAAGAAAAACATGAAGCTTCTTCTGGGACTACTGAAATATTGCCCCTAGGAATATTCCAGAAAGAGTCCCAGGGGTCAGGAATCCCCTACTCAGCCTCCCAGAAGTTGAGTGAAGTTGGCACCTGCTTTGGGTCAAATGTGTCCCCCCAAAGTTCATGTATTGGAAACTTGATCTCCATTGTAACAGTGTTAAGAGGGTGGTAAATCCAATAATAGTGTTTAAAGGTGGGGCCTTTGAGAAACGATTGGATCGTGAGGACTGTGCCCTCATGAATGGATTAATCCATTCATGAAGTAATAGTGAGTTATCACTAGTGTGGTTCTGATGGCTTTATGAGGAGAGTGAGGCTGGCTGTCCTGCGCATGCCATTCTCTCCATGCAATACCCCGGTCACCACAGGATCCTGTAGGTAGTTCCCACCAAGAAGGTCCTCACCAGATGCGCCCCCTGGACTGTGGACTCCCCAGACTCCAAAACTATAAGAAGTGCATTTCATTTCTTTACAAGTTACCCAGTTTCAGGTATTGTTAAAAGCAACAGAAAACGGAAATTCAGTGCCCCACCTAACCATACGAGCCCCCATCTCCTCACCTGGAAAGGGGCAACAACTGTCAGCAGCAAGTGAGGTCGTAGGTGAGACAGAGCTTCACACACCTCTAGAAAGGAACCCACAAGATATTCTCACCTGGTACCCCACCTGGTACCCCCCCCCTCGCTGCTGGGCTGTGAAGCCATGGGCATGGGGGTGGGAGTGGGGCAACGAGCAGTGTCCCAAGGCAGAGGCGGTGTCCTTTCTCAGGGGCGGTGTGGCGTTTTGAAGCCCAGAAGGTCTAGCCAGGGAGGTGGAATCCTTTGTTCCCACCAGCTCCCAGACCTTGAAACCTGGACAATTGGGAAGGGTCAAAGGTCTGCCCTGAGGCTGGACAAGCGACAGAGATGTGACAGGACCACAAAGGCCTGGATGCAATCTTGTTGAGTGGGAAGAGTAGGGGCCTCCCCTACCCTCACAGCCATTGAACTGGAAGGGAAGGGATCTGGATCCCATCTGGAGCCGTGGCTTCTTCCCACCTGTGCGATCATGGCATGCCAATTAACCTGTTAGGAAATGGACGTGGATTTGAGCTATTCCTCAGGTTAAGGGAGGGGGACCCAGAGGTCACCCTGTCCTCCACCTCCTCGTCCTGTCAAGAGGCGGTCCCAGAGTTCTGCTCACTTGAACAGTGTGCGGGGAACCTCAGATCAGGAAGTGGCAGGGCTGCCTCAGAACGTCTTGCCCGGGGCCAGGGGAAGAGGGTGGTCGCCGCCTCTGCCGGGGGTGCAGGGCCAGGCGGGCATCGGGGACCCTGCGGCTCCGCGATAAGCAGCGTCGGGCGGGCTGGCCGCCACCTCCCCCGCAGGTCCGGCCCTCGCGGGCGGGTGGGGCGCGGGGGGAGGAGGAGCCTCGGGCCGAGCCACCGCCCCCGCCGCGGACCTTCAGCCGCTGCTGTCGCTGTGAGCGGCGGGCCGCAGAGGTGAGTGACCCCTCCTCCGGCCGCCGCGGGGCTGTGGGCTGCGCCCGGCCCCCGAGACCCCCTCCCCGGCGCCCGCCCGGTTGCATCCTGTACCATTTCCGCGAGGAGGCGGCCCCGGTCCCCTGAGACAGAGCCATGTGCGGCCGGCGACAGAGAAGCCGGTTCCCAGGCCCCCCACCCCGCGCACCTTCCTTCCCTAGTGTCGCCAGCCGCGTGTGCCGGGGGCGGCACCGGGGGCGGAGCAGGCGTCCCGAGCTCGAACTCGGGGTGCAGACGTAGGCGCCGCTCCCGGCGGCCCCCAAGTCCCATGTGCCCCGCGGCTCTGGCCAGCCAGTCGCAGCGGAGGGCCGGCAGCAGCGGGCGGGATCTTCCTGGCTCTTCCTCGCCAGGCCTGCCAGCCCTTTCGCAGCCGGGCAGGGCAGGGGCGCCCGACCTTGGTCCGGACGAGGCTCGTCAGCCCAGTGCCCGCCTCTGCCCGCGGAGCTTTTGCCTAGCTAAGTTCCTTTTCCTGCCCATTGCTCCGAATTTTGGGGGCAAGTTCCCCGGAGAAGTGTGGTTGGAACTTTGTCACTCTGGTAAATGAAGGGGAGGGTGCGCCCAGCTAATACGTCGTTTGGGAGCCGGGAGGCCCAATCCGCAGGGAAAATGCAGGCAGGTCCTGCTGGAGCCCTGGCAGGGGACACTGAGAGGCCTTCCAGGTATCCAGGGTCACCTCTGAGACATGCCCCCAGAAGCGGGGTTCTAGAAATAGCCCCAGGGAGACATTTCTGTCCATCAAAGTGCAGCCATGATATAATTAGTAGCAAACATTTACTGTGCATTTATGGGCACCAGGCGCCTTGGTGGGCTTTGCACTCAATATCCCAGTTAATCCTCACAACAGGCAGGTACCATTATTATGTCTTGTGACAGATGGAGGAACTGAGCCTCAGAGAGCCTGGGTATTTTGCAAGGATACACAGGTAGCAATTTGCTGAAGTAGGATTTGAACCCAGATTTATCTGACTTGGGAACCCAGAGGAACCTACTAGTGGGGGAGACAGGTTCTGTCCTCAGAGGATCCTGGCAGCACAAAGAATGTAGTACTGGGGCCTAGAATACCCTCAACACCAAAGGGTCTCACCTGTGCATGCCCCCTCAGTCATCTGCAAGTTTTGTTAAAAATACAGAGGCCCAGGTCCCAAGAGCAGCGGACCCAATCAGGCAGAAGCACCTGGAAAGCCAGACTGTCTTCTTCTTCTCTCCCTAGTGGCCTGCAGAGGGGCTGACAGGGAGCAAGTTTGATGGGTGAATGGGCGTTGTGGGGCAGATGGTATTTCTTGGGGCACAGGAGAGGCTACTTGAAAGAGACCTCAGCCTGCAATCTGGGAGGTGTTGGCATGGGGTGCCGCTGGCTCAGAGCCAGCAGGGAGCTTAGGCCAGGCCACCTGTTCACCTGAGGGTTGAACAGCCTGCTTCAAGGCTGCTGAGGTCCCCAGGACCTGGCCTGGGCAAGCTGGGACCACAGATGTGCCCTCTCCAGTCTAGAGATGTCAAACAGGTAAATTCTTCTCCTGATCACGTTTCCTGTCCTTGTCCCATGGCCCTCTCCTCCTTGAACTTATCAGAAAACAGTGCTGGGCAAGGCTTCATGTAGTTAAAAAGTGAAAGTTCTTAACTGACATCCAAAGCCAAACACTCGAGCACTGGGTGGGGCCAAGGCAGGTGACCATAGGGGAGAAAGCCTGCTTTAATCTCAGCTCTTAATGTGACATTGAAGTCCTCAGCTCTGTGAACCTGTTAAAACCTTGCCAACGGCTTTGAACATGACATTCCCATAAAACAGGGACAATAAGGCCTGCCTGGGGTGTTGATTGTGTAAAGTGCTGAGTTTTATTTTTTTTTTTTTAAAAAAGATGACCGGTAGGGGGATCTTAACCCTTGACTTGGTGTTGTCAGCACCACACTCACCCAGTGAGCAAACCGGCCATCCCTATATGGGATCCGAACCCGCGGCCTTGGCGCTCCCAGCGCCGCACTCTCCCGAGTGAGCCACGGGCTCGGCCCAAAGTGCTGAGTTTTAGAAACGCATGAAACATCAGATCCCTCTTCCCTTAGGGTTTGAGTGTTAATCCCATGGGGACCTTTCAGGCTCGTTGCTCTTCCAGTCTGAACCCATCGGTTCCCTAGAGAAGGTAACTGAGAGTGGCCTCCAGGTCCCCTTCTTTGTGGCAGAACTGGCTTTGGCCCCAAGCCCCGGGATTGCTAGCTCAGTGTCCAGCCTGGGAGAAGTCTGTGGTGTCTGCTTCATCCCTGTCCAGCCTGCAGGTGAAAACCTCAGCAGGTTGGGATGGTTTCCAGGCAGTTTGGGGGGAAGGGGTCGGGGGGGGGTGGGAAGCGGGCCATTCAGGGATCTTGGGTTCCTTTGCCTTCCAGCTAAGGCTGGGCCCACCCCTTCCTTCCCCCCATCTCCCCTGCCACCATGCACAGTGGCCAGGTCTTCCTGGGCTGGGCAGACCCGAGCTGAGTAAGTTTTCTTTCTAGCATCTGGACCAGGAATGGGCCTCTTGATTTAAAACAAGGAAGCTTGCCAGTTTAAGTAGTTGTTAAAGCCTAAGCCCAGGCTGGCTCCTTTCTTCCCTACTGGGGGTTGGAGAGGTGTGTGCCTTTTTTTCTACTCCTATCCTGCCCCTGCCAACCCCATCCCAATTTGGGGGGCTGTGGAGGTTACAGAACTTGGAGAGGGGAAAGGAAGGGATGGGAGCAGGCACTCTGTGGTATTCAGATGTTTGGCTATAGGAGTCTCACTTCGTCACATGTGTCCCAGCAACGAGGCCCACCCACCTGTCCAGCGTGGCCTCCCACGGTTCCTAGGCATCTGCATGCTCCAACCTGTCAACCTTTCACATCTTTGACATGCCACGCATCACCACCACCACCACCACACCTGAAGGCAATCCTCCCACATGCCAGGCCCCGGGCTAAGCATGTTATATACATGAGCTCATTTGTACCCTGAGACTCTTAGGAGGTAGATAGTGGTATTCTTCAAACCATGTAGCTTTTCCAAGGACATACGAGACTCCAATCTCTTTTTTCGACCCCAAACCTGAGACTCCTAGCCACTAACTATATGCCTGTCCAAATTCTACCTCTTCATTTATTCATTCAACAAACTGAGCACTAACTGTGCCAGGTACTCTAAGAGCGGCTAAGCCCCAGTTCTGGAAGGATGAGTGTCAGTTTCATTTATCACCCTGCAAACACTAATACCCTCCACATATTTCTGCATACAAGTGAGGAAATTCAGCATTGGTGAGGCCCAAGACCCACAGCTAATGTGAGCCAGGATTCAGAACCAATCCAGAGATGCCCCCTTCCCCACCCCCAGAGTTGGAGGGATTGACCACCGTGCCAGCCAGCAGGGTCCAGTGAACAACTGCAAATGAATCATAAACTATCCACATTGCCACTTCCACCCAGGGCAGAATGTTTTCCTCCTCCAAGGAGTGACCGGGTCTCCATAAACACTGCTCTAGATAGACCAGGGTTCACTTGCTTCAGCAACGTAAGAACACTGTCACTGCAGAATTACACAGTACTCACTTCCCAATCAGTCTGTCCTCATACATCGCCATAGTCACCTGGCAGAGGATGCCACAGGTGAGCACTCATTGTTCTGCAATCAGGCAGCAATTTGCTCCTGTCTCTGTCTTCCAATTAATGAGAGCCAGGTGGGATCTAAGCAAACAGCACATTTTTAAGCCTTCTTGAGTTCTCAGATTACGAGATTAAACTGTAAAAAAAAATAATAATAATGTGTGTGTGTGTGTGTGTGTGTGTGTGCGTGTGCGTGTGTGTACAATAAAACCCATACAGTAAATTTAAAGGAATTTAGTGGTTGGGGAATGGGCCTACTAAGCTTTACATGGTGGAGTGGGCCATCTCGGTTCATCTGTTGACAGCAGGTGCTGGGGTCTGTGCCGGAACTGCCCTTCCCTTTACTATACACATGTGGAGCTTGTGGGGTGGCCATTAGGCTGTGGGGAAGGTAGGCTTGTGATTTTACAGGTGGGCTTGACAGGGTAACCACAAGCCTACAGTCAGAGCTAGGGTCTCTCTGAAGGTGACTTTACCCTGGCTGCATGGATGGAGGACAAGGTGGCTGTGACCTGGGTCCTCCAGGTTGAGTCTAGCCTGCACATGGCCACAGTGGGCTTGCTGGGGACTGTGCTGAGGCTTTCTGGGTGACCACCCAGGCCTGCACCTGGGTCAGTGGCACATTGGACATAGTGAGGGTGAGAGGAATCACCACTGTCCAGCAAATCAGGCCCAATCTACGTGTGAGGCGAGTAGCTGAGGGAAGTGAGGCCAGGCCCTTTGTGGCTGGTCCTTGGATGCAGCTCCAGACTGGCCAGAAATAAGGTGGTACCTGGAACTGGAAGGGAAGGAAGCAAGCTGGTGCTGGGCCCAGCAGCCAAGGATTGTGCTGGGGGGGGGGCGGGAGGAGAGTGGGCTTCCATCCTGGAAAAGTCCCACCCTGCTGATATTCCTGTATCAGAGGCTAGAGTTGGAAATCTTCCAGCGCCCGTTCTGTTGTGAGTTCTGGCATGGCTGCTTGTTACTGCAGCTCTTATTGAACATCTGGTGTGGCAGTGTGTGGAGTACCAAGGGGAGAGGGGTTTCCAAGATGGTGGGAGCTTAGGGTGCAGCCCAGGTCTCAGGGAGAACCCAAGGGAACAGTTGTCACAGCTGGCCTGTGCTCCCGAGTTCCTGTCTGCCCATGCCCAGAGGGTTTGCTTTCTTAAGGAAGCACAGTTTCCTCTTAGTGTGGCTTCTCCAGGGGCGTCTAGAGACCTCTCACCAGCAGCTTTGATAAGAACACAGAGTCTGGAGCCCCCCTCCCCACACACACACATTGAATCAGGGACTCCAGGCCTGGGGCTGCCCACAAACCTCTAGTTGCCTGGGTGGTTCTGGGGTTCACTAACGTTTGAAGGCACTGCCTGAGCCCCATAGGCCCAACAGGGGTCTGTCGGCCTCACAGTGAATGGAGAGCTGTGTGAGGAGCTGTGTAGACACATGGGGTGGAGGAGGCGCAGATGCCTCCCTCTGCTGACCGCTGAGAACCCAGAGGAGCTGAGTGACCACAGAGCACCCAGAGCAGCAGAGGGAGAGAAGGTCAGTGGCCCAAAGCAGAGCAAGGAAAGGTGTATGCAGAGCAGTTCTAAGTCAGATATGCAGGCGCAGGCTCGCGCGGGCTCTCAAATGGTCAACAGAGAGGGAAGCAGCCTGCCTGAGGTCATGCAGCAAGCAGGCAGCCAAGCCTGAGTTCACACCCAGGTCTATCTAACTAGATGCACCAACTAACAGCTGCCTCTCTGAATTCTGAATTCTGAGTGGGAGGAGATTGTTGGGGGGCTGTGGGGGGGCTGCAGATGCCCTAAATGTCCAAGGGCTTGGGTTGGATCTTTAAGGAAAGGGATTTGGATGGGTCAGGAGGATGTTAAGACTTATGGTAGAAGTAATGCACTGGCCGAAGTGGGATGGGACAGGGACTGGAAGGAGGGGTAGTGGAAAGTCAGTTTGTGCTGGACTTCTGGGAGATTCAAGAACCTACCCCTACCCACAGGAGGTTTCACTCTAGTAGGAGAGACCAGACATAGGGGTGACAGCAGTCAGAGAGCGCTGCAGGCCCTGTTCTGGTTGTTGGTGATAACAGAAAACCTGCCCAGAGCCTGGTGGGATGTGTCTGGTTACCAGATGCCCAGGATTACTCAGAGCTGCCATATTCCAAAATCACTAGTGTTCTGACAAGGTGAAAACAATCGAATACACTTGCCCCTAAGACGACTTGGCATAAATTCACTTCAGTGATTCAAAATCCTCCAAACCTCTGGCCTCCTCTGGTCTATCGGTGCAGCCTCCAGGGTCAACTGAGAAGCCGTCAGCAGCAGGCAGGCACGTGCCCGTGTCTTCTTCCCCATCCATGCTTTGCCCTGTGACAGGGCTGTCTTCTGTTTGTTGGTCTTTGTCTATCTGTCTGTCTGTCTTCTGTGTGAGCACTGACTAGCAAGTAAAGATGACAGTGAAACCTTTACCGGCACAAAATGCTGAGAGAATTATCACTAAGTCGATGACAGCCATGGTGACTGCGATAAATTACCCCCACAGAAATTGATAAATTGCCTCTTTCTGCAGCCATTATGTTTGGCTTTTCTCTTTACGAAGAGAAAGCACCTCTGCCTCTCTCTCTCTCTCTCATGCTCTTGTGTTAGATGACATTCACTCATTTTATGCATTCTGGGTTCTGCTGGCCGTCCCACCTCAGTTCCTGTAGCAAAGACACTCAAGTCTGAGCCACTAATTATCACCAGTGAGGTTTCCTTCCCAAACAGGAAGTGTCAGGCCAGAACTGCTCTCTCTCAGTGCACTCACTAACCAAGCATCAGTCACCACTCCCGGCCCAGTCCCTGTGGCCAGTAGCTGGCATGCAGGCTGAAGGGGAGGCAGCCCGGCTGGCCAAGCCCCTGGCAGGTCCCTCACCTTCTGAGAAACCAGTGTCAGGCTGTGCGCAGGTTGGAGACCCAAATGAGGAGGGGTGGCCCAGCTCGCAGTGGGGTTGTCAAGGGATTGGAGAGCTTCAGACCCTCACTGGGCAGATGTCGCACCAGCCCGTTGTCGGTAAGTCTGGTTGGGACGCAGAACCCAGGTGGCATGGGTGCTATGCAGGGCCCTCCCACCAGCTATGCCAGCCTCTGCCTTGCCAGAGTGTGCCCCGTGTGTCTCCATGAGGCCAGAGAACTTGACACCTCCCAGAGAGCTGTACAGCCTTGGAACTGGCAGCAAAGAATGCAGTATAATGATGTTCTCGCCAAAATGAAATGGGAAATATTAGCATCTGCACATTTTCATGTCTCCTTTTTGAGGGATGGGGTTCCGGGTTGTTAAGGCAGGAGGCTTTTCAAAGTAAAGAGTTCAAGGATTTATCACATGCAGTGCCTTCAGTTAGTGAGAGCAGCAGCCTTGTGGGTTCTGGTATGTTGCGTGCATGTTTTTTTTCAGATGTTAATGTTTACGATGCATTTCTGTGGAATGGAGGCCCACTGGGAATTGTAAATTTTACTTATTGATAACCATTTCTGCATTGGTTTATCAGGGAACTGCTGCTGCAAGGAATTGAACTGGATTTTTCTAGAATGATTCAAAAATCTAGATGTTTGTAAAAAGCCCTATAAATTATTCATTCATTTTTATTTTGCAAAGTGGTGTGGTGATAAACTTGTTTTCCGTCAGACCAAACTTGCACGTTATGTGTGTTTGTGTGTGGATTGGCTTATGTGTCTGCCTGTGCTTTCTGTATTCTCGTTTGTAAGAACATCTCCGCCTTCCTTTTAAAAATATAACGATTTTTGTATGATGTCTAAATAATGATTGCAGACAGTATTACAAGAAATATAACAGTGAAATGTTTGTAAGAATCCATCAGAAAGGGAAAATGCCCACAGAGAAAATAGAAATGTACAATTAAGATGTGTGTGGCTGTAACCCAGCTTTTAAACCCTGATTTAAGACTGGCATCCTGTCTTCTCTCCCCTTAGGTCAGCTGTGGGAGGATAGGGGTGGGAGAGGGAGTGGGACCTGGGGTCACGTGGGGCCTCCTGGACCCCTAAGCCTGACAACAAGGCCTGGGGGCCATGCTGCCCTGATTCAGGGTCTGGGACAGAGGGCAGCCCAGATTTGCAGAAACAGCCTGAGAATGAGGAACTGGAAAGTGTGTTAGGACAGCTCACTGAGGAGAAGGGAACTCCAGGAGGAAGAGAGCAGACAGCATCAGAGCCCTGTGCCCACCAGGCAACTGGCATTACTCAGGTCCCTGGCAAAGAGCCATCTGCCTTCACCACCCTGGAGGCAGCTTGAATGCGGGGACTGGATGGGACTAGGGCACAGTAGATCCACATCAGGCAAGAACAATGGGGTCTGGGGGAAATCCCTTAACCTGGCTGGGCCTCGGCTTTCTCATCTGCAAAGTGGCAGTAACGGTAGCCTTGTGCAGGTCAAAGCCATTGTGGACATGTCCATAGTCATGATCTCTAGCCTGGCCTTCTCTGCATTCAACCCCTGGTTATTGCAGATGTGCCTGTGCCAGGCACTTGCTGGGTGCTGGGATGTGACTGCCCAGTTGCCTGTCTGCTGGGGAAGCCCAGGGTTTCTTCATGGGCAGTCATGCAGCAGGAAGGGGGAGCCAGGGGACTTCCCTGCAAGCTGCTTCTACTTGTGTAACAAGTACTCTGCTTTTTACTTAGCTTGTATGTTTCAGATCCATAATTTGTGAAAAACTTTACAGAAACTGTGATTCAGTTTACCCAACTGGGAAATATGAATTATTCATACCAAAGGGTTAGTTTTAATATTAACATTAGCATGTATGGAGAGATGATGGAGATTATGGGTGGCTAAGGCCCCGGACCATCCACCCCCTTGGAAGTCTAAGGGAAAGTACCTCCCGTTGTATGCTAGTCCATCCTTTTAGCTGCAGAGAGCTGAGGGGCCCAGAGGAGGGAGATTGACTCTGCCTTGAAGATCTGGCCTTTCTGTTGGACCTTGAATTTCATTAGTTGGGGGGGAAGGGGCTTTCCAGGCAGGAAGATTAAGTCTATGACCTGAGCATAAAAAAAACATGAGATCTGGGTGGGAGTCATCGTCACTGGGTGCAGGAGGGCCCCAGCCAGGTTCTGGGGAGAACAGCCAGGACTCAGAAGCACACCCTACCCTTAAGCACAGAATCTGGTAGCTACACCATTTAAGCCACAAACATTAATTGAGCACCTACCTTTTCCAGGAAGCCACACTCCGGGCTAGGTGCTAGGTACAGAAAGAAGTACAAAGTGGCCCCCATCTGGTAGGGTGATAGACAAGTAAACCAGTGTGCAGTCAATGGTAATGTGAAAGAAGTGCAGAGGGAGCCCCAGAGTGTGAAGCCCTCTCTGTTCTAGGTCCAGGAGGAAGCCTGGACCAACCTGCTGAACTCTCAGAACTTGCAAAAGTTAGAGCTCTTCCAAAAGTCAGAGTTGGCCCATCGTGGGTGGTTGGGAAGTGTCTGCATGACCCTTCCCATGCAGAGGAATTGGAGAGTGGAGGCCAACTTCCAGTGTCCCGAGTAGTCCAGAGGAAGAGGCCACCAAGGGTCAGGGGAGGGCCCCCTCAGAGGCTTCCTGGAAAAGACTGGGCATTGACTTGGTAAACAGGAAGGGTGCGTCCCCAAGCCCCAAAATCTGGTGGCCTGGAGCTGACTCTGTGTGTCTTGGCTGCCTCTGCCCTTACCTTCTGTAGTGGATTGAATTATGCCCCCTCAAAACTCACTGAAGCTTGAATTGTGTCCCCCAAGTTTTCTGTATTAGATACTTGGCCCCCACTGTGACAGTTAAGAGGGTGGAAAATCCTGTTATGGTGATTGAAGGGTGGAGCCTTCAAGAGGTGATTGGATTATAGGTCCATGCAGGAGTGAGTGGATTAAAAATGGTAGTCAGGGGCGTGGTGGTTCTGAGGGCTTTAAAAGAGAAAAGAGAGTCTGTCTCTTTCTCTGCTCTCTCTGCTTTGCCATTTTTGCAATGTGATATCCTGTATTCACCAAATGTGTTCCCTGGGCTTTGGACTTAATAGCCTCAAAAACTGTAAGCAATAAACTTCATTTTCTTTGTAAAATACCCAGTTCCATATATTTTGTTTTAAGCAACAGAAAGGGACTAATACACCTTCCTCTCACACCTCGCCCTGCCTGGGAGCAGGCCAAGGCCCATCCCTGATTCTGCAAACCCTACTACAAGGCAAGAGGAGAGGTGGGGGCAGCCACAGCCCACAAGACCCACCAGCCCTAGGGTTTGCAGCTCCAAGTCTCCCTGGAAAGCAAGAAACTAGCCAACCCCAGATGCCGAGGCTGCAGATTCAGCTACCACTATGGCCTCCAGCCTGGCTGGATTAACCGGCCCGTGGGGAGCTGGCTGCCCCCAGATGCCAGCTCCTCCACCTCCCTGGGCAGAGTTAAGCCACTCCTCCCTGCACCCGCAGCACCTGGGCGTGCCCTCATTCGAGCACTTTGTTCTTTGCTGCAGTGTGTAGCAGGCCTTTCTCCTAAGAGTCCCAAGAAGGCAGCTGTCATCTGGCCACCTGCATGGCCCTTGTGCCTTGCTCTGTGCTGGGTACAAAGTAGGTACCCAGGGAATAACGAGTAGGAATTTCTCAGAGGAGGCTTGGCAGGACCAGCCATTACATAAAACTGCTATTGTCCGCATGGATTGCAGTGTAAATGGCGCCCCCTGGGGTTTTGCAGCATGGGGACCCTGGAACTTAAGCATTCCCTATTTTGTTATTCAAGCCCCTGGCCATGGTGCTGACCACCGGGCCTTCCTCTTCCCCTCACAACCAGCGCTGACCACCATCATGCCCATATGCTGGCAGTGGTAATGAGCTGTTCCAATGAATAGTTCTTCCGGGACCACTGTCAACTTGTGGTGGTAAAAGAGAGTTCTAAAAAAAAAAAGAAAGAAAAAGAAAGTTCTAGAGGGGAGTCAGGCCATCTGGATTTGTGGTCAGCCAAGAAACTCTGTTGTCTGGGAACATCCTCCCAGTTGGGATGTTAGGCGGCTCCTAGATCCCCAGGATCTTCATGGTCACCCAATACCATTCCTCTTCTCCACCACCCTGCAGTGGGCCTGGTGACTGGCATGTGGCAGGGGAGGGGCTGTGGGAGCGGGCCTGTGGAGTTTGCCTCATTGGCTCAGCTAATGATGCCATTATGACTCTAACCACCTTCTCACCACAAAGACCTTGCTCTGGGTGCCTGAGGGATGTGCAGGGTAGGGTGTGTGCACCCAAACCACAAGACCGAGAGGAGCATAGGGAGAGAGCACTGATACTGGTCAGGCAGTGCTTTACAGAGGAGTCGGGCTGGGAGCTGGGCTGACTATAAGAATCCAGGAAAAAAATCAAATCTGGGGTGTCTCTTGCATGGGAGCGATTCATTAATTCATTCTCCCCTTCCATTGTCCTTTATTGAGCACCTACTGTGGTGATTTTCAAAGTGCAGTCCTTGGACCAGCAGCATCAGAAATTCTTTGTTATGGAGCCTAGCAGGGCTGTCTGACAGGCCCTCCAGGTGATGCTGATGCAGCTCAAGTTTGACCGAATGTGTGCCTGGCACTGCACTAAGTGCTGGGGTTACAGAGTGAGTTTCACTCAGTTCCCACGTTTGAGGAGCTTGGAGTCCGGGGAGGGGAGCAACACGAAAGACAAACATACCATGTGGTGGGACAAGGGTTGCCCTCAAGGGCTATGCGGGCAGAGGGTCAGCTGCTGTGACCTTGATCTGGCGCCAGGGATCCTGGCAAGGAAGGATGGCCTGGGGACCCCAATGGCATGAGGACTGTCCCTGGCAGGGAGCCGGATGGTGGGACTAGCAGCCCCTACAGGGCTCAGGGAACCCAATGCCTCAGTCCCAAACCACCCTGGGACCCTTCCCTGATCACCAGCCTCTCCCTTATATGCCCCCTCCCCCAGTTCCACCCCCTCCTCCTCTCCCCACTCCCTGAGTCCCAAACAGCAGCACTCTTTTCCTTCAATTGTCTTGGGGGAAATGTGTGTGTGCCTCCAGGCCATTATCCCAGAGCACATTTTTAGAATGTTTTAAAGTAAGTTTTTCCATTTGGCAGAGAACACCATATATTGATTTAGGTGCATCTGTTTCTTCTTTACACAGACAAAAAGGTTTTTTAAAAAATCCTAGAGTGAGAGGAATAAAATGAAAGGTGAGTGAATTTAACAGGCCCATAAGGTGGCCCTTTACGTATCTCATATAATCATTACTAAAACTCACTAAAGTAACATCGCTCCATTGTGCAGATGAGGAAACAGGCCCAGAAAGGGACAAGGACTCACCCAGTTAGTCTGTGGTCAGGCTGGGATGTGAATCCAGCTGCCTCCACGCTATGCCCTTGCTGGCCAACCTCGCAGTTTACTAAGGTGACTGATCCTGAATAAATCCAGAATGTTCAAATATTTTCCTGAGCCCAAGTTCTTTTTTTTTTTTATTTTATTTTTGTCTTTTTCGTGACCAGCACTCAGCCAGTGAGTGCACTGGCCATTCCTATATGGGATCCGAACCCGCGGCGGGAGCATCGCTGCGCTCCCAGAGCAGCACTCTACCAAGTGCGCCACGGGCTCGGCCCCTGAGCCCAAGTTCTGATGATGGCTACATTGGAGGGAGCAGCCTGGCCTGGCTAGGCAAGCTCCCAATGACCGATTGCAGCTTCAGGGACATGCACATGTTTTGGAGAGTCCCAGGGGCTGGGCTGATCTGATCCTCTGCCTAATTAGAGAAGGGGTGGGTATCAGTGCTTAGTTCCTTGATATACCACATGGTGTTCAACCATTCATCAGCTGATAGATGTTTGGGATGTTTTCACTTTTTGAGTATTATGAATAATGCTACTATGAACACTGGTGTAAACGTTGTTGTGTGGATATATATTTTCATTTTTCTTGGATATGCACCCAGGAGTGGAATTGCTGGGCCATATGGTAACTCTATGTTTAATCTTTCGAGGAACTGCTGGACTCTTTTCCGCAGTGGCTGCACCGTTTTACAGTGCCACTAGCAGTGTATGAGGGTTCAGGTTTCTCCACATCCTCACCAACACTTGTTAGTATCTGTTTTTTAAATTATTATTATAGCCATTCTCGTGGGTGTGAAGTGGTATCTCATTATGGTTTTAATTTGCATTTCCCTTAGAACTAATGATGTTGGGCATCTTTTTGTGAGCTCATGAGCCATTTATATATCTTCTTTGGAGAAATGTCTATGCAAATCTTTTGCCCATTTTTATACAGGTTTTTGTCTTTTTAATGTGGAGTTGTAATAGTTCTTTATATATTTAGAAACAAATTTCTTATCAGATAATATGATATGCAAAATTTTTCTCCCATTCTGTGGGTTGCCTTTTCACTTTCTGATGGTGTGCCCTCGGGACTTCTTGTCTGCAGCAAATTTGTAGGACCTGGGGCAGGGAGGGTACGAGGCAAGCAGGCAGACAAAGCTTTGACAAAGTCCTGATGGTGAGGGAGGAGGCAGAGAACCTATAAAAAGTTTCTATAAAAACATGAGATGATGCCCAAGCAGCTTGGAGTTCTGGATGAGGATATGACTGCCTTCTCTTAAAGCATGTACTGCACTTTGGGAGAATTTCTGCCTCCCAAGGGAAAAATAGAATAAGTTTCAAAGCTGTAAGCCCCAGCGGTGTGTGCATTCAGTAAGAAATCAACACAGAACCTCTACAGTGTGCCAAGCCTGGTGCTGGGTGCACGTAGAACAAACGCAGCCATCTCTGCCCTCCCAAAGCTCACAGGAGAGTGGAGGGACAATAGCACATGACCTGGATGGCCACCATCCAGGAAACTCCCAGAAAAGTTTCCAACCACAGAGCAATGCCCCAGGTTTGTATGGCCCTTACCTACCCTATGCTCATGAGGGCAGCTGGGCAGCTACTGGAGTTCTCATTTTACAGATGAGGAAACTGAGGCTAGAGAAAGGAATGACCTATATCCAATGTTTCCCAGAGAGGATATCATCAGGATAGAACCCAGAGTTTCACCCTCCCAGATCCACATTCTTTCTACCTCTACACTTTCTTAATTTAGAAAGGAGTTCTGTGCGAGAATGCCCATTTTCATTACAACTTGCTGAGCCCTGGTGCTGGCCGTGGACACGTACTCATTGGCCCCAGGGACATGAGCTGTTGACGGGTCCCCACACCATGTGCGATTTCCAGCCCCCTTTGAGCATGCAGGCCCCTCTTTCTGGAGCACTTTTCCCAGCTCACTCTTACAACCTGGGCCACCTCCTGCAGGAAGCCTCCCAGCTCCCACTGCCTGATGTCGGTGCCCTTATCTGGAGACGTTGGACACTTGGGGCAGAGATCTTCAGGGTAGGTGTGGACCGCCCCAGGGCTTGCAAAAGATCTTTCCCCAGGAGCAGGAAGGAAGCATATTTATTGATACATGATTTATACCATACATTGTATACGACGTTTTAAGTGAATTTTACTTGTAAAGAAATACAGCAGTGATAGGAACATGTTTCTCCAGATTTAACTTTACAGACCTATGTTCATTCTGTGAATCCCGGCATTGGAGGGGTGGGAGGCAACCGCCCCCACCCCCCACCCCTGTCAGCCTGCAGGCGGCTTCTCCTCCCTCGGCTGCAGGTGCCACAGCCAGCCTCTGATTGCCAGTAACCCAGGCACCCCCACCCACGCCCCACCCCACAGCGACCCCTCCGTGGCCACGGCCTGCTCTGGCCACTCCGTGTCATGAAGGCTTGTCAGCTGCCCAGGAAGAAAAGATTGTGGGGCTGTTTGCATCTTGACTGCCCACAAGAGCAGGCAGGAGCTGGCAGACAAGCTGTGGGCCAGGCGTGGCTCCCAGCCACAAACACAGCCCATGTGTGGCCCTGCTGGGAAGTGGGAGGGGACAGGAGAGACTGGACAGAGGCCCTAAGGAGAAGGGGACTTCCAAGCCTCAGTGCTGAGTTGGCCACAGCTTGGGGGGTGGTGGGTGGGTCTGTGTGCAGGCTTCATGCAACTGGATCCCCTCCCTGCTACTTCACCCGGATCTATAAATAGAACTCCCAGAAGCAGGGCCCAGATGGGGTAGTCACCGCCTCAGCTTCTGGCCACATGGACAAGCAAGGGAGGGGAGTCGGCCAGACCTCTGGGGCCTACAGGGCTTGTACCACCTGTCCTGCCCCCCTACCCCCTGCCAGGCCCTCAGACCAGCAGCAGCAGTCCTTGTGCTGGGCGTGCGAAGGGTAGAAGAATTTGACATGTCCACTGCCCGTGAAGAACTTAGAGGACGGTGCACACATGTGCACACGCTCACACCAGTTAGAAAAGACAGCGCTGAGCTCTGCACATAGTAACTCATTCCATCCTCACAACAACCTTAGGGAGGCACAATCAGTGTCCCCATTTAAAATTGAGAAACTAAGGCACAGAGAAGCTAAGTTATTTTCCCAAAGGCCCCCAGCAAGTAAATGGCAGGCGTGGCCATGACGTGACCACAGCAGCCTGGCCCAGAGCCCAGACCTTTGACCCCCTGCCGTCTGCTTCCCGCACAAGTGGCTCTGTCCCTGCTTCAGAAATGTGGGGGAAGAAGCTGCTGCATGTAAGGAGAACTCACAAGGAAACATTTTAACCTGGTGCTTTCCTGTCTCAAGGACCCAATTTTGGTGGTAAGAAGCTCTTTAGTGGTGCTTTATGTTTAGTTTCCATTCATTGTGTGACTGAAAGTAGGATCCATTAGACCATAAATCTCAAATTTTTAATGGATCCCTAGACTGCCAGGGCTGGGAGGGGTCTCAGAGGTGATCCAGCACAGTGGCTCATGTTAGAAGAGCCACCGGAAAGGTTCAGTGACCTCCAGTGTCCCAGCACCAGTGAGGGCAGAGTGGGGGCCAGCCCCGGGTCTCTCCAGCCCCTGCCCATGGCTTCCCCCTACAGCAGGTGCCTCCGTCTAGGCTCCCCGAGGAGAAGCAGATACTCAGAGAGGTTCTTAGCAATACCTTGAGGGCCAGACCCAAATTATCCCTTCCCACTTTGTGATGCTCCATCTGGGGTTAAACACAGATGGGATTCAATGTCTGGGTCTGATGTCCTTTCTTCACTTTGGGTTGGTTCAGTTTTGTTTTGAGGGGGTAAACCAACAGCGGCCTTTGAGGACCATCAGGTGCTGTGTCTGCCCTGAAGCCCTCCCCAGCTTCCGCTGCGGAGGTGCCTGTGCCGTTCCTGGACTCCATCCCTAGCCACCCTGTGTTCAGTCACCGGTGGACAGGTCTCATCTGAGCCTCTCCGCCCACCCCCCCACTAGATTGTGAACCATCTGAGAGTGGGGACCGCGTCTTATCTTTATACTCTTAAGAGTGTTCAGCACAGAGTTACTAAGGAGATCGGAGGGAGAAGAGAGAGCAAAGACAGGGGACAGGTTTCTGTCCCGGAGGGGACCTACTTGGGAACATCCAAATAGCTAATAAATGTGGAAAGGGTGGTCTGCAGGCCTTGGTGTGGTTACGCTCCCTCCCTATCAGGGCAAGACTGGTGTCTCTGAGTGGCTGGGACAGTGATGGGAAAGGCCCAGGTATATGTACCCCGGCCTTAGCTGACCGCAGGGATGCTGGAGTCTCTGAGGAGGGTTTACACTCACCTTTGCTGGATTGAGGATCACCGAGGCCACCTGTAAAGCCCCTTCCCCGATTCCCCTGTCCCCCAGCTCTTTCCTCCCTCTCCCCCAGGGCTGAAGGGCTGCTGGCAGGGTCTTCTGCCCTCATCATTGGCCTTGTCCCCGCTGCTGTACAGAGCTTTGTTTGTGCAGCATTCTGTATTTCATAATGACTGAATGACGTTTGCTGAGTGTTTCTGATGTACCCAGCACTGTTCCCAGTGCTTTACCTGCATTGACTTATGTACTCTTACAATCTGCCCATAAGGAAGGTCCTTTGATTGTTTCCCTTTTATAGCTAGGAAAACGGAGGCATTGGTAGGCCCAAGATGACACAGTGCGTGGCAGAGTAAGAGTCTGGCTCCAGCACCCAGCTCCTGGTGCCCAGCATAGCCTCCTTGGGCAGAGGGCTCCAAGACGGGCTGGGTCAGGAGGCCCATTCTCACCTACAAAGGGTAGTTCATCACCACCCTGGGAAACATCCCCAGAGCCAGGCAGAAAAGGCCCTGTCCCGTTTTGCATGGAGTTTGAGTCTGGCGTGCGCAGGGTGGAGGTCCTCCTTGCGAGTGCCTACATGTTGGTGCGGGTGTAGCCCTTCCCTCTGTGGACTCAGGAAATGTGGTCCCTACAAAAATGACCTCACTGTGACTTATTCCCTGGCCACCCTGTGGGAGGGACAGGGCAATGCTTCAAAACCACCTTTAAGATAATGCGAGAGGTTAAGGGAGTTTGCCGCCCTGTGGCAGAGTCAGGATGGGATGTGTGTTCCCCTGACTCTTGGAATGGATAGTCAGTGCAGCACCTTCCACAGGACCATGCTTCTCGACCAGTGTGACCCAGCTCCGCCACTCTGTGGGGCATCTCTGCACAGCTCACTGTCCTCTGTCTAGACAGTAAGACCCCAGGTGACAGACCTGCATCCTGTTCTTCCCTCCCTCCCTTACCTGTGCCACCTGGAGCAAGTTTCTCAACCTCTTTGAGCCTCAGTTTCCTCCTCTTTAAGTTGGGTTCTTGTGAGGACTAGAGGACCGTCACTGGAGGAAAAGCCATAGAGCAGTGTTTGGAGCGTGGTAGGCATCCATAAATAGGAGCTGTTGCTGCTGCTTTGTAAAAGGTCCATGTCACAGTTTTTTGGGGTTTTGTTTGTTTGTTTTGGCAGCTGGCCAGTATGGGGATCCAACATGTTGGATATTTATCATCTGAGAGCAGCGATTGTGATCTCCATTGACAAAGGAGGAAGCTGGGGTTCAGAAAGGCACAGGGACTTGTCTAAGGACATAGTTGGTTCATGGCAGAGCCGGGCCACAGCTTCCTGGTCCCGCTGCTCCACCCTTGCATTAGTCTCTGAACCCACCCCCTCACCCAGTGTTAATTGGGTCCCAGGAGAGTGTTGTGGAAAAGTGGGAAGAGGCAGACACTCATGCAGGGCGTTAAAAGCCATCCCTGCTTCCCCACCAGTTCCAGGCAGGGGTTCTTAACCCCCATGGACCCATAGGCTGGTAAAGCCCATGGACTTCTGCTCAGAATTAATGCTCTTACATGCACAAAATAAAATAACCTAGGGTTACAAAGGAAACCAATTACATTGAAACACAATTAAAGTGTTTTTTTTAAAAAGATGTATGATAATAATGTGCATGCATGAGATCTAGTGGCAAGTCTAACATCTACCATAATTTTAAATTAGTGGTGAGTTTAGATAGTATTAGGAGGACTCTTTCACAATTAAATTTGTGATATGACATTGGTCAGTATTGGTGACAAACTGACAGGTACTGCTAATACTACTGTGGTTTGTTGCTTACTTTCATACTTAAAGGAAATAACAAATTTCAGTTAGAAGTAGGTGACGATTAAAATATAATTTTTCACACCCAAGTTTACTGTAGACTCCTGGCCCAAGTCCAGGGTTTCCTCCATGTCCACCCATAATTCGGGCTCAGCCAAGGAGATCCCAGGGCACCCACCCTATCTCAGGCTCCCATTCGCTGCCATGTCTCCCCAGTCCTACCATCAGAGAGCAGAGTTTTAGTGTTCATTCATTCATTCAGCAAACATTGGGCACCACTTCTGTGCTAGACCCCATGACAAATAGTGAGGTCCAAAGGCAGATAAGATGAGGTCCCCATCCTCAAGCTGCCCATTATTACTTGAGGAAGAGCATGGGAGTTACTATTCCAAATGCAAAATGTAAACAAGCAGAGGAACATGTTCACTCTTCCTGGGAATCAAAGATAATACCCAGTGATGGTGAGGTTGGGGTTAAATGGTCACTCCCAGCTAGTGACACTGCACTGCATAATCATTTTGAGAAAAAGCATGGCACTACCTAGCATTAGTCATGGAAATTCCATGCCCTTCTCTCCCAGCACTCTCACTCCTGCTGATTTGTCCCAAGCAAACAGTTCAGCAGGAAGGACCAAGCGTGGAGGGCAGAAGTCCTCTCTCCTCTTCCTGAATCTGTGCCCTCCTTGGGGTGGGGGCTGACCTTGCTCAGCTTGTCCTGCTGGTGCTGGCACTCAGTGAACGCCTGCTGGGTGAATGTTTGACCGTCGTGCAATTACAATGGACAAGAGGAGGGAGGGGCGGGAAGGGTAGTCCAGGAGCTCCCCACTGACCAGCTCCTTCCTTCTCTCTTGCAGCCACCAAAACATCGGGAGACATGGACAAGCCACTGATCAGCCGCCACCTGGTGGACAGTAACAGCAGCCTTGCTGAAGCCCCCAGTGAGGTCCCCAAAGCGGGCATCCTGGGCAGCGGGGACTTTGCCCGCTCCCTGGCCACACGCCTGCTGGGCTCTGGCTTCAGCGTGGTGGTGGGCAGCCGTAACCCCAAACGCACTGCCTGGCTGTTTCCCTCAGCGGCCCACGTGACTTTCCAGGCGGAGGCAGTGAGCTCCCCAGAGGTCATCTTTGTGGCTGTGTTCCGGGAGCACTATTCCTCACTGTGTGGTCTCAGTGACCAGCTAGCCGGCAAGATCCTGGTGGATGTGAGCAACCCCACAGAGCAGGAGCACCTCGGGCATCGGGAGTCCAATGCTGAGTACCTGGCCTCCCTCTTCCCCAACTGCACGGTGGTCAAGGCCTTCAACGTCATCTCCGCCTGGACCCTGCTGTCTGGCCCAAGGGATGGGAATAGGCAGGTAGGTTCACGGAGAATAACAACCATCATAACAATAAGTATAAATGGCTAATCTTCATTGAGGACCATCAGCATGCCAGGCTTTTTACATACATTGTCTCCGCTAATCTCATGTTACCTCAAAGTTCCAATTTACACAGCAGGAAACAAGTGCAGAGATGTTAATGGTCTTACTTATTCAAAATCACACAGCCACTGAGTTGGGATTTGAACCTAGTTAATATGGATCTGAAACTCATATTCTTTCTGCTCTAGTAACTGAGTTTCCTAGGCAACAAGGAGGAAAATGTGGATAGCTTTTTACTATTTGGATTCAAGGAGGTGGGAGACTTTGCTTTTAGAATTGGACTCAGAAAGAGAAAAGTAACACACTTATGGGGCAGGCCTTGAGAAAGCAGGCATGTCCCAAACTTTATCTTTTTATTCCAAGGGCTTCCAAGAACTGAATAGATTTCTCAGAATAAGCTAACAACAGGTTTTTCTGGGGCTGGATAATGGTTCCCCAGAACAGCCATAGCCGATAAATTTCTCGGCAGGAGGAGCTTTTACCAAGACAAGGTGGTTTTTAATGCCAGAAGGCCCCTGCATTTTCCTGGAGGAAGAATGCCAGACTGTGTGTGTGAGAACTTCCACCAGTGAGTCTGGCCCAGGTGTCAGCTCTGTGGGAGAGTCTATAGTGCCCCGCCAGCCCTGACTACAGGGCCTTAAATGCAGGCTGCATCACAGGACTCCTGTGTATGGACTGGCCAGGAACAGTGGGCGAGTATTGGGTGCAGGGCCGGGAGGCAACAGAGCAAGCAGGCTGGCTGGAGAAGACTTCAAGGTGGGCTTTGACCTGAGCCCACTGCATGTTGTCAGGCTGAGGCACAGAGATAGGTTACAAACAATGCTCCCAGACCTCAGTTCCTGCATCTGAAAAATGGGCTCAATAGAAACTACTTGCAGTCTTGTGGCAGGGCCGAGAGATCATGTATGTAAAGTCCAGCACATAGTAGGTGCTCAGTCAGTGTAGAGAGATCACACTGACCACAGCAGTGTCAGCAAGGCCCACAATGTGCTTGGGCTCCGAGGACTCCAATGTGCCTGCAGTAGGAGCCCGTGGTGGCGAGTTGCAGGCTTCAAAGCTGAGATGGCAGGCTGGGCTGGCCTGAGGGAGGCCTCATGCATTGGATGAGGGCTCTGTGCAGCTGAGGGACATCATCAAAGGGGACATTTCTGGACTGAGGGATGGAGCTGCAGCCACAGCTGCACCTTCTGGGCAGTGTGCAAAACATATTGCCAAGCATGTCCTGGACATGCTACAGCCCTCTGAAGCAGCTGTTCCAGAGCTGCCTAGATGGGTACTTTGTCTGTGGCTGCTGATGTCAGTGAGCTGGCAAGTCGCTCACTGAGAGCCCTTTCTCTCCTTGAGTAGTGGGCCTCACCGTGGGGAAAGACCCCTGGCCTGGTAGTCAGAGCCACATTCTGCTCCCAGCTGCACTGTTAACTGGAAGCTCACTTGGACAAGTCCCTGCCTCCGGGCCTCGGTTTCCTCAGCTGCTCAGGGAGGAGTTTGGCCCCGGTGCTTGCTGAGACCTTGTCCACTCCTGTGGCCCCCTCTGACCACCCCTGTCCTTGCTTCCCACAGGTGCCCATCTGCAGTGACCAGCCAGAAGCCAAGCGTGCTGTCTCGGAGATGGTGCACGCCATGGGCTTCACTCCCGTGGACATGGGAACCCTGGCATCGGCCCGGGAGGTGGAGGCCATGCCCCTGCGCCTCCTCCCGGGCTGGAAGGTGCCCACCCTTCTGGCCCTGGGACTCTTCATCTGTTTCTATGCCTATAACTTCATCCGGGATGTGCTGCAGCCCTACATGCAGGAGGGCAAGAATAAGTTCTACAAGCTGCCCGTGTCCGTGGTCAACACCACACTGCCGTGTGTGGCCTACGTGCTGCTGTCGCTGGTGTACCTGCCTGGCGTGCTGGCGGCTGCCCTACAGCTGCGGCGAGGCACCAAGTACCACCGCTTTCCCGACTGGCTGGACCACTGGCTGCAGCACCGCAAGCAGATCGGGCTGCTCAGCTTCTTCTGCGCCGCGCTGCATGCACTGTACAGCTTCTGCCTGCCGCTCCGCCGCTCTCACCGCTACGAACTGGTCAACTTGGCCACCGAGCAGGTACCTTCCCCCACTCACCCTCCTGTCATGCAGCACCTGCCTGTCCAGCATGCTCTGTGTACCATGTGTGGCCTGTGGGTGCGAGAGACCAACAAGGAGCCTGTGCGGGAATCCAGATGTGGGGCAGTGGAGGCTGGGAATGGGATGGGAGCAGCAGAGAGGAGAGAAGGTCCTGAAGGCACATTTCAAAGCTGGAGGACACAGAATTGCTGATGTAAGGGGCAGGGGGCATGGGGTGGGGGGTGGTCAAGGATGACTCTGGGTTTTGGTCTAAGTCCCTGGAAGGATAGCAGTTACCATCAGCCGAGATGGGGAAGGCTGTGGGAGTGAGTGGTTTCGGTTTTTGGGGTTTTTTTTATTTGAGGAGTGGCATTATTCATTCATTTAGAAAATCCATATGGTGCTCCTTTGCTAGCAGGACTCCTGAGAAGTGGAGGGCTTTCAGGCCAGCCAGGTGGGAACACGGTGGTATCAGCTGGCACCTGTCCCCACAGGAACAGGCCCCTGATGCTCCTCCTGGTTTACAGGCTTACAGGGCTTGATTCTTAATTCCAGGTTCCGATCTGCAAGCAACACTGCCTTTTTTTTTCTCCAGCCTACTTAATTCTACCTCCAGCCCCTGGGCTGGCTGGTGCCTGGGTCCTGCCCACTCCAAGACACTAGTCACCCAATAGGGTTTGGCCCTGTGGCCAATGAGACACTTATTCACTCCTCATTCCAGCCCAGGTGGCCCCTGAAGCCCCTGATCCTGCTCAGCACCTTGGTGATGGGCCCTCTCCAGGCATGCCCACCATGTGGCCATCCTCTTAGAGGATGGGGGGCTGGGAGGACCAGGAAGGGAGGCTGGGCTGCTGCCTGGGAACCACAGACCTCAGCCTCTATTCACTTTTGGGGCTCCTCCTTCCCTGCTGGCAGCTTCTCAAATGCCCTCATCCTTCCCACCCACGGACACCTGGCATCTGTGCATCTGTGGGCTCCAACTTTCATAAGAGAAAGCAAGAACCCCAGACTTAGGGCAGAGAAGCAAGATGTCTGATGGAAATGAGACAAAGGGAAAAAATAATAGTCACAAACCCTTAAAAGGAGCTAGCTGTGTTCCAGGTTGCATTCTGAGAGCTGTACGTTCCCGCTATGAATTCATTTAACGCCTATCTCATCCCTGTGAGGCAGGTGCTGTACTGCCCTTATTTTACAGATGAGAAAACTGAGGCACAGAGAGGTTAAGTCACTTGACCAAAGTCAGTGAGCCAGTAAGTAGCAGAGCTGGCATTCAGATCCAGCCATTCTCCTCCAGACCCATCCTTGTATCTATACTGCTTTCCACAAGGAAAACAAATCCAAATTAACATTTGAGTAAATGATCTCAGAACTCAGGTCATTCATTCCCTTATTCACTGGGCACCTACTCTGCCAGGCCTTGGGGCCACAGAAATGAGTCAGAATGACACAGTCTTGTCTCTTGCCTCAGCTGGTGTGGGTGGTGTGGTTGCCCTCAGGCCAGCACCCTGGACTCTTGTCCTCCAGCATCACTAATTAAAACAAAGATCTTGACCTTGGGCAAGTTATAGCCCCATTTTTGTTCTCAGGGCCCTGATGTGTAGATCAAGGTCTCTCCTAGTGTTAATGTTTTTTGGTGCTCTTTGATGATATTTTCTTATTCAGGTAATGCCCTCTCCCCCACGGAGCACAAGGCAACCACCACTCACCCCGTGCCCCCGCCCCTCTGCCACCCTCTGACTGCCTTTCTGTAAATTCTCTGCCCTGCCAAGACTCTCCTTGATATTATGTTAACCCAGTTTTGCCTTGATGCAAATACCAGGGCACAGAGGGGCGCTTGGGAGGTAATTTTCCCTGAGTTCCAAAGCCCTTTAGGGCTGCAGGCCTTGGTAAGGTTGCCAGGCAACCATCCCTCCCACAGGACGGGATCACTCACAGAGACACCACAGGCCTGTCACTCAAAGGGGCTTAAACTTGTTCTACAGAGTTCTCAAGGGCTGAATCAGGGCTGATGTGGGTATGTCTGCAGGGATGGTCAAGAGGGAGGCAGGGGTTTAACACACAGCAGCCCAGAAGCAGCGAGTTGCCTGAACCTGGAGATGTTCAAGCAGATGCTGGAGAGGCCATGGGTCAGCCATGCCCTCAGGTTCTGAGACCAGGCACAGTCCCTAATAGCAGGGCCTCCATGGTGGTTCCCTGCCCAGCCCTCAGCCGCCTCACCACGGCACCTCCACATGGCTGCTCTCCACCCACTGGGCCCCTTGGGTAAAGGAAGCAGGTTGGCCTGGGCACAGGAAACTCCTTCTCCAAGATTTCCTTAAAGCCCCTGAGTCCACAGATTTGGAGGCAGAGCTGTATTCAAGCTGTAGAGAAAACTGAGACTATGTTTATTGACAGTATTATTGCCAACAATAACTAGTATTCATAGAGTGCTTTCTGATTTGCTTGTGCAGTTCCCTAGAGATGTATTTCCAGATCAAAATCAAAGATCAACATCAAAGACAATGTGTAACCCACACAGTTTTCCTTCTCCCCTCACCTCAAATCTAATCTGCACGTGGCTGGCAGGAAACAGCCTAAACTCACATCTGACCATGTCACTGCTGAAAAGCACTCAGTGCCTCCACGCTGTCCTTGGGATAATAGTAGCCCCTTCAGGATGCACCACACTCCCTCCCTAGCCTCATCTCCCTCACTTCTCCTGTGACATGTCACACTGGGGTCCCATATTGTCCTGTAACGGGCAGAGCTCATTCTCCTTGTCCTGGAATGCCCATCCTGGGACACCTTGACAGCTTGGCAAACTGTTCTTCCTTCAAAACCGTACCTCTGGCAAGCTCCCCCAGCCTACGCCCCTCCCCACTCCCTCCTCTGTAACCTGTTGTGTTGTGTACACACTTCTGTTATTTTTCTTATGCACCACTTTGTAATCACTTATTTGCATGGCTGTCTTCTCCCCAACTTCTCCACACTTCATGCACCATGGTTCCTAACAAGTTTCCCAGTGCACATCCACGGAGCAACTGTTAAATTGGCCACCCACCACGAAGCCAACAGCAGGCATTCTCCTAAGAGGAGTGCATGCAGAGCTGGGGGCAAGAACTGTCTAACTGCCAGCTGCCACTAAGAACGACAGCACCAGCCACTTACTATACGAAGCACCTACTGTGTGCCAGCCACATGCTACTCATTTCACAAGCATCAATCATCCTTTCAGTCCTTGCAGTATAACACAGCAAGAGAGATTCAGTGGTGCTATCAGCAAGGGAGGAGGCTGCCCAGGGTCTCATGACTGCCCCCAGTGGCAGAGTCGGCATCAGCCTCCAGGCCTGTGGGACAGACGCCCTCCTTCCACCACCTTCCACACCCCGCCGCTGCCTCCTCTAGGTTTGGATGGGCACCACTGTCTTCCCATCTACTGCCTGCTGTGGGAACCTGGACAGGGGCTAATGCTGCAGCCTCCCTGGTCCTTCCGCCCCGGGTCCTTCAGTGTCTAAGCTTCAACCTAAAGGGAAAGGGAATCCCACAGCTGAATGCCATCTTTCCAGCACTTGTTTTTTGAGGTTTTTTTTTTTTTTTTTTTTTTTTTTTGGTGGCTGGCCAGTGCAGGGATTCAAACTCTTGACCTTGGTGTTATCAGCACCACACTCTAACCAATTAGCTAACCAGCCAGCCCCTTCTGTGGCTTGCTGCTGACCACTCTCCTCGGTGTTCTCAAGGTGACCAAGTGATCGGCTCTAAACACAAGAGAATCACAAGGAGGGTGAAGAGCTGTTAAATCTACGCTCCGGCTAGCCGTGTGCAGCTCTGGGAGCTTTGAGTACAGCTCTGTGTTTTAGTGGGTTGGGTACGAGTCTCACAGGCTGTAAAGGTGGTGGGGTTCAGGTCCTCGTGCAGGTTCGTCACCCTCTGCTGCTCCCTTGCCCACCTCACCCTCCCCAGCGTCACTGTAGAGTGGAAATATTAGAGGAAAAAAACAAGACATTTTGCAAGCAAATGTGGTATATGTGTGTAATCATCCAAACTCTGACTTGTGACATTAACTGCCTGATCTTCCCAAAACGCAGAAAGGAATGACTAATGAGGTACAGTTGAAGAACAGACAACTCGCGTCGAGGAAATGACTTATTTAGCAGCAGTCATTAGCACTGCAAGGTGTGAGTAAGACGTCTTTGGGCGGTTACAGAGGAGACCTCTGCCCTGCCTCGGCAGGGTAATATCAGCCACACCTTTCCAGCTCAGACTGACCTCAGCCCCAGTGGGCAAAATCATAGGATTTTAAACGCGACTTCATCCAAATCACTCAGGTAGAGAAACTGAGGCCCAGAGACAGAGTTGCCCAGAGTCACACATGACTAGCAGTTGGGACAGGAAGCTGTGTCCCCAGACTTCTGGTCTTCTTGTGGCTTAAAGACACCAAATTGAGCCAGCCTGCCCTAAAACAGAACAGTCATTTTCCCTAAATTGCAGGAAGTGCCCAATAGACGGCATTTCCTCAGTTTCTTTATACTTTCTCTCATAAGCTTTTCAACCATTTTTTGCTCAGCCCACTGGATTCATTTTTAATATTTTATCTGGTAACTGGGCTTACATTATTTTTTTCCTGCTGAAATAGTGTCTGAAAAAACCTGTATGAGTCATTCTGTTTTGAGAGGCACAGACCTGCCTACTAAAGCATAGTCACATTTTCTAAGGGAAATACTGTTTCTTGTTCTGCTGGTAGAATTAAAGTACCAGCGTTTCGTGGCGTTTCTCAGAGAACACCTTGACTTCCAGGAACCCTGCTACTTGGTCTAGCTGGGAAACAACGGTTCTAATGGAAGGACCTTGATAAAAGCTCTTTCTTGCGCGTGTGCTGTGCAAGTGTTGGCCGGGCTGGGGGTCTCAGCTTCAAGGGCACTCCAGGGGGGGCAGAGGAGGAGAAGTCTCTGGGCTCATAGAGCTCCCTGATTTATGCATCCCTGGAGTTCAGTGGGGAAGCCCAGAGCTCTGTGAGGTCAGGTACCCTTGTTCTCTGCAGCCCAGGGCCTGGCACACAGTAGGTGCTTCAAAAGTGCTCAGCTGCTTGGTGATTGGATGGCAGCCTCTGTTGCCTGGCAACAGTTGAGCCAAAGCTATATGCCTCAGGCAGAAATGGAGAACTGGGTGGGAGGTGGAAGTATGGGGGCTTTGCGTCAGGAGTGTTGGGTGGGTCAGTGTCTGTGTGTGTCTTTGTGTGTCCTGAGTGTGAGCCAGTGACAGGGCAGCTTGGGGGACCAGGAAGACAAGGGGTCCAGGGTGAGGCAGGCTGAGAGGGGAGGCAGCCAGCAGAGGCTGGGCCCATCTGGGTGAGGGGACTCAGAACTGGAATAGTGCATCTCTCCTGACATGGGATTCAGGGACCAGAAAACCATATGATAGAGTCGCACTTGAACGGTCTGTATTTCTTGCAGACTTCTCTGACTCCTCCCTCTTGGCTGGTGTGACCATTCTGGTTGGCTGGCCCCAGGCAGATGCGTG
This sequence comes from Cynocephalus volans, assembly GCF_027409185.1. Lineage (NCBI taxonomy): Eukaryota > Metazoa > Chordata > Mammalia > Dermoptera > Cynocephalidae > Cynocephalus > Cynocephalus volans. Next base: position 198,396,821 of record NC_084460.1, on the reverse strand, counting down.
AAAGCCACAGGGAGCCCAAGTCTTTGGAGCCAAACCACATGGGTGCTGATGCCAACTCTGCCTCAATGAGCTATGTGTGAGCTTGAGAGAGTGACTTGATCTTTTGGCCTCGTTTCTGTCATCTGTCAAATGGGATGATAGTGAGGTGGTCATGAAGATAAACTGAGAAGCGCTTGGGACTGAGCCAGGCACATGTAAGGTGGGGCGCAAATGTTAGCTGTTGCTGTTTCTCCTGTCCTTAAGCACGTGCACGCCCACATCCCAGGGCACCGGCCTTTGCCACAGTGCTCACAGTTTTCCTTCCATCCCTGTCAGGTCTTGGCCAACAAGAGCCACCTCTGGGACGAGGAGGAAGTCTGGCGGATGGAGATATACCTCTCCCTGGGAGTGCTGGCCCTCGGCACACTCTCCCTGCTGGCTGTCACCTCACTGCCATCCATTGCAAACTCACTCAACTGGAGGGAGTTCAGCTTCGTTCAGGTAAAGTAGGTTTCCCCTCTGCTAGCGAGCCTCAGCTTGGCCCCAGCCCTCCTCTCATGTGCAAGCATCTCCTCCTCCTCAAGTTGCCTCAGCTTTGATCATTCGTACAGCAGGACTACTTGGTCAGATGCTGGGGCCTTCCCAACCTGGGGTTCTTCAAGCCTCTTGATAAAGGGGCTGCCTGGGACAAGCTCATCCTCCTGACATCTGGGAAACCCAGATATAGGCATGTGGCAAATTAGAGGACTGAACACTGAATCTTGGATCAAGTATTATCAGTGTCTACAATTCTTGAACTTCCTGAGTAAAATTCCTTGCTGGTCTAGGCAGGAGTTGGAGAGCTAGTGAATGAGCTTTGCCCACCACCCCACACCCTCATCTCAACCCAGTCTGTTGTTCCTTTTACCCCCTCAATTCATGCAGGGCAGATGGGAAGTGAGCATTAGGATCTCCAGTTTATAGGGGATGAGACCACATTTCACAAAGGACACCATTCCTGTGAAAAATCTAGAGAAAAGGAGGTCTGTAGTCAAATAAATTTGAGAAAAGATTTGCTCCCTCCCAAGAGACTCACTATGCACTTTGGCACATCAAAGATTCTAATAACGTCTAAAAGAAGCAAACCTTTGTTAACCAGACTCATTTGAGCTTTGGCACCTGCTCCCTTTTTCTTTTTTTTCAGACAACAGCTATCAGCGCTCCACAGAACACACTCTGGGAAATGCTGCTTCTGGCTAAAAGGTTCTTTATGCATTTGTTCATTCAACAAATGCGTGTTGAGCACTTATTGCCTGCCAGGCATCATGCTAGGCCTGGGATGCACTCGGGAACGAGACAGGCAGGGCCACATTTCAATTATTACAACAGCCGAAATGGGGACATTTCTTATATTGCCGTGGAATCTCCCACTGTTCTCCATGGAGTGCATGGTCAGTGTTGGCGGATTAACTCATCCCCTCCCGTAGATGGGAGCTGACTAATGCTCAGTCCTGCCACTGTATTGCATCAGGGCAGAGAACAGCTATTGTATCCACCCCCACTGTCGACAGAAATCTGTCGGTATTTTCTCTGTGCGGTGAGGACGCAGTACAGGACTCAGAGGGACAGTAACAGTGTAATGTTCTTGTGTAATCCACATTACTTGTTCCTGATTGGGGACCCTTAACATACCTTAGGACAAAACACACTTGTGGTTGTTTTTTAGTGTCTGTTTCTGGATCTCGTTAGTTCTCATCTCGGAAGATCCCTGGAGGAGTGCTCAGGGCTACCACATGCTTGCATAAGAGGAGGGAAAGGAATTTTATTTATCCGCCACTAATCCCCATGTGTCTCACACCCAAATCTCGGATTTTCCTGTTCCCACCTGGAGTATCCTGTGTGCCTGGTTTATCCACAATTAAAATAGACTGCAGGTTGCACCTCTCACCAGAAAGTTGTTCCCTTAAGCAGCCGTAGATTACATGCCCTGGCTCTGGCTGCTGGAGAAAGCCAGTGGATTTGATTTTGTTAGCAAAAGCTGACTGGGACCCCAGCAGCAGTGCTTCACTTTACATATTAAAGAGTCAAGATACAAATTCGAAAGTCCTTCTGCCACTGCAAGAGCAGGGATGGCAGATGGGTAGAAACGCAGGATTTTACTTGTGGAAATCAAATACCCACATTCCATCTACAAAAACCCCCAAATGTTCTGTCTCTCGAGAATGCTCTTAGGAAGGAGGCACTGTCAGCACCCAGGAAGGCTGGGTTCGAGCTCTGCCTGCCCCTGTCCCTGCTCTGTAACCATGGGCAGATCATATCCATTCCCAGAGCCTCAGTTCACACTCCTGGGAAGTATAGCTCAGTTGATTAGCGTGCAGTGTTATAACACCAAGGTCAAGGGTTCAGATCCCTCTATTGGCCAGCAGCCAAAAAAAAAAGGAGTTAATGCTCTACAGGGATTTTGTGACCCACAGTGAAAGATATATGCAAGCCAAAAATAAAAAGCATTTTGCTATTATTCCTAGGATATCTGTTCACATTTCCATGATGCCTGACTAAGCCACCAAGCAACCATTTGTGAGTTCAGTAGGAGGCAGTGAGACAAAGGACAGGAGACTCCAAACCTGGGCATCAGACTGGTCCGGGTCAGTGTTGGCAAACTATGGTGGACACTCAGTGGGTCATGCAGTCGATTTAGTGAGTCACAACCAGCATTTTAAAAATTAAATAGAATATAATGGCAAAGAAAACATCAAAGTGCTTCGCATGTTGTAAGGATATTTTTTCAGTTTATTTGGTAGTTATATATACATATGCAATATACTGTACCTGGTTGTCTACTGGGCAGATAAAATGCAATTCTTACAGTGAGCTTCCGTCAAAAAGGTTTGAAGGCACAGAGCAGTCCTGGAGAAATACAGATCCCCAGGCCCACCTCTGTCCCCCCTCACCATGGACTCTAATGCTCAGGGATGACCCTGGAAGTCTATTTTTGCAGCTCCCCGGGTGACTTATAGGTGCATATGCTGCAGCACATGGCAGCTCACTCCAGAGGAGGGAATGCAGGTAGTGGAGCCAGCAGACCTGGGGTTCACGTTTGTTTTCCTAAGACCCCAATGTACCAGCCCTGCACCATCAGACAAGCCTCTTAACCTGTCAGAGCTTCTGCTTCCTCACCTGTGCTTGTGTCCACCTCATGTGGCCATCAGGAGCATTGGAGCTGAGCACATGTAAAATGCAGGATATGTGCACCCAATAATAGCTTGCTGATTTTTTGAGGTAAGCTGCAACCTTCTCCCATAAAGGTAACACAGCCAGAGAGGAGCTACCCAGACCCCATCTCCCCCCAACCCCCACCGCACATGATTACAGCAGCCACCAGGGCTTAGAATCTGGCTGTGGGGACAGCTTTGGTTCTCAAGGGGCCGGGCTGAGCCCAGGGTTTGTAATGCTTTATTTAGGCTAAAAGCCATCAAAACTGTGTTGATTCCACAGAGAGGTGACTTGTGCTTACGTTTATACTTTTGTTCCCAAGGCTGTTTTCAAAGTTTTTAATTTTGGTTTGTGTTTCTTTGGGTGTTGCTTTGGTTTGGTTCTGCTGTGCTAATTGAGCCCATTAAGTGCTCTTAATTCAGCCCATTAAATATCGTTAAATTGCAAAATACCCAGGTCGGAGCAGCTCCCTTGCACAGAAAAATTAGGGTTCAGCTCTTAGCTCCTAAGTTGTCCCAGAGTTAGAGCAACTTCTGTGACCTTGCCCACTTCAACCACCTGCCTGAAAAAATGACAGACCAGCCTGACCCCAGCTTTGTGAGTGATTGTCCAAAGCCCTTCACGCCACAGTAATTGAGCACCAGCAGGAGCCACCGACGACCTGGCTGTTTCTTTTTTGCTAACAAGCTTACGTGTAATAAAAATGATCCTAGCTTGTTGGGGTTATTAATTGCTCCATGACAATCCCTCCGCTTCTTTTGGCCTTCTTTGGCTGTTCTGGGATTTTTTAATTGTTCCCAAGAAGGGAGTTTTAGGAAAACAAACTCACTGGAATCATCCAGGCATCCCATTGGAATTGGACAAAGGGCCTTTTGTTATTGGCTGGCCTTTGGCTGTCAGACTCGCTGTGAACCATTAACCCAAGGCTGGGGCTTCCTGCACCATAGGATTTTGGATGGCAAATAGCTGAGGATGTATGGACGGGAGGAGCTGACTGCTGCTGGTGGGCTTAAGAGCAGTCTCCACACCGTACCCATGCAGTCCCCCACATGCCAGCACAATCCATCACTCTACAGATTAGGGCTGGGGACACTAGCCCCCAGGGCCCAAACACTGGAATTACAGGGCATGTCAACGGAGGGAAATGCTGAAGCCTCACTAGGGCCTCCAGGGCTTGCTCCCTAGGCCTGGGTGGGTTCTCATTGCTGCACCATCAGGAAAGCCCCATGATGCAGAGTGTAGGCACCTGAAGACCCTCTGTGGGGCTTTGTCTAAAGAACAGATTAAGGCCTGGGCAGAGGGATACATGTGGACTTCCCACCCTGACGCTAGCAAGGCGTGGGTGGTGAGAGTCCCCTAAATTAGTGATTTAGTCCTGGCTGCAAATTAGCATCATCTGCTGAACTTTTAAAAACAACAGATGCCTGAGCCCCACCCCAAGCCAATTTAATCTGAATTTCTGGGGGTGGGGCTTGGGCGCTAATAATTTTCCCAAGCTCCCCAGGTGATTTTAATGCACACCCAGGTTTAAAAACCACAGTCCCCAACAGATACACTCCTAGGGATAAAACTCACTTCCCAGACATTTCAGCAACTCCAATAACTCCACAACAAGTAGGGGTGGAAAGGCCAACAGCTTGGGGCCACGCACCTGCTTGGGGGACATCAGGGTGTCCAAGACTTATTCCCAGTGGTCAGTGCTGGGGACCTTTTTAACTCCAGTCTTCCATAACAAGAGATCAGAATTTAGAAAAAGTTGGTGTGGCTCAGAAGTTGCAGGAGATTTCAAATTCTTTCTTTTTTTTTTTTTTTAAAGATGACTGGTAAGGGGATCTTAACCCTGGACTTGGTGTTGTCAGCCCCAGGTTCTCCCAAGCGAGCTAACTGGCCATCCCTATACAGGGATCTGAACCCGTGGCCTTGGTGTTATCAGCACCACACTCTCCCAAGTAAGCCATGGGCTGGCCCGAGATTTGAAATTCTTAATAGACACTTCTGGAAGTGACAAGGATCTTGTTACACGTGGCTCACAGTCAAGAAGGCTTCCTTTGGGGGCTGACCGCATTAAAATGACACATGCATTACCTGTAGGTGATAGTGTACCTGCCTTCCCAACTGGACACATCAAGCCAGGAAGTTGTTAAGGATGTTCTGGGATTTTTCAAGAAGACCCTTGAAGTAGATGCAAAGCCAAGAAGAACCAGAGATGGCTAGGAAAGATAGAGAATGGGGGTTCTCATTTTATTTGGTATTTTATTTGGGGTCAAAAATGTTATGCCTGGGAACCTATGAAATTATAGTGTGCAGCCATTGGAAAAGGTTTACTGTTACATTTAGCAAAAGCATTACAAGCAACTCTTCCACACCATGTTCTTTCACTCACTGGAGTACACCATCCTGGTGTTTGTCTCAGAGTGGGTACAAGCTAAGAGTGCCCCCATACCAGGGAGGAGTAAGCAGGAGGCACAGTGCAGAGTCAGACCCACTTAGAAATGTGTCTGAGGACAGTGCAAACCAGACAGCATCTCTCTGCCGAGCCTCTCGGGATGGAGGTTGACAAGCTGGGCTAGAAGGAAATCCGGGAGGCCCAATTGCAGCTTCTCTGTGCAAAGCTTAAAACCAGTCTATAAAGAGCACCGTGGGTATTGGCATGCTGCCACATTTAAATTAAACCCTTGCAGTGTCTCTTTGGAGAAAATGTGCTCCTTGCTTGGTGGGTCACTGCTATTTTCATTCCTTATGTGATAAACACGGGTCTCTCCTGCCCCAAATCTCTTAGTGGCCCCTCAGCACTTATGCCCCGAGCCTCTCCTCCCTGCCCCCACAGAACCCAGCCCTCAGGGCCCTCTGTTCTGTCTCGCCTGCCTCATCCAGGGGATTGGATGGAGGCTGGTGCATCTACACGGCTCTTCCCCCACTGACTGTAGCTTTTGGAATCACTTACTTCCCACTGTGGCCAGTTAAGTGGCTTGCCCAGGATCCCCGAGTCAGTGGGACAAGCAGCAGCAGTAGAATGTGGATCTCCTCCTCTGCATCCCATGAGAGCCCGGCATGCAAAAGAGGCTGGAGCAGCGCTTCCCGCCAGTCTCACATCGCGGCTCCTGCAGGAAGTCATGTCTGGGGTGATGGAGCAGCTGCTCTTGGCTGGAACCGACCCACAAAAGCCCACACATGACTCAAGGGGTGGGAAGCTCTGTCGTAAAATGGCCCAGATGTTTTATGTTAAGAGTTACTGTGGCCTTTTCTCCCCACGGTCACTAATCTTCTAGGTGGGAGAGTGGGGGGCAGGGTTTCCACTTGGGGTGCTTGTAACTCAGTGTGAAGCAGGAGGTGAAGGACCAGCATGCACAGAGAGCGTCCATGTGGGGTTGTCACCTGGAACACAGGCGCTTGGGAGCCACACTGCTGGTGCCAAATCCACATGCCACCTGTAAGTTATTTACTTCGTGTTTAAGTCAACTTAAAATCAATTCACTTTTTAATCTGGCCTTAACTCAGGCCAAATATTGTCTGTGAAATTATGATGTTGGTATGCTGGCAGACACTTGTTACTCTGATATACATTAAAATGTACATCTGGCAGTCACTAGAGCTACAAATAACACAGCTGGGGAAAAAGCATCATTATCTTACCCAATCTGTGTGAGTCAATCAATCCTTGTACACCTTTGGCATAGAAGCATTATTTCCACTTTTCTATTGGGGAAACTGAGGCTCAGAAAGCTTAAGTAGAATCATAAGATCATGCATGTAGAGAGTGACAGGGCTGGGATTGAAACCCATAGCCCTGAACACTAAAGCTGCCCTCTTTCCCCTCTGCCAGGCGAGCAGATGGGCCATGGGCAGAATCACGTGCCGTGCCTGTCATCGCCAGGCCTCACCCTTGCCTTCTTTCCCCCCTGCAGTCCACGTTGGGCTTCGTGGCCCTGGTGCTGAGCACGCTGCACACGCTCACCTATGGCTGGACCCGCGCCTTCAAGGAGAGACACTACAAGTTCTACCTGCCCCCCACCTTCACGCTCACACTGCTGGTGCCCTGTGTCGTCATCCTGGCCAAAGGTCTGTTCCTCCTGCCCTGCTTCAGCCGCAGACTCGCCAAGATCCGGAGGGGCTGGGAGAAGGATGGCGCCGTCAAGTTCACGCTGCCAGCAGACCACACCCTGGTCGAGAAGACGAGTCTTGTGTGAGGTGTCTGCACGTGGCTCCGGTGTAGTGCAGTCTGATTGTATACAAATGGGTGGTGGTATGAGGTCCAAATTACCTGGGACACAAGTTATGCAGTAATATTTAGAATGACACACACAAGTGTGTGTGATATGTAAGTACACATATTTCGTATATATAACAGGATTTGCAATTATTATACTTACTTAGCCAAACAGTTGGGTCCCTAAAATTTCAACTTGTATATTTAAAAGCAAGTGCCATATGTTAGGAGAATAGCAGATCACGCTATTGTGACATTTGCAGAGATACACACACACCATCTTTCTGCACAGAAGAGGCTTGTACCTTGGTGGATGTGATCCATTTAGGCCACCCCCTCCCCACTCTCCTTTTGCTACTTTCCCCAGGCTCTTGCAGAACTGAGGTTGTATGGTGGCAGGCAGCTGACCCAGGTACATGGGGCTGAAGAGATGCCAGTGAGCAGGGGGATATACTTCCTACCTCATTCACCTTGGGTTGGGGTGTGAGCCTGGAGTCTGAGCCCTGGGAGCCAATTGAAGGTCCGTCCTTTGCTGGATAGGGGTGGGAGAGGTGGATTGGGGCTGAAGCTGCTCCACCAATCCTCTCTGAGCTGGGAGATTTTTTCCCTGAAAGTCAGAAGTCACCCTGGAGCCTGCAAATTGATCCTCCTGTGAAAGTGTGAAGTCACCTTCTTGCCAGAGCCACTAATGAACCCCATCACAAGAACAAGTGCAATTTCTTTCCCTCCTTTAAGTTGGTGATGACCATTCTCTAAACCACTGTGCCTTCTCACCTTTTAAATCATTAGTTTTGAACATCTCCCAGGAAGGCCTAGAGCAGACCCTTTAGGAATCACTGTAATGGGGAGGGAAAAACACATGAGTTCACTCAGCGTCAGAGCTGAGCTCTTTCTTGGACCCTGCCTGGGGGCTGAAAGGTCTTCATTAAGTTGGTCCTATGGATAGACACTGGAGACCCCTTCCAATGTCCCCTGCTGCTAGGCAGAGAACCTGCCTCCCGAGCACCCAGAAAGCCACACTGGGTCCAAGTTCCTCCTCGTGGAGTGTTACATTTCCAAACAGCTGGAAGGGTCTTTTCTGCCAAAGATACAACCCTAAAATTCTTCTGCCCCAAAGCACAAGAGGCTAGACACAGCCAGGGAGGGCCACAGGACATCTGTCTTGCAATCATATACCATCCCTTGCTGATTCATACTAAAACTGGTTTACTTCCCCTGTGGAGAAATAGCTATTCTTGGCTGAGACCCCAGCCCCCTGCAGAACCAGGACGATCAGCCAACCAGAAAAAGCATCTTTGAACACAAAGGGGGTGAGGTCCCAATGGGTATCCTGGGCTAGAGGACATTTTTTTTTGGTGGGGGGAAGCTGGCTGGTAAGGGGATCCAAACCCTTGACCTCAGTGTTACACCACCACAGCCTAACCAACTGAGCTGACCAGACAGCCCAAAGGGCCTCTTATGATGGGGAGGAGAGCAGGACAGGCAGGCTGACCAGAACACAGGCTGCGAAGTGAGGATGCCCCTGCCTCCCTCAGGGAGGCTTCATGAGCTCGTGTCTTGGAGCACATTAGGGTCCTTCAGTGAAAGGAAAAGAAAAAAGCCCAGTATGAGAATATCTCATTAGGCCCATGACTGATGGAGAGAAGGCAGTGCTGGGGAAGCCGCGATTTTCCATCTGCTGCTCCAAGGCTGGGCTGCAGAAGTTTGTCTCATAAATTGGCCCTGATGGAGCGTCAGCTGTAGCCCAAGAGAGGCTCGCTGAAAAGGGAGCAGGGGAAACGGAGTTTAGCATTCGCTTGGCATGACAACAAGGGCCCATCAGTTCCTGCTAATGGGAAACATGGAGGACATGGACAACGCAAATCACCATGACCCCAACCCCAGTGGGTATCAGCTGCCTTCCTTCTCCGGCCCTCCCTGGGCCAGGGAATGGCTCTTTATACCAAAGATGCCAAAACAGAGCAAAGTCCAGTGTACTTCCTCTCCCTTGCCCGCCCACCTCCTGCTGACGGTGCCCCTCAGGAGGGAAGTCGTTCCCAGGTGGGTGGAAGGAACCGGCAGCAGAGGGCCTGTCCTCCACCAGCTGGACAGTCAGATGATGAGAGGCGGTGGCCGTGTGGGGCCCTGAGCCTGTATCTGCTGCTCTTCCCTACCTCACCAGGCGGCTGGCAACCGCAGCCCCAAGACAGCCAGTCACTCCCCACAGCCTAGTATATTCTATGTGCCTCCAGGTACAAAAGTGCCTCAACCGATGTGCCCTGGAAATTCTAAATGCCACTGTCTGAGGCTGATGTTTAAAATTTATGCCATTGAAAGAGTCTGTGTATTTTGTTTTTACCTTGTAGAGCTTGATTAAGAGGCAGCGAAAATAAACACTTAACCTTCCGTGACCTTCAGGCTTATTTCTGTCGCTTGCGCAGGTCACCTGCCCACTCATTCATGCATTGACTCGACAAGACTTCTGATTGGTCTCAGTCGAGCAGCATGCGAACACAGAATCATCTGTGCTGGAGTGGCAGACATGCAGACCCTACAGTGGTAGCCAGTGGGGAAATGGGTGAGATCCAGGTGATAAAGTCTGGGTTGAGGGCATTAAAGGAGGACTCCAGGCCAGAGGAGGCACAGGAAAGGCTTCCTGGAGGGAGTGGTGTCTGCCCTGGGTGTGAAGGCTGAGGCCTTGAGCATATGTAGGAGCAGCAGTGCTCCTTGAATGATAGTGTGCTTATGAGTCACATGGGGATGTGGTTTAAACGCAATTCTGATTCATCGGTCTGGGGTGAGGCCCAAGACTGTGCATTTCTAATAAGCTCCTGGTGACATGGATAGCATTGATCCTTGGCCACTCCAAGCAGTAAGAGCTTAAATGGCTTCCTTTGCTTCTTCTGTGCTGTGGTCTACAGCATGCAAACCAGTGCACGCACACTCTGCCCCACTAATCTTCCCTATGAAAATGAGTAAGAAGAAAGGAAATGAAGACAGTGATTCTGGACAACTCTTGAGATTTGGCTGTAAAGTAAAGGAAAGAAAAAGGATTGGTGACTGGAGGGACAAACGAGGGTTGAAGGAAGGTTGGTTATTTTTCCATGGTTCTGACCTGAGCATGTTTTAAATATTTCTGGAAAAGAAGAGCAGTCAAAGATGAGAGAGAGAGAGAGAAGTGGTCATTGCCATCTGCTGAGAGTGACAGGGAATGAAGAAGGTTGGCTCTGAGGGTTGAAGAGGGTTGAAAAGGTTAAAAATACTTGTTGGAGAAAGTGAAAAGGGAGCTGGCCAGAGAAACATGGTAGAGTTCATAAAACAAAATGAAAACAAACTTTATATTTTTGTTGAAAGTGAAATATACCTGTGTTTCCTGAGAAATGTGCAAGGTGGATTTTTGCTCAGTTAAATTCTATTTTCCCCCACCAATTTCTATAATAATTCCAGATAGTTTATCTTAGTTCAGTTCGATCTCTAATAGTTACTCAGAAATGCTTTGGCTTCATTTTCATTTTCTCTCTTCAGAAATGAACAATCACAAATGGAACCTTTAGTGCACTAGGCAACCAAAAAACCTCCACTGCCAGTCCTCCCATAAAGTGAATAATCAACCCCTTGTTTACTGAGTGTTGATTTCATTTACTGGGCCAGAAACCTAGCTTATTTTTATAATTCCCACCATATGCAGAGCCTACACGAAAATCGAATTTTAGCCAAAAGATAAACTTTTCCCTAACCAGGGAATTCATTAGGGCTTTCACTTCCTGAAGGGTCTTTGTGCCATAAAACTAGTTCCTAGACAAAAGACATAGTTCTTAAGGCTCTGCTGAACTCTCAGGAGGTAAGGGAAATCACCAGGGCAAAAAAATATTGGATCTCAATCAATATCTAAGATCAACAAACCATAGCTGAGAATGTAACTGAACAGGGGTTCATTTGCCCAACAAGCAGTAAAACCAAATCCTGAGACATGAGTTTTGCAGAAGAGAAAAGGTTTATTGCTGGGCGCCAAGCATGGAGATGAGAGAAATCTTTCTCAAATCCACTTCCCCAGTGGCGAGATGAATGGGATATTTGTGGGAGAATGTTAGGGGTGGTATAGGGCACAAGGGATGGTAATTAGTTAGAGGAGTTACAGACGTGTTTAATTCATCTGCACAGGCACAAGCAAGCTCCATGCCTCTTCATGAGTCCCCTGTGCAGAAAATGGCAGCATTAGCATGATCTGAGGGAGGAGTTTTCAGCCCTCTGATGTCCAAAAATCACCTGTTGGTCACTGACGGGTGCTCTCCAAGTCAGGGGGTTAGAGCTGGTTATAGTCAGTTCTGTCTTTTTCAAATGGGGTCCCTTTGCTTCCTGAGAAAAAAATTTTAAGACTCTGAGTCATGCTCAAGTTTGGGAGGTTAACTCTATGGGGAGTTAGTTTCAAGAATCAGCAGAAACACAACCCTCAAGAACTTCAAAGAATAGAATATCAAATATAAAGTAACAATGTATTAAATATCTAAAGAATTAAAAGTAGTCATAAAAAATAAGTAAGCAATAAGAAACTATAAAGAATAAGGCAAGATGAAAACCAGAACCCTCCGAAATGAAAAACTGTTGGAAACAGACCTCACTTGGTGAGTTTAACAGCAGATGGGAGAAAATTACTAAATTCTAAAATGGAGCTGCAGAAATTACCTAGAATGCAGAAAAGTGACAAATGGATAGATTCAAGAAAACAAAAAGTCTTAATATTCCTAAAGTCATTAAAGAAATTATATCAGTAGTTTAAAATTTTTTCATACACTCACAAAAAACCCAAGGCCCAGATGGTTTTACAGCAAAATTCTACTGAACTTTCAAGTAACAAATAATTCTATTTTATATAATCTCTTCCAAAAATTATAAAAAAGATGGACTATTCCTTGGCTTATTCTATGAGGCCATGAGAGATGATAAAACTAGACAAGAAATATGAGAAAGGAAAATGATAGGCCAATCTCACTCATAACATAAATGCAAAACCCAAACAAAAATACTTGCAAACTTAATCTTGTGATATATAAAAAGATCATGCATCATGACTAAGTTTGGCGTATTCTAGGAATACGAGTGTGATTTAACATAAGCTCTATAAATATCATTCACCACATTAGAGATTTTGATGATCTCAATAGGAAAAAGCAAATGATGAAATATAATACCCATTCATAATTTAAAAAAAAAAAAAAAAACATCTCTTTGTGAAAGAGGAATGGAAGGGAACTTCCTTAACCTGATAAAGAGAATCTATTAAAAACTTATAACAGATATCATTCTAATGGTGAAATGTTAGTAGCAGTTCAGTTAAAATCAGGACAAGACAGGATGCCCACTATGACCACTTCTATTTAAGATTGTACCAGAAACTGGCATAAAAACAGACACACTGATCAATGGAATAGAATAGAGAACCCAGAAATCAACCCACACACCTACAGCCATCTGATCTTTGACAAAGGCACCAAGCCTATACACTGGGGAAGAGACTGCCTCTTTAGCAAATGGTGCTGGGAGAACTGGATATCAATATGCAGGAGAATGAAACTAGACCCACACCTTTCACCATACACTAAAGTCAACTCAAAATGGATTAAAGAATTAAATATACACCCTGAAACAATAAAACTTCTTAAAGAAAACATAGGAGAAACACTTCAGGAAATAGGACTGGACACAGACTTCATGAATACGACCCCAAAAGCACGGGCAACCAAAGGAAAAATAAACAAATGGGATTATATCAAACTAAAGAGCTTCTGCACAGCAAAAGAAACAATTAACAGAGTTAAAAGACAACCAACAGAGTGGGAGAAAATATTTGCAAAATATACATCTAACAAAGGATTAATATCCAGAATATACAAGGAACTAAAACAACTTTACAAGAAAAAAACAAGCAACCCAATTAAAAAATGGGCAAAAGAGCTAAGTAGGCATTTCTCTAAGGAAGATATACAAATGGCCAACAGACATATGAAAAAATGCTCAACATCACTCAGCATCCGGGAAATGCAAATCAAAACTACACTGAGATACCATCTCACCCCAGTTAGGATGGCTAAAATCCAAAAGACTCTGAACGATAAATGTTGGCGAGGTTGCGGAGAAAAAGGAACTCTCATACATTGTTGGTGGGACTGCAAAATGGTGCAGCCTCTATGGAAAATGGTATGGAGGTTCCTCAAACAATTGCAGATAGATCTGCCATATGACCCGGCTATCCCACTGCTGAGAATATACCCAGAGGAATGGAAATCATCAAGTCGAAGGTATACCTGTTCCCCAGTGTTCATTGCAGCACTCTTTACAATAGCCAAGAGTTGGAACTAGCCCAAATGTCCATCATCGGATGAGTGGATACGGAAAATGTGGTATATCTACACAATGGAATACTACTCAGCTATAAAAACGAATGAAATACTGCCATTTCAACAACATGGATGGACCTTGAGAGAATTATATTAAGTGAAACAAGTCAGGCACAGAAAGAGAAATACCACATGTTCTCACTTATTGGTGGGAGCTAAAAATAAATAAATAAATTCACACACACAAAAAAAAAACTGGGGGGGGGGGAGAAGACATAACAACTACAATTCCTTGAAGTTGTTATGACAAGCAAACAGAAAGGACATTGTCGGGAGGGAGGGGGGACAAAGAGGAGGGAGGGAGGTATCGGTAATGGGCCACAATAATCAACCACATTGTATATCGATAAAATAAAATTAAGAAAAAATAAAAAAATAAAATAAAATAAAAAAATAAGATTGTACCAGAGGTCCTAGCCAATGCAAAAAAAGAGAATAATTTTTTTTTTTTAAGATACATAGAAAAGGAGAGGTAGATATACAACTGTCATTATTTACAGATAACGTAATTGTCTACACTGGAAACTCAAAGAACCTAAAATAAGTAATTAGAGAGTTTAGCCAGGTGGCTGCTTTTAAATTAATGTAAAAACCTATCAAATTCTCATAATAAATGATAAAAACAGATTTTTTTAAAACACCTCTTACAATGGCAACAAAAATAAAGGATACCTAGAAGAAACCTAATGTCTGTGGGAGAGCTGTAATGAGAAAGTTATAAAATTATCGAAAACATTAAAGGAGAACAAGATATATGCCATGTTCCTGGAAAGAAAAACTGCATATTTTAAAGCTATCAGTTTTCCCAAAATTGATCTATAGATTCAATGCAATAAAAATCCGACAAGCTTTTTTTTTTTTAAGAAATTGCTAAGCGTTTTAACAGGTTTCATTATTCTCAGGATCACAGGAGACAACAGCCTTGTATAAGACAGTTATACTCACAGGTCCCATGAGAAGGACACATCATGCCACGGGGGCCACCTGGGGAAGCACTGGGGTTGATCAGGAGGCAAAGGGAGAAGGGGATTAAGAGTGAGCACCTTTATTGTGGTTTCTGCAGGAGGGGACAGACAAGGTAGAGTAATCAGGTGTAGGATTTCAGCAGGCTCTGGGGCATAGGGGCTGTCTCTGGTGGTCTGGTGCCTGGCCCTAAGGTGATTAGGGTAGGTGTATAATGGCCTGGAGTATGAAAGCTCAGTAAAGGGGGTGGTTGGAGGTGTAGACTCTCGATCAGTGGGCTTGCATTTGAAAAGTGCACCTCCAGGAAGAGGGGTGACCAGAGAGGCATGAGGCCAAGGCAAGGTGACTTGGGCATATTATCAGGTGTCCAGAATAAAGTGTGTCTGGCATATGCATGTAGGACAGAGGTTAAAGCATCAGGTGTACAGAAACTAGAAACATGGCTAATACATAAGCTTATTTCAAAATTTCTGTGGAAAAGTCAAGTCCCAAGATGAGTTAAGACAGTCATGAAGAAAAATAAGATGTGGAAATTTGCCCTGCCAAATATCAGGATGTACTTTAAAGCTATACTAATTAACACAATATGGTATAAGCACAGACATAGAACAGAGAATCTAAAAACAGATCTACACAGATATGGAAACTTGATATACCATATTTTATTGATTTTAAGATACACATTTTTCATATTTTAAAATCTCTTAAATTAGAATGCAACTTACAGTTGATAACATCTATAGTTACTACTGGTCAGAAAGCAGATACTTATTTGTCATGGCCCACATATACTCAAACTAAATTTTTATTCCTATTGGCCAAATTTGATCTTTCAGCCAACAATTGATTTAAACATTAGAAAAAGAAGTATGAGTCCTGGTGGTTTTCATAGCTACTTATCTTTTGGTAAAATCAAGAAAGTGGGTTTACTACAACTTACAGAATAGGTATCAGCAGCTTGAAAGAAAATTCCAGAAAAAAAAAAACTTGAAGGACTCTTAAAAATACTACATTATATAAAGAAATGAACTACTGATACATAAAACAACATGGATGAACCAAAAAACTTTATGCTGACCTCCAAAAATTCAGATACAAATGAGAACACACTATATAAATTCATTTGCATGGAGTTCTGAATGGGTAAAATTAACCTATATATAGTAAAATATTATGGGAAAAAAACTTAGTGGTGAAAAAATCAGAACAGAGGTCACCTTGAAGAGGTGGCAATTGAGGGTGGGCATAAGGAATTTTTCTGGGATAATGGAAATATTCTGTGTATTGAGAGGAATGTGGGTTATATGTGTGTATATAATTGTTGAGAATCATCAAATTGTATACTTGAGATCTGTAAAACTGTATATTTATTACATGTCAAAAAATTTTTTTAATCATGTAACAATATTCTTGATGGATTAGAGTTCCATATTTTGTGGAAAAACATGGAATCAATTACTCTAAGTCAAAAGTGATTCATGGGCTGGCCGATTAGCTCAGTTGGTTAGAGCACAACTTTGTAACACTAAGGTCAGGGGTTCATATCCCCATACCGGCCAGCCACCGGGGAGGGAAAGAAAAAAGCAGAGTGACTCACAGAGGCGTGGATTGAATGTCCCCCCAAACTCAATGAAGCTTGACTTGTGTCCCCCAAGTTTTGTGTATTAAAAACTTGGCCCCCACTGTGACTGTTAAGAGGGTGGGAAATCCTATTATGGTAATTGAAAGGTGGGGCCTTGAAAGGGTGATTAGATTGTAGACCATGCTGTAGTGAATGGATTAAAAATGGTGGTCAGGGGCATGGTTTGGAGGGCTTTAAAAGGAGAGTGAACAAGGAGGTTAGGCTCTCTCTACTCTCTCTGCTCTGACATTTTTCTGCCATGTGAGATCCCTGGGTCACTGTCACCACTGCCAAGACCCTCACCAGATGCATTCTCTGAACTTTGGACTTCCCAGCCTCAGAAACTGTAAGCAATAAATTTTGCTTTCTTATAAATTACCCAGTTCCAGGTATTCTGTTATAAGCAACAGAAACAGACTAATACAATGGATAAAAACCTCTGAAATTCTTTCCTCCATAAAAGCATTGAGAAAACTAGCAAAAATTGTCAGAATCAACTTTTTCAAAACTCTGGAAATCAACCAAAGACTTGCAACAATCAGGGGAACATATATTGATGAAAACACCTGAATCTCAGTAAGAACAGAGAGCTTTGTGCTGTTTTAACTCACCCTACCTCCATCTGCAACTCTCCAGCTCTATAGTTGCCTTGAAAACCAACATCCCACAATCCCGTTGAAAACCAGCAGCCTGGCAGCCACTGGAGAGTGCAGAAGAGGATTGGATCTCCTTCAAAGCTTCACTTCCAGGGAACTGTCATTACTTGAACTGTGTGATGATTCCCTGGAAGACCTCAAGAACGCGAGACTGCCTTTATTTGACCTGACTCTGAGTGCACGCAGTGAAAAAGGCTTTTCCCAGGGGCATTTGTTGAAAACAATTATAGGCAATTATTTAACTTTGTGGCTACCTGGATAATAGGGCTAACAACACAATAACCAAAAAGCTTAAAAGGAGAGGCTGGGAAATGAGATATCCATAGGGGCTTTAAAAAGCTCCAACAAGTTCCTTGAAATTTAGAAGTCCATATGGCTTGATGCTTTCCCCTCTGGCTGACCTTTAGGCACTGTGCAAGCATGAAGTGAAGGCTAAGGCTGGGCTGTTAACTGCCTGAGTTTTGAAGGTGTGCCCCCTACACACACAAACACATATACACACAGGCCAAGAGCAAAGACAGGGAGATTTATTGGTTCCTGACATTTAAAGTATTCTCTGTGCAATCATTAACTGACAAACAACCAAGCTAACCAGGCAGAGACTTCAGTGATGGTCATGCACAACAAAGAATACAGACTTTTCTGAATAAATTCAAAAAAAGTTACTAAACGAACCACAATACGAAGCAGCAGCAACAATAATAAACCATGAGTAAGGGAAAGAATCTTGTATTGGTCTATTTGTGCTGCTATAACAAAATATCTGAGACTGTGTAAGAACAGAAATTTACTTTCTTATAGTTCTGGAGGCTGGAAAGTCCAAGATCAAGGTGCTGGCAGGTTTGATGGTCTGGTGAGAGTGGCTCTATGCCTCGAAGATGGCGCCTTGTTGCTGCATCCTCCAGAGGGTAGGAACACTGCGTCTTCACATGGCAGAAGGTGGAAGAGCAAGTAAAAGGCTGTATGAAGTCTCTTTTATAAGGGCCTTAATCCCATTCACAAGGGAGGATCCCCCATGGCCTAATCACCTCTTAAAGGCCCCACTTCTTAATACCATTACATTGGCTATTAAGTTTCAACACCTGAGTTTGGGAGAGGAACACATTCAAACCATAGCCAATCTGATTTCTGGAGTTGCCACATTATATTACTTAAAATGTTAAATCTTCAAGAAAAAATTAAAAGACATGCAAAGAAATGAAAAAGTAGAGCCCATATACAGGGGGAGAAGCAATCAATAGAAACTGTCCTTGAGGAAGCCCAGATATTAGACTCACTAAACAAAGACTACGCAAAGACTTTAAATCAGCTATTTTTAATATAGTCAAGGAACTAAGAAAAAAAAAATCATGTCTAAATAACTAAAGGAAAGCATGAGAAAGATGGGTCAACAAACAGAGAATATTAATAAAGAGATAAAAATTCTGGAATTGAAAGTGCAATAGAAATTCTGGTATTGAAACAAACAATAACTGAAATTAATTAAAAATTCACTATAGAGACTCAACAGAAGATTTAAACAGACAGAAGAGGGAATCAAAAAACCTGAAGATAGGCCAATTGAGATTATACAGTCTGAGGAACAGAAAGGAAAAAAAATGAAGAAAACTGAACAGAGCCCAAGAGACCAGTGGGACACTATCAAGCATACTAATATACAGATAGTGTGCTTCCCAGTGTGCTTCCCAGAAGAAGAGTAGAAAGAGAAAGGGACTAAAAGAATATCTGAAGAATTAACAGCCAAAATCTTCCCAAATTTTATAAAAACATTAATCTACACATCCAAGAATCTCAGAGAACTCCAAGTAGGGTTAACTCAAGGAAATCCACACTTAAACACATTATAATCAAGCAGTCTAAAGCCAAAGAAAAATAATCTCAAAAGCAACAGGACAGATGTGGGACTGCCAGTTAGCTCACTTGGCAGAACACAGTGCCAATAACACACCGTGGCCAAGGGTTCAGATCCCCATATAGGCCAGCCACCAAAAAAAACCCAAACAAAACAGAGGTGATCAATCACATATAAGGAATCCTCAATAAGAAGGACAGCTTATTTCTCATCAAAAACCATGGAAGCCAGAAGGCAGTAGAATGACATACATAAAATGCTAAAAGATAAAGGCAGTCAACCAAGAATTCTGTGTCCAACAAATTTATCTTGAAAAATGAAGGAGAGAGAGACAAATTTCTGGCATAAGAATGTGAGGAATTCCACTGACTGACTCCCCAGTGAAACTGGTGAAAATTATTTTTTTTTTTAAATTTATTTTACTTATTGAATCAAAATCGATTATACATATTTTGGGGATTCAACATTGAGATATCTTGATTAAATCAATATTACTAGCATATATATTGTTACAAATCACAATTATTCTTTATGCCCCTTGTCCAATCTCTCCCATTCCCCCACTCCCTCCCCCTCCCCCCCAATTGCCCTAGATTTCTTCTCTCCTTCTGAAGGAATAACGGTTACTCTGTTAATTTGTTGCTTAGATGATCTGTCCAATGCTGAGAGATGTGATCAGCTCCCCCAATATTATCATAGAGCAGATGCTTCTTCTGTCACTCTGAAATGGGTTTTGTGGAAAGAAACATCCTCTTCTTTTCTTTGTCTCTGCTGGTGATTCTTCTTGTGTGAATGCACTCCAGTGGTTGGCGGACCATCTGCATGGTGGTTGTGGTGTCTAGCCATTTTTCCGGCAGCCATGGTTATTGTGGTGGCTGTGGTGGGCCACCTACGTGGACGTGCTGTTTTTGGTGTGCTCCTTGGCACTGGTGCCATGTGCCTGGTTGTGGGAGGGGTGGTTGGTTCCCTTCTCCATGCCTCGGGTCACCAGGCAAGACCCAAGGAGCTGACTTGGTGTGCCTGGTTGTGGGAGAGGGGTCTGGTCCCCTTCTCCATGCCCTGGGTCTCTGGGCAGGCCCCAAGGCACTGGAGCCATGTGCCTGGTTGTGGGAGGGGTGTCTGGTCCCCTTCTCCATGTCTCAGGTCACTGGGCAAGACCCAAAGAGCTGGCTTGGTGTGCCTGGTTGTGGGAGAGGGGTCTGGTCCCCTTCTCCATGCCCTGGGTCCCTGGGTGGGCATTGAGGTGCTGGCACAGTATGCCTGGTTCAGGGAGGGTGCTCTGGTCCCCTTCTCCATGCCCCGGGTCTCTGGGTGGGCCCCAAGGTGCTGGCGCCATGTGCCTGGTTGTTGGAGGAGGGTCTGGTCCCCTTCTCCATGCCTCAGGTACCCAGGTGGTCCCTGAGGTGCTGGTGTTTTGTGCCTGGTGTGGGAGAAGAGTCCGGTCCCCAGCTCATACCTCAGGTCACTGGGTGGGACCTGAAGCACTGGCTTGGTGTGCCTGGTTGTGGGAGAGAGGTCTGGTCCTCTTCTCCATACCTTGGGTCCCCAGGCAGGCCCCAAGGCACAGGAGCAGTGTGCTTGGTTGTGGGAGAGAGGTCCAGTCCCCTTCTCCTTGCCTTGGATCCCCAGGTGGGCCCCAAGATGCTGGCATGGTGTGCCTGGTAGTGGGAGAGAGGTTCAGACCCCTTCTCCATGCCTCAGGTGCCCAGGCAGGGCCCAAGGCACCAGCATGGTGTGCCTAGTTGTGGGAGAGAGGTCTGGTCCCCTTCTCCATGCCCCGGGTCTGTGGGCAGGCCCGGAGGTGCTGGTGCTGTGTGCCTGGTTGTGGGAGTAGGGTCTGTTCCCCTTCTCCTTGCCTTGGGTCCCTCGGCAGTCCCCAAGGTGCTGGCATGATATGCCTGGTTGTGGGAGGGGGGTCCAGTCCCCTTCTCTGTGCCTCAGGTCCCCGGGCTGGCCCCAAGGCGCTGGCACAGTTTGCCTAGAAGTGGGAGTGGGGTCCAGTCCCCGGATCCAAGCCTCCAGTTCCCAGGCAGGCTCGAAGGTGCTGGTGGTGTGCCTGGGCTAGAACTAATTTTTTGTCCTTTAGCTTCTAACACAGGAGAACTTCCTGTGGGAACCAGTACTTGAACTGTGTGGTTGTTTAAATTGCTACTTTGCTGCTGTTTCCCTAGGGAAGGATTATGTGCAGCTCAGGGTTTAATGGTCAACCTTATAGGTACTTCTGGCTCTCCAGAGACCCAGTTGATCTGTGTTTTGTAGAATCTCTGATCTAGGCCTGAGTTTTTTCATCAAACTGCACCCCATGCAATTCTGCATTCCTGACCATTCTCCTCTGAGTGGTCCTGCGCTGATTGGGGGGCGGGTTGGCTGTCCTTGCTGTGTCCCAGTGTTTTCCCAGTGGGCCCATCTCGCTCACCACCCATGCTCCAAACACTTTCCATGGGGTGGGCCCTGCGCTGGTCCCTTGTGATGATTCACCGGCCTCTGAATAGCTCCCTTTTTTCAGTTGCTCTGGCTCCTCGCTCATGCATGGGTCCATGGGAACCCTATTAGTGGTCTTGCTGTCCTGGGGTCGCCAAGGCCCTCTTCTCCCCTGCTTCCTCCAAACAACTCCATCCAAAAGGCACAGCTGTGGCTTCTGCCAGCCTCTGCTCCATGCACTCATCAGCTCAAGCCTTAAAGCAGCCACAGCCCAAAATGCTCAGAGCAGCTTTTTCTTCCTTTCATCGTAGTTTCTCCTGCCGTCCTGAACTCCGTAGGTCTCTCCTCCTCTTCCCCTGAGCTCCAGCAGGCCCAGCTTGGCTGATGTTACATTTTTACAGTTGTAAATTTGGTTGATTTGTGGGAGAGAGTGATGCTGGGGACCGTCTATTCCACCATCCTGACTGGAACTCAGTGAAAATTATTTTAAAACAACCATTTATAGTCTCTGGAAGTGGTCCAAAGGGCAAATAGCAAATGAAGAAATATCTATTCAAGAAAATCTGCTAAAGAATGGTAATAAAGGCAAGAGTATGCAGTATTTGAGTCAAGACTGCTCTCTTCCTGTTTCCTCCCAGTTCAGTGAAGTAGAGATTCTACTCCAAACTATAGCCAAGAACAAAGGGCTCCCTCTTCCCAAATACAGTTGAACGGCTTGCTTTCTGGAGAAGCAGAATTTGTGTTTCTCACCCAGCTGCCAGCTGCCTGTTTCTAAGAATAATTCCCAGGCAAGTGTTGTTGATAAGTGGTGGCTCCCTTCTTTCCCTCAGCCCCACTTGTGGAATGGAGGCTATACCTTGGGCATGACATGCTGGGAATACTGAGATCCTGATTGCCTTTGCCCCAGCTCATGAGATGGTGTTTCCATGCCGAGAGAGGCAAGCTAAAGGGACTTCAGGCTGCCGCCATCTCTCTGTACAGATTTCTCAGCTCCTAGATCAGGGTATAAGAGAGAAGTTGCCATTGTTCCCACTCCCAGCTCCGGAGCCCTGTCTCAGGGGTTTTACGTGGGGGAAGATGCAGGCTGTAAAACAGGTAGCTCCTAATCGTTTCCCCAAAAAAACTGACTTCATTTTCAACAGAGCATAGAGAAATTTAAACCTAAAGGTGCTCTCAAGAACAGTGTAGTTTGTGGTGGAACACAATTGGGGGAAGATTCATGGGTTTAAGGAAGGCACAGACTAGACTGTAGGCCAGCTAGTTTGCACTAGAGTCATGGAATGACACAGCTGGGTGGAACCCTCTGGGGTCAGAACACATATCAAACACAGACTTCAGAAACTATTTCTTCAAAGGAGCCACACTTTGATTGGATTAGTTTGTACAGCAATTTATTGCTCTACAGGGTATTGTTAAAAACAATAGGGCAGTTATCAAGCAATTAGTGGAGTTTAACAGCTGGGCATGGTCAGGGAAAAAGAAAAAGTGAGATTAGCCAAAACCACTGTCATCCCAGGATGACTGTGGGCATACCCAAGATGGACCTCCCTGAGGAATAAATCAGAGGTTTAACACCTTGGGGGAAGAAGGGAACAGACTTCACTAAAATGATCTGTCTAGTCACTAAAAAACAAACAAGCACATAAAAATAACAACCCCTGGGGGTAAGGGGAGCAGCTGAAGTTGTTAAAATATATTATTTAAAATATCCAGTTTCCAACAAAAAATCATGGCATGCAGGAAATACAAGAGTATAACCCATACACCATGAGAAAAAGCAACAACAGAAACTGTCTGTGGGAATGACCAAATGTCAAATTTCACAGAAAAATATTTCAAAATACTCATCACAAATATGCTCAGAAATGAAGGAAAAATTAAGACATTCCCATAAAAAAAAAAAAAAAAACTGAGATAATTTATCACTAGCAGAGCTTCCCTACAAGATACCAAAAGGAATTCTTTAGGCCAAATTAAAAGTATATTAGACAATAATGTGAATCCACATGAAGAAATAAAGAGCACCAGTAAATGTAACTACAGAGACAAGTAATTAAAAAATATATAAATGTATTTTTTATTTGTAACTCTGTTTTTCCTACTATCTAATTTAAAATGCAATATATAAAGCAGTAATTATATACCTGTATTAATGGGCACACAGTGTATAATGATGTAATTTGTACAACAGTAATATCACAAAGGAGGGAGGAGAAGATGGAGTATATAGGAGCAAAATATTTGTATAATATTAAAATTAAGTTGGTATTAATCCAAACTAAATTGTTATAAAGTAACGTTAATTAAAATTCCCAGAGAAACCAATAAAAAAAATAATTTTTAAATGTATAGTAAAAGAAATGACAAGGGAATTGAAACAGTACACTAGAAAATATCTATTTAACACAAAGAAGGCAGTAATGGAGAAACTGAGAAACAAAAACGAGAGAAGACAAAAACAAATAGCAATACAGCAGACATAAATTCTACACTTTTGATCCCTGTACCAGCCAGCTGCCAAAAAAACCCACAAAAAACAAAAAAAATAAATTCTACCTTATCAATAAATGTAAATTTCACTAAATATTAAAGGCTTTAACACTCCAGTTAAAAGGCATGGATTGGCAGAATAGAAAAAAAAAAAAAAATGACCCAACTATGTATTGTCTGCAAGAGACACACTTTAGATTCAAAGACAAAAAAAGATTTAAAGTAAAAGGATGAAAAAAGATATGCAAACAGTAAACAAAAAACTGGAATGGCTATATAATAAAAGATAAAATAGACTTTAAGACAAAAACTATTACTGGAGACAAAGAAGAACATTTTATAATAATAAAAGTGTCAATTCATCAAGAATATATTACAGTTATAAATATATATGCACTTAAAATAGAGCCCAAAATACATGAAGTAAAAATTGTCAGAATTGAAGGGAGAAATAGACAATTCAACAATAATAGTTAGAGGCTTTAATTCCTCCTTTTGAACAATGAATAGAATAACTAGACAAAAGATCACCAAGGAAATAGATTTGAACAACACTATAAACAACTGGACTTAACACACATCTATACAACACTCTACTCAATGACAGCAGAATATACATTCTCAAGTACACATGGAACATTCTCCAGGATAGACTATCCATTAGGCCATAAAATAAATCCCAATCATATAAAGTATGTTCTATGACTACAGAGGAATGAAATTAGAAATCAATAACAAATAAATTTGGGAAATTCACAAATATGTGAAAATCAAACAACACACTCCTTAATAATCAAGCAGTCACAGGAGAAATAACAAGGGAAATTAGAAAAAAATTTGAGATGAATGAAAACAAAAATACAACATACCATAGCTCATAAGATACAACTACAGTAGTACTTGGAGGGAAATCCATAGCAGTAAATATCTGTATTAAAAAAGAAGAAAAAGCTCAAATCAATAACCTAGATATACACCTTAAGAAACTAGAAAAGCAAGAGAGAATCAAATCCAAAGAAATCAGAAGTAAGGTGGCAGCATAAATTGATACAACTCTAGGAAACAATTTAGCATTATCTTGTAATGTTGAACATTTGCATATGCTAAGAATCTGTAATTTCTCCTCTCGGTATATTTAGAAAAATTCTTGTAGGTGTGCAACTGTAAAAGTATATAAAAATAATCATGAGGATTCTGGGAAAGCAGGAACCTTGGTGGTATAATTATTTAACTCCAAATCCCCCATAAAGATACATACAGTAGCTAGGATTGCAAAACTAAAAACCCATGGGACAATAAGTACTGCAAAACAGATAACACTTAATCCCTACAAACTCTAACATATTAATGGGTGGAGACACACCTATGAGATCCACATGGCATCAGCCATTGTGTCAGAGGAAGCAGAAGAAAGCAACAGACGTAAGAACTTCAAAATAACCAACAGGCAGCCACTATAAAGCCAACTGGCTAGTTGGAGAACAGCACCTTAACTTGGGGAGGGATTTATGTACGCCAACAGCATGTGAGTACTAAGGGTAAAGTCTGAAGGGGCCAGAGAAGACTGGGTCTAATAAACATTCAAGGCTAACCAGCCCAATCCCCCATCCAGGACAAAACCCCAACTGAGGAGTAACTGCTAGGTATAGAATCCAAATTAAGCAGGTCAGGAAAATAGACAAAAGAAAAAAAGAAGAGAGAGAATCCAGATAAAAGTAGAGAAAAGAGTCAGAAGATCTCAGGAATTGAGGTGCCATATTCTTTAATATTTAACCAAAATAACAGAAGAGGGTGCTCTACAGTTGTGAACTAAGAAAAACTCTTAAATTATGCCTCCTTTCTACAAGTTCAGAAAATCTAATATTATGTAAATGTAAGTAGCAGAAAAGGATTGGAGTCAAATCCCATACAATTATTCAAAGAAAAAATAAGGAACAGAATAACAGCCCTGCAGACAATAAAAGCATGCCAGAGAAACACAGAGGAAAACTATAGCCTGGTATTTTGAAATGACAAGGGGTGGGGAGGGGAGATGGAATGGGATCCTACAGATTAGAGCAGATCTGAAAGACAAGGGAAGGGGAGGGGAGGGAGAGAGGCATTGGCAAACTGTAGTGTTTAGGAATGGGCGGCACAACTTCAAAGCAAAGTAAGGAGGTGATAAACACAGAAGCCAGGCTAGTGGTTGCTCACATAGGAGCAAGCAGAGCACTGTGTTTGTAAGCCAAGCAGGCTTACAGGGCAGTCAGTTTCTTTTAAAGGGAGTGTTTAAACGTGTTCATCTTTTAATTTCATTAACCTTTCATTTTGCCTTATGCTAAATATATATATATGTGTATAATGTTATTTTAACAACTAAAATCTTTTTTAAAGAGTGTTCATAGCAGTTCTTTTCCATAATTGCCCCAGAACGGAAACAACCCAAATTCCGTTGACAGGAGAATGCACGAATAAATTGCACTATGCAGATGATAGCCAATGTTATTCAGCAATAAAAATATTGTTCCAGTGACACTTAGAAACATAATATGGAATGGGAAAAAAAGCAAGTAGCAAAAAACTACATGCTCTATGGTACCTTTTTTATGAACCCCAGAAACCAAGCAAAACTAAACAGTATATTGTTCAGGGATACATATGCATGTGATTGTAAAAACTATACTTTAAAAAAACAAGGAAAAGATAAACCCGAAATTCATGGTAGTTTTTATTTCTAGGAAAGAAAGGAGGATGGGATAGGGGAGCTGCACATGAGTTTTTTCCTTAAGTTGTGTAGTGGGTTCACAGTGTACTTTTTATTATGATGCTTCATAATTTACAAATTTGTTTTATGTGAAGAGTTTATCGGATCTGCACACAAACAATAAAAATTAAAAATTTAATTCTCCCTTTCATAGTCCATTTGTTCATTCATTCAGTCCCTTGACAAATAGCTCTTGTGCGCCGACTATACACCAGGGCCTGTGCAAGGTTCCAGGATAGAGCAGTGAGCAGATGGACACCCTTGCTCTCCTCCCACAGCTCACAGCTCACAGGACTTATGATGCCACTGGGGATGGTGCCGAGAATGAAGTAGCTTTTTAAAAATCTACAGAAAGTAAGAGCCAGGACAATCTACAACCAGAACCATCAGCTTCAGGATAACTAGGAGATACCTTCTTGGTATCACTTGAAGGAGGTAATTTTTAAATTAAGGTAATGAAGATAGCCAACAGGAGACAGCAGGAGCAGCAGACAGGTACACCGAGACAGTGGTTCCCTACCCTGCCAATTCCATTCCATGAAGGAATTTTAATTTGCCTTTGGCAATATGATATACATACACATGCATACATGTGTGCGCACACACGCACAGAGATTATTCTGAAGTTTATTTCCCACATGTTTGAGTTAGGATCGCCTTTCATTTGTGTACTGATAGTGATGGTAGACAGTTGTTGGACTTTGTTATTGTTTAGGGAAGTATTGTTTTGTTTTTAATGTTCTTACTAAAATAAAGAGCTGGCAAATCCAAATCAATCTCTAAAAAATTCTTTATTATTCTAATTCTAAAAAATACTTTATTATTCAAATCCCAAAGTCTGTGAATCATGGCCCAGAGTCATGTTTGGACCCAATACTTTCTTTTTTTGAGAGAGAATGTAGGAAACTGAGCTCCACTGGGTGGTTAAAACCTCATTTGGATTCAGGAGTGACCTGGCTTGTCTCCAGCAGAGCACCACCCCATCAGTGGGGACTCCAGGCAGTTCTGCAGCTTATCTCAGTTCAGCTTCCTGACCCATAAGTGGGGATGAAAACCATTCCATAGGCTACCTTCAAGATTAAAGGAGATGATAATGCTGTCTGGCTTAATTCCTGGTGTGTGATAGTAAAAGCAGCAGTCTATGTGTGTAAGTGTGTATGCATGTACATATTACAAATACATCTGCTCCTGCAAGATGTCTCTGTTACAGAATCACCTGCAGGAAGGTTTACCTGAAGCTCCAGGGACCCTTCTGGGGACTGTGCTGTGTCTCAGGCCAAGTGTGTAATCTGCTAGTCCCTTCTCCATTCCGTATGCTGGTGTAGCCACCAATTGCCCTCATTTTCATTTTCCTCCACAATTTCTGCCACTTTCGCACAGTGCTTGTACCTCGTTTTCATTATCAATGTTTCCATCAAATCAACTCACTTTTTTCCTTGAATACATTAATTTTTAAAAGGTTCCTTGTAGAGAGGCAGCGTAGCACAAATGTTAAGAACACAGTCTGGACCCATGCTGCCCGGGTTTCAACACCACTTCTACCACTTCCTGACCTGATTTAAGCCCTCGTGCCTCAGTTTCCCCATCTTTAATATGAGCCTGAGTGTAGTTTGTACTGCAGAGATATATTAGGTTATTAGGTTATGAAAATCATAAGTGTTTCTCTTTGTTTTCTGTCTGTTTTCTTTTTTGTTTTTTTGTCAGCAGCCAGTATGAGGATCCAAACCCATGACCTAGGTGTTATAACACCATGCTTTAATCAATTGAGCTAACTGGCCAGCCCAAGAGTTTCTTTTAGTAAAGTGTTTAAACAACTCTTCCACAAAATAAGTGTTATATAGGTGTCTGCTAAATAAACATAATTTTTAACATAAATAAATGAAGTAACTAATTTCTAATGTAAAAAAACATATTTCTAATGTAAATGGAAAACCAGTATTACTTGCCATAAGACCTTAAAACAAATACAACCTTAAAATAAATAAAAACAAAATCATATTACTAAATTCTAGCTAGATATTAACCTGTTAAAATGCTTGGTGGAGACCTGCTCTCTCTTTCCAGAGAGAGGGAGGCTAGGGAAGTCTGAAGGACATGCCAGCACCAGACTGAGACTTGCTCTTCACTCATCCAGAAGACGTGAAAGAGAAGTGAAAGAAGAGTGACTGCCTTACTGTGCACCACGCTAAATCATCCCCAGGCCCACTAGGAGGAAGTTGCACATGTTCTGGAAAGTTCTGGAAAGGCCATTAAGATATAAAAAGTTGGGAAAGTGAGAGGTATCCCAAATAGCCCACATAAATGAAAAATGAAACCAGGCATTCCTGTGTAGATCTATTTATCACAAACACCCCTGGGTTGAGAGGGAAATATCTTACTGATAGGTTGGCTGTGATGCAGCAAATCTGTTTTCACTCTGAATTGAAGCTTCATTGTCCAAGGTGCTGCCAGGGTAGGAGTGCCACTCAACAAGCCTCCTTTCTGTCCTTGATCTGAGAGTGACTCAGCACTCCCTAGTAGGTGATTCCAGGTGACAGCCTATTGCCAACTTGCCTTCTATTCTTTCCCACACTCAGAGCTGGCTCTTAATTTTCATGCATTTATTCTGTAACCACCTGAGATGGACGGCTGGAGAGATGGATAATAGATTTGGGATGTTGGTGCCTCTGAACCTCCTGTCCGCATGACCCAGGTTACAAACACCTGTAAAGTGTCAGTCTCGGCAGGCCCTGATGGATGGGGTGAGGACCCCAGTGCATCCTCCCTCCACGAAAGGTCTAAGGAGGATGTTTAGAAAGCAGAGCTCCATCCCTGGAGGGAAGGTGCCACAGAGACATCAACACACAGTTCTGCATAATCAGTTCAACACCAGAATAGCAAAAATGGGAAGGGAAGATTAGAAAATAATTCAAATTTCATAGCACTGAGGGGTATGATGAAACAGGGCGTCGGGTGAAAGCATTAAGCCCGCAATCATTAACACCCTCATTTCACTCTTTCAAAACCTTGAGATCAAGGTAGAAAACAACATGCTTGCCTTTGGGAGAATTCTAAGTCTCCCCTGAAAGAAAGAGTGTCTACTTCTAAGGTTCTCTTTTTGAGGATTTGTGGCAGGAGAAGCCGTGAAAGTCAGCCACCTTGGGAGGGTGTCACCAATAATGAGCTGGGCCATTCACAGTTGGGCAATGCCCTAGTTAGCCCCCCTCTCAACCTGGGACATCTCTCTACAGGGCCCTTGTTGAGAAGGAAGCCCAAGTCCCTGAGAGGCTGGCAACCATCTCCCTCGAGGCTCCAGGCTTGATACTTGTGGTGGCACCAAGGGTGGCTTGGAAGCAGGGGGCACAGGAGCTTAGCACTCAGCAGTCTCTGTTGGTATCTTCCCTGCCCTCCCATTCCTTGTTTTATGTAATGTGCTTGGCAGGGGAAGCTTTGAGCCTGCCCCCCAATACTGCCACCTGCTCTCCCCACATTCCTGGGCAATAAGCCCAGCATTTGCCTTGGTTCCAACTTTCTCCTCTTCTGTCCTTGCGTTCCTCCCTCCTGCTCCTATTTTCCCACACTCGCTTCTGCATGTCCGTTTCTATTTTACAATGTTTAAAGACCCAGATGTGAGGATTTTTCCACTTCTACACGCCATATGATCAAATCCAAAAATCAGACATTGGGCTTTGACAAACGGGACTGAGTCTTGGAAACTGGAACTTCCCAGACAGTCCAGCACATAAGCGAGTCCTATGTGACTACTCGACGAAGTGACCCCAGACATTCAGAAGCCAGCTGAGAGGTTCTGTGTTGGCTTCCTGATGGAATCTGGCTTTGTATCCTGCTCACTCGAGAGAGGAAAGTGGTTTCAGACACCAGGCTCATCCTTCTAAGCCATGTCCTTTCCTCCTCCAAAGGCTGAGGTTCCCAGAAGCCTCCATGATTAACCGGCACCCAGCTTTGGTTTCATGTCCTCTCAACCTTCACAGCCAGGAGAGCATGCCTCATTAACCACGAAGGAGTGTGCCTATGCTGCCAGTGACAAGCGCTCCCTACCCCGGCCGAGCTGTGCTATGGATAGGCACTATGCCAAGCACTTGACAGACATCCCAGAATTCGGTCCTGACACCCCATGATGTAGGCACTAAGAGACTAATCTTACAGATGACGAAAATGGGGCTCACACTCAACTGCCCACAGTTATGTGGCTCCTTAAGGTCCCTGTGTCACTGCACCCACAGGATCCTCAAGAGGCTTTGATGGATCATTAAGCTTGTGTAAATTTGATTTAGGTATATATTGCCAAATTACCTCTACCCCAAAAATAATGTCCTGGGTTTCCTCATGCTCAGAAACACTGATGTACATCTGTCTGTGTTCATTTTGTATAATATCTGTTTTTTTCACAATCTAACAGCTAAAATATTTTTCATGTTTAAAACTGAAATACAGGGCTGGCCCCATGGCTCACTCGGGAGAGTGCGGTGGAGCTCCAAGGCCGCGGGTTCGGATCCTATATAGGGATGGCCAGTGCGCTCACTGGCTGAGCGTGGTGCAGACCACACTGTGCTGAGGGTTGTGATACCCTTACCGGTCAAAAAAAAAAAAAAAAACCGAAATACATGTGCATGGATAAAATATTCTTGAGAATAAATATATCAAGAATGTTTGCTAACAGAATTTTATGGTCAACAGTTTTCTAAAGGATTTAACACACAATTTCATTTGACTGAATTTAGATTTGAATATCGATACATAACATAATGTGAAAAACCTCTAAAATTTGAACCCATGCTGTTCAATATTGGCTGTAGAGACCTCAGACGAATTAACCTGTCTGAGCTTAGGTTTTCTTGTCTGTAAGAAGGGAACGAACATAATATCTATGTTCCAGGGTTGTGGAGGAGAGGAGATCAGATAAGGTCACATATACAAAAAGCCCACCACAGCCCTCATGAAACATTATTACTCCTGTCATTTCCTTCTCAAGGTTCCTTAAATAGGGAATACAAACTTATTTACATGTTCTTACTAAGTTCTTAAAAATTGATAATTTAGTCAAATCCAAATCATACATGTATGTAAAATAAAATTATCTACTGTGCATAAAATTATTTGAAAAGAATGACACAATAACTATCAACTGACATTTTATTTAACATGATATAGCGCTATAGTCTCTACACAAAGTGACCTTAACTGCTTCCAAATTCCCTCCCTACTTTTACTGCAACAAATCATATGGTGAAGGAAGACCTTCTTCAGGGTCATGCAACTCAGAAGGGCTTCTTGGGGATACATGCAGTATCTCTGAGGACTCTGGGGGAAAGTCTCAGTAATTGGCTTTAATGGGGCATTTTTCTCTACAGGATCTGTCCTGTCTCCCTTTTTTATGTGTCAAGTCCTCAATAGCTGAGACCACATCTTCTCTCTTTTTTTGTTTCTTGTTTTCTTTTGGCAGCTGGCCAGTACGGGGATCCTAATCCTTGACTTTGGTGTTGTAATATTGCACTCTAAGCAACTGAGCTAACGGGCCAGCGCTGCCTGTCTTTTGTATCCTACCCTCACATCTGTTTAAATAAATTTTAAACAGGTAGTGCATATCCCAAACTGTGTTGGGGCATGAAGAGAACATCAAAGCAGCAGAAATTGTGGTGCTGGTTGTGAGGCACAGACAATCTTGTCAGGCAATTTTTTCTTTTTTTTTTTTTTTTTTTTTTTTTTTTAAATTTTATTTTGTCGATATACATTGTAGCTGATTAATGCTCCCCATCACCAAAACCTCCCTCCCTCCCCCCTCCCCCCCTCCCCCCCAACAATGTCCTTTCTGTTTGTTTGTTGTATCAACTTCAAATAATTGTGGTTGTTATATCTTCTTCCTCCCCGCCCCCCGGTTTGTGTGTGTATGTGTGTATGTGTGTGTGTGAATTTATATATTAATTTTTAGCTCCCTCCAATAAGTGAGAACATGTGGTATTTCTCTTTCTGTGCCTGACTTGTTTCACTTAATATAATTCTCTCAAGGTCCATCCATGTTGTTGCAAATGGCAGTATTTCATTCGTTTTTATAGCTGAGTAGTATTCCATTGTGTAGATGTACCACATTTTCCGTATCCACTCATCTGATGATGGGCATTTGGGCTGGTTCCAACTCTTGGCTATTGTAAAGAGTGCTGCGATGAACATTGGGGAACAGGTATACCTTCGACTTGATGATTTCCATTCCTCTGGGTATATTCCCAACAGTGGGATGGCTGGGTCGTATGGTAGATCTATTTGCAATTGTTTAAGGAACCTCCATACCATTTTCCATAGAGGCTGCACCATTTTGCAGTCCCACCAACAATGTATGAGAGTTCCTTTTTCTCCGCAGCCTCGCCAGCATTTATCGTTCATAGTCTTTTGGATTTTAGCCATCCTAACTGGGGTTAGATGGTATCTCAATGTGGTTTTGATTTGCATTTCCCGGATGCTGAGTGATGTTGAGCATTTTTTCATATGTCTGTTGGCCATTTGGATATCTTCCTTAGAGAAATGCCTACTTAGCTCTTTTGCCCATTTTTTAATTGGGTTGCTTGTTTTCTTCTTGTAAAGTTGTTTGAGTTCCTTATATATTCTGGATATTAATCCTTTGTCAGATGTATATTTTGCAAATATTTTCTCCCACTCTGTTGGTTGTCTTTTAACTCTTTTAATTGTTTCTTTTGCTGTGCAGAAGCTTTTTAGTTTGATATAATCCCATTTGTTTATTTTTCCTTTGGTTGCCCGTGCTTTTGGGGTCGTATTCATGAAGTCTGTGCCCAGTCCTATTTCCTGAAGTGTTTCCCCTATGTTTTCTTTAAGAAGTTTTATTGTCTCAGGGTGTATATTTAAATCCTTAATCCATTTTGAGTTGATTTTAGTATATGGTGAGAGGTATGGATCTAGTTTCATTCTCCTGCATATCGATATCCAGTTATCCCAGCACCACTTGCTGAAGAGGCAGTCCCTTCCCCAGTGAATAGGTTTGGTGCCTTTGTCAAAGATCAGATGGCAGTAAGTGTGTGGGTTGATTTCTGGATTCTCTATTCTATTCCATTGGTCAGTGTGTCTGTTTTTATGCCAGTACCATACTGTTTTGGTTATTATAGCTTTGTAGTATAGCTTAAAGTCAGGTAGTGTTATGCCTCCAGCTTTATTTTTTTTGCTGAGCATTGCTTTGGCTATTCGTGGTCTTTTATTGTTCCATATAAATGTCTGAATAGTTTTTTCCATTTCTGAGAAAAATGTCTTTGGAAGTTTGATGGGGATTGCATTGAATTTGTATATCACTTTGGGTAGTATGGACATTTTCACTATGTTGATTCTTCCAATCCAAGAGCATGGAATATCTTTCCATCTTCTTGTATCCTCTCTAATTTCTCTCAGCAGTGGTTTGTAGTTCTCATTATAGAGATTTTTCACCTCCTTGGTTAACTCAATTCCTAAGTATTTTATTTTTTTGGTGGCTATTGTAAATGGGCAGGCTTTCTTGATTTCTCCTTCTGCATGTTCACTATTGGAGAAAAGAAATGCTACTGATTTTTGTGTGTTGATTTTGTATCCTGCTACTGTGCTGAAATCATTTATCAATTCCAACAGTTTTTTTGTAGAGGTTTTAGGCTGTTCGATATATAGGATCATGTCATCTGCAAACAGGGACAGTTTGACTTCATCTTTTCCAATCTGGATGCCCTTTATTTCCTTCTCTTCTCTGATTGCTCTGGCTAGTACTTCCAACACTATGTTGAATAGGAGTGGTGAGAGTGGGCATCCTTGTCTAGTGCCTGTTCTTAAAGGAAAAGCTTTCAGCTTTTCCCCATTCAGGATGATATTGGCAGTGGGTTTGTCATATATGGCTTTAATTATGTTGAGATACTTTCCCTCTATACCTAACTTATTGAGGGTCTTTGTCATGAATGAGTGCTGAACTTTATCAAACGCTTTTTCAGCATCTATCGAGATGATCATATGGTCCTTGTGTTTGAGTTTATTAATATGGTGTATCACATTTATTGATTTGCGTATGTTGAACCAACCTTGCATCCCTGGGATGAATCCCACTTGATCGTGATGAATAATTTTTCGTATGTGTTGCTGTATTCTGTTTGCTAGTATTTTAGTGAGGATTTTTGCATCTATATTCATCAAGGATATCGGCCTGTAGTTTTCTTTTTTGGTTATATCTTTACCTGGTTTTGGTATCAGGATGATGTTTGCTTCATAGAATGAGTTTGCGAGATTTGCGTCCGTTTCAATCTTTTGGAATAGTTTGTAAAGAATCGGTGTCAATTCCTCTTTGAATGTTTGGTAAAATTCTGCTGTGAATCCATCTGGTCCTGGGCTTTTCTTTGTTGGGAGCCTTCTGATAACAGCTTCAATCTCCTTTATTGTTATTGGTCTGTTCAGATTTTCTACGTCTTCACGGTTCAGTTTTGGGAGCTTGTGTGTGTCCAGAAATTTATCCATTTCCTCCAGATTTTCAAATTTGTTGGCGTACAGTTGTTTATAGTAGTCTCGAATGATTCCTTGTATTTCAGATGAATCAGTTGTAATATCGCCTTTTTCATTTCTAATTTTTGTTATTTGAGTCTTCTCTCTTCTTTTTTTTGTTAGCCATGCTAATGGTTTGTCAATTTTATTTATCTTTTCAAAAAACCAACTTTTTGATTCGTTGATCTTTTGAATTGTTTTTTGGTTTTCAATTTCATTCAGTTCTGCTCTGATCTTAATGATTTCTTTCCGTCTGCTAACTTTAGGATTGGATTGTTCTTGTTTTTCTAGTTCTTTAAGGTGAAGTGTTAGGTTGTTCACTTGCCATCTTTCCATTCTTCTGAAGTGAGCATTTAATGCAATAAATTTTCCCCTCAATACTGCTTTTGCAGTATCCCACAGGTTTTGGTATGATGTATCATTGTTTTCATTAGTTTCAATAAACTTTTTGATTTCCTGCTTGATTTCTTCTTGGACCCATATGTCATTAAGTAGAATGCTGTTTAATTTCCATGTGTTTGTATAGTTTCCAGAGTTTTGTTTGTTATTAATTTCTAGTTTTAATCCATTGTGGTCTGAGAAGATACATGGGATAATTCCAATTTTTTTGAATTTACTGAGACTTGATTTGTGACCTAATATGTGATCTATCCTGGAGAATGATCCATGTGCTGATGAGAAGAATGAATATTCTGAGGTTGTTGGATGGAATGTTCTGTAGATATCTGCCAATTCCAATTGGTCTAGAGTCTTGTTTAGATCTTGTGTTTCTCTACTGATTCTTTGCCTAGATGATCTGTCTAATATTGACAGTGGAGTGTTCAGGTCCCCTGCTATTATGGTATTAGTGTCTATTTCCTTCTTTAGGTCTAATAGAGTTTGTTTTATAAATCTGGCTGCTCCAACATTGGGTGCGTACATATTTATGATTGTTATGTCTTCTTGATGGATCAGTCCTTTTATCATTAAGTAGTGTCCCTCATTGTCTCTTTTTATGGTTTTTAGTTTAAAGTCTATTTTGTCAGATATAAGAATAGCCACTCCAGCTCGTTTTTCTTTTCTGTTTGCATGGTAAATCTTTTTCCATCCTTTCACTCTTAGTCTGTGTGAATCTTTATGGGTGAGGTGGGTCTCTTGTAGGCAGCATATAGTTGGGTCCTGTTTTTTGATCCAGTCAGCCAGTCTGTGTCTTTTAATTGGGGAATTTAAGCCTTTAACATTAAGAGTTGTTATTGAAAGGTGTTGATTTATTCCTAGCATTTTATTGGTTGTTTGGTTGTCTTAGGTGTCTTTTGTTCCTTGCTTTCTGATTTACTGTTTGGTTTCTTTGTTTGTTGGTTCCTTAGGTTGTAGATAGTGTTTTTGTTAGCTTGTTTTCTCTTCATGAATGCCATTTTTATTGTACTAGCGGGTTTAGATTTTTCTTAGGTTTTTATGGCAGTGGTAGTTATTTTTCAGGAACCAAACCCAGTACTCCCTTGAGGATTTCTTGTAAGGGTGGTCTTGTGGTAGTGAACTCCCGCAGTTTTTGTTTGTCTGAGAAATATACTATTTGCCCCTCATTTCGGAAGGATAGCCTTGCAGGGTAGAGTATTCTTGGCTGGCAATCTTTGTCTTTTAGTATTTTGAAAATATCATCCCATTCCTTTCTAGCTTTTAGGGTTTGTGATGAAAAGTCTGATGTTAACCTGATTGGGGCTCCCTTATAGGTGATTTGACGCTTCTCTCTTGCAGCTTTTAAGATTCTCTCTTTGTCTCTGAGTTTTGCCAATTTGACTATGACATGTCTTGGAGAAGGCCTTTTTGGGTTGAATACGTTTGGAGATCGTTGAGCTTCCTGGATCTGAAGATCTGTGATTTTTCCTATACCTGGGAAGTTTTCTGCCACTATTTTTTTGAATATGTTTTCAATGGAATCTCCATTTTCTTCCCCTTCTGGAATACCCATGACTCGGATATTTGAGCGCTTGAGGTTGTCTGATATCTCTCTCAGATTTTCTTCCATGTCCTTGATTCTTTTTTCTTTCTTTTTGTCTGCTTGTGTTATTTCAAACAGCCCATCTTCAAGTTCAGAGGTTCTCTCTTCAACTTCGACAAGCCTGCTGGTTAAACTCTCCGTTGTGTTTTTTATTTCGCTGAATAACTTCTTCAGTTCAGCAAGTTCTGCTACATTTTTTTTCAGGACATTGATTTCCTTGTATATTTCCTCTTTCAGATCCTGTATACTTTTCCTCATTTCATCATGATGTCTAGCTGAGTTTTCTTGTATCTCATTCAGTTTCCTTAGAATTATCACTCGAAATTCCTTGTCAGTTATTTCAAGGGCTTCTTGTTCTATAGGATCTAGAGTATGAGATTTATTAACTTTTGGTGGTGTACTTTCTTGATTTTTTGTATTTCTGGTGTCTTTTTTTTGGTGTTTATTCATTGTTGCAGGGGGTTTCACAGTCCACCGGTTTAAGACTAATGACTAACTAGGATGTTGCTGTGGTTGCCAATTTGGTATGGCTCCCGCCGTGACTGCTCAGTTGGCCTCTAGTGTCTTGTGTGTGTGGTTGCCTCGGGTCTTGGGCTTCTCCGGGGATCCACCTTTCTGGTCAGCTTGTACTCTGCTGGGCTGGTGGATCACGTACCACAGGGTGTGTGATCTCTGTTGAGCTTTCACTTTCTGTACAGGACTTCTCCCCTTTCCGTGTGCTCTGGCCCAGGCTGTTAGATCGTGCAGTGGCGACCCCACCGGGTGTGTGGTTTCTGTCGAGACTCCGCCTCCCTGGCCGCACGTCACCCCCCTCTGTGAACACTGTGCTGGGCTGGGGCGTGTCTTCTGCACCCCTCGTCTATCAGCTGGGCCTTCAAGACCCTGCTCAGCACCGCCTCGCCCAGGAAGTCTACCAGGTTTCTGCTAGGCACAGACGACCGGTCTCTCTGGGTGCCTTTGTAGCACTGTGTAGATCTTTCTCGGGTCTTGTTCACCTTTGTATCCCCCCAGTATAAACCGAGTCTAGTGCCCGCCTGCAGCCTGCTCTCCGGCAGGTTCAAGCGGACCTGGGAACTCTCCTACCGCACTATTCCCAACCAGAAATTCGTTAGGCTTTTTTCCAAACTGGTGGTCGCAGAGATGGTATCTGCCTCCCAGTAACAGGAAGTTTACCGGGGCCAGAGTCCAGGGTGTGGTGGAGTGACAGTCGGCCCGCCCGTACTTCCTAGCCCTCCCAAAACTGGTCGGGACGCCCCACCCCCCCAGCCCTGCCAGAGAACCGTGGAGGGAGTGGGAGAGGAGGTCGGCCCGCAGGGTCCGGAAAGCCCCGCGCCAGGCCAAGCAAATGGGCTCAGTGATGGCCGAGCGGGGCGGAGCTGCCCGCACCTGGGAAAATGGAGGCAGCACCGGGGCAAGGAGTGGCCTGGTGGTGCAGGCGGAAGCCGCGTGGGCATCCACCCCCCGAACAGAGCTTTGCCAGGGATCACTCACAGTGCTGTGCCAGGTCGGGCGCTCGCTCTGTCTCTGGTTTGTTGCCTTCCGTGTTCTCGGCGCTGCCGCCTCGGGCTGTTCAGTCGCGGCGCCGCTCGGGCGCTCCCAGGAGTCTTCTTTAATGCCGGCCTGAAACCTCGAATCCTGGATAGGGCAGCTGGCCGCCTTCAGTGCGGCCCCAGCCTCCGGGATCCTGGCTGCATCCACAGCAGCCCTGGCGCCGTGTTCCCTGTTTCAAGACTCGCTTTTGCAGCTAAGAATCAGTTCTTTTCCTGCTCCACACTTCAAAGCTGTTGCCTGTAAATGAGGCAGCCTCTCCTGCCGGGGGCAAAGTGGCGTTGAGCCCCCACGACCGGCCAGCAGCAGCAGTCCTCCCTTAAGAGATGGCCAGAGCCTTGTCAGGCAATTTTGACAGAGGTTGAGTTATCTGGATATTATAGCTGGTATCTGAATTTCCTAATGTAAGTTTCAGAATGCCCAGCAACTTTTAGAAGAGTATATGATACAAAAGGAAAAGCTAATCCACTCATTCATACACAAATAGATCCATACAAATAGATCCACAAATAAATAGATCCATTTATTAATTACCATTATGTGTTAGACAGTGGAGGTACAACAGTGAATAAGACCTGACCCCCAAACTCAGGAAGAGTCCCATCTTGTGGAGAAGATCAACATATAAAAAAGCAAGTGCTATAATAGACTGGCCAGGACATAGTGAAGACCCAGAGGAGAGCATACTTGAGTGTACTGGCAGTGAGGTGGGAGGGGTGGAATAGAAAAGACCTTAGGGAAGAGGTGATGCTTGGCAGTGTCTCCCAAGGTAAATCCCAGTCTGGTGCACAGAGTGTGAGGTACTTCACACAGAGACCAGAGGGAGAGGTCTGAGGTATGTGGCAGCATGGTGTGCCAGAGACAATAGTTGGAGGGGCCGGGGGGGGGGGCTGTGGGACATAGGAGGGGGTTGCCAAATCACATAGCAAGAGAAAAGGTTGGCGATGTAGCTAGAGATTAAATCAAGGATGTCCCCAATGCCCTGCTGGAGTGTACACTTTATCCTGAAGGAAACAGGGACCCATCAGATGGTTTTAAACAGAAAAGGACATAGTCAGACTTGCATTTTTAGTTATGTATTTATGTATTTCTTTCTTTATTTAGGTGGCTGGCCAGTACAGGGATCCAAACCCTTGACCTTGGTGTTATAACACGGTGCTTTAGCCAACTGAACTAGCCAGCCAGCCCCAGACTTGCATTTTTAAAAAATCATTCTGGCGGCAAGTGTGAAGGATGGATTGGATGGATGAGAGGCTGCATGTAAGGACACCAGACAGGAAAGTGTCTTAGTGGTCAAGATGAGAAATGATGAGGGCCCAAACCAGGGCAAGGGCAGTTGAAAGAGAAAGGGAGAGCATCCTTGTGAGATGTTAATTCTAGCAATTCTGAGCTGACTTGTGTGGATGAGGTACCCAAGTGGTGAAAGGCAGTGAAGGATATCACTCTCTCCAGCTACAACAGGATTTTTTTCTAGTGTCCCTGTCAAGTATAAGGAAACTCCTTTACCCTTGAAGTCCCTCCTGATGTTGGTTATGGCAGGCTCCATCACTTACTAGCTGGGTAACCTTGGGCAGCTCACTTTACCTCATAGGGCCTCCCTCCCACACTTGTGAAATGGAGAGACCTACCTCACAGGGTGGGTCTGAGCATTAGGGAGTAAATATACACAAAGTGCTTTAGCAAAGCCTGCAGCATAAGCACTGGTAAATGCTGGCTGTTATTACACCTGGCTCAGCCTCTCTTCTATGGCTTAGCTTGTCCTGCAGAGCTGCTGAACTTTACTGTGGGAAAAATACTCAGAATTCTGAAATATGGCTTTTGTCCCTCATGAAAGGTCTACATGATGGGAGTGACCGCTAGACAGGAAGCAGGCACTGGCACACTGAGTCCTCACCATGTCAGTTACAGGTCTTTTTAACACAGGGGCGCAACCCAAGATCCGCCCCCCGCCCAGCCACCCCTGTGCCCAGACGTGTGCAGACCTCGGAGAGTTATCGGAAAGGATAGCTAATAATACCTTTTTTGATAAGAAGTCAGATACACATTTGACAAAAAGGGAAATCTTGGTTTTTGTTCAGAACAACAAAAGAGAATATGACATTGAAGATCTGTGAAGGAGACATGATGTTTGTTCAAAGACATTAAGGATCTTTTCGATTACATGAGTTTTTCACTGAATAAATTCCTAACTCACATGAAGTTTTGTTGGCTATGAAGGCAACTGATTTCCTCAAAAGTCTTTCTAGAAACAATAAACTTCTCCTCACTCCTGAAGGAAAAGGTCAGA
The DNA here is from genome assembly GCF_027409185.1 of Cynocephalus volans. Lineage (NCBI taxonomy): Eukaryota > Metazoa > Chordata > Mammalia > Dermoptera > Cynocephalidae > Cynocephalus > Cynocephalus volans. Next base: position 198,356,017 of record NC_084460.1, on the reverse strand, counting down.
TTTGGACAAATTGTTTTGTTTTGTTTTGTCTTTTAATAAAATAGCATTGCTCTTAGCTAAATTACAATTTCATATAGTAATAGAGTTGTTCTTCCATGGGTTAAGTTGGGAGAGTTATTTGGACTGTATATATGTTACCTTCAAACATTCAAAAACGAGGGCCCCAAACTCATCAATGGTGACAGAAATCAGAGCAGTGGCGGGTGACAATGGAAGGGCAGGGAGGGAACTGAAATGGGCACGAAGGAGATTTCGGGCATGTTCTGTGTCTTAGTTGGAAGGTGGGCTGCATGTCTGTCAAAACTCAAAGAACTGTACGCTTAAGATCTTTGCATTTTACTATATGTAAATTATACTCCAATTGTTAGAAAGGAAGGGAGCAAGCAAGCAGATTTCTAGTTAAATGTGATAGACTGACCCTGCTCAGTTACTTCATCTCCTCTGGAAACCCCAACTAAGAAGAGAGTACGAGATCATATAGATATAAACCCATGAAGATAGGAAAGACCTGGACCGAAGACGTCCAGGAAAAGAGAGTTGATCCAATTTTTGAACATGGAAAGTAGATGGAGGAATAGTAATTCACAGAGTTGAAGAAGCTCTAACTCAAATGCTGACAGAAAGCTGACAAACCCACCAGAAGCCACCTTGTCACTCTCAGAAGCCCAGGAGGCCCAGGCCTTTCCTGGGCAGGAGACTGGGTAGTCAGTTACTCTCTGGACTCCAGGACCTGGAGACCAGTGGAGTAAAAGGTACATCTCAGGGCTCAAGTAGGATCCAAGCCTCTTCCCTGACCCTGCTCTCAGAAGGTCCCCCCCAACAAAAAAAAAAGAGGGCTGTTCTGTGGAGAACTGAATAACTCCTGAAAAAATGCCCTCAGATTTTAACATTTAGGACCCTCCAACAAAATGATTATATATTAGTCAAGGTAGTCTAGGTTATGCCGTGGTAATAAATGAATTCCCAAGTCTCAGTGGCTTGACATCATTACAGTTTATTTCTCCCTCCTCCATCCAATGAAAGACAGGTGGCTCTCCAGGGCAGCATCCCCTGTCCTCCATGCAAGGCCTCAGCTGTCCAGGCTGCCCCATCTCCTGGTTCTGTCATCCAGTATGTCGCATCCATGGCTGACAAGGAAGGAGAAGAGAGAATGCTCCTGCACTGGCTCATAAATGCTTCATTCAGTAGAGCTAGTACCATGGTCCAATGTGCCTGCAAGGACGCTAGGAAAGGTGGGAAGCACGTGTGGTCAGTGAGCATCTGTGGCAAGAGCTGGCTGGGCCCCCTGTCCCCCTGCAGTGCACCTGCTCCCCCAACCCCAGCTTCTGTGCCTCTCTCCTAGTACACAAGCAGACCAGGTTCAACCGACATTTGAGAAAAACTTCCAACTGCAAAAGTGGTGACCAAAACAAACAAAGAGGGAAAGAGGACCCAGAGAAACAAAGGTAATGCAGGAAGTAGATGAAAATTTAAAAGAATATGATAATAATCTGCAGGTCCCACCCAAGCAGGGAGAGCTTTTCAGCACCTCAAGCTTAAATTTAAAGAGATGGACATTTGAGGAATGCCTCTACCATGCAAGAAAGAAACCAGAACAAACTGGGACAAGGACCCCAGAGGAAACAGAGACAATTCAAGAAGCAGAATAAAACATTTAAATAAAACAATTAACATCTTTAGAGAGAAAAGGGAAGATATTATACCCATAAAATAAGAAAAAGATACCCTAAAAAATGGAGAACTAGAAAGAAATTGAAAATATGATAGCAGAAATATTTACTAAGCAATAGAAAAATAGGAAGATAACACTTAGTAAATTTCCCAGAAAGGAAAACCAAGACAAAAGATAAAATCTTTAAAGGTGCAATCCAAGAAGTCCAACATCTGGGTAATAGGAATGCCAGAAACACAGAAAACAGAAGAAAGAGATAATCAAAGAACCTGGTCAAGAACATTTTGCAAAACTGAAAGACATGAGTTTCCAGATTACAAACGTCCACCAAATACCCAGCCCAAAGACTCACCCTCATCAAAGTGCATTTCAGCACATCTGGCATAAAGAGAATATCTTAAAAGTTTTTAGAAAGAAAAGATAATTTACATACAAGGAAATAAAAATTAGAATGGCACTGGCCCCCTCAAGAGCTTCCCATAAGCTAAAAAGTAATGGAATAATGCCTTCAAAATTCTGAGCAAAGATGTTTTCAACCTAGAATTCAATGCCCACCAACAGTGTTTAAGAGAAAAACAAAGACATTTTCAACCATTTCAAAACACGTACCTTCTATACACCCCATTCTTAGGAAACTACTACAATCTATGCACATTCACAAGTAAGTGGAACAAGAAAGAAAAAGATAAAGGATTCAGGAAACCAAGAACGAAGCAAGGAAGGGAAGCCCCAGGATGATGGCAATGGGAGGTCCCAATATAATAGTTTTACAGCAGACCTAAGGAGCAACCCGCCCAGATTAGAGCAGGAGAGTGGTTTCTAGAAGGTGAGAGCTATCTGATATGCTTCAACAGTTGGAAAAAATCTAATTTATTTTTATTTATTTTTATTTTTTTTATTATTTTTAATTTTATTTTGTCGATATACATTGTGGCTGATTATTGCTCCCCATCACCAAAACCCCCCTCCCCTCTCCCTCCCCCCTCCCCCCCAACAATGTCCTTTCTGTTTGCTTGTCGTATCAACTTCAAGTAATTGTGGTTGTTATATCTTCTCCCCCCCCCCCGGTTTTGTGTGTGTGTGTGTGTGTGAATTTATATATTAATTTTTAGCTCCCACCAATAAGTGAGAACATGTGGTATTTCTCTTTCTGTGCCTGACTTGTTTCACTTAATATAATTCTCTCAAGGTCCATCCATATTGTTGCAAATGGCAGTATTTCATTCGTTTTTATAGCTGAGTAGTATTCCATTGTGTAGATGTACCACATATCCCGTATCCACTCATCTGATGATGGACATTTGGGCTAGTTCCAACTCTTGGCTATTGTAAAGAGTGCTGCGATGAACATTGGGGAACAGGTATACCTTTGACTTGATGATTTCCATTCCTCTGGGTATATTCCCAACAGTGGGATAGCTGGGTCATATGGTAGATCTATCTGCAATTGTTTGAGGAACCTCCATACCATTTTCCATAGAGGCTGCACCATTTTGCAGTCCCACCAACAATGTATGAGAGTTCCTTTTTCTCCGCAACCTCGCCAGCATTTATCGTTCATAGTCTTTTGGATTTTAGCCATCCTAACTGGGGTGAGATGGTATCTCAGTGTAGTTTTGATTTGCATTTCCCAGATGCTGAGTGATGTTGAGCATTTTTTCATATGTCTGTTGGCCATTTGTATATCTTCCTTAGAGAAATGCCTACTTAGCTCTTTTGCCCATTTTTTAATTGGGTTGCTTGTTTTCTTCTTGTAAAGTTGTTTGAGTTCCTTATATATTCTGGATATTAATCCTTTGTTAGATGTATATTTTGCAAATATTTTCTCCCACTCTGTTGGTTGTCTTTTAACTCTGTTAATTGTTTCTTTTGCTGTGCAGAAGCTTTTTAGTTTGATATAATCCCATTTGTTTATTTTTCCTTTGGTTGTCCGTGCTTTTGGGGTCGTATTCATGAAATCTGTGTCCAGTCCTATTTCCTGAAGTGTTTCTCCTATGTTTTCTTTAAGAAGTTTTATTGTTTCAGGGTGTATATTTAAATCCTTAATCCATTTTGAGTTGATTTTAGTATACGGTGAGAGGTATGGATCTAGTTTCATTCTCCTGCATATGGATATCGAGTTATCCCAGCACCATTTGCTGAAGAGGCAGTCCCTTCCCCAGTGAATAGGCTTGTAAGTGGCAGTAAGTGTGTGGGTTGATTTCTGGATTCTCTATTCTATTCCATTGGTCAGTGTGTCTGTTTTTATGCCAGTACCATACTGTTTTGGTTATTATAGCTTTGTAGTATAGCTTAAAGTCAGGTAGTGTTATGCCTCCAGCTTTATTTTTTTTGCTCAGCATTGCTTTGGCTATGCGTGGTCTTTTATTGTTCCATATAAATGTCTGGATAGTTTTCTCCATTTCTGAGAAAAATGTCTTTGGAATTTTGATGGGGATTGCATTGAATTTGTATATCACTTTGGGTAGTGTGGATATTTTCACTATGTTGATTCTTCCAATCCAAGAGCATGGGATATCTTTCCATCTTCTTGTATCCTCTCTAATTTCTCTCAGCAGTGGTTTGTAGTTCTCATTATAGAGATTTTTCACCTCCTTGGTTAACTCAATTCCTAAGTATTTTATTTTTTTGGTGGCTATTGTAAATGGGCAGGCCTTCTTGATTTCTCGTTCTGCATGTTCACTATTGGAGAAAAGAAATGCTACTGATTTTTGTGTGTTGATTTTGTATCCTGCTACTGTGCTGAAATCATTTATCAATTCCAACAGTTTTCTTGTCGAGGTTTTAGGCTGTTCGATATATAGGATCATGTCATCTGCAAACAGGGACAGTTTGACTTCATCTTTTCCAATCTGAATGCCCTTTATTTCCTTCTCTTCTCTGATTGCTCTGGCTAGTACTTCCAACACTATGTTGAATAGGAGTGGTGAGAGTGGGCATCCTTGTCTAGTTCCTGTTCTTAAAGGAAAAGCTTTCAGCTTTTCCCCATTCAGGATGATATTGGCATTGGGTTTGGCATATATGGCTTTAATTATGTTGAGATACTTTCCCTCTATACCTAACTTATAGAGGGTCTTTGTCATGAATGAGTGCTGAACTTTATCAAATTCATCTATAGAGATGATCATATGGTCCTTGTGTTTGAGTTTATTAATATGGTGTATCACATTTATTGGTTTGCGTATGTTGAACCAACCTTGCATCCCTGGGATGAATCCCACTTGATCGTGATGGATAATTTTACGTATGTGTTGCTGTATTCTGTTTGCTAGTATTTTAGTGAGGATTTTTGCATCTATATTCATCAAGGATATCGGCCTGTAGTTTTCTTTTTTGGTTATATCTTTACCTGGTTTTGGTATCAGGATGATGTTTGCTTCATAGAATGAGTTTGCGAGATTTGCGTCCGTTTCAATCTTTTGGAATAGTTTGTAAAGAATTGGTGTCAATTCCTCTTTGAATGTTTGGTAAAATTCTGCTGTGAATCCATCTGGTCCTGGGCTTTTCTTTGTTGGGAGCCTTCTGATAACAGCTTCAATCTCCTTTATTGTTATTGGTCTGTTCAAATTTTCTACGTCTTCATGGTTCAGTTTTGGGAGCTTGTGTGTGTCCAGAAATTTATCCATTTCCTCCAGATTTTCAAATTTGTTGGCATATAGTTGTTTATAGTAGTCTCGAATGATTCCTTGTATTTCAGATGAATCAGTTGTAATATCGCCTTTTTCATTTCTAATTTTTGTTATTTGAGTCTTCTCTCTTCTTTTTTTTGTTAGCCATGCTAATGGTTTGTCAATTTTATTTATCTTTTCAAAAAAACAACTTTTTGATTCATTGATCTTTTGAATTGTTTTTCGGTTTTCAATTTCATTCAGTTCTGCTCTGATGTTAATGATTTCTTTCCGTCTGCTAACTTTAGGTTTGGATTGTTCTTGTTTTTCTAGTTCTTTAAGGTGAAGTGTTAGGTTGTTCACTTGCCATCTTTCCATTCTTCTGAAGTGAGCGTTTAATGCAATAAATTTTCCCCTCAATACTGCTTTTGCAGTATCCCACAGGTTTTGGTATGATGTATCATCGTTTTCATTAGTTTCAATAAATTTTTTGATTTCCTGCTTGATTTCTTCTTGGACCCATATGTCATTAAGTAGAATGCTGTTTAATTTCCATGTGTTTGTATAGTTTCCAGAGTTTCGTTTGTTATTAATTTCTAGTTTTAATCCATTGTGGTCTGAGAAGATACATGGGATAATTCCAATTTTTTTGAATTTATTGAGACTTTATTTGTGACCTAATATGTGATCTATCCTGGAGAATGATCCATGTGCTGATGAGAAGAATGAATATTCTGAGGTTGTTGGATGGAATGTTCTGTAGATATCTGCCAATTCCAATTGGTCTAGAGTCTTGTTTAGATCTTGTGTTTCTCTGCTGATTCTTTGCCTAGATGATCTGTCCAATATTGACAGTGGGGTGTTCAGGTCCCCTGCTATTATGGTATTAGTGTCTATTTCCTTCTTTAAGTCTAATAGAGTTTGTTTTATAAATCTGGCTGTTCCAACATTGGGTGCATACATATTTATGATGGTTATGTCTTCTTGATGGATCAGTCCTTTTATCATTGTAAATGAGTACTTTTTATCATTGTAAATCAGTCCTTTTATCATTGTAAATGAGTACATAAGTAGTGTCCCTCATTGTCTCTTTTTATGGTTTTTAGTTTAAAGTCTATTTTGTCAGATATAAGAATAGCTACTGCAGCTCGTTTTTCTTTTCTGTTTGCATGGTAAATCTTTTTCCATCCTTTCACTCTTAGTCTGTGAATCTTTATGGGTGAGGTGGGTCTCTTGTAGGCAGCATATAGTTGGGTCCTCCTTTTTGATCCAGTCAGCCAGTCTGTGTCTTTTGATTGGGGAATTTAAGCCTTTTACATTAAGAGTTGTTATTGAAAGGTGTTGATTTATTCCTAGCATTTTATTGGTTGTTTGGTTGTCTTAGGTGTCTTTTGTTCCTTGCTTTCTGATTGACTGTTTGGTTTCTGTGTCTGTTGGTTCCTTAGGTTGTAGATAGCATTTTTGTTTGCTTGTTTTCTCTTCATGAATGCCATTTTTATTATACTAGTGGGTATTGATTTTTCTTGGGTTTTTATGGCAGTGGTAGTTATTTTTCAGGAACCAAACCCAGTACTCCCTTGAGGATTTCTTGTAAGGGTGGTCGTGTGGTAGTGAACTCCCGCAGTTTTTGTTTGTCTGAGAAATATACTATTTGCCCTTCATTTCGGAAGGATAGCCTTGCAGGGTAGAGTATTCTTCGCTGGCAATCTTTGTCTTTTAGTATTTTGAAAATATCATCCCATTCCTTTCTAGCTTTTAGGGTTTGTGATGAAAAGTCTGATGTTAGCCTGATTAGGGCTCCCTTATAGGTGATTTGACGCTTCTCTCTTGCAGCTTTTAAGATTCTCTCTTTGTCTCTGAGTTTTGCCAATTTGACTATGACATGTCTCGGAGAAGGCCTTTTTGGGTTGGATACGTTTGGAGATCGTTGAGCTTCCTGGATCTGAAGATCTGTGATTTTTCCTATACCTGGGAAATTTTCTGCCACTATTTTGTTGAATATGTTTTCAATGCAATCTCCATTTTCCTCCCCTTCTGGAATACCCATGACTCGGATATTTGAGCGCTTAAGGTTGTCTGATATCTCTCTCAGATTTTCTTCAATGTCCTTGATTCTTTTTTCTTTCTTTTTGTCTGCTTGTGTTATTTCAAACAGCCCATTTTCAAGTTCAGAGGTTCTCTCTTCAACTTCGACAAGCCTGCTGGTTTAACTCTCCGTTGTGTTTTTTATTTCGCTGAATAACTTCTTCAGTTCAGCAAGTTCTGCTACATTTTTTTTCAGGACATTGATTTCCTTGTACATTTCCTCTTTCAGATCCTGTATACTTTTCCTAATTTCATCATGATGTCTAGCTGAGTTTTCTTGTATCTCATTCAGTTTCCTTAGAATTATCACTCGAAATTCCTTGTCAGTCATTTCAAGGGCTTCTTGTTCTATAGGATCTAGAGTTTGAGATTTATTAACTTTTGGTGGTGTACTTTCTTGATTTTTTGTATTTCTGGTATCTTTTTTTTGGTGTTTATTCATTGTGGCAGGGGGTTTCACAGTCCACCGGTTTAAGAATAATGACTAACTAGGATGTTGCTGTGGTCGCCAATTTTGTATGGCTCCCTCCGTGACTGCTCCGTTGGCCTCTAGTGCCTTGTGTGTGTGGTTGCCTCGGGTCTTGGGCTTCTCCGGGGAGCCACCTTTCTGGTCAGCTTGGACTCTGCTGGGCTGGTGGATCACGTACCACAGGGTGTGTGATCTCTGTTGAGCTTTCACTTCCTGTGCAGGACTTCTCCCTGTTCCATGTGCTCTGGCCCAGGCTGTTGGATTGTGCAGTGGCGACCCCACAGGGTGTGTGGTTTCTGTCGAGTCTCCGCCTCCCTGGCCGCACATCTCCCCACTCTGTGCACACTGGGCTGGGCTGGGACATGTCTTCTGCAACCCTCATCTATCAGCTGGGCCTTCAAGACCCTGCTCGGCACCGCCTCACCCAGGAAGTCTACCAGGTTTCTGGTAGGCACAGACGACCGGTCTCTCTGGGTGCCTTTGTAGCACTGTGTAGATCTTTCTCGGGACTTGTTCACCTTTGTATCCCCCCGGCATAGACCGAATCTAGCGCCCACCTGCAGCCAGCTCTCCAGCAGGTTCAAGCGGACCTGGGAACTCTCCTACCACACTATTCCCAACCAGAAATTGGTTAGGCTTTTTTCCGAACTGGTGGCCACAGAGATGGTATCTGCCTCCCAGTAACAGGAAGTTTACCGGGGGCCGGAGTCCAGGGTGTGGTGGAGTGACAGTCAGCCCGCCCATACTTCCTTGCCCTCCCGACACTGTCCTGGGACGCCCCCCGCCAACAGCCCCGCCAGAGAACCGCGGAGGGAGTGAGAGGGGAGGCCGGCCCACAGGCTCCAGAAAACCCCGCGCCGGGCCAAGCAAGCGGGAAGGCTCAGTGACGGCCGAGCCAGGCGGAGCTGCAAGCGCCTGGGAAAATGGAGGCAGCCCCGGGGCGGTGAGTAAACCAGTGATGCAGGAGGGAGCCGGGTGGGCATCAGCCCCCCGAACAGGGCTTGGCCAGGGGTCACTCACAGGGCTGTGCCAGGTCAGGCACTCACTCTCTGCCTCTGGTTTGTCGCCTTCCCCGTTTTCGGCCGCTGCCGCCTCGGGCTGTTCAGTCGCGGCGCGGCTCGGGCGCTCCCAGGAATCTTCTTTAATGCCGGCCTGAAACCTCGAATCCTGAATAGGGCAGCTGGCCACCTTCAGCGTGGCCCCGGCCTCCGGGATCCTGTCTGCATCCACAGCAGCCCTGGCGCCGTGTTCCCTGTTTCGAGACTCGCTTTTGCAGCTAAGAAACAGTTCTTTTCCTGCTCCACACTTCAAAGCTGTTGCCTGTAAATGAGGCAGCCTCTCCTGCCGGGGGCAAAGTGGCGTTGAGCCCCCACGACCGGCCAGCAGCAGCAGTCCTCCCTTAAGAGATGGCCAGAGCCTTGTCAGGCAATTTTGACAGAGGTTGAGTTATCTGGATATTATAGCTGGTATCTGAATTTCCTAATGTAAGTTTCAGAATGCCCAGCAACTTTTAGAAGAGTATATGATACAAAAGGAAAAGCTAATCCACTCATTCATACACAAATAGATCCATACAAATAGATCCACAAATAAATAGATCCATTTATTAATTACCATTATGTGTTAGACAGTGGAGGTACAACAGTGAATAAGACCTGACCCCCAAACTCAGGAAGAGTCCCATCTTGTGGAGAAGATCAACATATAAAAAAGCAAGTGCTATAATAGACTGGCCAGGACATAGTGAAGACCCAGAGGAGAGCATACTTGAGTGTACTGGCAGTGAGGTGGGAGGGGTGGAATAGAAAAGACCTTAGGGAAGAGGTGATGCTTGGCAGTGTCTCCCAAGGTAAATCCCAGTCTGGTGCACAGAGTGTGAGGTACTTCACACAGAGACCAGAGGGAGAGGTCTGAGGTATGTGGCAGCATGGTGTGCCAGAGACAATAGTTGGAGGGGCCGGGGGGGGGGGCTGTGGGACATAGGAGGGGGTTGCCAAATCACATAGCAAGAGAAAAGGTTGGCGATGTAGCTAGAGATTAAATCAAGGATGTCCCCAATGCCCTGCTGGAGTGTACACTTTATCCTGAAGGAAACAGGGACCCATCAGATGGTTTTAAACAGAAAAGGACATAGTCAGACTTGCATTTTTAGTTATGTATTTATGTATTTCTTTCTTTATTTAGGTGGCTGGCCAGTACAGGGATCCAAACCCTTGACCTTGGTGTTATAACACGGTGCTTTAGCCAACTGAACTAGCCAGCCAGCCCCAGACTTGCATTTTTAAAAAATCATTCTGGCGGCAAGTGTGAAGGATGGATTGGATGGATGAGAGGCTGCATGTAAGGACACCAGACAGGAAAGTGTCTTAGTGGTCAAGATGAGAAATGATGAGGGCCCAAACCAGGGCAAGGGCAGTTGAAAGAGAAAGGGAGAGCATCCTTGTGAGATGTTAATTCTAGCAATTCTGAGCTGACTTGTGTGGATGAGGTACCCAAGTGGTGAAAGGCAGTGAAGGATATCACTCTCTCCAGCTACAACAGGATTTTTTTCTAGTGTCCCTGTCAAGTATAAGGAAACTCCTTTACCCTTGAAGTCCCTCCTGATGTTGGTTATGGCAGGCTCCATCACTTACTAGCTGGGTAACCTTGGGCAGCTCACTTTACCTCATAGGGCCTCCCTCCCACACTTGTGAAATGGAGAGACCTACCTCACAGGGTGGGTCTGAGCATTAGGGAGTAAATATACACAAAGTGCTTTAGCAAAGCCTGCAGCATAAGCACTGGTAAATGCTGGCTGTTATTACACCTGGCTCAGCCTCTCTTCTATGGCTTAGCTTGTCCTGCAGAGCTGCTGAACTTTACTGTGGGAAAAATACTCAGAATTCTGAAATATGGCTTTTGTCCCTCATGAAAGGTCTACATGATGGGAGTGACCGCTAGACAGGAAGCAGGCACTGGCACACTGAGTCCTCACCATGTCAGTTACAGGTCTTTTTAACACAGGGGCGCAACCCAAGATCCGCCCCCCGCCCAGCCACCCCTGTGCCCAGACGTGTGCAGACCTCGGAGAGTTATCGGAAAGGATAGCTAATAATACCTTTTTTGATAAGAAGTCAGATACACATTTGACAAAAAGGGAAATCTTGGTTTTTGTTCAGAACAACAAAAGAGAATATGACATTGAAGATCTGTGAAGGAGACATGATGTTTGTTCAAAGACATTAAGGATCTTTTCGATTACATGAGTTTTTCACTGAATAAATTCCTAACTCACATGAAGTTTTGTTGGCTATGAAGGCAACTGATTTCCTCAAAAGTCTTTCTAGAAACAATAAACTTCTCCTCACTCCTGAAGGAAAAGGTCAGATTTGGACAAATTGTTTTGTTTTGTTTTGTCTTTTAATAAAATAGCATTGCTCTTAGCTAAATTACAATTTCATATAGTAATAGAGTTGTTCTTCCATGGGTTAAGTTGGGAGAGTTATTTGGACTGTATATATGTTACCTTCAAACATTCAAAAACGAGGGCCCCAAACTCATCAATGGTGACAGAAATCAGAGCAGTGGCGGGTGACAATGGAAGGGCAGGGAGGGAACTGAAATGGGCACGAAGGAGATTTCGGGCATGTTCTGTGTCTTAGTTGGAAGGTGGGCTGCATGTCTGTCAAAACTCAAAGAACTGTACGCTTAAGATCTTTGCATTTTACTATATGTAAATTATACTCCAATTGTTAGAAAGGAAGGGAGCAAGCAAGCAGATTTCTAGTTAAATGTGATAGACTGACCCTGCTCAGTTACTTCATCTCCTCTGGAAACCCCAACTAAGAAGAGAGTACGAGATCATATAGATATAAACCCATGAAGATAGGAAAGACCTGGACCGAAGACGTCCAGGAAAAGAGAGTTGATCCAATTTTTGAACATGGAAAGTAGATGGAGGAATAGTAATTCACAGAGTTGAAGAAGCTCTAACTCAAATGCTGACAGAAAGCTGACAAACCCACCAGAAGCCACCTTGTCACTCTCAGAAGCCCAGGAGGCCCAGGCCTTTCCTGGGCAGGAGACTGGGTAGTCAGTTACTCTCTGGACTCCAGGACCTGGAGACCAGTGGAGTAAAAGGTACATCTCAGGGCTCAAGTAGGATCCAAGCCTCTTCCCTGACCCTGCTCTCAGAAGGTCCCCCCCAACAAAAAAAAAAGAGGGCTGTTCTGTGGAGAACTGAATAACTCCTGAAAAAATGCCCTCAGATTTTAACATTTAGGACCCTCCAACAAAATGATTATATATTAGTCAAGGTAGTCTAGGTTATGCCGTGGTAATAAATGAATTCCCAAGTCTCAGTGGCTTGACATCATTACAGTTTATTTCTCCCTCCTCCATCCAATGAAAGACAGGTGGCTCTCCAGGGCAGCATCCCCTGTCCTCCATGCAAGGCCTCAGCTGTCCAGGCTGCCCCATCTCCTGGTTCTGTCATCCAGTATGTCGCATCCATGGCTGACAAGGAAGGAGAAGAGAGAATGCTCCTGCACTGGCTCATAAATGCTTCATTCAGTAGAGCTAGTACCATGGTCCAATGTGCCTGCAAGGACGCTAGGAAAGGTGGGAAGCACGTGTGGTCAGTGAGCATCTGTGGCAAGAGCTGGCTGGGCCCCCTGTCCCCCTGCAGTGCACCTGCTCCCCCAACCCCAGCTTCTGTGCCTCTCTCCTAGTACACAAGCAGACCAGGTTCAACCGACATTTGAGAAAAACTTCCAACTGCAAAAGTGGTGACCAAAACAAACAAAGAGGGAAAGAGGACCCAGAGAAACAAAGGTAATGCAGGAAGTAGATGAAAATTTAAAAGAATATGATAATAATCTGCAGGTCCCACCCAAGCAGGGAGAGCTTTTCAGCACCTCAAGCTTAAATTTAAAGAGATGGACATTTGAGGAATGCCTCTACCATGCAAGAAAGAAACCAGAACAAACTGGGACAAGGACCCCAGAGGAAACAGAGACAATTCAAGAAGCAGAATAAAACATTTAAATAAAACAATTAACATCTTTAGAGAGAAAAGGGAAGATATTATACCCATAAAATAAGAAAAAGATACCCTAAAAAATGGAGAACTAGAAAGAAATTGAAAATATGATAGCAGAAATATTTACTAAGCAATAGAAAAATAGGAAGATAACACTTAGTAAATTTCCCAGAAAGGAAAACCAAGACAAAAGATAAAATCTTTAAAGGTGCAATCCAAGAAGTCCAACATCTGGGTAATAGGAATGCCAGAAACACAGAAAACAGAAGAAAGAGATAATCAAAGAACCTGGTCAAGAACATTTTGCAAAACTGAAAGACATGAGTTTCCAGATTACAAACGTCCACCAAATACCCAGCCCAAAGACTCACCCTCATCAAAGTGCATTTCAGCACATCTGGCATAAAGAGAATATCTTAAAAGTTTTTAGAAAGAAAAGATAATTTACATACAAGGAAATAAAAATTAGAATGGCACTGGCCCCCTCAAGAGCTTCCCATAAGCTAAAAAGTAATGGAATAATGCCTTCAAAATTCTGAGCAAAGATGTTTTCAACCTAGAATTCAATGCCCACCAACAGTGTTTAAGAGAAAAACAAAGACATTTTCAACCATTTCAAAACACGTACCTTCTATACACCCCATTCTTAGGAAACTACTACAATCTATGCACATTCACAAGTAAGTGGAACAAGAAAGAAAAAGATAAAGGATTCAGGAAACCAAGAACGAAGCAAGGAAGGGAAGCCCCAGGATGATGGCAATGGGAGGTCCCAATATAATAGTTTTACAGCAGACCTAAGGAGCAACCCGCCCAGATTAGAGCAGGAGAGTGGTTTCTAGAAGGTGAGAGCTATCTGATATGCTTCAACAGTTGGAAAAAATCTAATTTATTTTTATTTATTTTTATTTTTTTTATTATTTTTAATTTTATTTTGTCGATATACATTGTGGCTGATTATTGCTCCCCATCACCAAAACCCCCCTCCCCTCTCCCTCCCCCCTCCCCCCCAACAATGTCCTTTCTGTTTGCTTGTCGTATCAACTTCAAGTAATTGTGGTTGTTATATCTTCTCCCCCCCCCCCGGTTTTGTGTGTGTGTGTGTGTGTGAATTTATATATTAATTTTTAGCTCCCACCAATAAGTGAGAACATGTGGTATTTCTCTTTCTGTGCCTGACTTGTTTCACTTAATATAATTCTCTCAAGGTCCATCCATATTGTTGCAAATGGCAGTATTTCATTCGTTTTTATAGCTGAGTAGTATTCCATTGTGTAGATGTACCACATATCCCGTATCCACTCATCTGATGATGGACATTTGGGCTAGTTCCAACTCTTGGCTATTGTAAAGAGTGCTGCGATGAACATTGGGGAACAGGTATACCTTTGACTTGATGATTTCCATTCCTCTGGGTATATTCCCAACAGTGGGATAGCTGGGTCATATGGTAGATCTATCTGCAATTGTTTGAGGAACCTCCATACCATTTTCCATAGAGGCTGCACCATTTTGCAGTCCCACCAACAATGTATGAGAGTTCCTTTTTCTCCGCAACCTCGCCAGCATTTATCGTTCATAGTCTTTTGGATTTTAGCCATCCTAACTGGGGTGAGATGGTATCTCAGTGTAGTTTTGATTTGCATTTCCCAGATGCTGAGTGATGTTGAGCATTTTTTCATATGTCTGTTGGCCATTTGTATATCTTCCTTAGAGAAATGCCTACTTAGCTCTTTTGCCCATTTTTTAATTGGGTTGCTTGTTTTCTTCTTGTAAAGTTGTTTGAGTTCCTTATATATTCTGGATATTAATCCTTTGTTAGATGTATATTTTGCAAATATTTTCTCCCACTCTGTTGGTTGTCTTTTAACTCTGTTAATTGTTTCTTTTGCTGTGCAGAAGCTTTTTAGTTTGATATAATCCCATTTGTTTATTTTTCCTTTGGTTGTCCGTGCTTTTGGGGTCGTATTCATGAAATCTGTGTCCAGTCCTATTTCCTGAAGTGTTTCTCCTATGTTTTCTTTAAGAAGTTTTATTGTTTCAGGGTGTATATTTAAATCCTTAATCCATTTTGAGTTGATTTTAGTATACGGTGAGAGGTATGGATCTAGTTTCATTCTCCTGCATATGGATATCGAGTTATCCCAGCACCATTTGCTGAAGAGGCAGTCCCTTCCCCAGTGAATAGGCTTGTAAGTGGCAGTAAGTGTGTGGGTTGATTTCTGGATTCTCTATTCTATTCCATTGGTCAGTGTGTCTGTTTTTATGCCAGTACCATACTGTTTTGGTTATTATAGCTTTGTAGTATAGCTTAAAGTCAGGTAGTGTTATGCCTCCAGCTTTATTTTTTTTGCTCAGCATTGCTTTGGCTATGCGTGGTCTTTTATTGTTCCATATAAATGTCTGGATAGTTTTCTCCATTTCTGAGAAAAATGTCTTTGGAATTTTGATGGGGATTGCATTGAATTTGTATATCACTTTGGGTAGTGTGGATATTTTCACTATGTTGATTCTTCCAATCCAAGAGCATGGGATATCTTTCCATCTTCTTGTATCCTCTCTAATTTCTCTCAGCAGTGGTTTGTAGTTCTCATTATAGAGATTTTTCACCTCCTTGGTTAACTCAATTCCTAAGTATTTTATTTTTTTGGTGGCTATTGTAAATGGGCAGGCCTTCTTGATTTCTCGTTCTGCATGTTCACTATTGGAGAAAAGAAATGCTACTGATTTTTGTGTGTTGATTTTGTATCCTGCTACTGTGCTGAAATCATTTATCAATTCCAACAGTTTTCTTGTCGAGGTTTTAGGCTGTTCGATATATAGGATCATGTCATCTGCAAACAGGGACAGTTTGACTTCATCTTTTCCAATCTGAATGCCCTTTATTTCCTTCTCTTCTCTGATTGCTCTGGCTAGTACTTCCAACACTATGTTGAATAGGAGTGGTGAGAGTGGGCATCCTTGTCTAGTTCCTGTTCTTAAAGGAAAAGCTTTCAGCTTTTCCCCATTCAGGATGATATTGGCATTGGGTTTGGCATATATGGCTTTAATTATGTTGAGATACTTTCCCTCTATACCTAACTTATAGAGGGTCTTTGTCATGAATGAGTGCTGAACTTTATCAAATTCATCTATAGAGATGATCATATGGTCCTTGTGTTTGAGTTTATTAATATGGTGTATCACATTTATTGGTTTGCGTATGTTGAACCAACCTTGCATCCCTGGGATGAATCCCACTTGATCGTGATGGATAATTTTACGTATGTGTTGCTGTATTCTGTTTGCTAGTATTTTAGTGAGGATTTTTGCATCTATATTCATCAAGGATATCGGCCTGTAGTTTTCTTTTTTGGTTATATCTTTACCTGGTTTTGGTATCAGGATGATGTTTGCTTCATAGAATGAGTTTGCGAGATTTGCGTCCGTTTCAATCTTTTGGAATAGTTTGTAAAGAATTGGTGTCAATTCCTCTTTGAATGTTTGGTAAAATTCTGCTGTGAATCCATCTGGTCCTGGGCTTTTCTTTGTTGGGAGCCTTCTGATAACAGCTTCAATCTCCTTTATTGTTATTGGTCTGTTCAAATTTTCTACGTCTTCATGGTTCAGTTTTGGGAGCTTGTGTGTGTCCAGAAATTTATCCATTTCCTCCAGATTTTCAAATTTGTTGGCATATAGTTGTTTATAGTAGTCTCGAATGATTCCTTGTATTTCAGATGAATCAGTTGTAATATCGCCTTTTTCATTTCTAATTTTTGTTATTTGAGTCTTCTCTCTTCTTTTTTTTGTTAGCCATGCTAATGGTTTGTCAATTTTATTTATCTTTTCAAAAAAACAACTTTTTGATTCATTGATCTTTTGAATTGTTTTTCGGTTTTCAATTTCATTCAGTTCTGCTCTGATGTTAATGATTTCTTTCCGTCTGCTAACTTTAGGTTTGGATTGTTCTTGTTTTTCTAGTTCTTTAAGGTGAAGTGTTAGGTTGTTCACTTGCCATCTTTCCATTCTTCTGAAGTGAGCGTTTAATGCAATAAATTTTCCCCTCAATACTGCTTTTGCAGTATCCCACAGGTTTTGGTATGATGTATCATCGTTTTCATTAGTTTCAATAAATTTTTTGATTTCCTGCTTGATTTCTTCTTGGACCCATATGTCATTAAGTAGAATGCTGTTTAATTTCCATGTGTTTGTATAGTTTCCAGAGTTTCGTTTGTTATTAATTTCTAGTTTTAATCCATTGTGGTCTGAGAAGATACATGGGATAATTCCAATTTTTTTGAATTTATTGAGACTTTATTTGTGACCTAATATGTGATCTATCCTGGAGAATGATCCATGTGCTGATGAGAAGAATGAATATTCTGAGGTTGTTGGATGGAATGTTCTGTAGATATCTGCCAATTCCAATTGGTCTAGAGTCTTGTTTAGATCTTGTGTTTCTCTGCTGATTCTTTGCCTAGATGATCTGTCCAATATTGACAGTGGGGTGTTCAGGTCCCCTGCTATTATGGTATTAGTGTCTATTTCCTTCTTTAAGTCTAATAGAGTTTGTTTTATAAATCTGGCTGTTCCAACATTGGGTGCATACATATTTATGATGGTTATGTCTTCTTGATGGATCAGTCCTTTTATCATTGTAAATGAGTACTTTTTATCATTGTAAATCAGTCCTTTTATCATTGTAAATGAGTACATAAGTAGTGTCCCTCATTGTCTCTTTTTATGGTTTTTAGTTTAAAGTCTATTTTGTCAGATATAAGAATAGCTACTGCAGCTCGTTTTTCTTTTCTGTTTGCATGGTAAATCTTTTTCCATCCTTTCACTCTTAGTCTGTGAATCTTTATGGGTGAGGTGGGTCTCTTGTAGGCAGCATATAGTTGGGTCCTCCTTTTTGATCCAGTCAGCCAGTCTGTGTCTTTTGATTGGGGAATTTAAGCCTTTTACATTAAGAGTTGTTATTGAAAGGTGTTGATTTATTCCTAGCATTTTATTGGTTGTTTGGTTGTCTTAGGTGTCTTTTGTTCCTTGCTTTCTGATTGACTGTTTGGTTTCTGTGTCTGTTGGTTCCTTAGGTTGTAGATAGCATTTTTGTTTGCTTGTTTTCTCTTCATGAATGCCATTTTTATTATACTAGTGGGTATTGATTTTTCTTGGGTTTTTATGGCAGTGGTAGTTATTTTTCAGGAACCAAACCCAGTACTCCCTTGAGGATTTCTTGTAAGGGTGGTCGTGTGGTAGTGAACTCCCGCAGTTTTTGTTTGTCTGAGAAATATACTATTTGCCCTTCATTTCGGAAGGATAGCCTTGCAGGGTAGAGTATTCTTCGCTGGCAATCTTTGTCTTTTAGTATTTTGAAAATATCATCCCATTCCTTTCTAGCTTTTAGGGTTTGTGATGAAAAGTCTGATGTTAGCCTGATTAGGGCTCCCTTATAGGTGATTTGACGCTTCTCTCTTGCAGCTTTTAAGATTCTCTCTTTGTCTCTGAGTTTTGCCAATTTGACTATGACATGTCTCGGAGAAGGCCTTTTTGGGTTGGATACGTTTGGAGATCGTTGAGCTTCCTGGATCTGAAGATCTGTGATTTTTCCTATACCTGGGAAATTTTCTGCCACTATTTTGTTGAATATGTTTTCAATGCAATCTCCATTTTCCTCCCCTTCTGGAATACCCATGACTCGGATATTTGAGCGCTTAAGGTTGTCTGATATCTCTCTCAGATTTTCTTCAATGTCCTTGATTCTTTTTTCTTTCTTTTTGTCTGCTTGTGTTATTTCAAACAGCCCATTTTCAAGTTCAGAGGTTCTCTCTTCAACTTCGACAAGCCTGCTGGTTTAACTCTCCGTTGTGTTTTTTATTTCGCTGAATAACTTCTTCAGTTCAGCAAGTTCTGCTACATTTTTTTTCAGGACATTGATTTCCTTGTACATTTCCTCTTTCAGATCCTGTATACTTTTCCTAATTTCATCATGATGTCTAGCTGAGTTTTCTTGTATCTCATTCAGTTTCCTTAGAATTATCACTCGAAATTCCTTGTCAGTCATTTCAAGGGCTTCTTGTTCTATAGGATCTAGAGTTTGAGATTTATTAACTTTTGGTGGTGTACTTTCTTGATTTTTTGTATTTCTGGTATCTTTTTTTTGGTGTTTATTCATTGTGGCAGGGGGTTTCACAGTCCACCGGTTTAAGAATAATGACTAACTAGGATGTTGCTGTGGTCGCCAATTTTGTATGGCTCCCTCCGTGACTGCTCCGTTGGCCTCTAGTGCCTTGTGTGTGTGGTTGCCTCGGGTCTTGGGCTTCTCCGGGGAGCCACCTTTCTGGTCAGCTTGGACTCTGCTGGGCTGGTGGATCACGTACCACAGGGTGTGTGATCTCTGTTGAGCTTTCACTTCCTGTGCAGGACTTCTCCCTGTTCCATGTGCTCTGGCCCAGGCTGTTGGATTGTGCAGTGGCGACCCCACAGGGTGTGTGGTTTCTGTCGAGTCTCCGCCTCCCTGGCCGCACATCTCCCCACTCTGTGCACACTGGGCTGGGCTGGGACATGTCTTCTGCAACCCTCATCTATCAGCTGGGCCTTCAAGACCCTGCTCGGCACCGCCTCACCCAGGAAGTCTACCAGGTTTCTGGTAGGCACAGACGACCGGTCTCTCTGGGTGCCTTTGTAGCACTGTGTAGATCTTTCTCGGGACTTGTTCACCTTTGTATCCCCCCGGCATAGACCGAATCTAGCGCCCACCTGCAGCCAGCTCTCCAGCAGGTTCAAGCGGACCTGGGAACTCTCCTACCACACTATTCCCAACCAGAAATTGGTTAGGCTTTTTTCCGAACTGGTGGCCACAGAGATGGTATCTGCCTCCCAGTAACAGGAAGTTTACCGGGGGCCGGAGTCCAGGGTGTGGTGGAGTGACAGTCAGCCCGCCCATACTTCCTTGCCCTCCCGACACTGTCCTGGGACGCCCCCCGCCAACAGCCCCGCCAGAGAACCGCGGAGGGAGTGAGAGGGGAGGCCGGCCCACAGGCTCCAGAAAACCCCGCGCCGGGCCAAGCAAGCGGGAAGGCTCAGTGACGGCCGAGCCAGGCGGAGCTGCAAGCGCCTGGGAAAATGGAGGCAGCCCCGGGGCGGTGAGTAAACCAGTGATGCAGGAGGGAGCCGGGTGGGCATCAGCCCCCCGAACAGGGCTTGGCCAGGGGTCACTCACAGGGCTGTGCCAGGTCAGGCACTCACTCTCTGCCTCTGGTTTGTCGCCTTCCCCGTTTTCGGCCGCTGCCGCCTCGGGCTGTTCAGTCGCGGCGCGGCTCGGGCGCTCCCAGGAATCTTCTTTAATGCCGGCCTGAAACCTCGAATCCTGAATAGGGCAGCTGGCCACCTTCAGCGTGGCCCCGGCCTCCGGGATCCTGTCTGCATCCACAGCAGCCCTGGCGCCGTGTTCCCTGTTTCGAGACTCGCTTTTGCAGCTAAGAAACAGTTCTTTTCCTGCTCCACACTTCAAAGCTGTTGCCTGTAAATGAGGCAGCCTCTCCTGCCGGGGGCAAAGTGGCGGTCAGCCCCCACGACCGGCCACCAGCAGCGGTCCTCCCTTAAGAGATGGCAAGAGGAAGGTCCACGAGTTTCCCGGCTGCCTGAGGCCCAGTGGCCACCTTTTCCACCTCAGCTACTCCGCGCCAACCACCGCAGCCACCGCCATCTTGAAACCCCCCCGGAAAAAATCTAATTTAGAAGGCTTATGACCGATCTCACGGGGTAAAGTGTGTATAGGTATACAGACAACTATACACGTAACAAGAAAAGCATATTTTTTAAAATGTCAAGAAAAGGTACAACCATGGTATGCAACCATAACATGTAAACACCAAATGTTAACTAAAAACGGTTAAAACATAGTGTAAAAACAGGAGATAGAACTATGAAAGTAGTGTGAAAGAGTGAAATCCTCACCTTCCATGATAGAAAGTCAATAGATTCTTCCTGAAATAGATAAGGTAAAGCAACAGGATCATATTAGACAAAATATGCAGACAGCAGAAGAGACTGCTAAAGAGTTTAAAATAATTGCTCTGGGGACCTGAGACTAAGGAGAGGAGTTAGATCAGGAAACTATTACAAAAGACTTTTAGTACTATTGTATTTTTTTTAATTTGGTAAAAATAATATATATATATCTATAAAAATAAAATATTTTTTAAAATTTTCCAAAAAAGGAGAGTAGACTGTTTTGATAATTTAGGAGTCAAATTTATTCTGTTCTTTGCTTTTATTAAATTATGCTTTTTTTTTTTTTAGTAACTGAAACCAAGAGGCTACATTGCCCTTTATTAAATATTAGGTTGGGCCAACCTGGTATAATGTGTATAAATTTGCAATTACAACCAACATTTGTGTGAAAGGAGTTTCATTATTTCTTTATTTTCTTAAGTCTGATTCCAAGTTTTCATCTGGCTTGAAATTCACCTCAGTCATCACTGGGCTTCCCTATCCCTCTGTCTCAGGGTTATGGAAAGGTTTTGGTGCAAAATATTACAGAAGACTTGTTTAGTCTTCAGTTCACACCTTCCCAGAGATGTCTGTTATCTCAATTCATGTGGTCCTGAAGGGGTCCTGGCTGCTCCTATGCCAAGTGTAAGCCTGAAGTCTAGAGAAGAGCTGGGGTGTTCACCTGTTTAGGGGCTGTGAAGACATGCCACCTCCCCATAACAAATGATTGGTCATTGACTTTTAAAATAAACACAGACACCTGCTAGTGACAGAACACACAAGCCTCTACCCCCTTCCAGACTTGGAGAATCACTCCAGCCCCCAGCCCACCTCTACCTCCCCTCTATTTCAAGCCATCTAGCAAAATCTCCCTGACTAGCTAAGGCTTTCAGAAAAGACAGAAAGAATTTGATCTGGAGATTGAGGATGGCTAGGTACCAGGACCTTTGCACAGCATGTCCCAACACATTCCTATCAAACACAAGGGATTTAAGACCATACAATGCGCACTTGGCCAGGGGCGTCTCTATTCAACCCAGGACTGTAAGAATGTGGAAAAGGGAGACCTGGGAGGGGTTGGCATATTGTACTCTGCTCCCACCTCCAATAAGCCTTTGTATGATTCTCCTCTCTCCTTTTTTAGCTTCCGTGTTTTATTTTATACTTAACCAAGTTTCTCTTCAGCATTGTAGTCTGGAGGCATCTACAGCTGTAGTGTGTACATTAAAGAGCTGGATGGCATTGACAGGACTGGGGGTCTGAAATTAGACACCAAGGGAGTCTCCAGAGCTATAAAGAGACCCTGTCACCTCAAACCTACTCTCAGGCCCTTCTCCTAGCCCCAACTCACCCCTCTGCCTAAAACAGCTCTCTGTTATTGGCCAGACCTAAGCTGAACCATGAAGAAAACTCACAAAGGCACAATTCTACATCTTGGCAGATTGGTTATTATTCTGTTCACTACCTTAGAGTAAAATTTCTTAATCTTTAAAATAATCTAGGAACAAACACAGGGTGTTGTAACTATCCAAATAGTTAATGGTATTCCCTGATCATGTGTGAGAACATCCAGCCTTCAAAAGGGAAGAGAGATATCCCTTCCTGAAAAGTAATTCCTGCATCCCTGCAGTGGGAGATCTCTTTGCCCATAGAGCTCTGGGCACTGCCTGAAGGCTTGCCTTTGCACGTGCAAAAGGATAGCTTCCAAGCCCCTCCATGAGCAGAACAGATTCTCTCTGCAATTGGTTTGGGAAGAAATTGGTTTAAGCGTCTCACCTGGGCCAAACAAAGGAGGTTGAATATAAGGCAGAGTATTTGGAATTGTTTAACAAAGGATCTATTAAAAATTACTTGCCATTTTTCAATCCTCAGCTTTAAGAAGCAATCCCTGACAAATAAGCAGTGGTATTTTCTGAAGTGTTAACACAGTACTGGTATTCTTTTTAGAAATAAGTAAGACTATAGAGGTACAACTGACTAAAGTTATTGGCTTTGAAATGATTAAGCATTGACTTTTAAAATAAATCAAAATCTTAGGCAGTAACAATAACATGATCACTTTTGAGCACTGGTACAATATGCCATACCATTTACAAGTTGAAGGCTTTGACATTCAGCTAAAGGACTTCAAGGCTGACTTACAGGTGGACAAACCTACCCTCTAAGCAGCCACTGACTCAGACCTTCTTCCTCACCATCTTCCAGGCCTAGGCAGACTCTGCTGACACCTGGTGGTTGAGATAGGCAGACAAGGACCAATTCCCTTGACCTGAGCTGCCTGGACTTCTCTTCTGTGTAATGAATTTTTGCTAAAACAGCAGGAAAAGTGTTACATCAGAATAGCTGGTTTACAAGATCTATAGATTAATGGATGAGCATTAATCAGCACCAACAGATGAAGCCTGGGCAGGGTGTCTAGAAAATTCAAACTGTAAAACCTGCCTTTGCAAGATTCTTCCTCCAAAGATTTGTTTGGACAACCTCTATATCCATTCATTTACCACCCCACCCCATTCCACTGTTTTAAGCAAGCAAGTTGTGCCCAGAGAATAGAGAAAGGGATGGCTTTATTCTTACAAGAAGGAAATTTAAATGGTTCTGCTGTTGTTAATGAGCCCATTAGTCCTGATTGGGAAAATTTCCAGCCAGAATAAAGGGCACATGTGAAACATCTGACAGGTAATGTGCTCAGGGTTAGCTGCAACCAAGAACAAGGCATCTCGGGAAAGGGAATGGGAAGGGAAGGATTCTTGGAAAATGAACAGCAAGTCCTTCCTTGGGTCCTAAGCATACTGTTTGGCAGTGGGGAGCTGACAGGTGGAGGAGAAAGACTTGGCAAGCTCAGGACACACCCGATTTACAGGAAAATGCCTGGCTCCACTGCCCAGTGTTTGACATGGGATGTAACCTCTCGCTCAGTGTCTAAATCTTCTGTGTAATAGGATTAATATTCCTTAGTGAAATAGCAATGCAACATTATTCTCCCCACAATACAGTACATGTGCCTGGCACCATGCTAGGTCATATTACCGAAGTCTCAGAGCAATTCTGTGAGGTCAGAGTTACTATTCCCATTTACAGGAGCAAGAAACGGAGTCCTGGAGAGCTGAGCAGCTTGCCCAAGGTCACACCTCTATGCTAGAGACAACGGGTGAGTTCTTCCAACCCAGGGCTGTCAGACATCAAAGCCGACGCTCTTTCCTCCTCACGCTCACCTAAAGCAAACACAGAAAGATAAATAATCCCAATACTACACACAAAAGTGCACCATTTGCCTTTCCAATTTGTATAATTTTAAATGTCACCACAAGTTCACTTCTAGGTCACTTTTAAAACAAGCAACTTTGCTTTAAGGCAAGTGGGAAAAAAATCCTGCTGTAATTTGTACAGTTGTACAATCCACGGCTCAGTTTTTTGCTCAGCTTTCCAGGGACAGTTCAAACAGAAACAAATGACAATCTAGGACACTTATCTTGCCTATAGTGAATAACCACCACAGAGTTTTTTCCAGCTGGTAAAAAAAGCCCTCACAGGAGGCGCAGGATCGCCTCAGGCATACGCAGAACTGCATAGCGGAAGAGAGCTGTCAGCCACATGACAACACAGCAACCAGCTCACACCAATAAAGACAAACTTTTAACTCGATTCTTAATCTCATTCCCTTAACTCCTTCTGAAACACATACACACTTGGTACTACTTACCTAGGCCCAGTCTTCATCGGTTTACAAATCTGGATGGCTAAATTTATCCAATCGACATGGATCTACTTTGCTTTGAAATGAGCTTCAAGAATCTGTAAAGTTTTGCTTCAAAATTCAAATACAATCTCAAAATCATTCATTCATCCAAGAAATATTCTTGCTGGCCTATTACATGCCAGCCACTCTTTTATATACTAGGGACATTCTAATAACGGGAGACAGGGCAGAAAAAGATTTAAAAAAAAAAAAAGATAAAGCCAAATTAGAGGACCAGAAGTTCTGTTGGGGCAGGCATTCTCTATTTTAGTTAGGGTGATCAGGGAAGGCATCTGATGGCATTTGAGCAGATACTGACAGAAATGAGGGGACAACCCAGGCAAATAACTGTAGAAAAGGCACTGCAAGCAGACAGGAGAGCAGTGCAAAGGCCCTGAGGCATGAATATATTTGGTGTGCACCAGGAAGAGAACCAAGGCCAAGGTGGCTACTGCAGAGTGAGGGGAGGTGCTAGGAGATGAGGTCAGAGAGGTGGTAGGAGCTTGCAATCCTCTGTCAGAAACTGGCTTTTTCTGTGAGTGAAGGTTTTGAGCTGAGGCCTGACAGAATATGAAGAATCACTTATGTTCTAGAAGAATCACTCTCACTAGATGGAGAACTCTAGTGGGGTAGAAGTGGGAGCAAGAAGCCAATTAGAAAGAAGGTATTGCAGTAATCTCCCAGGTGCACAGTGGTGGTGCCTCAGCCCAGGGGCAGGAGTGAAAACGGAGAGATGAGTCTGGGCGCTATGTATGCTATGAAGGAGGAGCAGACAGGGCTGGCTGATGGGCTGGAGGTGGGGGTAAGGGGAAAAAGAGAAACGACTTCAAGGCTTGGATCCTGAACAAAGGGAGGACTGAAGTTCATTTCCTCTGGCGGGGAAGACTGAGGAAGGACCAGGTTTGGGGAGAAAGCTCATAAACTCAGTATTTCATATGTTAAAGTCTGAGACATCTATTAGTGGATACCTATTAGCCACCTAATGGGGATGTAGGGCTGCCAGTGTGGGATTCAAGCGAGAAATCTGGGCTGTGGTGTAAAATTGGGAGTCCACAGCATCTAGTTGTTCTTTAAAGCTGTGAGAGCACATGAGGTCACTAGAGATGGTGTGAGGAGTAAGGGAGGTGTCTGGTAAGTGAGGGTCTACACTAGAGAAAGTATGAGAGTAAGGGGAGACCTGCTAGTGTCTCCAGCAGTTGTTACTAGAGAAGTCAGAGGGCTGAGTCCTGGGCATTCCAATGGTTAAAGGTTAAGGAACTGAGGAAGGTGGCCACTGAAGCCACGTGAAGAAAGTGTTTGCAAGAAGAGGATGTCAGTTGATTCCTTGTCGAATGCTGCTGATATTTTAAGACAGAGAATCATATTCCTGTGGCAAGAGGGGAACGAACCATTGGGGATAAGATCTGTTTCAGTACAGTGGTAGGACAGAAGTCCCGACTGGAGAGAGTTCAAGAGAAAACGAGGAGAGAAAGTGGAAAAAAGAAGGTGTGGATAGCTCTGTCAAGGAATTTTACTGTAAAAGTACAATGGGCCAACTTTTGGGGGGGGGGGTTAGTATGTTTATAGGCTGGTGGGAGGGCTCTGGTGGAGGGGGAAGCTTGATGATGCAGGAGTGGTGCTTGTGCCTACTTAAGGGGCGGTGGGCTCCGTGCACAGGTGAGGACAGACTTAGAAATGGGCACTCTTTATTCACCCACAAACACAGGAAGGCAGGCAGGGTGCACAGGTGCAGCCACAAGGAGGGCATATGGTGGTGGGGCAGCAGCATATTATCTTCGGATGGCCTCTATTTTCTCAGTACAATAGGAAGCAAGGAGAGCAGCTCAGAGTGAGCAGGGGAGGGATGTTAGACTGAGGGCCTAGGAGAACCTGGGAGAGTGAGAACTGCAGGGCTGTGCTAAGAACTCACCTGGGCTTAGTGCTCATGACTTACAGCTTGGTCGGTCAATAATTTTTTTCCAGTCATGTGCAGCAGATGCCGTGTAGGTGAGGGGAAAGGAGAGAGTAACAGAGTTAAACCTGGGAAGAGGCGGGGGTCAGGGGAAGTGAGGGTCTACACCAAGCAATGATGATTGTCAGGTTAGAGGGAGGGAAAGTGAGAAGATGGTAGGATCAACAAACTGTAGGTCAGGTGGGGTTGAAGAACTGTGGAGGCTTGTCGGGGAGGGGGAGACACCAGAGGCAGAGACATGGAAAAACAGGAGGCTATGGTAGGAGGATGGGAGGCATGATATTGAAATTATGTTGTGGACTAGGGTGTGGCAATTGATGATGACTATGGCTAAGATGTGACCGTGGGAAAAGGTGGCTGATGCAGAGAAGACAATAAGAACATTGCAGTTGAGCTAGTCAATGACCTAAGAGGCCCTGAGGTACAGGAAGTCTTGTCTGTGTCTGCAGTGAATTACAACAGGAGTCGATTTAAGAGATGAAAGTGAGCCAGGAGCTAAGATCATCAAGAAATAAGAGGGAGTGGCCCAGGGCCTGCGAGTGTCTGCAACAACAGGGGTGGGGGGTGACAATGTC
Source organism: Cynocephalus volans (assembly GCF_027409185.1). Classification (NCBI taxonomy): domain Eukaryota; kingdom Metazoa; phylum Chordata; class Mammalia; order Dermoptera; family Cynocephalidae; genus Cynocephalus; species Cynocephalus volans. The sequence continues at coordinate 198,328,924 of NC_084460.1, read as the reverse complement.
TAGCCTGATGACATAAAGCTCAAAGCCAGGAGTTATAGGGAAGAGGAAGGGCAATGATCAGGAAATTAAATGAGGCTGTTGTTTTCTGCTAAACAGAATTTAACACTGAAAGGATTGAAGATGACCACTCTTGATCTTTCCAGCTCCCAGTCCTCACCAAGTCAAAAACGGAGGAGAAGAAGCCCTCACAGTGCTCATCCCCACCACTTGCCTTAGCCCCATTAAACAATCGGAGCCCTAAGAGTACTCTGGTCACTGCTTTGATTGACCAAATTTGATTGATCACAAGTATATCATTATCAGTGGCAGCATTTTTCCTGTGTATGGACTTAATAGGAATGAGGCTAAAACCAAAAGCTCGAGTCTCTAAGGCAGCATTTTCAGAATGATCTGCCTTTACTTATTTCAAAAGAGTCAAATGACATCATCTGGGACCTGAAACAGATTTTCTCCATCTTAAATCTCACTGTCCACGAGTGACATTATTTACTGAATATTCATACGAAGTGCCAGAGCACAGAACAGGGTAGGGTCGCTGCTCTCTAAAAACCCACATTGCAGAGCAGCATGACACATATCCTGTACGTTTAAGTCATTACACATTATACGATCCTCTGACAAATGACCAAAAAATGAGTCTCTAAAGGCCATTATCTAAACTCTTATGTTCGCATTCTAACCCAAAATGCACATTTGGGGATGGGGGAAACTAGTCTCAGGTCTGATTCATTAAATAAATATATCTCCTTTGATGGAAAGAAATGACAAAAGCTGTGCTTTCCTTCTCCACCTCCTCACTTGCTATATATGCTGGAAGTGTAGAGTGAAAGGTAGACAGTGGCAGTGAGTTTCCCGCTGTGGGTTCACCATGAGACATGGGTACTTCTCAAGCCTGCAGAGACCCAAGACCCACTGCCTTGATGGTGGAGTTCAAAATATTAACCTCAAACCAGTTAAGTAAATATTCCACTTACTTCAATCACCTTTGTAATATGATTAATCACATTAATCATTTCTAAGTAAAATGAGGTGAAACTGCCAGTAACCAGTACTCAGAACCCTTCCCCCAATACACATGTGCACACACATGCACACATATACACATGTGCACACACAATGAAAAAAAGATGACAAGAGTCCAATTCCTCAGACACTGCTGTACTTGGACTCCTCTGTCTGTTAAAGAAGGGGTCCAGCAATCTCAGACCTCCACCACCACCACAAGTGCATTAGCAGAAATAGGGAAGCCCCGTTAGTCCCTCCCCATCCTGCCCTCAGTAATCAGCAGCAGTTTTCCAAAGGGGCCCAGTCCAGGCCACTTCTGTGTGTCCCAAAGAGGCAGGAGCATCATCATCTCTCCCACATGTGTCTGAAGTAGGCAGAAAAAGAAGGGAAATATACACGTTTGCTATGGAAAAAAAGCTCTTCAAACTCACGTAAAACCTGGTCTGGCTAGTGGGGCTAGGGCATTTATGTTCCTTCGGCACAGGGAGAGAAAGCAAGTTCTCTTCGAGTGAGAATGGCAAAAACTCACATAAAGGGTGCCCACCAACCCAAACGGGAAGCCGTCTCTTGGCCTGTGGCTGACAACCTTCCTACCATGTTCTCCAAGTGCTCAACGCCCCTTGTTTTCAAAGAGTAGCAGAAAGTGGGATTTGAAGCCAGAAGAAACCTGCTCTTTGACTTACAAGATTTTAGACCTTGGGCAAGTGGTTTAATATCCGTGAGGGTCAGGGTTCTCTGCTCCAAAATGAAGTTGATGCTGCTGCACTGCTCAGAGTAATCATCTTAAGACACATAATGGGCACGTGCTTCATGCTAGGCCCCTGTGTTAGTGACTGCAGGCAATGTCTCACTTGAACCCCGACTCTGTGAGGTGGCCCTTATTATCTTCTCCATTTTACACGTGGGGAAACCAGGGTTGTTCAGAGCTCTATTCCAGGTCTACTGTGAGGATTGAATGAGATAATACATAAAACACATACAGTATCTCGCACATAGTGGTGACTGAAAAAAAAGACTTCTCAACCATATTTAAGAGAACAATGCTTTAAAATACATAAAATGATATTGCTTTAAAATATACACCTATATGTTTAAATAATGATATATTTGCAGGAAAAAAAAGTCTGAAAGTATGCAAACCAAGCTATGCAAAGGAGTGATCTTTGAAGAAGGGGATTTTTACTTTTTTACCTCAGAGTTGTTTTTTGCATTTTGTTGTTGAGCTGATGTTTTTAGAGTCGATGCTTTTAAGGAGCTAATTAATATTACTTGTATAACTTAAAACACATCAAAAAAGATCAAAAACTCTAAAAAATACACATAGAAAAAATAACCTAGATGGAAATATGCCAAAATGTTCATTGCAATTGCCTGATGGGGTTTTTCCTGCTTCTTTTAATTTTATACATGTAATGGTTTTGTTTTTACTAATTCTAAACAAAAATACATTCTCCTTATGAAGTTAAACATTACAAACAAGGCTTTTTACTACCTTCCCCTTCCAATCCTAATCCTCTCCCTAGAGGTAATCAATGTTATCAATTTGGTTTGTACCCTTTTATGTATAGGTATACAAGGGTACTTCAAAAAGTTTGTGGAAAAATGGAATTAAAAGACATGAATCTTTCCATGAACTTTTTGAAGACCCATCATAAGTGTGTATACAATGTACAAATTCATATATACATGTCTTAGACCATTCCAGCTGCTGTAACAAAGTACCATAGACTGGATGATTTATAAACAAAAATTTATTTCTCACATTTCTAGAGGCTGAGAAGTCCAAGATCAAGGTGCTGGCAGATTCAATGTCTGGTGAGGGCCTGCTTCCTCATAGACAGCTGTCTTCCCACTCTAATCTCACATAGCAGAAGGCATAAGAGTTCTCTCTCAGGCCTCTTTTATAAGGGCAGTAATCCTAGTCATAAGGGCTCCACTGCCATGACCTAATCACTCCCAAAGACACCACCTCCTAAAGCCATCCTTGAGGGTAAGGATTTCAACATATGAATTTTGGTAGCACATAAACATTCAGACCATAACAGCATACATATACATAGTATATAAACATATAGTATCATTTCATTCTTTTCTTAAACAAATGACATGACATTTTGAGTCCCTCTGTCATTTCATCCATTAAGATGTCTCCAAGCCCATCCCATATCAGTAAATAATATAGATGTCCCTCACTGATTTAGATTAAGTAGGAATCCAGAATACAGATAAACTATAGTTTATATCGCTACTGTCTTCTTACATCAGTTAGGTTGCTTACAGTGTTCTTCTATTAAAACACTATAGTGAATTTCCTCATAAATGCCTCCTTCTGTAGGCTTGAGAGGGTTTCTTTGGGATAGATTCCAAGAACTGGAACTGCTGCATCATTATTTTAACAGATACCACACCAAATTGCTTGCCTAAGTGACTGTATGTGAATTTATACTCCCATTGGCAGTGTAGGCACATGTCACTGCCAATACCTATTACCAAACCCTTTACTTTTTGCCATTTTAATGAAAGAAAACAATACTCTGCTGTTTTAATTTCCTTGCAAAACAGAATGTGCATCTTTTCGCACATTTGTGAGCCATATGTTTCTTTTTATATGAATCTTTATAAAATGTGACCATTTTTCTATTGTATGTTTGTCCTTTCCTCATTGATTTGTAGGAGCTCTTTACATATTCTAGAAACTAATCCTTTGTCTATTTTATAAGTTTAAGTGGTTTCTCCCAGTCTTTACTTGCTTTTCAACTTTTGTTTTTTTTTTTTTTGAAATCCAGTTTTTCAAATAAATACTTCAAAATTTGGCAAATTATGGCTTTGCGTTTTGTGTTTTAAGAAGCCTTCTCAAGTGATAACATCAGATAGGTCAGGCAAAGGGCATAAAGAAATAACATGATTTGTAAAAATGAATATGCTAATAATAAAAATTTTAAATAAAAAAAAGCCTTCTCTACCCCAAAGTTATCTACATTTTTTTCTAACAAGCTAATCATCTTGTTTTTCATATCTCGTTATCTAATCCACCTGAAATTTTAGTGAATATGAAATAGGCCCTTAATCATTTTTAAATTCCTAGCAATGTGTTAAACAGTCTTTCTTTTCTTCACTGATTACAAATACTACCTTTACAATACAAGAAGTCTTCAAAAAATTCATGGAAAGGGCCAGCCCATGGATCACTTGGGAGAGTGTGGTGCTGACAACACCAAGGGTTAAGATCCCCTTACCAGTCATCTTTTGGGGAAAAAAAAAAAAATTCATGAAAGATTGACATTATCTTGCAATTCCATTTTTCCATGAACTTTTTGAAGTACCCTTGTACATTAAGTTTCCATATACATTTGTCAACTTCTATATTCTATTCCATTGATCTTTTTGCCTATTTCTGTTGATTACCAAGCTGTTTTGATTACACCTTTAAAATACATTTTGGCAACCACCCCTTCCCCGATTCTGCTTTTTGTTTTTCCAAATTGATCATGGCTATTCTTACACACTTACTTTTCCAAATGAACTTTTTCTTTTTTTAAAAAAAGATGACTGGTAAGGGGATCTTAACCCTTGACTTGGTGTTGAAAACACCATGCTCACCAAAGTGAGCTAACCGACCATCCCTATATAGGGATCCAAACCCATGGCCTTGGTGTCATTAGCACTACACTCTCCCAAGTAAGCCACAGGCCAGCCCCACTTTTCCAAATGAACTTTAAGACCAGTTTTCACGTTCCATGATAAATCCTTTGAGATTTTAATAGAGATTGCACTAAATTACAGATTAGGTACAAATCTACATCTTTAGAACACCATATCTTCCATATATGAAAACGTAATCTCTCTCTCTTTATTTAGGTCTTTTATAATCTCTAATAACACTTCATAGCTTATGTGAACAATTCATTTTAGGTTCATTACTAAGCAATCCTGAAGTCTCTTAGTTCCGATAACTTGTCACTTGATTCTCTTGCAATCATATTGCCTGCAAATGAATGTTTTGTCTCCTCTTCAATAACTGTGGTTCTTATTGCTTTTCTTTTCTTATTGTGTTGGCTACAATAAGTCCTGTAGAACAATTCTGAACAGTACCAGCAACAGTGGTCATCCTTGTTTTAGTCACATCTAATAGATTGATTTAAACACATCTCCATTAAGTGGGTTTTCTGTGGGTAACCTTCATCAAGTTAAGGGCATGCCTTTACACTGCTAATTTTTACTCATGCATGAGGATGAATATCATCAAATGCTTTTTCAATATCTACTGAGATTAGCATAATTTTCTTCTTTAATCTATAGATTTTATAAATTATATTGGTAAGTTTTCTAATTTTGAACCAACCTTCCATTCCTGGTAAAAGTCTTAAGTCATAATATATTTTTATTTTTGATTTTTATATCTGTGGTTATAAGTGAAAATAACCAATATGTAACTTTTATAGTAAGAAAAATGCACACGCACTAAAAAAGGTATATTATATACATATGCACACACACATATATACATTTGTATTATTTCTTGAAAAGAAAATATACAGTTAAAGATATGCTTACTTTTACATGAAAAAGAAAAGCCTGTATGTAAATTGAATGTTTGCAAAATGAACAAAAGGTATATGTTTTCATCTGTCCCTTTACTTACTGAGTTCTCTATTTGGGTTAATGCTGTCACCATCCATCCAGCCACTTACTCCAGCCAGAATCACTGAAGCCTCCACTCCTCCCTCCCCATGCCATCCACACCCAGGCATTCACCAAGTCCCAAACAGTCCACCTGTCATTCTACCTCATGCCTCTTCTGGGAGGCTATGGGCGGGGATGGGCAAGGTCAGGATTTTAAAACAGATTGGGCTCCACTCACAATGCACATTACTGCATTACCTTGGGTAAATTACTTTACCTCTCTGAACCCCAACTTCATCATCTATAAATAGACATGGTACTATCAAGTTTGAAGAGTTGTGGTAAAAGTTAAATGAGAAAACATATGTAAAGTACCTATCACACCCACGCTTGCTGTCTAATGCATGAGCAAATGTTGACTATGAAGAACATCTTCTGTCCTCTCCCTCCCCTCTGTTCATACCCACCCTTTCAGTCTTCACCTGGTCGATGACAACTGTCTTCCAGTCTTTCTGCCATCTGGACACTGCTACCAAATCTCACTTTCTAAAATGCAAAACAAATCATGTAATTTACCTGTTTAAATCTTACCACTGGCTCCCAACTACTGACTAGATAAAATTCTAACTCCTTAGCATGACTTACAAGGCCTACCTCAACCTTCCTTTCTGGCCTTATCTTCCTCCACTCTGTTCCATGTACTTTACTCTCCAGTGCACTGAAACACGTGCTTCTACTGAAACCTCAAGCTCTTTCAGAGAGCTTTGCCTTTCATATGCTAGTCTCTCTTCTAAAACGTACACCCTTCTCTTCTAAAAATTCCTATTCAGTGTTTTAAGATATAGCTCTCAATTGATACTTCTTCAAAAAAACGTAAAAATAATCCCACACAATTAACTACCTATCATCATTGCTCCCACAGCAGTTTTTACTGCTGTTCTATTAAAAATCACTTGCTGTGTATCTTTCCCACTCACCGAGGCAAAAACTGTCTTATTTTCTTCTTTATGAACTTCCAAAGAAACCTAGGTCATCTGTGAATTCAGCACTCTGTTTAATTAATGAAACAATGAATATAACAGAATTTCTGTTTTAAAGAAGATTCTATTAAATCTTTCAACAAAGTAAAGCATATACTGATCATGTCAGACTTTCAAAGTTGATTTTTTTTAAAAAACAGGTTTTCTTAAGCTAGACTCTATCACAATGAAACCAATTTGCCCTACTGGAAACTTTAAGAGTTCATGGAGTTATTCTGGAGCCATCTAACCTCTTTAGGAGTTCTGATTAGACACAAGCTGCCTCTTTGAAACTAGTCTTCCTCAAGTGCTGGTAGTCAGCCATTATCAGGCACCGAACATATTATAGTATTTTGAAAGACTGTATCTTCCAGGCCACAGACTTGTTAAGAACTGCAAACATTCTGTTACCTCCTTCCTCAAATAAATGTGCTGAATTCACAGATGACCTAGGTTTCTTGGGAAGTTTATAAAGAAGAAAATAAGACACAGTTTTTGCCTCGAAGAGTGGGAAAGATACATGGACTTTCTCAAATAAATGAGTTTGGTTCTGTTATAGTTTTCTCCTGAAGTTGGAAAGCGCCACTCAGAAAAAAAAAAAAAAAAAAAAAAACATTTCAGAAAGGTTATTTGTATTGGCTGAAATACTAAAAAAAGGTTGTAGTGGATTGAATTATGTCCCCCCAAAACTCCTTGAAGCTTGAATTGTGTCCCCCAAGTTTTATGTATTAGAAACTTAGCCCCCACGGTGACTGTTAAGAGGGTGGGAAATCCTATTATGGTAATTGAAAGGTGGAGCCTTGAAGAGGTGATTGGATTGTAGGACCATGCTGTAGTGAATGGATTAAAAATGGTGGTCAGGGGTGTGGTTCTGAGGGCTTTAAAAGAAGAGGAGAGTCTATCTTTCTCGCTGCTCTTCCTGCTTCCACCATCTTGCAATGTGAGACCCCTGGGTCACTGTCACCACCAGATGGACATTGGACTTCCCAGCCTCAGAAACCATAAGCAAAAAATTTTGTTTTCTTTATAAATCACCCAGTTGCAGGTATTTTGTTATAAGCAACACAAATGGACTAATACAAAGGGGAAGTACTCTCTTACATCATAGAGCTTCCCTAAAATATACGCATTTCAACTGCCTATATGGTGGTATGGATCACACACTCTCTGATCGAAAAGATGGCACTGATGGTCATAAGAGACTCATAATTTTTAGTAGCCAAAGATACTAATAGTTGCTCTAATTAGAAACTATGGAAAAAGCATGAAATAAACAACATGACCTTAGTCTTATAATCTTTTTAAAGAGTCCAACATGCAAGTCACCAAAATAATTCCTAATTTTAGAAAACAAATTATGATTTAAGAACCAATATTTCATGATGATTTTTGAATAACAATTTCACTTTAAAAAATCATGTTTTTCTTATATTATTTTACAACACAAAACAAGAAAGAAAGGAAAGAAGAGAACTGCAGAGAGAAATCACTAGATTTTAGCTCAAATAGTAGAGTCTGGGATTAATTTTTTTAAGATTTATTTGTCAATTTCAAAAACTCACACTAGTGGAATAAAGAGCTTAATACAGGTATGCGAAAAGGAAGCCCCTGAGACATTTTCACCAGGATGAAATGGGATTAGCTTTGTACTTCTCATAATCTTCTTCACAGAAGAATGCTACTTCAGTTTCACCAGCTGAAAAAAAAAAGAACAGAAAATGGTAAAAAGATTTTAATGTAGAACTAAATTTTAAACAAGTATAGAAATCCATATTACTTTGATTCAGAATTTTAGAAAAGCTTCAGACACCTAAAGTGAAAAAGATGAGTTATTTATTGGGTTGCACAATATACTTTACCAAATCAACAAGGAGTTTAGGTGCAGTTATAAGAATCTAAAAGTCAAATAATTTACAAGTAAAAAGAAAAATAACCCCCCAAAATTAAAATCGAGAGTTAACACAAGAATCTGGTTTTCAGAAAGTCATAGAATTGCTCATTTAGATAGTCCTCTTTACAGTCCTCGAAAATAATGAACCTTGATTTTTTTTCAAATACGCTATTCAGTTACTGCAGGTGGGGGGAACTCTTTTTCCCCCTGAAATTAGCCTGTAGGTATAATAATTTAATACTTAGAGGATCAGTAGAATATTTTACAGATCACTTTACATTCTCCCTTATGACCCATCAAAATATGTGTCTGAAGAAGTTAATTTTTGCCCTGCTTATGATTAATTCATGAGGCTTCAACAATATGCAAAGTGAAAGACACAAATTGGCTTCTACCTCAATACCTTCAAATGCCTCTAATTATTCACAGGGGATATGGCACAGCTAAAGGACCCGCAAAGGTTCAGAGCAGTCACAATTCTTTCAACCTAGCAGGTCAAGGACGACGTCTTCCAAAACAATAAGTCAGCAACATTATTAATTCAGACTGGAGACAAATCTGATGGAAAGCCTTCCAATTATTTAACATGCAATTCTTTAAGGTGTTGTGCCAACAAGTTCCACATTCGTTTTTTAAATTAAACCAGAAGTTAATACAGTCTGCTTGGCTTTTACAGAGAGAGCAAAAGGGCCTTCAGAATCTCAACGAGAAAACAGACAAGATTATTTGTAATGAATACTGAGCACTCAATTAACATATACTCTGAAAACAGACAAGTAAAACTCTTCAAACCAAATAAATAGGATAATAAGAAAGGGTGCCAAGGATTACCACTGGTCTCTTCGTTTACTACTCTCATCTCACCATTAGAATTTATCACAAAAAAATGAAACTAAAGAGATTAACAAGACATTTCATTAAAAATATTTTTGCTGTTTTTAAAAATATCAAATTTAATGTCTCTCAATCATAAGCTACCTGTGCTCATTACAGAAAATAAGCAAATGTTGAAAGAAGAAAATCACCCATAGTTTCAGAGCCTCATTCTAGTCCTACTGTGTCTTCAAGATTAAATTTAATTGGAGTAGATGAAAATCAGATTGCAAACTCTCAAGACAATGAGCCGGTGACATGGGACAGAAAGACACTAGGAATCAATGACAAGGGGCTATAAGTAGATGGAACCTGGGCAAACAGTAAGTTAATGTACAGTTAAACTACACAAGAGTGTGTAAACAAACTAAATATATATATACTTATTTACAATATATATAAGAATTTAAATGAAAAAAATTTTTCAAGAAAATAGCATTTAATAGAATCTGTAAGAGGCTCCACACTTGAACTCAGTAAAATGTTGAAAAGGGGGCTTCAAAAATTTCAATTCAAAGATAAGATATTTGGAGATCTTGCCTTTGTACGAAAAGCTCCTGGTGTTTCCTTTTTGAAGGGAAGCATGCCCAGAGGTAGATCTATATGATTTGCAAGTGATTCTAATCATTCTTCTAATGGAAAATGAGCAAAAGGCACCCTGTTCTTAATAATCACAGATGTGCTATTTACATACAGAACTTTACACAGTGCTTTGCCCACGCAGCACTTGGCTCAGCCATGCTAACTGTAATTACAGTTTTCACTTACTGCAATTGACATTTATCTGTACCCCTTATGAGAAACTAATACGTTGTGCAGCTCTTCATTACAGAACAGTAGGTTCAGAATAAGCTGATGGAAAGCAAGTACTGACAAAGCAGTTTTGTTTCGCCATGTAGGTTCTCTTGGGTGCAATTAACTTATAGATCAATCCATTATTTATATAAAGTATTTATGCCATGTCTCATAACACAGGCTCAAAACGAGATGATCTAGGTAAAGATTTTATTTTCAGATGACTGCTTTCTTTCAGGATAACTAGATTGACAAATGGATTAAACTCAAACACTTCAGGTTGACAAAAAAATATTTTTACCCTTAAATTGGAAAATGCACAATTAGAAGTTACTCTGAACATTCAAAAGTAAAACATAAAGTGGATTTTAAACTTTAATAATGCGGTCCTCAAACAGAAGTAGAATATAATGTTTTAAAAATCTGTAAAACTGTTGAAAATGTTTGAGAGGATGACTTCATGGACTTACACTGCAAATTCATTTGTCAATTTTAGTGAAAACAAATTACAAATGATTTTCAAGACCTCTACTTAATCACTCTTTCCACCATTACCCCTCAAATTCCAGCTTCCCAAATTCTATTTAAAATGGCTCCTTTAAAAATGACTGGGGAAGAGCCCTCAGAAAGTCTACATGTGCTGGTCCCCTAGGGCACCTGATTTTAAATTAAATGTGCTGCAGGCGGCAGTGCAGTCAGGTGCAGAGCGCCCTGGCATGGGAATCGGAAATGAATGTGCAATCTAAAATCCAATAAATACATTGCCACTTCATCCCTTCGTCTCACTATCAAATGAAATCAAGTAAGAACCCTCCAAATACATTTGTAGGATCATTTTAATACTGACATTCAAGTTGAATGAAATGAACACAAGCCAGGACATTCAAACTTTGGATATAAAATTAATAATTGTATAATGCTTCCAAGCACCTCAGACACACACACGCGCATTTAACAGGAAAATAATAATGACTTTAAGTAAAAGAATATAAGAAAACTCAATTTTAAGTGTAAAATCCCAAGAAAAATTAAATGCAATGTATTATTAAACTGTTCAACTAACTTATCTCAATAGACTCCTCTATCAACAAGGATTTATTGAGTATTTTCTAAGTCCCTAGCCTCGTGCTCATCAGCACCAAAGCAGAATAAGGCACAGCCCCAGTTGTCTGCAGGAAAAGAGATTGAGACATGTGCACTGACTTTGTGGTACAGACAGTCCCCAACCAGGGCAGGCTGCATGCAACAATAACTGCAGATTGTTGACAAAAAAAAATACACGAAGGGGGAGGTATGGCTTGTGCAGTGATCTGAGACCAAAGGTAAAGTTTCACCCTCTCTCCTGTTCCAGGAGTATATCCTATCCTTCCAAGTTTCACAAAATCCTAATCTACAAATCATTACATCTTTCAAAGCTGTGCTCACAGCTGAGTTCTATTTCTAAGTTTTTGCTAACGGAGGACAGCGATCAACTAAGAGGTCGCAGCTTCTGTGCTTTTTATGTCATACTTGCTTCCAGTGTCTGCTTTGGATCAGCTGGCAGAGAAGATGTCAATCTACAGTTTGAAGAAAACAAACAGTAAAAAATCTGACCTTTTAGAAACTAGGCACATGCCTATAATTTCCACAATGGTGAGGGGAGGGTAAAAATGGAAGAACAATCTATGGAGGTTCATTCTGACTCCTTGTTCTGGAAGCCCCCAATTCCCCAGGCCACCTTCTACATGACTGGGTACCAGACGGCATCATTGTTTAGATGTAACTGTGAAGAACAGCCACCGTAATGCTCTGTCAAAGGAAGAAAACACATATGCCCTAAGATATTACTACCCAAAAAAAGAATGGGAAAGGGACTGAAACCTTAAAGAAACACAAATGAAACATGGTCCTGATAAAGAAGTAGGAGCCAAAGATTCCTGCAATACTAGCCGTGCATATGAGATAACCAAAAGGTGCAGGGCATGAAGACTGGTTCAGGCTGTGGGCAGACAGAAGTGACATGGAAAATGAAAACAACCCACAAGGGAGTTCTGGAATTATTACAGGACCTGGCTTGACAAGAACTCTTCCCTCAGATAGGCACCAACAGTTTGGACCACTGTATTTTGTTTTAAAATAATTCCAAAAAACCACAACTGGCTTTAGAAGAGTTACTCTGCCACAATTTCTTTTTTAAACCAGAGGAGATTCAAAAGGTAATAGTAATAAAATGTAGCAAAATTAAAAAGATAAATATCAATTTAAAAAAATCACTTACATGCAAATTTATTACTTAGGAGAATTAGTCCGTAAAACAACAATTGTTAATAACAAGGTAAAAAATCTTTAAATTATAAATAACAGTTCTAGGCAAAACCCTCTTCTTCATTTCACAAAGCAAATGTTTATTTATGTATTTTAGCATTAAGTCCACAAGCAAAAAGTTCCACTGACGCCGGGTGTAGAATATACAATGGGGATCTGCAGTGCAGATAAAAGGCCAGAGTATGAACTGGAGAATTTCTTCATGAGAAAAAAAATCTTCAAATAAGGTTTTTCCCCTAATTCCCCCCCACCCCCACCCCAGCCTTTCTTTTCCTTTCATGATTCCTGCAGAAAAGTCATCATGAAAAATTTGTTACACTGGCATTATTCCCATGGTAACTGGCTGTGAGAGCAGAGTGACAGCTCTACAGAAAGATCAAGTGGCAAAAAGGGAGAGTGATGACTTCTAATTCTTCTCTTAAATCTCTTAAAAACCTAACCAGACACAGCACCAAAGAAGGAAAAATTCCCTAGAAAAATCACACACTCCAGGTATCAATTTTACAAGTCAATTTCTACTTAGAATTTTTTGGTGCTCACTGGGGACCCTCATTTCCTTCCCAGGTATAACCTTGGTTTTGTTCCCTACGTACAGTGACACTGCTCTAGGAAACAAAGAGGAAATTGCTCCCTGCAGAGACCAAAGTTGCCCCTGACCAAGGCTGCTGGCTTTCCAGGATCAGAGGGCAGTTTGGAGTCCTCATATCACCCTGAAATGAGTGGAGAACCCGTGAAAAGGATCTGATTCCAACCCAAGACTTATGGTCTTAAAATAAGAAAAACAAAAAAAGAAATTTAATCCTTATCTATATAGGAGGTTCATTACATAAGTCAGCCTGAACTTAATGACAATGAGACCAACAACTCAATGTTTTAGTAAAGTGAAAACATTTGCCAGTCACCTTCTCCAGAATGGTTTCCAAATAAGACAGGTACTCTTTGAGGGTCTTTTACATGCATTGTTCCGGATACCTTCATTCTTGTACTCAACCCTTCTGACAACCTTCTGAAATAGATTTCATTCTCATTTTTACAGAAAACAAACTACAATTTCCAAGAGGCTAAATGGCTTACAGAAGGTCACAAAGCAATTAAAATGTATAGCCCTCATTCAAACCAATTTCTCCCAACTTCAGGGGTTTATTCTATGTTAAAACACTGGTTCCCTAATTTTGAAGAATACATGTTAACTATACAAAATTTTTAAATCACAAAAAGAACAATGGGATAATACAGAGAAGAAAGGAAAAAAATCAGTTACTGGCAGTGTGAACACCCCAAGAAACCATTTCTGTAATTTTGGTATATGATCTTTTCTCCGTATATACATACGATCATGTAAATAGTGACATATTTTTAAGTAATAATGGTATCACACAATATATTCTATTTCCACTCAATAAATAAAGCTCTACATCAGCAATTCACAAACAGAGAAGGTGAGAGATAACCCACCACCCCTCAGCATATGACGGCATGTGACGGTATGTGACGGCATATCACAACTTCATAGCTTGAGGAAGCATACTCCTGGTGGTTCAGTAATAGATATGACACAAAGTTAAGCGTGAACAAGTCTTACTGATCAAACTGACCTACAGAAAGTTAGAGATAATATACATTCCCAACAGTAGTACAAGAGAGTATCCATTTCTCCACACCATGAACTCCTTTGGATATTACTACTATTTTTCATGTTTACTAATCTTACAGTAATTGCTGCTCACCCTAGGTCACCCAGACAGTAAAAGGCAGAATCAGGGTTTGAACCCAAGCACTCTGCTCTGGAATCAAATTCTTAACCACTGGATTATACTACATAAAATAGTAGCTATTTTAAATGCTCTCATTACTAATAAGGTGAAACTATTTTTCATATGTTAGCTATTTCTCCTATCAGTAGAATTTCTTGTTTACCTTTTTCGTACTAATTACACAGCTCTTCACAAAGTCAAGCTAATAACTTTTTATCTGTCATATATGCTGCAAATACTTTTTCAGTTTATTGCTTCTCCTTCAACTCTGCTTACAGTTTTTAGTTTTTATGTGGTCAAATCTATCACTTTTCTCCCTTTAAGTCTTCTGCCTTTGAGAGGTCATGCTTAGAAAGCTCTTTTCCTCCCCAAAATTGTAAAATTATTGAGCTATATATATTTTATTTTTCTATTTTTTTCTTACATTACAACATTTAATCCTTCTAGAATTTATTTTGAAATAAAGACCAAAATAAGAATTTGAATTTTATTTTCCTACATGGGTTGGCAATAAGCCCACTACAATCTTCTGGCTAATTCATTCTTTTCCCCACTTATCTGAGATGCCAACTTTATTATTTTGTAAAATCTTACTTTTTCTTTTTTTTTTTTTAAGTTTGCTTTTGGATTTCGAGTCTTTCCCATGGAGCTATCCGTCAATTCCCATATCAAAACCAGTCTGTTATATACATTATAGCTTTATGCTTTAACAAGCAGGGCTACCTTCTAAGTGCCATGTGCTTCAATAGCACAGGTGCCACCTGCTACAATAATATAATAGCATTTGAAGAAACAAATGCCAAATCAAAATCATTTTTTAAATAATAATCAATCTTATGTATTCATAATATGGAAAGACATTAATTCTAGCAAACAGTAGACTTAGAGAAAATGAGTCTAAGATTTCACAACATAGTACTTAAAATCCTTTTTAAATCAGATCCTTTATGTCAGGATCTCACATTAACCACAAGTCATTTAAAAGTGAATTCCTGACATATGTGATTTAAGTAACTCAATAGAACACCTGTCAAAAAACTTTAAGGCTTCCCAATGTGGACCTCATTTAGAGTGTTCCTCATCCAGTGCATATAAACAATTACTAAGGGAGTATGACTGTGGTGCTCCATCACAGTCACTAGCCATAGTGCCTTCAACTGCTCAGACCTCTCTGATCACTCCCTCTACTGCCAGACCATCTTTAGGCGTACATATAAGTAGAATAACAGTGACATCTAATGGTCACAAAACATGTCACATAATATTTCGTTAAAATAGAACTACATGCCCGTTCCAAGTTGAAAGGCTAAATTGGGTAATTTTTCAACTGTAGACACTAGGCTCCTATTTTAAATTCCATGCCTTGGTCGGCCCTGAGTGATTTGGATGACAATCAGAAACCATGCTGCATGTTATACAAACAACATCTCATTTCATTATTCCACATTAGTTCTACTATGTCCACTTCTCTCAAACCATCGGCTCAAATGATGCTGATAAAAGTAAGTAGACATGCTATTAATGACCTGCCAATCACTTAGAATGACCCTCAGCAGAATTCTGAGCATACAATCTGAAAAGAACTATTTGCATTCTGCACATTTGGAGAGCAGATAAATGCCCTGGGTCAAATGATCAGAATGCACATCATTCTTGCCCTCCTCCTCTGAATAGTGATCAGGTGCACCAAAGGTAGCATTTACTTTGCAGTGAGTTATCCAAACAGAATCAGCCAGGCCTCACCATACAGTCTGGGAAGGTGAGTGTCCCTGCCAGCAACACAAGACCCCTTTCTCACCAATTCCAGCTGCTTTCAGAGTGCTGTCTTCTTTTAGCAGGAGTTTGTCGTCATCTTCCAAACTCAACACAAGTTCATTTGTCTAAAAAGAAAGAAAATCTGCATTTGATCAGTACTTCAGCACTTATATGGGTTTCATATTTGGTAAGACTTCTCAAAGACATAATTGTTACCTTGAGTCAGAACGATACCTACGTCACATTCTACTCCCACTATTGTAAGGCAGCAAGTGAGCAGATGCATAGTGAGTACCTACTAAGTGCACAGATACTCTGTAAAGCACTGAAGAGACAGGGCTGAGTTCAAATCCAGGCTCCCCCAGTACCCAGCTGTGTGTTCTCAACCAACTACATAACCTCTCTAAGACTCACTTTCCTCATCTATGTGAGAGGGGAAGAGAACACATCTTTCTCATTGCCTTGTGGTGAGGATAAAATGAGATGAAGCATATAAACCCTCAGCGCAGTGTGGGTTGCAAGATAGGTACTCTCAGTGTTAGCCATCACTGTTGTGTCATCATCATCATCATCCTCTCAAGTCATCCTTGCAATAATCCAGGAGGAATTGGAAAGGCTCAGGTACAAGCCCCAGGGTACATGGCTAGTCAGTGAAGGAGCTAAGGTTCAGGCTCTGTCCAGTTTGACTTCTCAGAGAAGCCAGTTTACCTCAAACGGCCAAAAGTCCACATATCTAAAAACCTTGCCCAAGCTACTAAGCATCTGGTCCCATGTCACTAACAGTAATATTTCTCTATGTGACTTGTGGGAGTAGGTAAGTTTGCCCTCCAATGATATCTGCAATCCAGTTAGACATCAGGAATATAGGAGAAAATTTGGAGTTGATATCTGCTCCTGAATAGCACATAGAGGTGACCACTAGTTAGGCACATAGTACCACTTGTCAACAAGAATGCAGCTGTTCAGTAATATATTCTATTTCTAGAATATGGCTGAGACAGAGAGCCAACAGGAAGGGCTTTCAGCAGCCAAAATAGAAACCCCCTATGCCTAAAGCTATGTTCCACGGTTCATGGACTTCATTCACTAGACAGCACAGGAGCTTGAATTCCAGAGCACACAAATTAAAAGAACAAACTTCATTTTAAACAATCATTTTAGAACAGATAATAGTACTCACGATACAAAATTTTCAAAGTACCTATGGATAGAGAGTGAAAAGTAAGTCTCTTCCCAACCCCTATCTACCAGCTACCTAGTTCTCCTCCGGAGAACTTGTACTCATTCCTGTGCACCCTTCCGGAGACTGTGTCTGCACATGTAATGCAGGCAGACATGTGTCTCTCAACTTTTTCAAACAAGTAGTCACATATTATATGCTGTGTTCTAAAAACTTTTTTCTCTTAAAAATATAGTTTAAAATCATTCTACATCAATAAGAGCTGTCTCATAATTTATCAAGGCTGTGGCATATTTCCTTGAAGGGACACACACATGCTCAGTTCCTATTGATGGACATGACATTTAGGTTGTTTCCAATCTCTTGCTACCATAAATCATCCTGAAATGAATATCCTTATACATATATCATATTGCATATGTACAAATTATATCTGTAAGATAAATTCCTAGAAGTAGAATTGTTGGGTCAGAGAGTTATGTACAACTTTTATTTTGACAGATGTTACCAAATAACTCTCCAGAGAAGCAGTACCAATTTACACTAATGCCACCAATCACTGGGGGTACCAGTTTCCCTATAACCTTGCCAATACAGTGTGTTATCAAAACCTTGATTTTTGCCAATCTGACAAATGTGGGTTAAATGTACTCTTAATTTGTATTCATTTCTTTATTTCTTTTTTTGGCAGCTGTCTAGTACAGGGATTCAAACTCTTGACCTTGCTCTAACCAACTGAGCCAACCGGCCAGCCAAGTTGTTATTTATTTTGACTAAAGCTGTGAATATTTGCTGTTTTTTAATGGAGTTGTAGGATAATTTATCTAATTGAGTTGCAGAATATCTTTACATACTAAGGAAATTGTCTTTTCTATAAGTTAGAAAACTTCCTCCCACTTTTCATTTGTTCATCGATTTTTCTTACACTGTTTCTTTAAAAAAAAATAGAAGGTACGAAATAAATTGTTGAATAAATAAGTTAATGAATGAAGTAAAATGTATCACTCTTTTATGGTTTGTCAGTTTTCTATCATACTTAGAAAGATCTTCTTCACTCCAAGATTATTTTTTAAATTCCATGTTTTCTTCAAATATTTTTATAAATTTGATTTTCAATACTTTTAATTGTTGAGAATTTCAAACATACAATATATACAGAATAGTGTAATAAACCCCCTGCCCCATTCCCATCACCAAACTTGAACAAATAAATTATCAGTTCATGTTCAATCTGTTTCATCTCTATACTCACTTATGAGTTTAATTTTTAATTTAAGTCATTAATCCAATGGTATTTATTCTGGCATTAAAAAAAAAAGATATGGATTCAACTTAACTGTTTTCTAGATATCTATCCAGTTGTCCCAATACCATTTATTGACTCCTCCATCTTTTCTCCATAGGTCTGAAATACCATATTTACTATATACTAAATTCCCATATATATTGGGGTCAATTTTTGGATTTAATTCTGTGCCATTAAACTACCAGTTCATGTGACAGTACCACAATGTTTTAATTACCATAGTTTTATACTATGTCTTAATATATGTTAGGGCTAGTTACCCTCATTTCTCTTTTTTTCCAGAATTATCTTGACTATTCTTGATTATTTTTTTACATATTAATTTTATAACTAGCTTCTTTAGTTTATACAACTGTTGTTAGTATTTTACTGGGGTGGCATTAAATTCATAAATTAGGTGACAGAGGAATGACATCTTCATGCTGTTGCATCTTCCCATCTAAAATATCCTGAGCATTTCTATGTAAGTCTTATTTTGGATCCCTCATATTTAGATTTTACTTTTTTGTTAAATTGCAGTAGAATTTCACATAATAAAACACACAGATCTTAAGAAGAGTTCACATCAATAAGTCTGGAGAATTAATCACAGACTTTAGATTCATATTTCCAAGTGTGTGTGTGATGGAGGCGGGGAAGGACAGTAGCATTTTAAGGTTTTCTTCTTAAAGACTCTGCACATTTCTTATGAAGTTTATTCCAAGGTATGACTTCTTCCTTTTAAATACTTTTAACAAGGACAGCTATCTGGTTTCCAAACTCACAAAACATTAGATAGAAATTAAAGGTTTTATTTCAAGTCTTTTTAATAGAAATTATTCTGACTTTATAAATACCCTACTGATTACAATCCATAATAGACACACACACACACATTTTCTTGATAACCACAGTCATATAATGGTAATTACTTTCACTGTGCTATTGATTCATTCACTTCAACAAACACTTACTTCATAGTCAACAGGAGGCTCTGGTGGGAAGGTATCCAGATAGCCTTTTTATTGTAGTGATGGGAAGAAATTTTAGGACACCTGGTAATTGCAATTAGGAAAGTCTCTAAAACCCAGAAAACTGGGAAAATGGGGAAAAATGCCTTTCATGAAGAGCTGATTAAGATACAAGGGTTTATTTGGAAGTCTCTCCCTTTGGCTGAGGAAGGAAATTAAAATTATAGCTGGGCTGGAAAACTAACAGGCTGGGCCAGGGATGCTACAGGCCCCGCAGATGAGGAAGAGAAGATGAAAGGACAACAATCACTTGGAAATGAGAAAAATATCTCAGAGCTGGATAAGGCAAGAGTGGGGATATGTGAATTAAGTTTTTCTGAAGTTTTAAAACTATATCTATATAACTATATTGAACCCTCTCCTTATAAAAGTTGAAGTGGAAATGGGCAGAATTATCTCTGGGGTATATATTCTGTACTTAACTAGAATTGTTATGGTTTAGATGAAAGTTTATAAAGCCAGATTTCGGAAACATTCTAAGTGACTTAATTTGTTTTGGGAATCCCCCCTTAAACAAATACATTGTTCAAATGGAAAAAAAAAAACCCTAATTTTACAACTAGAACATGCCAGGGTAGAACATCTGCTTTAAATATAAGTAAGGGTTTTTCTAAGGTTTTTTTTTAAAATTTCAACTACAAAAGAATTTCCTGATTTTTTAAATGTAATAATACTAATTATTTGAACATGATGAACTAGGTCATAACTAGGATAATGGAATAATGTACTAATTACTCCTTTTAGGAAACATGAGCATAAGAACAAGCCTACCAATGTAAAACATGCAACAAAGAATGGAGGACACTACATACTTCTCTTTACAGGCTTTTCCAAGAACATATCGTTTCATTCTACCTTTATTTTATATTTATATTTTTATAATATATTTATATATTTTTCCCCCTGTAAAATAGGACCACACTTCCTGTTCTCCACATTTTAGGAACCAGGTTGAAAACACTCCAGGCCTGGAGAAGAGAAATGGATGAAGCATGTGGCCAGACACAGTGGCAGAACATTCTAGCCCATAAAAAGAGCAGATTCCACACCTCAGCCCGAGACACATATAAACATGACATTCTGAGGCATGTGACAATGGATACTGTCAAATTTGCATATACAATCCTTGCTATAAAAAAATAAAGTTACTAGAAGGAACCAGCCCTGCCAACACTTTGACTTTAGCCCAGTGAAACAGATTTCAGATTTCTGGCCTTCAAAACAGTAAGAGAATAAGTGTGTATTGTTTTAAGCCACAAAAATAATTTAAAAAGTAAAATAAATAAAGTTACTAATCCACAGTCAATAGACATACGCTCATACCATTTTCTTTGTGATCTGAGGAATATATTTATTTGAAATCTGATTGAGTTTATGGACTGCATCTATGACTAGAAAAGAGAATGAAATGAAATGAATTCACAAATAAATACTTCATTCAAAAATTGTTATGGAAAAACTACGAGGGACCAGGCATTGTGCTAGGTATTGCAGATATGAAGGATAAGATACAGTCCTTTAACCCCGAGTAGTTCATATAATAGAGTAAGATCACTGCTTTAATGAGGAGTCTGTGCAAGGCCATTGATATTAACAAAAAAAGATAACTTTACTCTGTAGGAGTCGCAAATCATTGATTGTGGCTTCATAGCAACATTACTCTAAAAAGTAAGAAAACAGAAATGCAAACACACGATAAACACATAGATAAACAGCTCCCTCTGGAGAAGGTGAGACAACTTTAGGACTGCAGGCCATGCCCTCTGGGGAACTAGGTTCGTTCCCAAGAATCACAGTCCTCGGCCTTCTCTTACACACAGCAAGAGTCAAATCAGAACAAGTAAATCATCTGGATCTGCTTCTAGCCCTCTTCTTCTGGTGCAGAATTAAGAAAATCAAAGAGACTGAGTCTCCAGATAAGTGGTTTCCCTTATATGTAACCTGAATTTAACAAGTTTTATGCTTATTTTATGTTAAATATGGGCTTGAGAACTAATATATGTTATGCTTTTTTTTTTTCCAATTAATACTTTTTAAAAGGATCTACTACTACAGGGATATGACAGCTTCTTTTTTTCATTAATGGAAAAGTGAGGCTGTAGAAAGCGTATCTACAAAATAAAAAAGATTTATTATACTGGAAAATATTTTAGACATTCACGTATTCATTTTCTTATTCACCAATTCAGCCAACATTGATTACTTGCCATGCACCAGATACTATACATATGGAACATACCTTTGATTTATGTGCTTGATGAATAATCTTTAGTTTATCTGAAAGAAAAAAGCAAGTTGCCTTTTTGTACAGATTATTCTAAAATCTCTTTTCAAATTATTAAAATAAGAATGGAGGGTGATGGCTATGAAATTGAGAAATTTGTACCGGCCAGCCGCCAAAAACAAACAAAAAAATGAAATTTAGAGATTTAAGTCCTTGCCTTAGGCCCAAATTCACTTAAAACTCTGGTACACAGTAAAAAGAAAATTACTTTTGCAAATCACTAAAATTAAAGATGAAAGTACAAAGATACTTTAAAGCATTGGTCTTTGACACACACATAGACGTGTGTGCCAGAACCTGAAGTCAGTACAGCTCATTTTCTCTTCCAATAGAATACAGGTAAATCACATTACTCTATCCTGCTTTTTGGAGTTACTAAAGGCCAGGACTAGTAAATAATATTTTTTAGAATAGTCTTAAATCAAGACAGACATTAACAAAAACGGTTTTTAAAAATCTACTAATCTCTCAATAGATATGGTGACAGGAGGTCAAATGCTCATACTAAAAAGGCATTACTGGCCTCAGAATTCAAACACTATCAAGGATCACTGGCGATCTGAGCAAGCCTGTTAATACCCAAAGAATACAATATCTGCCTCCTGGTTTTCAAATATTGCACATGCTCACACCATCTAATCCACTTTATTCAAACCCACCTTCATTCTTTAATCTGTTTATCTTGAAGTCAGGCTACACTGTGCTTTTCCAATAAGTAATTTCTCCACACTTAGGTAAAATCCTAACACTGCAATAATTAGCCCTTAATTATATAACAGACCTAGCCATTCATCAACAGGTTGAAATTCAGGAAGTTTGCAATTCTTCAATCAGTTTTATTTAACCATTTAAGTAATGCATTATGATTAAAATGTATTATTATATCTGAACAAACTCTCAACCTTAAACTAAAATTCATTTTCTATCAATCATGCTGTAACAAGGAATTCCAAAATGATATGAAATGAAAGCATCTATTTAAAAAACAGACTTTGATTTAACTATGTTCTCAAAATATAGAATAGGGTGCCTATCTAGTTATCCTCTGAATTACCCATTATTTTAAGTATTCAACTTTCAATTATCTATTGGAATTTTTAATAGAAGGTCAGCATAAATCCTTGGACTGTAACTCCATATTCCTAATAAATAAAAATAAATCTAATCCAAGTAAAATATGCACATTAGGAATATAAATATGCCACAATTGCTAAAAAAATAAGCTTATGATGTACATAAGAAAATAAGCAAATGTGACTTCTGGATTATCTATTTTTCTAAGTTACCTATTATACTCTTTTTTTTCACCATAAATAGATATCACATATTATTTGAGACAAGTTAGAGAAGCCAATAGTAATTTTTTTAACAAAAGTTTACAGTCTGTCACAATCAACCTGCAAAACTGGTTTCATCTTACTAGGTATTAATCGTGTTCTGTATATTTTGTTTATTAGCCTTTAAATTAGAAATAACTTTGCTCTAATAGGTTAAGCAAATCCACAATAAAAAGGCTACATTTTTTAGCAGAAAAAGAAATGATCTGAACAGAAATTTTCACCAGATTTCTCTCTTTCACAGAAATTGGTGAGACCTGAGAAGGTAGGAAAGGAGAAATGACAAGCTAGCAAAAGATGTATTAATGTCCCTTTCTCTGTTGAATAATCTACTTCATTTGTTTTTACTTCTTTAAAATAATCCTCATTATTACCAAAACAACATCTATGAGTATTGTTCCCTTAATGCAAATTCCTTGAGGAAAGCAGCCTCTTAAAAATAAATAAATAAATAAATAAATAGATAGATAGATAGATAGATAGATAGATAGATAGATAGATAGATATATCTATATATATATTTGTGTGTGTGTGTGTGAAATATTTAACGTGTTGGCACATGCATTATTTAATCTCATCTCACAGAGCCTTATGAAAGATAGGGTTTAGCAGTCCCACTCTGTACCACCACCACCATTTATGTGTGCTCCCATGCACAATGTCTAGGCAATAAAGATTTAAAAAATAAGTAGCATGAGTGGTAAATCAACAATAGATATAGATGCCAACCAAATGGGAGGAGGGGCTCTGAGAAATATCAGACTCTCCTGGCAGAGAAAGCCAGCCCTTTGCCCAAGGACAGAGAGACAGTAACGAGCAAAACTGAAACCTGACTCTGCACTCTTCCCACTCCCCAACATCCAATGCAATGTTCTATTCCTGTAGACCATGATGTAGAACTACTGGATGACAATGACAGGTGAAAAAGTAACACTTCAGTCTTTCTTGTTCAACACAAAGCAGTAGATGGTTAAAGAGCCAAACTCAGACGAAGCCATTTGAAGTCTATCAAAACTCTAGTCATTCTATAATTTCTTCACAAACTAATGTATTCACTTTTTCTGCCAATTCATCTGAATAGTATAGAAATACTAGGACAAAAGGGTGCTAATAAGATGGAATAGTATAAAACGTACATTATCTACTACAATGTGCTTAGCAACCCAGATATTCTGATGCTTTCATTACTTAAAATTTTCAAATAACTTACATGGAACATGTTTGTATATAGACATATACACATGCACACAGGCACATCCCATGCAAAAAGGGAAATCATATGTAACTATTCTAATTTGAAATGGCATCTGTATGTTGATTCAAGTTTAAGGTTATATTTCAAAGCATTATACTTTGAAAGCCATGAAAGCCACAATCGAGAAGTTTCATATTTACCTTAATCATGCTGTTTATTCCTTTCTCTTATTCAATATTGAGTATGTAAATTCTTTAAGTCCAATAAATCAAAGTACTTTCCACTCAGTGCCTTCAACTTCTGCTTGACTACCCTTTATGACCTTACAATTAGTCTCTGGATATTAAAATGCATACGCACGGTGAAGATTGTGACTTCAAAGGATTTTAGGTCATAAGTTGCTCTATCAAATGGGAACAGAATGAAAAGCCACTCCGAAAAGTGATCTATGGTAATAAAAAATTTATACTTTAAAATGTCTGCACCAACTAATAGAAATATTTATTAGGTGCATCATAACTTTCGAGTGAAGTCTCAGATTTCAGTTTGATGAGTCTCACTACACTGAAGGTTAACAACTGTACCATCTTTATACTGAATAATGACATCAAGCTTCTTGCCTTATTGCTACATTTTAAAATCACCAATGGCAACGTATAAAACTACTACATAATACGCTCAAGTTATTGGCACTTAAAATGTTGAATCTCTTCTTTTAATTCTTAGTCTTCAATAATTTTTCCTTTGCTGATTATGTTTTAGATACCGTTTTGCCAAATATGCTATTCCTCACAAATATGCCACTTCTCTACACTATCATAATTGACTTTAACAATATACTAGGATTCCTATTTTTATTTACAGATAGTAAATTCATTTTTGAAAGCCAAATTTAAATCCACATCAACAAAAACTAATGAAAAATTATATAATATACGTTTTGAAGAAGAAAAATTGGTTACCATATGTATAATTTCTGAATGGTGGTGGCAGTCTCGTCCTTAAAGGGATATCTATAAGAGAAAGACTGTTTTATTACAAAATATTCAAATAGACATTCACAGTATATACATTGTCTTTTGGTTCTGTTCTCCTGTATCTACAGACTAAGTTACCTTAAAAGACCTGATAGAACACAAAATGAAGCTAACACACCATCACAATACAAGGGTCATCTAAAACAATGAAACCATCAATAAGACACTGAGCTATCATTAACTAAGAATTCAGTAACACCATTAAAAGAACTGGTATTTTATTAAATACAATAGTACCTATGTACATTTGAAATATGTAATATGCATGTGTGAGGCATTATTTATTTTCTATACAGTTGATATCTGTTTAGCATATGAATCTGAAAATCCCTTGATGGTCTTTGGCCACTAGTGGGAACCAATGATCTGGAACAGTCTTATCACTCTTATCAAAATTCAGATAAAATGCAAAATAACTCCTTCACTCAGCAAAGAAAACAAAACAATACAGAGTAAGCATTCTTTTTAAAACGTATTGCAAATACAAGTATTAATTTTAATTAATAACATATTATGGTATAATCCCTACAGAGAGCAGTTTGGTAATATATATCAAAATTACATATGCATATATATATTCCTTGACCTAGTCATTCCACTTCAGGAATTTATCACAGAGATATACTCTGCACACACATACACACGTGTGTGTATGAAATTACATACACATGAGTACCAACAGCAGCACTATTCACAGTAGCAAATGCTTAGGAAAATCCACATCCTCCAATGAGGTACTTGTTAAATAAATTATAATACGTCCAAACAATGAAACCTATTTTTCAACCAAAAAAAAAAAAAAGAAAAAAGATGGATGCTCTCTACTAATATAAGATCTTCAAGATATATCAAGGGTAAAGAGGTTTAAGGAGATTATATTTAGTAATGGCTTTCTAGTAAAAAGGGGATAAAATAAGAATATATGTTTGAATTTGCATATACTTGTGTGGGGAAGGCATGGTTCACGGGTCAGACAGGGAACAGAAGTGGAAAAGGAGACTTTTCACTGTATTCCTTTTTATGTTTTGATCTTAAAACCACACGAATGGGCCAGCCCGTGGCTCACTTGGGAGAGTATGGTGCTGATAACACCAAGTCAAGGGTTAAGATCCCCTTACCAGTCATCTTTTAGGAAAAAAACAAAACAAAAAAACCCCCACATAAATGTGTTATTTAGTTAAGAAACCTAAACAAACAAACAAAAAAAAAACCCCATACATCTGATTTCTGAAATGTATTTTTTTAAGTATTCTGCCTTTTAGAGGTCAAATGTATACCAAAATTAAAATATAACATTTTCATTTATGTTACACACATCTGAAGTGCCTATTACCAGGTATTCCAGGAACAGGGAAAACAAGCAGTTACCAAGAGAAGTCCCTGCTCCTGAGAGCGCATGCTGCATGGTGAATTCTGTAGCACAGGGATGTTCACAGCCAGTGCTGTCGCTTTACAAGTGTGGCTTGCACACCAGAGTCACCCAACCCAGCACAAGTGGATCAGACTTGCAGTAGGCTGGTCCCAGGCGTAGATATTTAAACACAAAACAAAAACCTTCTGAGACGATTCTTAGTAAAACAAATTTACACAGGCCAGAGAGGTAATAACAGGTGAGTGAAGCAGGTCAAACTAGAGGGAGCTGAGAGACCCGAGGGCACATGACCCATCCAGAGGATGCTCTGCCATTCAGCTCTGATTGACCACAGTGCTGTAGGGATGTGGGCCTGGAGTGGCCACACCTGCAGATTTAAATGGCAATTCTAAAAGACTGGGTTTTTAGGTGAAATTCCCCAACTTTTAAAACACCATAAGCCAAAGGAAACCTTTCTGGAGGTGGGATTTGCCGACCAGGCACCAATTTGAACCCTCTGGCTTGGGCTCACCAGAGAACACCTACTTCATTTTATCCTTCTTGTTTCTCTCTCACTTACGACTTATGGGCCAAAGAAACATCTACTAAACAGAAAGGGGAATCAAATTCATTTAAGGTACTGCCATTTATATTTCCTGAATTAAGACAATAAAAACCCCTGAAGATGGCTTCATGAAGCTATCATCATTTAGAGACACCTACAATGGAAGAATTCAAATCAGTTTTAGGTACAGTATAGACTTGAGAAAAGAGACCATGACCAAGACAAATACAAGCACCTTTTCTCTTCCTTCTCCTAGATTTCAACTTAAGTGTCACCTCCACAAAGCGGCCTCCCCTGCCAACCTTACCTAAAGGAGAGGTCTCCTCTGACAGTTTCCTTCACAACATTTTCTACAATTACTGTTTTGTTTCTTTACTTATTTTTGTCTGTATTCCCTATTAACTCATAAATTCCTTTAGATTAAGACATGATGGGCTGTCTTCTTAAAACCTAGGACAGTGTCCAGCACATAACAGGTTAACAAATACTGGTTCCGTGAGGGCAGGGACCACAGCCAATTTTCTTCATTGTGATGTCAACAGCTAAAATAGTGCGTGGTACGTGGCATGTGCTCAAAAATATTCATGAATGAGTAAGTATAATTTAATCCCTTCAACTGGCAGTCGAGAACACTGAGGCTCAGGAAGGAAGCTGGTCAGCTCAAGGTGTCACGAGCTGGGATGAGAGCTCTGACTGCCATTCTGCTGTACTGAGGAGGCTGAGAACTAAAGCGGTTATCTTCTGCGGTGGCAGAAAGACAGACCAGATAACTCATTCTGGTGAGATAAGTGTGTTAGTGGAAATACACATAAAAACACTTGAGAAGGAAGAGAAAAAGAATAAACACCCTACTTATGCAAAAGGCCATTTTGCACTACTACAAATAAAGCTACAAATATTCATATGTGGACATTTACTGTCATTTCTTGCAGACATATTCTTTCATTCCACCAAGAAAAGGAATGGCTGGATCGTATGTATGGCAGATATACATATAACTTTTAAGAAATTGCCAAATCATCTTCCAAAGTGGTTGTGACTTTTCACATTCCCATTATTAGTGTATGAGAGTTCCAGTTCCTCTACATCCTAGCCAAAACCTGCTATGGTCAGTCTAATTTTAGCCATTCTAGTGGGTATGTTTTGCAATCTCATTGTGGTTTTAATTTGCATTTCACTAAACACTAACCATGAGTGTTACTTAATGTGCTTATTTGCCATCCATATATCTTCCTTGGTGAAGTGTTTGTTCAAATCTTTTGCCCACTTTTTAATTGGGTTATAGGTCTTATTACTGAGTTATAAGAGGCTTTTTTTTCCCAATTATTATTATTATTCTAGATACAAGTTCCTTGTTTGATATATGTTCTACAAATATCTTCTCCACATCTTTGGTTTGTCTTTTCGTTTTCTTAACAGTGCATTTTGAAAGGTGAGTTTTTAATTTTGCTGAACCCCAACTGACTTTTTTATTTGTTGTTTGTACTTATTGTGCTGTATTTAAGAAATTTTTACCAAAATCAAAGTCTCTAAGATTTTTTCCTGCGTTTTCTTCTAGATGTTTTATAATTTGAGCTTTTACATTTAGGTCTTAGCCAATTTTGAGTTATTTTTGTATACAGTAGGAGATAAGAGTTGAAGTTCATTTATTTGCATGGCTATCAAATTGCCTTAGTATCTTTTTTGGAAAGATTACCCCTTCCTCAAAAATGCCTTGGGCAAAAATCAATTGAACACGTGTCTATTTCTGGACTCTGTTAATACATGTCTATCTATATACCAGTATCACACATGCTGTATTGATTACTGTAGCTATATAGGATTAAGTCACAAAATCAGGTAGCATGATTCCCTCAACTTTCTTCTTTTTGTGAGTTGTTTTGACTATTTGTCTTTTGTCTTAACCTTTTAAATTTTAGAATAAGCTTGATATTATCTGAAAGGCCAAAAAAAGCCTGTTGATATTCTGATTGAGACCAGAATCTGTTCAACATTTTGAGGAGACATGGCATCATAAGAGTATTGAGTTAGAAAACTCAATGTGATCCATGAACACAGTTTATCTTTCCATTTATTTAGGTCTTTTTAAATTTCTCACAGTGATGTTTACAGTTTTCAGTGTAAAAGCCTTACATATCTATCAAAGGTATCCTAAATATTTCATGTTTTTGATGCTGCCATAAATTTTTTTTCAGTTTGCAACTATCATATATTGCTAGTAACTGGAAATACAATTGATTTGTATATAATGATCTTGTATCCGACAAACTTGCTAAGTTCAGCTTATTAGTTCTGGTAGCATTTTTTATAGATTTTGTAGGATTTTCTAGATAGACAATCATGTTGCATGTGAATAATGACAGTGTTACTTCTTCCTTTCTAATAGGGATGCCTTTTATTTCTTTTTCTTGATTTAATGAACTAGCTAGAACTCCAGGGCAATGTTGAATAGATGTGATGAAGAGCAGACACCCCGCCTGGTTCCTAATCTTAGGAGAAAAGTACTCAGTCTTTTACCGTTAAGTATGATGTTAGGTGTCAGTTTTTCATAAATACCCTTAATCAGGTAGAGGAAGTTCCTTTCTAACCTAGTGTGCCAAGAGTGTTTAGCAGGAATGGATTTTGTATTTTGTCTTCCTCTATTAAAATAATCATATGGTTTTCTTTTCTTAATCAATACATTGATATGATGAATTACACAGTTTTTTTTAATGGAGCCAGCCATGCAAACCCCACAGGGTCGTGATGCATTATCCTTTTAAATATTGTTGTATTTGATTTGCTAAAATTTGGTTAAGAATTTTTACATGCCTAGGGCTGGCCGGTTGGCTCAGTTGGTTAGAGTGTGGTGTTGGTAACACTAACGTCAAGGGTTCAGATACCTATACTGGCCAGACGCCACCCTCCCCAACCAAAAACAAAGAATTTTTACATCCCAATTCATGATGGATACTGACTGGTTAGTAGCTTTATTTTCTTCTAGTGACATTTTTTGATTTTGGTATCTGAGTAAAAATGGCCTCAGAGAATGAGCTGAGAAACATCCCCTCCTCTTTAATTTTCTGGAAAAATTTCCATAGAATTGGGATTATTTCTCCTCTATTATACAGCAGATTTATTAGTGAAGCCATCTCGGCCTGGAGTTTTCTTTGTGAAAATGTGTTTTAACTACAATTCATTTTAAAATACAGAATTGTTCAGGTTATTTATTTCTTCTTTACTGAGTTTCGGCAGTTTGGGTCTTTCAAGGAATTTGTCCACATATCTAGGATAACGTATTGACTGGTATGAAATTGTTAAAAATATTCCCTTATTATTCTTTTAATATCTGTAGAGAATCTGTAGTGATGTAACAACTCTCACTCTTGATACTAATAACTTGTATATTTTCTCTCTCTCTCTCTTTTTTTTTTCCCTTATCGGTCCAGCTAGGGCTTCCTCAATTTTATTGATCTCAAAGAACCAACTTAGGCTGTTATTGATTTTCTCTATGGTTTACTCTATTTCCTGCTGTGATCTTTATTATACCTTTTATTCTGCTTATTTTGGATTTAATTTGCTTTTCTGTTTCTATGTAAAGGCTGAAATTATTGATTGATTCTATGTAAAGGCTCAAATTTCTTTTCTTTTTTAATTTAAGCTCTCTCTCTCTTTTTTTTTTTTTGCAGCTGGCTGGTATGGGGATTCAAACACTTGACCTTGGGGTTCTCACTCTAACCAACTGAACTAACTGGGCAGCCTCTAATTTAGGCATATTAGTACTATAAACTTTCTTCTAAGTACATGCATCACAAATTACATATTACATGCATTTCAAAATACACAATATTGAAACATTGTATATTCATTCTCATTCAGTTCAATATACTTTCCCTTTTGATCTATGCTTTGACCCAAATATTTGGGAATTTTCCAGGTATCTTTCTGTTATTAATCGCTGATCTAATTCCACTGCAGCCAGACCACAGACATTGTATGAGTCAAATCATTTTAAATCTATTGAAACTTGTTTGATAGCTCTGAATACGTTCCCTTGATAAATGTTCCATGTGCACTAGAAATGAATGTGTATATTCTGCTGTTGTTGGATGCAGGCTTCTATAAATGTCAATTTGGTCGATTTGGTTGGTAGTGTTGTTCAGGTTCTCTGTATCCTTACTGATTTTCTGTCTACTTGCTCTATCCATCCATTTCTCCTTGCAGTTCTATGACAGTTTTGACTTCATGTGGGGTTTTTTTTACTGAAACATAATTGATTATATATATCTGTGGGGTACAGAGTTGACTATTAGTATTTGTATACCATATGTGATGATCAAGTTAGGATAGTTGTCATATTCGTTATTATAAAACGTACTCATTCTTTGTGTTCATTAACCAATTTCTCCCCAACGCCCCTTCTGTCCCCTTTTCCCCCTCTAACAACAGAACTGCTTGTTTACTCCTTCTGAAAGTTCAATGTATTATTGTTTGTTGTCTCTTTTTTTCTTTCTTTCTTTCTTTCTTTATTTTTTAGCTCACTTATGAGTAAGGACATGCGGTATTTCTCTTTCTGTACCTTGCTAATATCACTTTACATAATTTTCCCCAAGTTTATCCATGTTGCTGCTAATGGCACAACTTCATTCATTTTTATGGCTGAGTAGTATTCCATTGTGTACATATACCACATATTCCTTATCCAGTCATCCATCAATAGACATATAGGTTGGTGCCATATCTAGGATACTGTAAATAGAGCTGCGATAACCATAGGAGTACAGGTATCCTTTCTACATGATGATTTCCATTCCTTTGAGTATGTACCCACTAGTGGGATTGCTGGATCATACGGTAGTATCTCTAGTTGTTTGAGAAACTTCCATACTGCTTTCCATAAAGGCTTCACTAATTTACAGTCCCACCCACAGTACAGAAGGATTCCCCTTTCTCCGCATCCTTGCCAGCATTTGTCACGCTCTGTCTTTTTGGTAATAGCCAGTCTACCTGAGGGGAGATGATATCTCAATGTGGTTTTGATTTTCATTTCCTGATGATTAGTGATGTTGAGCATTTTTTCATATACCTATTGGCCATGTGTATGTCTTCCTCTGAGAAATGTCTATTCAGTTCCTTTCCCCATTTTTCAATAAGATTATTTGTTTTTTGGTTTTTTTTTTACTGTTGAGTTCCTTGTATATTCTGGATATTAACCCCTAGTCAGATGCATAGTTTGCAAATATTTTCTCCCATTCTATAGGTTTTTTCACCCATTGATTGTTTCCTTCACTGTGCAGAAGCTATTTAGTTTTATATAATCTCATTTGTTTATTTTTCCTTTTGTTGCCTGTGCTTTTGGTGTCTTATTCATAAGTCTTTGCCCAGTCCTACATCCTGAAGTGTTCTCCCTAGGTTTTCTTCTAGGAGTTTTACAGTTTCTGTTCAGGATTGCTTTGGCTTTGGGGGATCTTTTGTTGTTCCATATGAATGTTAGGATTGTTTTTTCTATTTCTGTGAAGAATATCATTAGTCATTTGATGGAGATTGCATTGAATCTGTAGACCTACAAATCATTGCTGACAAAATTAAAGAGGACACAAAAAGATGGAAAGACATTCCATGCTCATGGATTGGAAGAACTAATGTTGTGAAAATGTCCATACTACCCAAAGCAATCTACAGAATTCATGTATTTTAAAGCTCTAATGCTGGGCACATCAACATTTAGAATCATTACGTCCTCTTAATTCACTGATGCCTTTGTCATTCGAAATAACTTTTTTTATCCCTAGTAATATTCTTTGCTCTAAAACCTAATTCATCTGATACTAATGCAGTCACTCTACCTTTCTTTTGATTCATAGTATAACTTTTTCATCCTTTTTCCTTTAACTGATTTTACCTTTATATTTAAAGTGCATTTCTTGTAGGCGGTATATAATTGAAACTTCCTGTTGTATGTCTGTCATTTAATTGGGGTATTTACATTTACATTTAATATGAATAATAATATTACTGGGTTTAGTATGATTAATAACCATTTACATTTAATATGATTAATATTTACATTTAATATGATTAATAATATTACTGGGTTTAAATATTGCTATTTGTTTTTTATTTGTTCATCTGTTCTTTATTTCTTCTTTCTACCTTCCTTTAGATTGACTATTTGATAATTTTTTATGACTCCATTTCATCCTTTTTGTTGGCTTATCAGCTGTAATTCTTAGATTTTGTATGTGTGTGTGTGTTTGTGTGTGTGTTTGTGGCAGGATTGCTTTCAGGTTTGTAGCAAACATCTTTAATTAATCACTCTACATCCATGT
Source organism: Cynocephalus volans (assembly GCF_027409185.1). Classification (NCBI taxonomy): domain Eukaryota; kingdom Metazoa; phylum Chordata; class Mammalia; order Dermoptera; family Cynocephalidae; genus Cynocephalus; species Cynocephalus volans. The sequence goes on along the minus strand of NC_084460.1, from coordinate 198,295,332 downwards.
GATACTATAATAGTTCACAGACAATAGAATAATCTTCCATTTCTCTCCTCCTAGCCTTTGTGCTATTGCTGTAAATTTTCCACAAACCCCACAACCCACTGTTAACTGTTTTCTTTAGATGGTCAAATATCTTTTTAAAAAAATAATTTTTAAATAAGAAAAAAAAAGTATTTTTATATTTATCCACATGTTTACCATTTCCAGGACTCTACATTTTTGTGTGTGCATCCAGATTTCTATCTAGTATCATTTTCCTTATGTCTAAAGAAAGTCTTCCAGCATTTCTTACAGTGCAGGTCTCCTGGTGATAGACCCTTTCAGCCTTTTTATGTCTGAAAACGTCTTTATTTTGCCTTCTTTTCTGAAAGATGGGTATAGAATCCTAGTTTGACTTTTTACTTTTAACTACTTTAAAGAATTTGTTCCACTATCTTCTTTCTGGCATGTACTGATTCTGATGAGAAGTCTGATATCATTTTTATCTTTGTTCCTTTTTATGTAATGTATTCTTTTTTCTTGGCTATCTTTAAGGTTTTCTCTTTATTATCAGTTATAAGCAATTTGATTATGGTATGCCATGGTGTAGCTTTTTTCACGTTTCTTTTGCTCTTGATTTGTTGAACGGTTTGGGTTTGTTGAACTGCTTAGATATGTGGGTTTATAGTTTTTATAACATTTAGAAATTTTTCAACCATTATTTCTTCAAATATGTCTTTTGTTCCCTGGTCCCTGCTCCTCTCCTTTGTAGCTTCCAAATGCATGCATATTTGGCTACTGGAAGCAGCCCCAAACCTCCCTACTGCTCTATTTATTTTTCAGTCTTTTTTCTTATTGTGTTTCATTTTAGATCATTTTTGTTGCTATGTTTTCAAGTTGACTAATCTTTTCTTCAGCAGCACCCAATCTGCATATTAACCCTATCCCGTGTATATCCACTCTCACAATGTATATTTCATTTCTAGAAGCTCAATTTGGGTCTTTTTTTATAACTTCCATCACTAGCATGCTCAATCTTTCCTCTACCTTCTTAAACACTTGCAATACAGGGATAACTGCTTCATTGTCCTTGTCTACTAATCCTAAAATCTGCAATATTTCTGGCTTGGTTTCAAATGATTGAATTTTTCTGCTCATTATGGGTCATATTTTCTTGCTTCTTTGTATGCCTGTTAAGTCCTGATTTGATGCAGGACACTGAATTTTATCTTGTTGGGTGCTGGATATTTTTATATTCCTATAAACTCTCTTGAGTTAAATTACTTGCGAACAATTTGATCCTTTTGAGTTTTGCTTTTGAAATTTCTTAGGAGGGACCAGGGAAAAATTTAGTCTAGGGCTAATTTTGCCCTCCTACTGAAGCAATTCCCTTCTGGGTACTCTGCCTGATAAACTGTGAAAAACAAGGTTTCCACTCCAACTAGTGGGAATAAAAACTATTCCCAGCTGTGTATGAGCTCTGAGCATTTTGCCTTGTGCTACTTTTAGATGGATCTTTCCCAGGCTTCCAGTAGTTTCCTTACATGCTTGCAGTGATTCATATTCAACTGAAGACTCACACTCTGCACATCTTCGAAGATGCTCTGCAAATCTTCAGAGCTCTATCTTTGTACAGCCCTCTCTATTCCAGTACTCTGCCCTGTGAACTTTCCAGGCTCCACTCCAGACTGCCAGCTCTGACTCCTAAACACATGGAACCCACCAGGCTTTACCTGGATTTCCCCTCCCTGCTCTGTGGCCTGGAAGGTGACACAACCACAGGGGTCACCTTATTTGTTTCCCCTTATCCCAGGGATCACTGTCTTGCGCTGTGTACTGTCCAGTATCTGAAAACCATTGTTTCATATATTTTGATTAGTTTTTTAGTTGTTTCAAGTAGAAGAGTAAGTCTGGTCCCCTGTTATATCATCTTGGCTGAAAGAAAAGTCTATGAAATACCTATTATATTTTGGAAACTATTTCCCACTTGTTACTGAATTTTCATTTCATTTCATGTTTTCTTACCTTTGCACTTAACTTTGGGACCTAATGAAACTCTTACAGAAGAATCTAAGATTGCAAAATGCTGCAAAAATCAATTTAATATTTAATCATTGGAAAGGAAAGTTCAGAAGAAAGTAACCGCTAACTTTACTCATACATTTAGGTATCCATAAAAGGCATCAGTGCAAAAATAAATTACTAGAAAAATAAGGCAACTTAATATATATACTGCTGGCAATTAGAATGCCACAAAGGGGTCTGAAATGTTAAAACAAATTTCCATACAAAAATCAATAAGTCTGGAAAAGTATTAAAATACCAATGGATAATAAAATAATTATTTACCTCATAGTAAAACCTCATAGATCCAAAACTAGAAGTGGTACAACTTATAATAAATTATTAGATGCTGGATCTACATTTGAAGACTTTTAGGAAAACACAAACACCTAAGGTTAGAAAAAGGAATTAGCTAATTCAATGACTTAATCTGTATGGGCAAAGAATACCAAAAACCTGACATTAACCAAAACAATGTGCGAACATTCTAACCTGATAAGGCATCCTACCAAATATTAAGATTCTAAGGTTAAGCTATATTAAGATGCTTTTTACTTTAATTATGAAATAATCTAAACCTTAGAAAAATATGGAGAGAACAAAAATTTCATTTAACCCAGTAACCAACACTCAAACCAGTGGAGCAGAATAGAGAACCCAGAAATAACCCCTCAGGCTTACAGCCATCTGATATTTGACAAAGGGAACAAAAACATACATTGGAGAAAAGACTGCCTCTTCAATAAATGGTGCTGGGAAACTTAGATATTCATATGCCGAAGAATGAAACTAGACATGCACCTCTCACCACATACTAAAATTAACTCAAAATGGATTAAAGATGTAAGTATAAGACCTGAAATTGTAAAATTACTAAGGGAAAATATAGGTGAAACACTTCAGGAACTAGGTCTGGGCACAGACTTTATAAACATGAGCCTGAAAGCACAAGCAACAAAAGAAAAAATAAACAAATGGGACTATATCAAACTAAAAAGCTTCTGCACAGCAAGGGAAACAATCAACAGAGTGAAATGACAACCTACAGAGTGGGAGAAAATTTTTGCTAACTATGCATCCAACAAGGGACTAATATCCAGAATATACATGGAACTCAAGCAATTACATGGCAAAAAACCCACAAATAACCCAATTAATAAATGGGCAAGGAACTGAATAGACATTTACAAATGGCCAACAGGTACATGAAAAAATGCTCAACATCACTAGTCATCAGGGAAATGCAAATTAAAACCACATTGAGATATCATCTCACCCCAGTTAGACTGGCCATAATCAAAAAGAATGAGGGCCGAACCCGTGGCTCACTCAGGAGAGTGCGACACTGGAAGCATGGGGGCGCTGGGAGCTCCGAGGCCGCGGGTTCAGATCCTATCTAGGGATGGCCGGTGTGCTCACTGGCTGAGCGCAGTGCAGATGGCAACCGAGCCAAGGGTTGCAATCCCCTTACCTGTCACAAAAAAAAAAAAAAAAGAATGAGAATAACGAATGCTTGCAAGGATTGAAGAGACAGGAACGCTCCTACACTGTTGGTGGGACTGTAAATTATGACAACCACTATGAAAACAGTATGGAGGCTTCTCAAACAACTACAGATACATCCTCCATATAATCCAGCAATCACACTTCTGGGTATATACCCAAAGGAATGGAAATCATCATGTTGAAAGGATACCTACACTCCCATGTTCATCGCAGCTCTGTTCACAATAGCCAAGATATGGAACTAACCTAAAAGTCCATCAATGGATGATTGGGTAAGGAAAATGTGGTATATATACACCATGGAATACTACTCTGCCATAAAAAAGAATGAAATGCTCCCATTTGCAACAACATAAATGAGCTTGGAGAAACTTATGTTGAGTGAAATAAGCAAAGCACAGAGGGATAAATCCCATATGTACCCTCTCATAAGTGGGAGCTAAGAGATAAAGAAGAAAGGAAAGAAAGACCACAGTTGTGTGTTGGACTTGCAGAGGGAGAGAACATACCTAGGGATACAAAGTGGAGTGGGGAAAGGGGGATGGGGAGGGAGGTCGGGTATCACTGAGGGGATAATTGGGTGGGGGACATGGGGTATAATCACAATTTGTGGTAATGGACATGCTGCTAGTATGGATCTGGCCATTAAATCTTAGGCACAAATGGTGACAATTTGCTTTGTATCCCATGAATATTCATAACCAATAAAAACAAAACATTAAAAATATATATATATTTTAACACTGTCATAACTCTTCATATCCTTTACTATTTTTTTATTAAATAAAACAATATGAATACAGTTGAAACCTTTCTCTCTTTCCCCAGTCCCATTACCTCTCTCTTCCTAGAAGTAACCACTATCCTTAGCATACCCTCTTTGTTGTTGCACTCTCATTTCATAGGTCATAGCCAAACAAAATAGAGTATTATTTTGCATTTCAAATTTATGGAGTTAGGTATTTAAACAAGAGAGTCTACAGTACATTTTGTAGTACAAACAAGAAAGCATCACCTAAATACCATGTTCATGGAATAGTCCCTATGTGATGAAATGATAAAGTGCTATTACTTTGCTACTGCAAAATTACCCTGCTCCTTTCAAAGACAGAGAGGCACCAGGTGAGTGCTTCTTTACAGAGGAATGCCAGACAAGAGAATATAGATGTATTACAAATGTATGAAACAATCTTACCAAAGAGGGTAGAAAAAAAGAGCTGACATAAATAACTATGGCAATGAATAGATTCTGTAAGACTAAGGCAAAAGGAACTGCACATAAGCACTATAATCTATTTAATATCAACTTGCTTCCCATGGGGGTACACTGTCATACATGTATACAGGAATCAAACAACTAAGTAAATGGACAGCAGATGGTGGGAGCCAGGATTCACACTGTTGGTATGGGAATTTATAGATAAGCAAGGAGAGGAAGCTAGAATGATCCATGTGATAATGGATTAGAGTTGGAAACAGTATAAACTCATGTTTAACATATAAATACAGATGGTTACATACAAAAATATTTATAGATATGTGTATAAGCACAATTTAGTATATAAACATATATTTCTTTTTTCCGTCAGCTGAGAGAGCCTAAAAGAAGTGACACCCCGGGAGAAATGAGCACACTGAACACCCAGATCTTGGTATCTAATACCATTCTCCAATAAAAGGAATCAGACCCCTCAGAGAAATGGCTGATTCTAGGCCTGGGACAGGAAATATACAAAATGAGCCTGGAGCATTCTATAGTGCCACAAAGTAAGAAAGTACCCAACACACACATGCACACGCACACACACATGCATACACAGATGGCATATATCAAAGGGGCACAGGAGACAAGTGAAACAGCTCTCAATGGCTAAAGCTAAAACAATTTGAGTAAATTAATAAAATAATAAATAAGATCTGCCATGCAGAAGAATCCCTATAAATTATGTAGATATTCCATCCACCCTAAAGGAAGGGTAGCATAACTCCCCAACCTTTAATTGTGAACTATACACATGACTTCCTTCCAAAGATCACTGTATGAAAAGGGAGGAAACAAAGAGTAACTTTGCAATGGCAAAACCTAACATGACTGCAGCCAAATGATCATGGTCAACATCAACAATCATAAATCATGTGATAAAAGTGACACTTTATCTCTGTGATCTTCCTCTCGAAAACCCATAATTCCAGTCTAATCATGAAAAAAACATCCAACAAATTCCAGTACTGGAGCATCCTATAATACACCTGACCAGTACTCCTCAAAACTTCAAAGTCATCAAAAACAAGGAAAGTCTGCCACAGCCAAGAGGAGCCAAAGGTGACATGACAACCAAATGTAATGTGGTATCCTGAATGGGATTCTAGAACAAAAAAAGGACATTAGGTAAAAACTAAGGAAATGTGAATATACTGTGGACTTTAGTTAACAATATGTATCAGTATTGGTTAATTGTAACAAATACAACATACTAATGAAAGATGTTAATGGGAAACTGAAGGGGGTATTAGATATAAAGAAACACATAAAGATGAAAAGATATAAAGAAAGTCTTTCTAACTATTCTAGCATTCTCCCAATAGCATAGACTGCTTTACAAAGTAACATAACACCAGGATTAACAGGGTATAAAGAAGGAATTCTGAACTGGAAAGCTGGATAAAACCTCCACAGCTCTTTTCCTTTTCATATGTGGGATAATTTTACATTTGGAAGCAAAATCTGAAGTATCAAGAATTATTGAAATGCTTCCAAATCAAGCAATAATTAAAAGTCTTATACTATCTAATTTGTTTGTATACTATTCTGAATCTAGAAAAATAGTCATCTATAGAAGATAATATGTTACCTTTGTAATCAGAATATCTGATTAACATTCATTCTCCATATATCAACAATGGGTTCATTATATTTATTTATAAATACACACATTTATATTTATTATACTTATATGATTTTACATTTGTTTGTTTGTTTGTTTTTCTTCTTCTGACCGGTAAGGGGATCGTAACCCTCGGCATGGTGTCGTCCGCACCACGCTCAGCCAGTGAGCGCACCAGCCATCCCTATATAGGATCTGAACCCACTGCCTCAGCACTACCGGCGCCACACTCTCCGGAGTGAGCCACGGGCTGGCCCATATGATTTTAGGTTTTAACGGCACAATGCTCTAGTACAATGATTTTCAATGAAGAGTGAATTAAATTAACCAAAGCTTATTGCCTCAGGGGAAAATACAGACAATTACAACAGGTGACTAGGTTAAGCCATGAATGGCAAAAAGTGACTGTGATAAGAAAAAACAGATAGAAAGGCAACAGGCACCTAAAACAATCCCAAAAGATCATTCATCACAAAGACCATTTCCATCTGTACAAAATTCACTATGCCATGACGTCAAACCACCCTTCTAGGTTTCAGGGTTCAAAACACTAGAGCAAGATGATCTAAATTCGAAGACTTTTTTGACACTGAGTGAATCCACGTATTTAAGAAAGCCAACTTAGCAAGTGAGACAGTAGAGAAGAACAAAGAGGCAATTTAGTGTCGTGTTTAAGAATATATGTTTTATAATTAAACTGCCTGGGCTGATTTGCATGCAGCTTTGCTTTTTACTAGACATGTAACCTCAGGAAAGTTTCTTAACTCCTCTCTTCCTTAGTTTCTTCACCTGTAAGATGTGGATAATAATAGTCCTTACTTGAGAGGGATGCTGTGAGGACGAAATGAGATAATCTAGGTAAAATTCTTAGCACAGTACCTGATACACAGTGATGTTAGCTATTATTATCTCAAAAATCCTTCACTATCAAACTATTTGCTTTGTTATGTACACAATTCATAACAGGCACCTATGTGGCCCACCAAACTTTCAGAACACCACAGGACCTCAAATCAGATGACAAAGACAGGCTTGGGCACAGTGTCCACAACTCAAAAAAGTCTGTTCCCCAAAAGTTCACCTTTTAGTCAGTGGAACACATTTCCCCACATGCACAATTGAAACAGGCAGTGGTTACGTTACTACTCTCCCAGGTGAAAGATGTAAGTAGGCAGGCCTGAACATCTAGCTGTGATCTGTACCACTGCTCTGCTGGGGAAGGCATTCTATGGTACCTGGGAAGAAAAGAACACAGTGACCCTGGAGGACATCTTCCCCTGCCATTGTAGCAGCTTGGAAAATATACCTTTTACTCAAGGACTTCAAGAACCTATTTTGTGCTGTACCAAGCACATCATAGCACTTGCTGTATCAACACTAAGAAATACTATCCAAAATGCACATAAAGATTTTTTAAATAAAAATGTAGGGATTTGTTTTTATTTCAAAGCCTGAAAATGCTTTGGGTGATGATTTTTTAAAAGCAGGACATTCTGTGATTGACACTGTGAGAGACCAGAATAAGCCACCCCCAAATAAACCTTTTTGGCATAAGGCTTGTTTTGAGCTACAGGCAATTAAAAAGCAGATGCAGGGGGCCAGCCCCGTGGCTCACTCGGGTGAGTGCGGTGCTGTTAACCAGGCCGCCGGTGCACTCAGCCGAGGATTGCGATCCCCTTACCGTCAAAGAAAAAAAAAAAAGCAGATGCAGGAAAGCAAAGCTCTGTGCCCTCCCTTTGTTTGCCTAAAAGCAGCACATAGATTTACAAAGACAAAAGGTATCCTGCTCCTCTCTCTACCAGGGAGAACAAAGGTTAACCACTGAAAACAACTTTAGACCCTTATCTGTCTGGAGACAGCACCAGAGGAATCTACATTAACAAGCTTCACTAACTATCCTGTATGGGCCATTCATTTTCCTTCTCACTAGCGGCCTCCCTTGGAGATTCAAAATCCTTTTCCTTTGTCTTGTCTCTTCTCTGACAATTTACTGTTCTTTGTTGAAGAACCATATAAACTAGAATTTAAAGCCACCTCTTTGCAAATTTCTCATTCCCTAGGTTTCGCCCATGTATATATGAAATATACATACATGTTAATAAACTTCTGGGGGTTTTATTCTTGTTAATCTGTCTTTTGTTACAGGTGTCCCTTCCAACTAAGAACTTATGAGGGCTGAAGAAAAAATTATTTTCCCTTCCCTACAGCATTATCTCTTAATACAAAGGTTCAATTTCTCCCTAATAATTAAGAACATGGCAATAAAAATTATACTCTATATAAGCCAATTCAGTTACTTTATGAATAATTATGTCTTTTTAATGAAATCTTTAAATAGTCACTACCAAGTACATTAACTACTCTGTCTTCTCCATGGATCTATATATTCTGCCTACTCCTTACTCAAGTAATACTGGGCAGTAACACTATCTAAAATTATACAGGATCAAAAAAAAGGTGAGGGAGAAGAATTTAGGAAATTTACAAAGTCAATTAGGAAGTGAGATGTTGAGGTCCCTACATTTTTTAAAGTTAGCTATACACATTTACACTACACATATATAAACCAAAATCCTGGTTTCCCAACACCATTCTTCAGTAATGGAATCAGAGCTCCTCAGAGAAATGGTTGGCTCCAGGGCTGGGCAGGGAAAGAACATGAGTCTGGAACATCTTATACCAAAAAGTAAGGAAGTGCCCAAAGAATGATGGGGTCATGAAAAAAAACGCAGGAGCCAGATTGAACGGGGTCCCACAGGCCAAAATGGGTATATTACGGCACCAAAATAAATAATGATAATAACAAATTATAACCCTTTGAATGAAGTAAGAATCCATGAGTTCATAGTAAAATAAACAAATGATTAAATAAATGGGGGAAGGAGGTACACAAAAATTCTTCCTCGCTGTAGAAAGTCAAAAAATACACATAAAAGATGGAATTAGAAAAATCACCATTTGCCAATCATCGTAATAATAATTGATTTAGGCAAGAATCATCAAAGAATGCTAAACCAGTGGATGAAAGTTTTAGAAGTAACATGATATTCAAATAGTCTCAGACTATATCCCCACAAAATAAAATTTACAATGAAGGAACCTGGCAGACACCACCTTAACCAGACTGATCAAAGTTACCACATATTGGGACTCTTCCTGGCGTGATGCACTGAGATGACTCAGTTCTGTAATTTTCCTGCCAAAAGGCACAACCTAAATCTAATCCGTGAGAAAACATCAGACAAAGCCAACTGAGGGGCATTCTGAAAAACAATTAGCCTGTGCTATGCAAAATTGTCAATGTGATGAAATACCACAAAAGACTCCGAAAGTGTTTCAGATTAAAGGAATTGAATGCATCGTGTGACCTCAGATTTTCTTTTGTTATAAAAGACCTTATTGGTACAATTAAAATCTCAACAAGGACTATAAATCAGATAATAGCATTGACTCAATGTCCAGTTCCCGATTTTGATCATTGTACTATGGTTGTCTCAGAGAAACAGAATTCCTTGTGTTTAGGAAATACACACTGAAATATTTAGGGGAAATGGGGAATTACATCAGCAATATATTTCTAAATGGTTCAGAAAGAAAAAAAATACGGGGTTGGGGAGGTAAGAAGAGTGAGAGAGGGAAAGGGAAAAGAGTGAGTGAGAGGAATAAAACAAATATAACAAAACATTAACATTTGGGGAATCTGTGTGAAGAGCAGCCAGGAATTCCCTGTCCTGTCTTTTCAGCTTTTCTGTGAGTATGAAATTACATCAAAGTAAAAAAATTAAGCTGGACATAAACTGATACATTTGTCAAAACTCATGGAAATATACATTAGGATCTATATATTGTACCATATATAAATTATACTTCAGTTAAAATAATAAAAGCTTATTCTAGATGTTTCATCAAACATTGATGATAGGAGCACTTCGGTAATAAAAACAGAGGTGAGAAACCCGTCAAGGTCTTATCAAAACGAAGACTAACTTCATGCCTCCTTTAAGTTCAAAATGATAAACCAGCACCATTAGTCTGGTGGTTGCTTCTGTGACCACAATGGTTTCCTGGCTGTATGGGTCTCTGCTACCTTCCTGCCACACTCCCCAGGAAGCACCCTATATGCTCAGCTGGGCAATACAATTAGCTACACTACACTCCCTTGTTAATCAACCTCCAAATACATAAGCCCACTACAAGCAAACCTAGACCTTACTTTTTATATTTTAATTAAAAAAAAAGAAAAGCAGCAGCAGAAGCCAAGCATGATGGTAGCAAACCCTGATGAGAGCACACTCCCTTGGGGGAGGCACTTCTGCAGATGCCGAGGAGCTAGCCTAGCACTGGTTTAGCACCTAGATTAGCATCTTTCAAAGAACTTTTGTGTTTTTAAAGATTATTATTAATGCCATAGTCAACTATTTTTTTTTTAATACTTAACAAAACAAAATGAGTATAACGTCTCATACCTTGCTTTAGAAATCCTATAAATTCCTTTACGGTTTGATCCAAATTAACTCCATGATACACTACGGGTTTGAAATTGCGATGCTCAAATGAACGAATGAGGCGAACTGTAATGGTCACTTCTTCAGCGGCCATGTGAGGAAATTCCTGCAGCAAGAAACATGAGAAGACTCTAAATGAAACCCACTCACAACTATCTACAAGCCACTAGCCTGCATTCCTACCTTCCGCTTTCTGGCACCCAGCCCATCTCTTCCATGCCGTATGGTTACTAACAGAGTCCCCAAATGGAAGCCAGATTCCTGGGCACCCAGAAGGCTCCCAAGGTTACTCCCACCGATCCCCTGTGTTCCTGGACAGCTCTATCACAGTCAAAGATGCTCTGACTGGCAAAAAAATGACAGGGCACAGAAGATAAACAGAAGTGACACAGATAGGGGTGTGTGCACATGTATACAGGGTGGCCAAACACAGATACATGGCAGACACACAACTGCTTTGGATCATCCATGCCAATGGGCTCCCCGACTGGCCCTCACATGTAAGTACATTTGCATTAGACTCAACTGTCAACAGACAGCATTTCAGTCTTAGGAATGCTGCCAAATTTCTGGACTGATTTAATTGTACGCCATGGTGTTAGACCCAAATTTTGCATTATTAAAGTGGAGTATATACATTTCATCCTACAACTATGTACTAGTCCTATGTGTCTGGTGTTAATGTCATCTCATTTAATTCCTTCACCAAACCATGAGGTATTATGCTTATTTTAAAGATGAGGAAATAGCCCCAGAGAGACTGCATAAATTGCCCAAGGTCATAAAGCTGGTAAATAATGGAGCCAAGATTCAAGCATCAATTTAATTCCAAAGTCTACACTCTCTAATCTACAGTATGCATCACTTAACGATCAAGATACGTTCTAAGAAATGCATCATCAAGTGATCTCATCATTGTGCAAACATCGTAGGTACCTACACACACCTAGTTGGTATAGCCTACTACACACCTAGGCTATATGTATAGCCATTATAATTTCATGGGACCACTGCTGTATACACAGCCCATCACTGACTAACACGTCATTATGCAGCATGATGGTAGTATTAGAAAAAACCCCAAATTATTTCATCAAAAACAATATGCAAAGTTGCCAATGTTTTAAAGATAAAAGCATGGTATAGTTCTATCAAGTAGTAACTACTTCATGCTACTTTCAACTTTGCATGTAACTCTCAACCATAACATACAATAAGTGCTAAGTATTAAGAAAAAATACCTGTAATACTAGAAAATGGAAGAAAAGATATTCAACCTCACTAATAATCAGGAAAATTCAAAATAACAATGAGATATATCACTTATTAAACTAACAAATTAAAGTCTGACAATACCTAGTGTTGGCAAGGGTACAGAACAATAAGAACCTAATCAGTGAAGGTGGGCACCCAAAGGGCGCTACTTTTGGAGATAATATTTAGTAAAGCTGAGGATATACATACCTTCAGATCCAACAATTTCATTCATAGGTAGGTACACTAGGGAATCTCTCATGTATATGCACAAGGAGAACTGCAAAAGAACATTAATATAAGCATGGTTTGTTATTTGCAAAAACTGGAAACAACTAACTGTCCATTGACAGGAAAATGGATAAGTAAATGATGGCATACTCATACAATGGAACATTATAAGCAGTAAAAATGAGTGGACTAGAACTACATATCTCATTATGGATGAGTCTCTGAAATATTACGCTGATTGAACAAAAGCAAGTTGCAGAAGAATCAGAGTATACTACCATTTATACGAAGTTCATAAACATAATTTTTTATTACATTTAAAAGGAGATAATTGTTATCTCTAAGGCAGAGGAAGAATTATGCAATTGAGGGAAGGTACACAGGGGATTCAATTATACTGGTAGCATTTTATGTCATAAACAGGATGTTAGGTATATGGATATTATTATTATTATTATTATTATTCATGCCTTTTAGTATGTCTGAAATATTTCAAAATATACATAAACACGTCATATTAATTTGGCCTGACAACTCTCTCTGAACCATAGCATGCTCATACAACTATTTTACTAAGTTTGAGAGAATAAACAGTATATTGTGTGTGAGAAGCAAAGGGTCCAGCTGTTTTAATACATAAAAATAATTTGGAGTTATAATTAGCATACTGTTTGTAATTAATTTCTTTTTACATCTGGTTTACGATGCTACCCAGAAAATCTGATCTTAGAATTTAACAAATAATAGCAGTTCAGTAAACATCTGTAAAATTAAAATTGTAAATATATCGAGGTACATAAAAAGAATAGCTCTTAAGAAAGTGATATTATAAAAGCTTTCTGTTATTTTAGAAGCAGTGTTAACAGACTTGTTAAAGCTATGACCACGTCTCCCTCCTCTCACTTCCTTCCCAAAACAACAAAAAAGTCCTTCAAACACACCAAGATGGATACATCCACACCCACAAATGCTGGGAAGCCCTATAATTCAGTCCGAGGCCCCAAAGAGCTTAGAGCTGGACAGATTTTGCTTAAATATCAACTCTACCTCTTAGCCACAACTATCTGAAACGTAAAATGAGGACAATTCTTTAAAAAGTTGTTAACCAACTAGTTAGCTCAGTCGGTTAGAGCACAGTGTTATGATGCCAAGGTCAAGAGTTCAGATCCCTGTACCAGCCAGCAGCCAAAAAAAAAAAAAAAAATCCTTAAAAAGTTGTACTACGCATTTTTAAGAAATTAACATGTTAAACACTTAAGACAGTACCTGGTACATAGGCGGATCTCAATAAAAAGTAGCTGCTTTTATCATTATTATTCTACCTAGGACTAAATAGGTTTAGGCATAAAGATAACTCGTATAAGCAGCAGATAAAGATAGTAAATTCCCAGATGCAATGAAATGAATCATATAAATGGTGCCACCAAGAAGACCAGGCAGGCTGGCACATGTAAGCTGTATTAGTCCACTTACGTTGCTTATAACAAAATACCTGAAACTGGGTGATTTATAAAGAAAAACGACATTTACTGCTTATAGTTTCTGAGGCTGGGAAGTCCAAAGTCCATCTGGTGGTGGCGACAGTGACCCAGGGGTCTCACATGCAAGATGGTGGAAGCAGAGAGAGCAGAGAGAGACTCTCCTCTTCTTTTAAAGCCCTCAGAACCACACCCTTGACCACCATTTTTAATCCATTCACTAGGCATGGTCCTACAATCCAATCACCTCTTCAAGGCTCCACCTTTCAATTACCGTAATAGGATTTCCCACCCTCTTAACAGTCACAGCGGGGGCCAAGTTTCTAATACATAAAACTTCGGGGACACAATTCAAGCTTCAATGAGTTTTGGGGGGACACAATTCATCCCACTACATAAGCCTTATGAAACTGTTTTATAATTGTAGGTTTGTTTTTATCACTCAATAAAAAGCTGCCAGATGCTGTACTTACACAGTTAAAGTTTTCAATTTAAAACTTCAAATTTGAGCGCAAACATAACACCAAAGTCAAGGGCTCGGATCCCAGTCCCAGCCAGCTGCCCCCAAAATACCTAAATAAATAAAACTCCAAACTTGCATTAATATCTAATTTTGGTCAACAGTATATTATGTTCCTCAATATTTTTTGTAGTTTATACTCAGTAATTAAACAACAACTACAGTCAAAAGGAAACCATTATTTAATTTGCCTTAAGGATTCTGAGAAATACAGCTTATTAGTTTAGGGAGGCTGATACAATGAAGAGGCAGCTTAGAATGCTAATATTACAGATCATAAAATCCAACATTTTTCCCAGAAGGTTTGACCTACTTAAAAAATGAATCTGATGAAGTTTAAGAGACATTTGCAAGGACAGAAAAATCAACAACAATAAATTTAGGGATAAATTAACAAACAATATTCAAGAACATAAAAAAAAGATTTAAATAAATGGCAGACCATGTTCTTAACTACAAAGGTTCAAAGTTGTAAAGAAATCAATTTTCCCTAGATTAATCTATAAATTGAATAAAATCCCAATCAAAACATAAAAGAACCGTTTGGAGAACTTGACACAAATATTTCTGAAATCCATCTGGAAGAATTTGTGAGTTTCATCAGCAAAGTCATAAAAGAAGAAAAAGAAAAGAGGCCCATGACATCAATTATTAAAACACATTATAAAACAATAGTCATGCATGAGTAAATTTGTATACTTTCCTTTCATAATTTTACAAAATCCAATAACAAAAATTTTAATGAAAAATCAAGCTGTAGTAATGTAAACTGTGATACTGGAGCCAGGAATAGATGGATAAATCAGTGGAAGATAATAGAAACTCAGAAACAGACTCAAGATTACGGAGAATTTAGTATAAGATAAAAGTGGCATTTCAAATTAGTGGGGAAGAGAGTGTATTTAATAAATGGCAATGGGAAAACTGGTCAGACATTAGGGAGAAAGTAATGCTGGATTCTTAGCTCACTCCTTATACAAAAATAAACTGTTCATGGAACAAATACTTAAATTTCACTGTAAAATTGTGGGGAGGCACCAGAAAAATAGGTGCTTATTTTTATAATCTTAAAGTAGGAAAGGCTCTGAGCAAATAGAAAGCAGCAACCATCAAGGAAAAGGTTGACAGGTGGAACAACATAAAAATGTGAGAAAAGACCAATATCCTAATGGAAACATGAGTAAAGGTAATTAACAGGCAATTAGCTAAATTTTATTTTATTTTATTTACTTAATTTTTTGCTAAATTTTCTTTTAAAAGTCAATAATTTGAAAAGATCAACTTCATTTCTAACTAAAGAACTGCAATATCAATTTTACCATCAAACTGGTAAAATTAAAAAATAAAAATAAAAAACTGGCCAAATCAATGTCGGCAAGGATATGGAGAAATATTTGTGTATAGTATTGGTAAGAACATAAAATGGTACAGCCTTTCTGGAAGTGAGTGGGGCAATCCACATCAAAATTTTTAATTTGCCTACCCTTTTTTTTTTTTTTTTTGGTGGGGGGGGGCTGGCTGGTACAGGGATCCGAACGCTTGACCTTGGTGTTCCAACACCATCCTCTAACCAACTGAACTAACCAGCCAGGCCCCGCCCACCCTTTCATGTGCCAATTTCTCTTCCAATAATTCTCCCTGAGAGGGTAATCACATCAAATATTTTTTAAATCCATGAGTGCATAAGGATACTTTTTTAAAAAGCTAATGAGTCATTCTGGAGGCTAACAGGGCACTGATTTGTTTTTCTGAAAATTAGCTAATGAAAGGGGAGAAAGGGCAGAAATGAGAAAAATATCAAATACTTCATCTTTCCTTTCTTGAACAGACTGTATTTCAGGGTTATCAAATAGCTGATGAAGAAAAGTTCTCCTTTATAGAAGAATTACAGCTAAAAAGTATTGAAAGAATGATAGAATTTAAAAACCATCACTACTATACCTGTCAGAATGGCTAAAATAAAACATAGTGATAACCCCAAATTTGGGTGAGGATGTGAAAAAATTAGATCTCTCATTCATTGTTGGTGGGAATGTAAAATGGTATAGCCACTCTGGAAAAGAATGTAGCAGTTCTTTTTTTTCTTTTTCGTGACCGGCACTCAGCCAGTGAGTGCACCGCGACGCTCCCAGCGCCGCACCCTCCCGAGTGCGCCACAGGCTCGGCCCAGAATGTAGCAGTTCTTACAGGACTAAATGTGCTTATCATATGACTCAGTAACCACATTCTTGGGCATTTATGCCAGAGAAATGAAAACTTAGGTTGACACGTTGGGAAAATAGAATAATATAATCGGGCCCCCTCACCTTAGGTACAGTTGGGGCTGGTGCCGCACATTCTTTGTAAGCAAATTGGGGGGGGTGGAGTTAGTGCACATGCGCAGCGCCACGGTTTGGCTGGCATCTGCCTCAGGTGTCTGCCCACGCAGCCATGCTCTTGAACCTGTGGCTCCAAGTACCTGTTTGCCAGTTACCTAGCTCATAGATCTTCGTGTGAGGGGTCTGGTGACCCAGCCTGGTGTGTGAAGGGTTTGTGACCCAATCTGGAATGGGCTTGAGGGGTCTGTGAGCTCTGGACCCAGCCCTAGCTTGATGATTGGTCCAGTCAACAGGATTACGGGCAGGTAAAAGAGCACAACAATTGGCATAGTCTGAGACAGGATTCTGAGCAGGTACAGGAGCCAAAAGCCCTTGGAAGAAGGAGGAAATGTGGCTACTTTTGAATATGCTGTGCCCTGTGGCCGCCTTCCTGTTGACTGGGATCTGTTTGCTGCACACTGTATTGCAAGGCAGCATAGACCAGGCACTAGAATGGAAAACCCCTTGGGAGGGGGAGGAAATGTGGCTGTCCTTGAACTTGTGGTGCCTGGTGGCCACTTTTCTGTTGACCAGAGCCTGGCTGCTGCTCACTACGTTGCAAACTGATCGAGATTTGCAGCAGAAAGCAGAGTTGTTGGAAGCAAGGATGATTATCCTGGAGGATGACATGCAGCAACCGGCCACTCCTGCCTCTCACACCAGGGAAGACAACCAACCCAGTGGTGAATTGGGGGAAACCATGCATCTCCAGGCACAACCTGTTGTGCATCAGAAAATGAAGCACAAGCAGCCTATGGGACCAGACGGACAACCAGTGGGCGATCCACAGGTGACCCAGCTCACTACGTACGTCCCGTATACCCAGGCTGAACTGGTTGACTTGGGGAGACAGTTCAGGCAGAAACATGGGGAGACCCTGGCTGCTTGGCTGTTATGGTTATGGGACCTAGGGGTGGGTAGTGTGGTATGTTCTGGTGAGGAGATGGAGAAGTTGGCATTCAATGCCAAAACATGCTGGCATTCCATTACCATACACCCATCGCTGAGGCAGTGGTTGCAGAATAGCCGCAGATATGCACAAAGGCAAGGTAATCACTCCTTGATGGACTGGGTGAATATAGCTGCCGGGACTAGGTAAATACAGCTGCCCAAACTGTGTGGGCAAATGTTGGAGAACTGCCCGAGATTGTTAGTAAATGGCAAATGTATGTGGAGTTGGTCCAAATCATTCGAGAGCTAGGGATGCGGCAGTCAATGTTTAATGTGAACACTCATGGCCCAGACAATGAAAATTTTACAAGCAACATGAGAGACATAGTGCTGCAAAATGCCCCATCAACATTCTTTGGGTCACTGGTGGCCATACTGGCCCCATACACTGGTCCTATACGTGAGGTAACGACCATGATAGCCAGCTTGGGTCAAGTAGAGGAAGGTAGACAAGCAAAAGGGGTCCAAAATGTAGATAAGACCAAACCCTCAAGAAATGCTCGAGATTTTACCCCAAAGGGACCAAGCAAGACTAGCCATAAGCAGATGTGGCTTGACCTGCTTGCAGCAGGGGTTGACAAAAAGAAAACTGACCAGCAGCCAAATGCAGTCCTATTTGCTTTGTGGCAGCAATTATGCCCTGAACAGCTTTTCACCAAACATCTGGAAACAGGTAGCAAGGTATGCTCAGTGGATTTAATGGACTTTTTGGTTGCTCCTGAGGGGATGGATGAACTGTTCCATTTTGATTAGGGAGCAGGCCAAGGTACTCGTCCTTTGGGGGCAGGCGAGGACCAGAGGCCTCATGTTGAATTGGCAATATATTGGTCAAGGACAAATGTGCAGCATGTTTTGGCATTGGTGGATACAGGTGCAGAAGGTAGCCTGATATATGGCAATCCCGATAAGTTTCCAGGGGCCACAGTTTGTGTAGATGGCTATGGAGGACATACTACTGAGGTTAAATCTGTGTCATTGCCATTGGGCATAGAAAGATTACCCCCTCATGTATATACTGTACATATATATATCTCCCATAGCTGAATATATCTTGGGTATGGATGTACTTTATGGTTTGCACCTGCAAACAACAGTTGGGGAGTTTTGGCTGCAAATATGGACAGTAAAGCCTGTATTACGAGGATATGCTAAACATGACCCACAGGTATTACCCAAGCCAAGACATGTAGTTAATGTAAAGCAGTATCACCTAGCAGGAGGACATGCAGAGATAAGTGCCACTATATTGAAATTAAAGAAAGTTGGCATTATTTGCCCAGCTCAGAGCCCATTTAATGCTCTGGTATGGCCAGTGAAAAAGCCTGATGGTACCTGGAGAATGACTGTAGATTATCAAGAACTGAACAAAGGAGTGCCTCCTTTGCATGCAGCTGTGCCTTCAGTTCACGACTTGACTGATCAGCTGACAACTCAGCTGGGGACATATCATTATGTATTGGACCTTGCAAATGCTTTTTTCTCTATTCCAATCTCGCCTGATAGCCAAGATCAGTTCGCCTTCACGTGGGAAGGAAGACAGTGGACCTTTCAAGTATTGCCCCAAGGTTATCTGCATAGCCCAACCATCTGTTATGGTTTGGTGGCTGGGGACCTAGCCAAGTGGACTAGGCCCAGCATGGTTACAATGTTTCACTACACTGATGATGTGTTACTAACCTCTGATTCTCTTGCAGATTTAACCCAGGCAGCTCCAACACTGCTAAGTCATTTGGAACAATATGGGTGGGCCATGAACACAGCCAAAGTGCAAGGACCTGGGCTGTCAGTCAAATTCCTAGGAATGGTCTGGTTGGGTAAGACAAGAGTCCTCCCAGAAGCTATTATAGATAAGATACAGGCATATCCTCGACCCACAACAGTAGCTCAGCTACAGACATACTGGGGACTTTTGGGGTGTTGGAGAGTTTTTGTACCCCATAGGGCCCAAATGGCATGCCGACTATATGCAGTAACAAAGAAAGGAACCCTCTGGGATTGGACTGAGGAAGTAGAACAAGCTTATCGGGCTACAAAAAGGGAAATACAGCAAGTATAAGCTTTACAAGTGACCAACCCCTATGGGCCGGCCCGTGGCTCACTCGGGAGAGTGCGGTGCTGATGACAAGTGACCGACCCCACTAAGCCTTTTGAGTTAGATGTACATATAACCCAGGAGGGGTTAGGATGGGGTTAGTGGCAGAGACAAGACTGATTCCGCACACCTGTAGGATTCTGGTCTCAGCTCTGGAAGGCCGCTGAAGTGCATTATACCCTAATTGAAAAGCAGTTAGCAGCTGTGTATTCTGCCTTGCTAGCCACTGAAGCTATCACAGGGGAAACTGGATGAAGGGCATAAAGGATCTCTCTGTGTTATTTCTTACAACTGCATGTGAATCTATAATTGTCTCAAAATAAAAAGTTCCTAAAAACCATCATTCTGAAAACCTTAAATGAAATAACAAACGTAGGCAATGATCATAAAGGGGTGCTAAGACCATCAGGTAAAAGACTGATAGGGAACTTTAGAATCAGGGGCTACGTCAGGGGCTGACAACACCTGAATTTCATCTTAGTGAATGGATCAAGCCTCCAGATCTAACGCCCAGTTTATTAGCTATGATGGGATGTGAAAGAACACGTTAAACACCACCACAAGGAAACTATCAGGAGGAGGTCACTGAACAAAAACAAACAATACAGAACTTACCAAATACTGGAAAGGACTGGGAGGGCTAGAAACTTAACTGAACTACTGATATAAATTGAATACCAAATAAATCCAAAAAGCATTTAGCAGTCGTAGGCACCAGAGGCAGATCACATGCCTAGAAAGAGTCTGAACTTGTCCAAGATGGCACGAAAGGCCTCCCATGCTCATCGCCTCCTTGCCTCTCTGATGTTATCTGTCACTATATGATCTACCTTTCACATATCCCTCTAGCTGCAATGACAGCAGTTACAGCTCATAGCGCCCCACACCTATCACACTGTCACCAAGCCTCTGCCATACCTTTTCACGCCCGGCTTCTCTCCAAACCCTTTCCATCCCTTACCCTCTTTGTCTTTGCACATAGGCATCCTCCAGGACGCGGCCCAGGGACCATCTTCTACAGGACACCTTGATGATCAGCTCCTCCTCTCCCCCAGACTAAGCTATAAGCACCTCTGTCTGCCACAGCACCTGATCATTCCATATTGAAGTCATCTGTTTAAGAGGTCTAGCCACAAGCTCCTTGAGGGAAAGAACGCCATGTGGTTTATTTTCGATGCCCAGCAATTTGTGTGGCATGATGCACGTCAGAGGCCCCATAAATGTTCACAGAACCGATGACCAGCTACAGGGCTGAGGAAAGCCTGAATTCTTTCTTTTCCTAAAGACATGCTGACATAGCAATTCTCACGGAAGACACAGAGCCCAGGAAAATGTTTGAGACCTGGGAAAAAACCTTACTGCTTCAGAATATAAAAATTTTTTTTAAATCAAAATCAACATTTAATTAAATATCACAAAACATAATATTTCAACAGCAACTCAATTCTATTCATAATTATAAATGTTAAATTAAATGTGGAATATCGGTATATTTGAATACATTTTATATGACAGAGGGTAGGGCTTTGAAAATTAGGAGTGCCTAGGGCTTAGGTAGGTCTTTAAACTTCCCTGTCTTAAAAAACCTGTTCTGGCTGTTATCTTACCCAGCTGGTTCAGAACAATGAAGAAAAACCCATAACCAAAGTAAAATAAAACTCTTAAAAGCAAAGAAACAAATAAACAAAACAAACACAAAATCTGTGTAGAAACTCCCTCACAAGGAGCTCTCAGTTCCCTGGATGGTAACCAGTGCATCAAGAGCAGCCCAGCACCCTCCTCCTGGACCAGAGTTCCCTTGTCCTTATAGGCCAGGGCTACTTTTCTGGCCCAGACTCCAGCACAGTGAAAACAGAAGCATGGCTTGGGAGTTTTGAGCCCCTATAGCTGAGATGGGCCTTCAACCTCCAGTCCTCAGAGACTGTGGTGGAAATTCAGCAATCAGGGAAAACCAGGACAAGCTGCACGCCAGGCTCCCTAACCTGCCACCTTCCATCCTTCCCAAGCTGGCTCCTGTTCCCATGGCAGAGTTCCAATCTGAAGAACTATAAACCAGCCAGGGCAGGCTCTGGAGGTAAAAAACTAGGCACAGCACATAAAAGCTCAGAGCCTAGCATTGGGATAAGCACAAAGCACGCATACTCACAAAATACTTGACTGTTAACTTTAGACTGATCTCTATCGGCTCAAAAAATTTAAAAAAATAAAAACATGTTACTGCGTAAATTCTGGCTATTCACAGTAGTTACAGTCTATAAAGTTGGCTGCAAACTCTGAATTAGCAAATCCTGAACCATTGTTCCTATGGGAAATATAGGATTAGGTTCTTATGTGCCTCTGGTCACAACATTTTCATCAAAAGATTAATACATAAACTTGTTTCATGAGTATTTCTGTTTAAAGACACCTTATTTAATATATATTGTTGATTCACTAACATCAAATTCTATAGCTAACAGCTAACAGCACTGTAGCTCATGCCTGAACAAGTTTATCTAATACACATATTTTCTCCATAAGGCACATCACAGCCTTCTTGTACTTAGGAACACTAGATAGCACTTCAGCACTACACTTGAGGATCATTTTATACAGCAGAATCACCAACAAAAATCATAAAAATGCAAAAAATGCAGCACTAAATACACCACAAACGGGACACTTTACAATACAAGAGCTGAAACAAGGAGGCAGAGTGCTGCCTGTTCCACCTCAGCTGGGAACATGCTAGGTGACTCAGATTTTTCACTGCTCTGCACAAGTCTGACAACAAGAAAGTACCTCGCATATTGCTTTGGCAGTTACAAATAAACTTTAGTGAATAGGTGAATTTGCAAATACAGAATCCAAATAATTAGGATTGACTGTATTACCAAGGAAACCAGTATATCTGCCTTCCAGTATTTGAAGAAAGCCTGCTTTTGACCTTTTTATAAGAGAATGGAATCCAAAATGAGCTATTAGAAGCTTTAAGTGTAGGAAAAGCACACAAGCACCCGGAGAAGTTGACATGGAGAAGACTCTATAACCACTGGACACAAGAGTATACTAGCTGGCCTTCCTTTAAGCAACACACAGGCTTCCAAGACTCCTAGAGTGAATCATTTTAAAAAACTGAAACATTTTATACAGTTATATCTACTTCCTAAATTTAAGTATTGTAAAATCATGCTTAACATAATATCAAGTTTGCTTTTAAGCTTGTCTTACCCATACGAAAAAGGCATAAGTTTTTAAAAAGTAAGGTTCTTACTACTGTTAAAGTTGGCCTAAAGCTACCTCCGTATGTAGCAAACTGTAATCTAATATAAGGATATTTCAAAAAGTTTATGGCAGTACAGGCCAGCAGCCAAAAACAAAACAAAAAAGAGTTTGTGGGAAAACAGAATTAAACATAATGCAAATCTTTCCATGAGCTTTTTGAAGTACTCTCCTATGTAAACAAACTGCAACCTAATTTGAGAGTATATTCTTGTAACAAATAAGGAGCCTCAGCCAATCATATCAGCAGAACTTTCAGCCAATCACAGGCTGCTAACTGCTCAGACACGCCCAAATCAGGCAAAGGCCTGGCTGTAATCAATGGGGCTATTTCTATAGGGCATTTCTTTTTTCTGTTTATAAATGCGTCCTGCCCACTTGGTGGGTGGAGCCTCTGAACATTTACTGGTTCAGTGTGCTGCCTGATTTGTTTCCTTGCTCAGATAAACTCTACTAAATTTGTCTAAAGTTTTTCTTTTAACACCGCATACAAAATATGTATATATGTATATTAGTCATTCTAAGTGCTTAATTTTCCTCTAGATTTAGGAAACAGTATTACAGGGCAAAGAATCCCTCACTTCCCTTTTAAAACAAATCAATAAAAAGATGTGAGATACAGTTTATTGTTCTTTATTGTGAGGAAACTAAACCGGCAGAGATGACCAGGTATAAAAGTACAGAGTAGAGTTCTACTAAGAAGAAAATCACTGATTATGTGAATGATTCTGAAATTGCTCCTTAATGATTCTAGAGCAAATAATCCTTAAGTACTACTAACTATTATTCAAATTTGTCATTTTATTTTTTAAAAAAATGTTTCATGGGGGGGACCTATATTCTTTCTTTTTTACCCCCTACATTCTTTTTATTACCCTGATTAAAAACACTGAGCACCTAGCATACTGCTAGCAGGTGAATGATAAATGCTCACCTTTTACAGAGAAGTTAACTTTGGCAAATCAATAACTTTATATAAAATTTATATTTAAAGTTCATAAGAATGAAAAATTATACTCAATTCAAATTTAAGACTATGATTAAAAGTAAAATGTTGATTCCATTTTAATCTATTCTGGCTTACTTAAAAAGGATAATTTTTTTAACTTTTAGATGAAGAACAAAGTTTATTCTACAAATAGATCTCAGTAACAATGAAATACCAAAATCTGGTCATTATAATAAAAAGGAAAAAAAGGTAAAAGAATTTGTTTTAAACTTTTTTAAAAGCATAATCTTTAAAATATGAAACTAAGTATACATTTATAGATTGCAACCACGTGAGGATTAAATAAACATTTGAAAATTTCTCAGCTTTTTTTTTTTTTTGGTTTAGCTGCATAATGCAAATCAAAGTGCCATTATTTTTAAAAAATCAGTTTAATCATATTTCACTGACGTAAAACTTCTGAGAAAGATATTTTCAGCATATTAATTTGTGAATGATTTTTAAGTCTTCTACCGCAACCATTTTTTAGATAGGTTAAAAAAAATAAAATCTTCTACATCTAGGGGTTTAGGTAACACAGCAGGTACAAAGTTAATATTAGCCAATCTAAAAACTGTACACATGCTTTTCCATGCTGTTGCTGCTTTACTGCATGATGACATTAGCTACTGGCCTTTCCTGAGGAAGAGTCAACAAACTCTAAATAAATAAACCGTTGATTGTTGTTCACACCTAGAGTACACTATTCACTAACAAATCAGCACCTAGAATTCCACATACCTGCCATTGTGACCTTCAATTTGGGGCAAACACACAAAACCATAATTTGTTTTCTCTGCTCAAGGCATGTAAGACTCTCACAAACTAACTATTCTAGGGAGTTGAGTTTTCCAAAGGTTTAGAGACTTAACCATTTAGAAAGAATATTTCACACTTTCTTTTTTAAATAGTATACTAAATATAAACTCTATTTTTCTTGATTTACAATCATCAGTGAGAATGTTAATTCTTACAGTGTGTGTTGGGAGACATTTTTCCATGGGTCTCTCACACTTCTGCATGTCTTCTGAGCAGAGGTGCCAACTGCTTTTGTTCTGAACTGTCTTTTCAAGGATGTGTGTATAGTAAAGAGCCGAGGAAGACAGAGATAGTATCTCCCACTGGAAAAGAGGGCAGGTTTGTTTACTATCCAATAAAATAAAGATGTCTCCCTCCAGAGTAAGGTTGGACAAGGTTGCTTGTACCCTTTTATATAGAATTTGGATTACCTCAACTTGGGGTTCTACAGCTCTGACACAAACCCATTGCAGGTGCAGCAGCCACCTGGGCCACTCTGCATTTCCCATGTGAGACTTAACGGGGCAAGAGGAACTGACACAAACATAATGCTCATGCTGTTGGCTGTGCTACAACAGTCCTTTGCCTCTGACCCAGGAGTGTCGTGTCTTCTGCCAGCATCAGGATGTGGCCCTAAACTCGGGGTTCTACAACTATGGCACAAACCCACATGCAGTCCATCAAGGGCACATTGTCCCTGTGGGATTTAGGGGCAAGAAAAACTGACACAAACATAAAGCTTTTCTAAAGCAAATAAGGTGGGCATTAGCCTGAGGTTGTCTCTGTAACTAGAGCTCTTTTGTAAACAAACCAGAACTTAAGTTGGAAACATTTCATGTAACTGACTCAAAAAAAAAAAAAACTACAAGCCTCAGCCAAGCACAAACAGCCAACCACCCAACTGGTTATACAGCTAGGGACATCCCATTGGACCACATCTAAATAAAGCAAATGCCTCATCACATCATAACCCAAATAAGGCAAACAACTACTGTAGTCAATGAGGTGATTTCTCTACTTTGCTTCTGTGTTTGGCCTACAAAATCTTGTTGCTCATGCTGCTAGGGTGAAGCTCTCTGAATGTCTTCTGAATGCTGCCCAATTTATGAATCATTCTTAGCTCAAATAAACTCTGTTAAATAATCTGTCTGAAGTTTTTAACAAGCTCACGCTATTGGCTGTACCACAAAAAATACAGTCCTTTGTTTTTGACCCAGGAATATCATGTCTTCTGCCAACATCCAGTAAACCACCAGGTAGACTCTTCAGCTTGCAAGTAGAATAAAATCTCAGACCCTTCACAGTTTTAATAGTTGTTGGTGACAAGGATGGGATGCTGGCAGAGACATGGCTTTCTGAAACAAACAAACAAAAAAGACAAGGGTTCCACGGGCTTAGGGGATATGAGAAGATTCCCTGAGATCCAGCAGCAAATGTTCTTGTCCAAGCAGTGGGCATGGGGGAGTAAGGTTAATTAATGTCTAGCGGGTGAGCAGGAAATGGTAGGATGGAAACAAGCTGCCCAGCAGCGCTCTGGTTGTTGCCCACTCTGCTCTGGTTGGGAGGATGGGGGGATGTTATGATAATGAGGCAGCAAGTCCCACAGCACAAGATGAGAGGCAATGTGGCTATAGCTACTGAATACAGGATTCCTCAAAGCTGAAACAAATGATGTCAGCAATTGAGAATACAGATCTCTAGGTGACTACAAAGTTCATTAGGTTGAGCCATGAGTAGCCACCAGGCCACTTGAAACTGAAAGTAAATGTGCCTTGCTTACTGGTGCAGAGCCACTCTCCCTGCCACGCCCCCAACCTCTCTCCTCTTGTCCTCTACCCTGACATCTGCTTTAAGGAGAAAGATGATTAGAGGGGGTCACAGTATTCTTGTTCCTAAGAGGGACTGAAGGCCTTATGCACCCATTCAAGTATGTTGGGGAACTTCATGGAGGGGACTCAAATTTTTATGGCTCTGTGGATACAGGCACTCAAGTCACCATTCTACCTAGCCCTGGGGAAGGAAGTACTCAGATTCAGCTAATGAAACCCAGATAGGATTTACAGTGGGGCAGGGAAACCAATATGACCTAGTGGAGGGGGTCCTTTGTGCCAATTCAATGTACGGTTGTTTCTACACCTGAACGTACAGTAGAAAGTGACATGTCACAGGTTCTTGTTCTTCCCTGTCCATAGTGACAGAGGGGGTTCTCCTAATCAGGAAGAGCTGCAGGTGGAAAAATGCTAGTAGGACAAACTCCCTGTCATTTGTCACTAGTGGATGGGTCAGGATTTAAAGCTGCCCCTACCCTCTGATGTCCCACGTTTTCATTGTATAAAATAATGTCCTATTGGTTGTCAAATCAGAATCCTCAGTCCCAACAGTCCTGACTGTACTGTGATCACACCTGTGCCAACTGATTTCAGGAGCTACTCACCAAGTTAAGTTTCTTAGGGCTATGTGGGTAGATTCAAAATGCCCAATCCCTTTGGCATTTTTGGAAAAATGGCTGTCTCTTAAGCCTCCCACCACTGAAATGGAAGACTAGGACCATGTCGGGTGTTAGAGACAGTATGTGCCTGGAATGGCTTTGTGATGTGTCAGCTCAGCCAGACAAAACTACAACTCCAGAATGCCCTTTCTAGCGTATTTCATGTTACACTGGGCTACAAGGGATAGTCCCTGAGGCTGGACAGTGGCCGTTTTGCAGCATACACACACCTTCTCCCAAATACTGAATCACATCGAGGTGCTGCTGGCAAGAAGTTTTGCAAGTGTGATTAAGTCTCGAGTCAGTTGACTTTAAGTTAAGCAAACAGGAGATTATCCTGGGTGGGCCTGACTCAATCAGTTCGAGGCCCTGTAGGAGGATGCAGACCTTCCCTGAGCCAAGGCTCCAAACAGCAGCTGGACTGCACTGCTCTCCCTTTTGCTGGTCCCCCTCCTGACCGCTGCCTGAGATGAAAAGCTCCAGCTCCTGCCTGTGGGGTCCAGCCTGCTCACTGGCCCTTCCTGACAGCCGGCCTGCCCTCTAGACTTCGCACTTGCTTAGCCAGCCCCAGCAACTGAGTAAGCCAATTTCTGAGTTTTATGTGTGTTTGTGTGTGTATATTTTTTTCCCCACTGGTTTTGCTTCTCTGGATGAACCCTGATTGAGATAATCCACACTTGGACATTCTACTTAATGCTTTATATTGACTAACCCACAAACCAACATCCTGAATGGTGCCCAAACCAATCAGCTGCACTGAAAGCTGTCCAGCAAGTTGCATTTTCTACCTTTGGGGCCCCACAACTCTAATAACCCCTCTGAAGTAGCAGTCTGTGTGGCTGATGATTTTGCCAACTGGAGCCTCTAGCAAAGGGAGGCAGCCTCCACCCAGAAGTGCCCCTTGAGCTTTTAGATTCCTCACCTCCCTGACACAGCTACTTTGTACACCCCTTTAGACAAGCAGCTATTAGCTTGCTATCAAGCTCTCGTGAAACTGAATGTCTGACCCAAGGAGTCTTGTGACACTTCAGCCTAATATTCCCATTTTGGAGTGAGTCAACTCGAACTCAATGACTAACAAGATGGGAAGAACCAAATACATTCACTTGCCAAATGGAAATGATACATTCAAGAACACAGTTGGTCAGGCCTCAGCAGCATATCAGCTTGATGTGAAAACATGGCAATTTTCCCTTTAGGGAAATCTTTATTCCCCACCCCACCACCTGAAGCGAAGCTACTGCCTCATTAGGACCCTCGATTCACCAAGGTTCCCCTAAATGCCTGGGCCTGTGCACAGGATGTTTGCCAAAGCTGGAACCCAGTGGCATCCACTGGGCTGCTGCAGCTGTTCAGCCTCAGCTCTGGACATGAAGAATGAAAAACAGACATGGTCACCTGACTCAGTGGGTAGAATTCAAGGCCGTTCCCAGAGCTCGGGCTAATATTCCCCCTAGATGAATCTTGTTATAGTTTTACTCACTCTTGGTCTGTTGCCAAAGGCCTAGCTGTTTGGTCTGCCTCTTCGAAAATCACAGCCTAGCAGATGAAAGACAGCTCTCTTTAGGGCTATAAATGGAGGAAACAGTCCACAGCTGCTGACTGAACCATCTGGGTGACTCAGGCAGATGTCCACAGAAAGGGCTGTTCTCTGATGTGACAGACTAGACTCTAGCTGTTGATAAGTCCCTCACTGCCCAGACTGCCACCATCGCTGCCTGGATCTATCCTTGTCCTGGGCAGAACAATACATCCGTCATCCTCCACGGGCACAAAGCAAAGGACTGTGCTTCTGATGCAGAGGTTACCACAGCATGCCAGACATGTGGCTCCAGCCAGAAGCTGACCCTAAGTCTTGCAGTGAGGGAGGCCACATCCCAAGGACTGTCGCCTCTCCCACTCCTGGCAGATTGACAACATTCAGCCTTTGACCTCCTCTCAGGAGTCCTCACCCTGTTGACATTTTTCAGGTTACAGTGTTGGTGTTATAGTCCAATCACAGACTTCTGTCATGCCACTGAAATGAATCTGTGCCATGTGTTCAGTTTCCTGGACTATTCACAATCTGACAACAGCACACCTTTAACTCTCTCAACAATGAGCTAAAGGCCAAGATATTCAGTAGGCATTCCATACCTTCCTACAATCCACAGGCATCTGGTTTATTGAGCACTGGAAGAGCCTCCTAAAAATCCAACTCAAAAAGTTTTCTTGCTGTACCTCCCTCATCTCCTCCTTGTCCACACAACATAATAAGGCAGTTTGTTCACTGAACACAGCTGTCCCTGAAAAGGAATCATCCTCTCTCAGCAGTTTCCTGGGTGACGATCAGGACAGAAGGATGGGTGTTGGGGGGAGGAGAATTATATAGACCAACTTGAAATTCTGGGATTCCACCTTGAACATTCCTGTGCATACTGCTCCTTTTGCTCCCCTTCAGAACCCCAGGCCAGCGTGGTTGGTACATCCCCCATGTGGCAGCCAGCCAAGAGGGCTTAGTTCTGGCTCAGTCACCTGGACTCTTACTGGACTGACATGGTTCTAGATCACAAGGATAACAACCTTGAGCACACTGTGGGCCAAAGTGGGAAACATAATGGGTCTCTGAGTTTTCAAAAAATCCCCTTCAGGGAATAGAAGTTGATTAAGGAAAAAAGGTGAAGTTACAGCTACTGGAATGGGACACACAAATTTGTCGACGTGGAGAGAGAGAAATAACCTCAGCATCTAGGGAGAAAACAACTCAAACCCCAGGAAGCAGGGGTGGGGAGGATGATTCATTTAAGATCTCTTGTCTTTCGGAACTGCCACTGGAGCAGTCCTCACAAAACAAAACATCCTGGAGAGGCTCTCCCAAACTGCTGTGGCACCTTAAATTTTTTTCAGCTTTATTAAGGCATAATTGACAAATAAAAACTATATATATTCAAAGTGTACAGATGTTTTGCTATACATATACATTGTGAATATATTACCACGATCAAGTTAAGTAACATATTCATCACCTCACAATGTTACCTTTTGTATGTGTATGGAGAGAATACTTAAGATCCACTTTCAGCAAATTTCAAGTATGCAATACAGTATTAATAACTATAATCACCATGCAATACATTAGGTCTCCAGAACTTTAACCAACATCTTCCCATGTTCCCCTCCCTAACACCTGGCAACCACCATCCTACCCTCTGCTTCTATGAGTTTGACTATTTTAGATTCCACATACAAGTGAGATCACACAATATTTGTCTTTGTGTCTGGCTTATTTCACTTAGCATAATGTCCTCCAGGTTCATCTATGTTGCCACAAATGGCAGGATTCCCTTCTTTTTTAAGGCTGAATAATATTCCACTGCAATAAGCACCTTAAACTTATGCCTGAATCTGCCAACCCCTGCCAAATGGTTCAGAGAATAAGATTATCCCCATTACCAACAAGTCTATCAGAAACATCTGTCCCAGATCCTGCACTTCCTACACAAGCACCTGTCAACACCTCCAGATGTCTTCCCCATCCATGAAACCGGGGGACAGACCCTGATTTCCCCTGGCTATTCCTTTAACCCTAGACAAAACAGACCTCAGCTGCGGGAAGGGGGAAATCTCAAAAGAAATATCAAAGCAGAACGGGCTGGATACCTAAGAGTAGCAAAAAAATGCAGTCAATAATAAGAGTAGAGTTGATTGAACATAAACTTCCTTAGGCTAAGTCTTGATTTAAAGGTCAGGATGCCTGTTCCTTAGATAAATGCTGTATGGCTTAAGACAACCCCACTCCTCAACTTGTCTTTGCAGATTGCACCTAACTACAAGCCTGCTTTGAAGTTCATACACCTCTAAGCTCGAAGGAGCCAAGGAGGACCTTAGTCATGACCAGAAATAATTACGCTGACCTCACCACTGACCAATCAGAGTCCCATATGCCTTCTAGGACCCCCATTCATGATTTTGCTCTATAGTGCTTGTGATTTTAAGCAGTCGAGGAGCACAAGGTCTTTAAGCCCCTTTGGCTGCCATTGTGTTCCTTTGAATGGCCATCCAAATAAATGCTAATCTTTAATACTGCAAACTCTGTTGTGAGAGACTTCCTAGTCATTTGGGCAAGAGATGATGGAACTCTCTTGGTTTGGTAACACCCATCCTCACAGCTACCACTCAGGCATTATGCCACTCAGCTAGTAGCACAGACACACTAGACAGATTGGACTGACTGCCCTCAGGCAGTCCCTCCAAAAACAAGGGCTAAATGCAACAATGTGAACTCAAGTGAAAACCCTAACACCTACCAGCTGGCCAAAAGGCCCTGACAACCTGTGCCCACCAAATGATGCAGGGCCCAGTTGTCCACTGTAAAGGAACTTTCTTTCCAGTGCACCATGTGCACCCCCAGGCCTGTTGTGCTTTTTTGTGGAAGTCAGTATTAACTTGCCCCGTTCCCCAAAACACTGTTATTCACATCTTTGGGGTGGTCATAAGAGACCGTAAGTGTTAAAGTAAATACCACCAGCAAGCCTTCAGGTAACCGTGGCAATTTCTCCACAAAGTCTGCCCTTGGTTACTCAGGGAGCTTCCTGGAGGGTTAACTAACTCATTATTTTATAAGCACCCTATGTGTAATATCCCTACAATGAGAGTCATCCAGTTAAAAAGGTGGTATGAAACCTGTCCCTGACTGTAGCAGAAGTGATCAATACCACCACCCTAACTTACAGGGCATTCAGGTAAGCAGCCAGTGTTAAAGGGCAAACAAAACCAATGCCATTTGGTGACCTGCTTGCCATGCTGACTCCTACTCAGCCTCATTCCTTTGCCTCACTGACCACTTACACCCTAACCTTACGACAAAGGTAAAGGGAATAGAGGCTTCAGGGAGTAAATGATTTATTACAGCAGGTGGTATCAGTGGTCTGAGCACAGACATCACAAGACCTCCACCTCATGGATCACAAGACACCTGCTAAATGAAGTTATTACCTTATTTTTCTTAAGATGTTTCCTTGAATTTATTCTTAGTAACAGGGCATTTTGCTATATAAATATTTTTTAACATGCAGAGTGAGAGAGCTCTTATCGCTGATGTCTGATTCTTCACTGCTTTCTTGTCTATAAGTCACCTCAATTAATAAATATTTCTGAATACTGAATGGACCTGCCCACTTGCTTCTTTGGTCTCAAAGTACCTTCTCAATTTGGAGGGCATTATTGTTTAACACCCTCCTCACATACCAGGATTGCTGTGGATGACAGAATTGCCCTATACTTCCTCTTTGTGGGCCTATAAGACGGAGTCTGTGCTATCACTATACATATTGCCATACCTGGATTGATGCCTTGGAATAAGTGGGAAGGTCAGTAGAGGAACTTAATGAGAAAGCCAACTGGTTTTTAAGGCAAACTCTGATGGTTTCTGGAATTTGTTCAGCAAGCTAGGATCAGGACACTGGGGTCATGGTTGAAGTCAATACTGCAGGTTGGCCTCATCCTGCTGCATAGAATCCTGTTCAGAGTTGCCCCAATTAAATGCTGTATGAGACTAACTGAACCCATGTAGTCCCTGCCCCCATCAGTCAGATTATCCAGAGTGGCTGACAGAGTGGCATACTCAAGGGAAAATTACTAGTATAAGTTGTGGAAAGGAGTAGTGACTATTAGTGGGAGACAAATGAGTCTCAAGTTTCTGCTGCATGTGGAGGAACTGCTGGTCTTTGTTCTGTGTAGCCAACAGATTGTTTGTATAGCCAATAGCCTTCGAAGACAGTGATAGTGTCTCCTCCCACATCAGAGGGTAGGTGTGTGTACTGTTCAGGATAATAAAGTTAGACAACTATCTAACCAATTCCTCACCTTCTACTCTCTCTTTAATCCATTCTAAATGAGACTGCACCTACCCCTCAGTTAAAACAGCATGTAGTAAAATCCAAGGAACATGTCTCTGTCCTTATTTTCACATCATCTTGATGTCAGTGAAAGATGATCTTACCCAACTCCTCAGCAGCATTTGACGCAGGTGAAGAACCTGCTCATTCTTTTCTGCTACCAGGTACCACTCTCTCCAGCTGCTCTGACTGTACTGCTCCTTTTCTAGATCTTTTCCAGGCTCCTCTCCTCTCTGAGACCTCAAAATGTTAGTGCCCCTGAGACTTCAGGACTCACCTCTTCTCCCTACACTCTCATTTCCCACCCATGGCTTTCATTGTCATCTGTGCTGACCACTCCCTAAAATACATCACCAGCCCTGATTTCAACACTCATACAGTGAATTGGTCACTTAACTTCACTACTTGGATCTCGCCAGACATCTAACATTTAACATATCCCAAACTGAACATGGCAGTTTAAATCTGACCCCCACCCCAGCCCAGATTTCCCCAACTCAGTAATTATATAACCATACACTCAGTTCCTCAAGCCATTAGCAAAGGATTCCTTCTTTCCCCTTACTCTAGCTAATCCATCAGCAAATCTTATCAGCTCTATCCTCAAAATGTATCTTGAATTTCTCCATTTCTCCCCATCTCCATTACTGTCACCCTAGTCCAAGTCACCACTGTCTCTTTCTTGGAATAATAGAAGTTGGTCTTCCCACTACCAGTCTGGTCCCCTCAATTCATGCTGCAATAGCAGCAGGAGTGATCTTCTGAAAATGTAAATCCAAGTATGTCTCTCCCCTGCTTAAAATTCTGGAAAGGCACAGTCCCTAAAGTAAAGTGCTAATTCTTCATCCTGGCCAACAAGTCCCTGCATTATTTGGCCCCAGACAACCTCTTTGTCTGGTCACCACCCAACAAGTCACACTGGCCCTCAATCAGTTCTTCAAATACCTTGAGCTATTTCCTGCCTGCACAGGTTGTTCATTAGCTTGACGCATTCTTGCTTTTTCCAAAACTGGATCTTCCTTATCCTTCTGTTCTCAGCTTAAATGTCACCTCCTCAAAAGGGCCTTTCCTGACGAGCTCATCCCATTGGTTATTCCTTTGCTCTCTGCTCCCCACCGCCACAAGAATGTAACTCATGAGAGGAAGGATCATGTATTTATAACTGATTTGCCCACTCCTGGTTTTTAGATGAATGCTGCATGGGTTGAATTGTGTCCCCCCAAAAAGATAAGTGGAAGTCCTAACCCTAGTACCTCAGAACGTGACCTTATTTGGAAATAGGGTCATTGCAGATGTAATTAGTTAAGTTAGAGTGTGCTATGATTTGAATGTTTATGTTCCCTCAAAATTCATATTTTGAAACCTAATCACCAGTGTAATAGTATTAGGAAGTGGGGCCTTAGGGAGGAAATTAGGTCATGAGTGTGGAGAGCCTTCATGAATGGGAATAGAGCCCTTATAAAAGAGGCCCCAGAGAGCTGCCTTGTCCCTCTAATCACAATAGCCAAAAAGAGAAAACAACCCAAATGCCCATCAATTGATGAACATTTAAACAACACACAATAAATCTTTACAATGGAAACAGTATTTAGCCACAAGAAAAGGACTGAAATACTAATACCTGCTACAGCATGGATGAACCTCAAAAACATTATGCTAAGTGGAAGAAGCCAGACATAAAAAGGTCACATTTTATGATTCTCTTTATGTAAACTTTCAGAGTAGGTAAATCCACAGAGACAGAAAGCAGACTAGTAGTTGTCAGGGGCTGAGGGGAGGAGTCAATGGGAAGTGACTGGTTAATGAAAACAGGGTTTCCTTTTGGGAGATAAAAATACCCTGGAACTAGATAGAAGTGATGATTGCACAACACTGTGAATGTACTAAATGCCACTGAATTAACTGTACACTTTAAAATGGTTAATAGCTAATTCTGTGAAGTATAAAATTTAATTAAAAAAAATAAAACAAGAGTGGCTATTTTAAAGCAAAAAATTTACCAGACACAGAGAGATACTATATAATGATAAAAGGGTTATTCCATCAATAAGACATAGGAAACAACAAAGCTGTTAAATGCACAAAGCAAAAACTGATAGAACTGAAGGGAAAAATAGATCAACCTATAATTATAGTTGAAGATTTCAACATCCTCTCTCAACAATTGATAGAATAACTAGGGAGAAAACCAACAAGGATATAGAAGAACTCAACAACACCATAAACCCAACAGGATGTAATGAACATTCATAGAACACTCCACTAACAACAGTGGAATGCATACTCTTTTCAAGTACCCACAAAATATACACCAAGATGACCATATCCTGGGCCATAGAGAAAACCATGACGAATTTAAAGAAGTGAAATAATATAGAATGTTCTCTGGCCACAATGGAATCAAATTAGAAATCAAAAACAGAACATATCAGGAAAATCTCCAAACACTTGGATACTAAGCAGCAGACTGCTAAACAAGCCCTGAGCCAAAGAGCAAGTCCCAAAGGAAATTAAAAAATACAGTGAACTGGATTTCATTGAAATGAAAACAAAAACTTATGCTCTGTGAAAGACTGTTAAGAGAATGAAAAGACAAGCTACAAATTGGGAGAAAATATTTGCAAACCACATATCCAACATAGGACTAGTATCTAGAATATATGAAGAATTCTCAAAAATCAACACTGCAAAAACAATACAATGAGAA
Organism: Cynocephalus volans; assembly: GCF_027409185.1. Classification (NCBI taxonomy): domain Eukaryota; kingdom Metazoa; phylum Chordata; class Mammalia; order Dermoptera; family Cynocephalidae; genus Cynocephalus; species Cynocephalus volans. The sequence goes on along the minus strand of NC_084460.1, from coordinate 198,259,395 downwards.
CATGGGCAGAAGACATGAAAAAGCATTTTGCAGAAGAAGATATACAGACAGCAAACAAGCACTTGAAAAGACACTCAACTTCATTAGCCACTAGGGAGATGCACATTAAAGCCACAATGAGATATCATTATATAACTATCAAAATGGCTAAAACAAAAAATAGTGATAACACCAAATGCTTGCAAGGATATGTAGAAACTGGATCTCTCATTCATTGCTGGTGGGAATGTAAAATGGTACAGCCACCCTGGAAAAGAGCATGGCAGTTTCTTATAAAATCAAACATGGAATTATGATATCGCCCAGAATTGCACTCCTGGGCATTTCTTCCAGAAAAATGAATGTTCACACAAAAACCTACACACACACGATTAGAGGTAGCTTCATTCATAATAACCAAAAAGTGGAAACCTTCAATGGGTGAATGTTTAAATAAACTGGCTCACCCTTATAATGGAACCCTACTTGTGGAATATACTATAAAGCATATGTACTTCACAGGGCCTGGGTTTCCAAAGCCTTGCAGTTACAAATATTGACCTTGCAGAGGACTGGAAATTTTCCTCAGGCTATGAAGTCTCTGGTGTAAGATAAAGATTTGTGGCACAGCAAGGTTGCTGGCTCAAGGACAGACTAGTTACTGATTGTTATGTAAAGATACTGAGAAATACTGTAAGAAGGAATGTTTTCTAAAATCCATCTTTTGTTGATAGCCTTACTGGAATGTCATCTGGCTTGTTTCATTGAAAGTTACCAGCCTATATTGTTAAACTATAACCCCACCTGTGTCTCTTCCTGTAACTTCCTGGTTTGGAAAATAAATGCAGGAAGAGAACCCCAATTTGGGGTTAATTTCCCAAGGAAGCAATGCCTCTCACTTGAGTGTTCCTAAGGGAAGTTAACCACTTCGGGGTCTCTCACTGCTCAGAAGAGATGGGCTTTGAGTAATCCTTTGCATCTCTGTCACCCAGGGGAAGTGGGGTGACAAATCCATGGGGGACGAAGCAACACAAAGCAACACCTACTCAGCAAAAAAAAATGAACAAACTATTGGTACACTCAACAACCTAGATGAATGTTGTAACACCAAAGTCAAGGGTGCAGATCCTTGTACCAGCCAGCCACCAAAATAATAATGACAGCAACAAACTAGATAAATCACAAGAGAATTATTCTGAGTTAAAAAACAAATCCCAAAAGGTTACGTACTGAATGATTCCATTTATATAACATCCTTGAAAAGATAAAATTATAGAAATAGAGAAGAAATTCCTAGTTTGTCACCAGATTTTAATATTTCTGATTTTCTTGTTGACAGGCAATAGAAGAGCTCACTAAGAAAATTCATTTCTAACAACCTAGTTTCAACACATTTACAAAGTGCTTGTCATGTTCAACTAGGAGCTAAAAAAACAGGCAAAGATGTAGAAGACAATCTAGATTTAGAAGAGATAATGATACTGAACAAGAACTACAGTAACGAACACAAGATATAATTCATAAGATGCTTCATTATTCCTGGCAGCAATTGACTAGTGAACAACCAACCTATGGATAAGCGATTCTAAAGAAAGTCGTCTTCCCTTGCTTACTCCGGGCCAGCCTAGGATACTTCCCTACCAGAATCTCCCACTGCCAAGCCATCTCTGTGTCTCACCTCAGCCCTAACCACCCCCACCCATGTTGGCTGCGTACAAACAGGAGGAGAAAAGGAGAAAATAATACACACGTGAATGCACTCTTCTCTCATGCCCACCTTGCTGCAATTCCTCAAAATGAACATCCAAAGGAAGACGATAAGATAGCAAAGGAGAAGAGTTTGCTAAAACCTCCAGCTGCCAGGCCTCCTCTGGCTTCAGTTATCTGGAAACCATGCTGCATTCTTACCCCACCCCCTCAGCACTTACTTCCCTCAGCCTTCACAAAACCCCCCTGACTCCACCCATCTCTCTTCATCCTATCCCAAAAGCATTTCCCAAGTGCCTCCTTCCCTTTAAAACCCACTCTTCTACTCCCAGCTTTGCTAGATCCCTGCCATGAGAGTCACGTTCCAAGGAACTGGAAAACAAATACAGAATGAAATTCATCATTTGTGAACACTCTAACCCTTGCCGTCTACAAACGCTCTCCTGTAACTGTAGTTAGTTTTTTAATAATTAGGTTACTTTTAGCAATTAGAGGTTTGATTTATACCAAGAAACCTAAAATTGAACTACTATTCATACCCACTGGGCAAGAAATGCTTTCATCTGTTAATATATCTTGCCTGTCTGGCTTTAGCTGGGACCCAGCAAGTGAAGTCGGTGGGTGGTCAAAAGTGGTATCCCAGGGATGTGAGGACAGCTACAACAATGACAACATCCTCTCTGTTGAACTGTAGGGTGGATTTGGCTGACAAGGTGGCTGGTGAGGTTTCCCATCTTCCCTAAACCCTCCTGGTACTCTGCTTCCAAAGCTTGGAGTGGTACAAAGAGATTATTTGGTCCCTGTACCAGAGTTCATCTACTTAACTCAAGCCCATAGTTTCATACTCAGTTCTAACAAACACAGTTGGTTTCCAGGTTCACAGCTAATCAGAAATAACAAATCTTCTTACAAAGAAAAAGCACTTTATTCGTTCAACAACCATTTGTTTGAGTACCTAAGTAGTGCCAGGCATTTGGAGATAAAGCAGTGACTAATACACAGTGACCCCTATCCTCCCTGGCTTACGTAGGAGAAGGGGCTCAGGCAGTAGAAGAGTAAATTAAAATAAAAATAATTACAGCACTTTATAGTTGCTAACAAGGACAAAGAGCTCAGGATCTTGCACTTTCTCAGGGTTATAAGGAACAACTATCCTTTCCAGTACTGTAGAAATATAGAATAAAAAATGTATATAATTTATCGACCCCAAATATACCCTAAAATTTATTTTTTTAAATGAAATCCCAGATGCCAACTTGCTTTCATCTATCTTGAAAGCTGAATGCCATCCTCTTTCTCTAGAGTAGAAAGTGCTAAGTGGAGGGCTTTAAGGTGGTATTTCCATAGATGGAGGTACCAAAAACAGTCATAGAGAAGGGAGGAAAGGAAGCAGAAAGTATGTCAAAGAAAACGCCTTCAGCTATTTTGAAATTTGGCCTAGGGTGGACGCTGTAACAAGGAAAAATACTCTTCTTTCTCTTCCTTTTCAAGATCACTTAGCACCCTGCTCCCTGGAATCCACACTAATTCCATACTTCAGTTGCTTTAAGCAACTTGTGTAGACTCACCTGGGCATAAAACCACTATGTGAAAAACTTCTTTTAGGAAAGTGGAGTGTATTCCAAACAACCGACAAATCAACTCTACATAAACTGGAGACTGCCAAGTTAATGTTAAACACTAGCCTTGTTTTCTATAATGCTTAATTCTGCATCATCTAGCCAATCTGCCACCTCCTCAACCCCCAGCCTTATCTCATTCCACTCTTCCCCTTATTGCCTGCTCACTCCCTTCCCTCCGTGAGGAATTTCCTCAAATATCACCTTCCCTCAACACCTCCTCCCCCACTTAAAACTGTAAACTTCCAACACTATGCCACTGAAAAACCCTGTATTTAACTTATAGTATTAACTATTATCCCTATTATAAGTCCCATGATTGCAAGGATTCATCTGTTCTGTTCATTGCTGTATCCCCAAGGTCTAGAACAGCACAGGTTACCCGACAGGAGTACAATAAACGTGTGAATGAAGAAAACAGTCGTTCATTCAACAAATGTTCGCTGGACACCTGCTCCCGTCCAAGTTTGTAAAGTCAAGACAAATAAGACATCGTCCCTGCCTTTAATGCACCACATGGACAGCCGCACCACAAGCAAATGTCCAACACAGGACAAAAAATAAGCCCACAAGCATGTCAAAGAACGTGCCAAAAGTTCAGAGGAAGAGGCCTCCGCTTCGCCTTTAAGGGGACCAGTCCGGCTTCCCACCGCCGCTCAGCTCACCAGGGACCATCCCCGGAGGGTCTCCTCAGGACCTCCAAGAGAAGCAGGTCCCATTCGCTATCCCCAGGCCTGAGAGATTCCTTCTCCAGAGATACAACTTCCTCCCTCTTCACGCCGGGCACGAGACTCAAGGAAACAAACGGAAAGACCTCAGACTTTCGGCCTCCGCTCCTTTCCTCTTCCCCTGCGTGCCACTCCCGACAGCTGCCTGGCACTGACCGCGGCTACAGACCAACCGACCCAAAGGACCAAGAGCTCCCTACTTCCACGGCCCCCACCTGCTCCCGGCGTCCTCTTCGGCACCTCCGCGCGCGTGCGCGAACGGACCCACGAGGGTTCGGGCGGGGCTGGCGCCTCTACCGCGGCTGGACACGCCCCCAGCGTAGAGCTGGCTTCTGATTGGCTGCCCGACTCTCGCCCGAGCGTGGGTGGGAAGCCTGAGGCTGCACCCTATCAGTACTTGCTAGTGGAGTCTTATGCTGTTGCTGCTTGCTCCTGGTGTGCTCCGCGGGCCTCGGGAATCCTTGCAACACCGCCAGCATGTCTCAGGTACGACGCGTGCCCCGCCAGGCTGAGAAGGTGCAGCGGTGCGGGAGACCGGCGTGGGGATCATGACCCTGCGGGGGTCTTGCCTTTAATGCCGCGCAGTACCTCCTGGACCCATGCCCAGCCCTAATTCTTTGGGCAGTCTTGTGAGCGGAACTTTCCATTATGGGATTTCTAAAAATGTTACCCACCCCGCAACTGCTGGAAAGTTGTCCATGGGGTGGACTTCGCGGTGAAGCAGGGATAGGGGTGGAGGCGAAGGTCCCAGATAGATAGATGGGGGGACGGGGAGAGTTGCACCGACCGAACGAGCGAGAAGACTGGCTCCCCCATCTGGAAGGACAGGGCAGGACTAGGGCGTCACGGCAGAATGGAGAAGCGAAGAGGCCTTGGCTGGGACCTTGGAGGTCAGGAGAAGTAGGGGCCGAGTGCCCGGTGTGCAAGGTCGCGGCCCGGGGAGAGATGAGGCATTTCTCTTTACTTCCAACGTAGACCCTTGTCTGGAACCGAGCTGTGTGGGGCAACCTCTGGCTCTTCCTGCCTGCCGCACCCCACCCCACCACCCAGTCCGGGCACTGGGACGGAGGTCGGCGCTGAATGCCGGCGCCCCGAAGGGAGGGGCCCAACGAGCTCTGGCGGCTGACCGCGGTGCTTTAGTGCCCTGTCCGCTTCTCAGCTGTTTCGAGCACGCTCTGCCATCCCCGTCCACAGGTCAGGGCTTCGCTGGGACCCCGGCCATTCCCCGGTCTGGCCTGGTGGTGGCCAGGCAGTTGGCCGCGCTGCTTTCCCCACCGAGTTACGCCCACTGCGGGCAGCATTTTGGCCTGCCTCCTTCACCGCTGCATTTTCAGCACCTGGAACACGCGATGTGATACGTAGTTGTGATTGAATGAGCAACTTACGTACTTCCTCTCTTTGTGTTGCTGAATTTTTCTAGCTGCCCTTTTGGGGGGAAGGGAGGCACACTTGAGGGGGCTGCTTTTCCTGACCAGCCTTGCAGAAAGAGTGCTCCCTTTCCGTCCTCTCCCTTCCCACCACTGTGCTCTGCCCACCCAGAAGAGGCCCTCATTCCTCTCCCCTCCCTCCCATATAGGCTGAGTTTGAGAAAGCTGCCGAGGAAGTTAAGCACCTCAAAACCAAGCCATCAGACAATGAGATGCTGTGCCTCTACAGCCACTACAAACAAGCCACCGTGGGTGACGTGAATACAGGTATGTGGAGCTGAGGTTGGGAGGGCCCTGCTCATCCAAGCAGGCTCCTATTGTAGCCTGGATTGAAGTCTGTGGGAACTTCACTCTCAAACCACCTGAAGACTTACTCTTCAGGTGGGGCATGGTGAGGGTTCACAGTGCTTAAACTGGGAGAGTTTACCAAAGACCATGTTCCTGGATTCTCAGTGGCTCAAGTAGCAGGATTCAAATCTTGGTTTTAGAAAGGCTTTACTGATTGTCACCAGTAGCTCCCATCTCCTAGGGAGGAAGCAAAGGCCCCAGCTTGGAGGAGACTTGCCCTAGGCGCTCAGCTCAGTAGTAATTTTGTTGAACCATACTGCTTCTGCTCCAGATGGGCAGGATCAAAGTTACAGCACTTGGCAGCCCAGCAAAGCCTGGTATCAGGAGCAGAGAAGTACCTGGCTTCTTGGGGCAGGTCAGAAGCATTTTTGCTGACAAGTCTGTACGTTCCTGATAACCATTTGTTCCCTATCTGAAAATCTTGACACAGATTTTGAGGCCGTGCTTTGGACTACCAAATTCTGTAATATTGCCTTTCCTGCCTTTACTCATTCAGTTTCTGCTCCTGCGCCCCTGAAACTCAGGCATTTACTGAGGCAACAGCATATTACATTTCATGCAAGGACTCAGGAATGGTCGTCATGGCAGCAGAGCAAGGAGGTCCCTCCCTGACCCTGTTCAGGAGGAGGGCAAGCATGGTCCCAATTCACTGTAGCTTGAATGGAGGGTGGAGCAGGTGGGCTGGCTGCTCACCACCTGGAAGCCAGACATGGGACACCAGAGCTAAGGTTCACAGGCAATGCCAAGTCAAACCCTGCAGTTCACACAGAGGGCTTAGTTGAGGGAGGTCTTGTGGCAAAGATGAGTTTTACAGTAGGTTTATAAACTCTGAGTCTGGGAGGCCAGGGAGGAGAATGAGAGGTGAGGGGAAGGCGGCCAGAGGGGCTAGGATGCTTTTCTGCCAAACAGTATTTTCACAGACTGGCCATGCTGGGGCTACCTGCTCTCACATGAGTGGGGGTAGGCTGGCTTGGGAATCTGTCACTTCTAGGGCTGTACTATTCAGTAGCCACTGGCCACATGTGGTTATTTAAATTTTTACTGACAACAGTTAAAATCAAAAGTTCTGTCCTCTGTCGCACAAGCCACATTTCAGGTGCTCAGTAGCCACATGTGGCAAGCGGCTCCTGAATTGGACAGTGCATATGTACGTTTGTACCATTGTGGCAGAAAGGGCTGTCAAGGAGTGCAGGTGCAGTGTCTGTCAGGTGTGCCTGGGAACGCTTCCCTGAAAGCACTCGAAGACACTTATTTCCTCAGACACAGTGCTCTGGGCTATGGACACACAGATTGCTCTCCTCAGCTTTGTGCTCAGTGTGACAGTGGAATAGGTCAGCAGGGAGGTAGTGAGTGTGTTTGCCAGCTGCAGGTGATAACAGGTCTGTAAGCATAAAATCGTAGTATAACTTAAAAAAACCTTGCCATCAGTAGAAACTCCCACAAATGAACAAGAAATACAAATAACAAATGGTAGAAAAATGGGGCAAGGATACAAATAGACAGTTCACAGAAAAGGACACCCCAAAGACTAACAGTAATGCGTTAGGGAGAGAAATTAAGTGGCTGAGAGCAGGAGTGGGCAGGAAATTTCATAGTATTCACCTTTGTGGCTTTTGAATTTTGAGCCATGTAAATGGATGTTTTAAAGACCTTTTTTTATTTAAGTACAATTTTTAAAAGGAGGAATTTGGGAGTTTAATTTGTAAGACAAAGACTGCCTTATGAGAATGGCTTTCCTCCTATTTTCTGTTGGTTTTAAGTCTGGATTTCCATACATGTGAGTTTCTTAATGCAGAGCCCTCTGCACTAGACCTGTTGAATTCCATGACGCGGCCTAAAAGGAATAGGTATAATAAAAGATGGTTTTCATGGCAAGAAAATTGATTAAATTTCCTCAGCACTTGAAGCAGATCTAATGTCTTTCCTTCCCTTGTTTTAGAACGGCCCGGGATATTGGACCTCAAAGGCAAGGCCAAGTGGGATGCCTGGAATGAACTGAAAGGTAATTGTTCTAAATAGTTTCCCTCCTTTGTAAAGCCCAGTAGTGAAAAACTTCATTTTCGAGTGTAAGGGGTGAGCAGAGAGAACAAAGTAGACGAGGCACAGCTGGAAACCAGCCTGGCATTCCCCAGATGGGAAAAAAACTGGACCACCTGCTGTTTTCTCCTAATACTGCGCATGCCCTTTCTAAAAGCACCATTTCTGAGCAGGGCTATCGTCTGGAGAGGAGGGGCTGGAGACCAGGCTACTGAAAAACAGGGTGGGAGGTGATATAGTTGGCATGGGCATTGGATGTATTCAGAATAAGGGGTCGTTTCCTGCTGACTCCTCCCTCTCCTGCACAAGGCTCAGCAGTGACCCCCTAGCCCAAATAGCCCTCCCCAGTTCCTTTCTAGCCAGAAGAGAACATAAAAGAAGGGAATGAGCTAATGCATGGCAAGCTGTTGGCCCATAGTAGGCTCAGTGAATGGAGCTATTATATGGTAAGCAATAGCAGCCGAGAAGTATCCAAGCTCCTACTTAATCACGTGCCACCTGCGGCAGCAAGAACCAAAAGTTGGCACCAAAGCTTCTGGCAGCTTTTATGTTCTCTCTGGCTCGTTTCTGAATAAGCCCTCTGTCTTCTTGCAAATGAGAAACCCTTGAATTCAGAAAGGGCCACAATACAATAGATACACTCCTAGGATTTGCAAGTAACTGGAAAGGGAATGCCCGCCTGACTGTCCATTCTCATCGGGCATTTCCACACTATTCTCAGGCTTTGTGTACTCGCCAGTGCTTCACTGTAGAATTCAGGAAACTAGGTGTTACTCTCTCTCAGGGATATATTCAGTGTCCTTTGTGCTGCAGCAGGAGGACAGATTGCCTCATCCCCCTCCACAAACCAGCTGCTTTTGCTCAGAGTTCGCAAAACTTTTCTCTGGGGAGAAGAAGGTACCTGGCTTTGCTTTTTCGCTGCCAGCTTAACAGTTCTGGGAGATAAGAGCTCAACACAGAAATATGAGTACTTGATAGGGCAAAGCCAACCATGAGACTCAGCAGGACCAGGAAAATCACTGCGTTGACAGTTTCCTGCCTGTCTGGAGGGCCGAGACTTTCTTCCGACGCTCATGCTAACGACGCCCCCACTGCCATGGGGGCACATGTAGCCATCAGGTGGGGGACAGGCCTCAGGCCTGCCGCACACCCACCATGAGCTCAGTGCTTTCATACTGGGCCAGGTTCCTCAGGTACTTTAAATCTAATCCTTGGCAGGTCTCTGAGGTATAAGTGGTGGTAGAACCCCCGTCTTCCAGGTGAGAAACAGCCTCGGAGAGTTACACCAGGGCTGTCTGTGGCCCTAAAGCCTGCTTGCCTCTCATGCTGCCTCCCTGACAAATAGTCCTGTTGCTTTCTTACAGGGACTTCCAAGGAAGATGCTATGAAAGCTTACGTCAGCAAAGTAGAAGAGCTAAAGAAAAAATACGGAATATAAAAGACTGGATTTGGTTGCCAGCCACACATTTAACCTAAACTGATATAATGCCTTGTTTTTTCCAATACTGTGGATGATGTGAAATAATGAAAATAACCAGTTAACTCAGCTCCTCAAGGCTGTTCAGGATACGGCTCTAACAGATTGGGGCTAAAATGATTACTGACCTTCCCTGAGTAGTTTTTATCACAGATCAATTAAAGTGCATTTTGTTACTTTAAGTGTTTAGTAATCTGGATTCTTGAAATGATTACTCTACTCTGATCTCTCATCCTCTCATCTTTTTTCTAAAGATTTCTTCTGAAAGTGCTTCAGCTTCCCTTCCTCTATACCCTGCTGGAGCATGAGGCAGCCAGTCCCACCCTGTCCCCAGGTCCAGAATATGCTCACCCTTGTGGGGAGGAAAAGGGTTGTAGAAGTGGCCTTTTCTCCTCTCTTCTTGCTCCTAATTCCAGCCATGCTGAAGAAGATCAGGTGGGCCGGCCAACACTTCAGTCCTTTGTCAGGGACATTGCTGGCCTCAGGCTCAGGGAGGCAGGGTTGAGGAGTGTCTGAGGTCTGTCTGAGGTCCAACCAGTGCATGGTTCAAGCAAAGGAGCAAGAGTGGAAGCCCAGTCGGGAGTGGGGTGTACCCTTGCCGTGAGGAATTCCCCAAGTCCCATTGGAAACTCAGCCACAGGCAGAAGAGGGCAACATTAAGTTGTGAGCGGAGGGAGTCCTCAGCAGGGAGAAGGCGGAGCAGGACCCGGGGAGGTTGCAGAGAAGAAAGGAGGACATCGGTGATTGAAAAGGAAGAAGGAAGAAAAAGAAACAGTTGTCAAGACCCTCCCTGCTAGATGTTCCCCTTCAGTCGCTTCTGCAGTTCTATAAAAGAGGTAGGAGTTTTCTCATTCCGCAGGTGACAGTGCTGAGGTGAAAGGATGCAGGAGAAGCCCTGTGAGGCCAGGCAGCCCTCAGTTGGCTTCCCTCCAAAGCCTACACCCTCTTCTTAGACATAGTTCAGCCTCGCCCCCAGAAGAACAGGCCTGAGAACTTGCCTAGGATCGCTCAGCTGGTAAATAAACTTAAGAACCAGTTTTCAGATGCATATCTCCTTGGTTCGGGAGCTTGCACCTCCACAGAAACAGGAACAGCAGGGAGGGCAGCTGTCTGTCATGGCTGGGCTGTGGCATACCCTCAGTGTAAATGGGACTAGAAAGTGGAGAGGCTGAAATGTATGGAATTTGATCCTAGGCAATGGGGAGCTGCTGAAGAGCAGATGTGGTTCCAGCCCAGCAGCTCAGGTATAGATGGGGAGGTTGCTCCAACAAAGCCAGGGGGTCAAGATCTGAAACCCAGACATGCAGCCCAGGTGAAGTGACTTCCAGAGCAGCAGTGTCATTTATGCGGGAGTTAGTTTTCCTGGGTGCTGATGTGATAGAGTGTGTAGGAGGCAGGGACATACACTGTCCTTCCACCTGGCTCCACTGCACTGAGGCTGCTGGAACCACCAAACTCACAGGCACCTCCGTGAGACCCGTGAGATGTAGCAGGGAGCCGGAGCCACAGCCACTTACCTGTGCTCATATTTGGATCATCTCCTTTGCTCAGTTATTGGCTGTTTGGGGAGTAAATCAAGGGGAAAATGACCTTCAATGGAATCTAAGAGTTCTTGTCCAACCAGATCTGGCTCCAGGCTTGGTCCCAGCACACCCACCCAAAGGCTGATGGTAAGCATGAAATGAGGTTGTATGAGGAGCCGCTGGCATAGGTGCCCGGAGTGTGGCACTTTATCCGGGATGTCTCCCCCACCAGCTTTCAGGCCATCTCTTGGCCCTGGTGACATCCCTTGCAATATCTATGTGAGTTGATGACCTACTCCATAAGCAAATTAGCACAACTTTGATAATTAGAGGGTGTGGGGAGAAGCGTCTGCCTGGCATTCTGACCTGTTTCTAGCTTGTGAAAGGCAGCCAGCCCTGGAAGACTAGAGCTCAGGTGCCAGGTCTCTGCCTCATTGCTAGCCAGAATCAGAGAGCAATGGACCTTGGCCTACAGAAGCCCCAGTGAAGAGGGGCCAGTCTGGCCCTCTGCAGTTACATCCAGTTAAGATTCTGTTATGACTACTTGATATTTCTTCTCCCTTGAGATGGGCAAGAACCACTATGTGGCAGTGAAAAGGCTTGGATCCAAGGCCCTTCAGGGCCACCGCTTGTGAGGCCTCGGATTAATGGCCATCATTTACTGAGGACCTGCTAGGGCCAGGCTCCAAATCCCACAGCCCTTTGAGGTGGTGATTATACCTTATTACTGAGTAATGGGATTACTGTGCACGTTATTCAAATAAAATTAAGGCTCACAGTCACATAAGTGGAGCCAAAACCAGGGCTCTCTGGCCAGGAGGTCCCTGCTTGTCCCCTTCCATCACATTCCCTCTCAATGGCTGCCACTCAGCTCTGCATCTCCACTGTGGGTCTGTCAGATGATAACAGCATCCATCTCACTGGGCCAGTGTAAGATGCTGTCGTGAAGTCCCTCACCCACTGTGCAACAAGCTCCTGAGGACTGGTTTAGAAAAGCAGGTCCCATCTCCAAAGCTGGAGTGGGGCCCAGGTGAGTGCTACTTTTAAGCACCTCAGGTGATCCTTGAGCTCAGCAGGTTCAAGAGGTACCCTCCTCCCTCACTGGAAAGTAGTTGTGCCAGTTTCTCAGAAAGTCTGTGTGTGCTGAGAGCCAATCGCCAGCAGCCTTGGGGCTGTGCTGCTCCTGCGATTGCCACAGTAGCCTAAATACAGCCCAGGGGTGGTTCACAGGGGGTTATTTTGACAACTGAGATTGGTCGTGGGGTTCACCAGTCCTCACCTTCACCTCTGGGAGGAGCCTACAGCACCTCTGTGGCACTTTTTACCTTGAAGCGGTCTTTCGTGGCAGGCTTACTTGTGAATCCTACTTCAGTCAGTCAGGTGTTGGCTCACTTATCTTCTTGGAGCCACAGTCCCTTCATCTGGAAAATGGGTAGAATCTGCACCTCACAGAGCTGACAAAATGGGTCAAGCACTTAGCACAAAGCCTACCAGGCAGCAACTTGTGAACCGCCTGGAGGTCCTCCTGGCTTATGTACTCACCCCACCATCTGTGCACATCCTGGCCTGGGGCCACACAGAGCGGCTCCTCACCTGGGCAGTGCTCCTCACCTAGAGTCAACCATGCAAGTAAATATGAGTTGTCCAAGCACGTCCTCCCCACACCAAAGTAGTTCCAAGATCCAGAGGTCTGGGAACCAGTGCTCTCAGTCAGGAACCAGACATCTCGAGGGAACGTGGAAAGGCCACTGGATTGCAAGTTGGGGGGCTTTGCCTCAGCTGCTGTTCAAGTTAAATAGACCAGGCAAGTTATGTCACCTCTGTAAGCCTCGGTTTCTTCATCAATAAAATGGGGCTCAGCAGAAGGTCTGAAGTCTGGTAAAAGCCAGAGTAGAGTAAAGAGAAGGCCCCAGGATGGTAGGCTTGACCAGAGTCAGGCTGGGAAGTTGTGAGGGGGTGGTTTAAGCAGCCATATGATTAAAGGTGCTTAAAATTAAATTACAGATATTTGGAGTTGAGAATGAGCCAAGAGAAATCACCAGCAGGGGCAGGCTTTCGCTGAGTTGTGCCTTTGAGGTCTGGGTCCAGGCAGCTTCTGTGAAAGAGAAGGTCAGAATGTTTCTTTCCTTATTATTTCGGTGACTGCACTGACCTCTCTTTCCAAAGACTTGGGGTAGCTAAGAACAAAGATAAAAATAAGGGAAGCCCTGAGCTGGACCCTAGGGTTTAAAGATAACTAAGACATCCTTACCCTGAAAGAGCTGTACACCACAATCCGCTGTGCAACAGAAGTGCCCTGGGAGGCCGTCTCTGCCTGCCTCCAAGTAGAGAATCCCCCCTGCTTGGCATCAGCCCCCTGTCTTGGATACAGCTCAACCCTCATAAGACCAAGAATTCGTCTACAGCTGATTATGCTTTGTTTTATGATTTTCCATAAGTATCCTTGCTAAGCAATGAATGAACATTAAGTATGGACTGCCAACATTTCCCTTCTTATGTAACTGTAAAGATAGCCCCATAAATCTTTTCCAGGGAAATTGGTGAGTTTTAAAGATATCACAGCAGTCTGCACTTAGGGGTAAAGTTGAATAACCTAAGAGTGTGATTTGTGGGGCCCCAAAATACCCTGTTGTAGTGGGTTATATTGTGTCCCCCAAAAATATGTACAAGTTCTAACCCTTGTACCTGTGAATGTGACCTTATTTGGAAATAGGATCTTTACAGATGTAATTAAGATTAGAATCTCAATATAAGATTATCCTGGATTTAGAGTGGGCCCTAATCCAATGACTGTTGCCCTCATAAGAGAGAGAGGCTTACAGAGGTGACATAACTTGCCTGGTCTATTTAACTTGAACAGCAGCTGAGGCAAAGCCCCCCAACTTGCAATCCAGTGGCCTTTCCACGTTCCCTCGAGATGTCTGGTTCCTGATTGATAGCACTGGTTCCCAGACTTCTGGATCTTGGAACTACATTTGAAACACTGAGACACACAGAGAAAGAGGCCACATAAACAGGAGCTTAGAGCATGGTGCTGATAACATCAATGTCCAGGGTTCAGTCCCTCTACCAGCCAGCCACCAAAAAAACCCACAAAAAATGATAGGGGCAGAGACTGGAGTGATGCATCTACAAGCCAAGGAGTGCCAAGAATTGCCAGCAACTGCCAGAAGCTAGGAGAGAGGCACAGAACGTATTCTCCCTCAGAGCCTCCAGAAGGAAGCACCCCGCCAATACCTTGATTTTGGACTTCTGGCCTCCAGAATTAGGGGAGAATAAGTTTCAGTCATTTTAAGTCACTCAGTGTATGTAATTTGTTGCAACAGCCCTAGGAAACAGAGCTGCCCACTCCCATGTGGCTGTCCACAGACTATTATCTTCCTCCTGATACCCTGTGAAGGTCTTTGTTCAAACACAAAAGTGACACCATTACCTGGAGTGCTGTCTTGCAAATACTTGATAGGGTTAATCTCTGTTGGCAATCAGGAGCCTTAAGCCTATGAGAGTCAGCAGTTTCAATAGAAAGCAGGAAGGAGCGTGCTCCGATTGCTGCCAAGGTGGCCACACTAAGATGATGTCCACCAGCACCAGAGCATCCGCATCCAGTAGGAAATTTGCCAAAAGAAAGGTGGGACTGCAAAGTGAGAGGGGATTGGAGAGGCTGATTGCCTTGCCCTTAACACAGTTTTGCATAAGTGTTGTCTGAACTTCATCAGGCAATATGTTGGGATGGAAACAGCATGGGATTTTCGGATAGACTTGAATTTGAATCACAACAGGGCCACTTTTGTTCTTTGTGACCTTGAGCAAGTTTCTTATTTTCTCAGAGCCTCAGGTTTTTGTCTATAAAATAGGAATAATCTTTATGTTGCAAGATTGAGTGAGGATTTAGTAATGTGCCTGGTACACAATAGAAACATCCTTACATGGTAGCTATTAATCAAAACAAAATTTTTGAATGAATAGGGATGAAACTTTTAGGGCTTTAAGATTTGAGAGGTTAAGGTAGCCCAGACTCCCCAATCTTAGACTATGACTTTTGTGTCATGTGTGCTTGGACTAGCACAGACTACCTCTGCCCTACTCTCACTAGTCTTAGACTATGTCTTTTGTATCGTGTGCTTGGACTAGCGTCCCTTCTTTTGAGGAGCAGTCCCCCATCTCCAACCTGCCATCCCTATTTCTGACATCAGGAACCAATCAGAACCCTAGAGTATAGGGGAGAGTATTTTTCCTGAGGCTCCCAGCATGAAAATCCCAGGGAATACTGATTGCTTAGATTACCTGACCATCTCTGAACCAATCCCATACTGGGGACATGGAGCACCTTGATTGGCCAGGTCTAGGTGAAAAGCCCACCCATCCTCTGGAATCTCTAGTCATAGGGACATTATAAGCTAGAGCTGCTTGTGCCATCTTTCCCAACAGTGTGGAAGAAGCCATTTGCCATAGCAAAGAACGATGCCAATATTCAAAGAGAAGCAGAGGCAGCAGATCAATGGAAAGAAAGTTGTGCAATATTATCTGGGTTCTGGATACAGCTGTACAAGAAGACAGATCTACCCCTGAGCTTATCACAAATGATAGCTAATACATTCCCTTTTCATACTTGTGAGTTGGCTCCTTGTCACTTTGAACAGAAAGAGTACAAAACAGTATCCTTAATTCTTTTCTCCTGAGTTTACCAGCCTGGTGAGTATATTGGTCAGTTTTTTGTTATTACAATGCTCCAAACTCAGTGCCTTACAAAAATAAGCATGTATTTCTCACTCATGGGTCTGCCGTTCATCCATGACCCTGGTGGACCTCCCTGAGGTCAGCTGAGCTTGACTCCAGGTTGAGGTATGGGTTCAGGTCTGCTCCAAATGTCTCCTCATTCTTGGACCAGCAGCTATCTGGGGAATGTTCTTCTCCCAGAAGATTGGAGAAAGTACAGGAGGCCAAACCAAGCAGTTTGACCTAGCCAAAGACTCTGCTTGGGTCACAACTGCTCACATTTCATTGATCAAAACAAGTCTTATGGCCAAGCCCCCGGTCAACAAGGCAGGGATGTTCACTCCGCCTATTCCAGCAGGACATACAACAGAGTTTCATGGCAAAGGACATAGGTATGTAATTCTGTTGTAGGGAAGAAGAGAAACATTGAGAACAATAATTGAGGAAAGAGTCATGGGAAGTCCCAGGTCACAATAATCTCACTTCACCAGTAATGCCCTTGACCAAACGACATCCTTCTTGGTCCACAAAGGTCATCCTCCCAACCAAGTCCCTCATTTCAGAAAGAATACACGTGGAGTGATGAAGGAGGAAAAGGACACATGAGCAAATATGATAGAGGGAGCTCCAGCAGACGTATCGAACCATGAGACCTTGAGGATGGCAACAGAAAGAGAAGGATTTGATTCCTGATAACTCTGAAGACATGCTGCACTCTCTCTGGGCTGCTAACCTGAAAATTTCTTTCTGTAAGAGAATAGGTCCTTGTGTGTTGAAACCACCTATTTTCAGGGCACTGTTCAGGGCAGCCAAATGTAATTTCTCAGTGATACAGGTACTGTGACTAGTCAGGCCTGTGTCCATATAAGGTAAATATGATAAAATCCTAGTGTATGGGACCCAGGATTCTGGAACAGAAACTACTGCATTTATAGTTATCTGAGGGTCTCAAAAATTTGATGCTCCAGGAGTAGAGAAAGAATAGAATATGAATTCAAGGGATTCCTTTGAGTAAGGAAAATTTCTTAAATTTGGGTTGTGAGCACATATTTCAGTATTTGTTATATTAATCTCTGCACTTTCCTATGTTTTCAGTATTTTTTAAAATAGAGGAGTTGGGGGAAGACAATCACTTTACTACTCCTCCAGGTCAAGAAGGCATGAAGAAGGATCCCTACAAAACGCCCCCCGCCCCAATGAGGGAAGTAGTTTGACTTAGCCCATGTGGTAAATTGGATCATTGTTCCCAATGCTTTGCCTCCTCCCCATAAAGAACTGTATATCTGTGCCCCTTGCTATACCACTTTGAAGAGCCTCCACTAGAATAGGTGGAGTGATTGTCCCCACCCCATTGACTCTGGGCTTGATCATGTGAGTTGCTTTGGCAGATGAAATGTGACCAGCCAATGCAAGCAAGAGCTTTAAATGTGCTTTACTTGGCTTGGCTTGCACTCTTGTACTTCTGCCATCTGTCAAGAGAAGAATGTGCCCAAGGGGCAGCTGTTGCCAAGTGGATGAGAGACAGGTAGAGCACACCTGCACCTAACCAACAGCCTAGAGTCAAGTCCAACTAATCCCAGACAAGCCTGGCAAAGCTACCTTCAACCAAAGACCTGTGACCTAGACATATAGAAGAATAACGTTGTGAGCTACTTAGGGGTTGTTGTTCATGCAGCCTTGTTGCAGCAGCAGACATTTGTAGTGGACACATGATGTTTTCACCTGTCCAGCGTCCCTTCTATTCTACTGATAACAATTCCTCTTTCTTTTGGGCAACTGCCAAAAGGTGGTTCTGGCAAGCTTTCAATCACAGTACCTCATCCCAAAAGTGGACATAGCATGAGTCCATTCAAGGTAACAGGAAGGAAGAAGAAAGAACCAAAGGACACCCCCTTTCTTTTTTGGTGGCTAGCTGGTACAGGGATCTGAATCCTTGACCTTGGTGTTATAACACCACATTCTAACCAACTTAGCTAACTTGCCAGCCTTCCCTTCTTTCTTAAAGATATCTGGTTAGCAGATTTCCCCAAAGATGTTCATGTTCTAATCTCTGGAACCTGTGAATACATTAGGTTGCATGGCAAAGAGGCATTAAGGTTGCATACAGAAGTAAATTTTCTAATCCGCTGACTTTAAAATAGGGAGATTATCCTGGATTATCCAGATGGGCCTAGTGTACTCATGAGGGTCTGTAAGTGTGGAAGAGGCAAGCAGAACAGTCAACCTCAGAGTGGTGGGATATAAAAAGGATTCAACTGGCCATCACAGACTTTGAAGATGGAAGCCAAGGCATGTGGCAGCCTCAAGAAACTAGGAAAGGCAAGGATTCTCCCCTAGAGCCTCCAAAAGGAACACAGCTCTGCCAATGCCTTGACTTTAGCCTAGTGAGACCCATCAGACCTCTGACCTCCAGAACTGTAAGACAATAGATTTATGTTGTTTTAAGCTACTAAATTTGTGTTAATGTGTTACAGCAGGAACAGGGAACCAATACAGGATTTTTCTATAAAGGACCACACATACCTCTGCTTACATCTCATTGGCTAGAATTTAACCACATAGCCACGCCTAGCTATGAGAGAGACTGGGTGCATTGCCAACCCTAATAAAATCATGATTTCATTACCAGGGGAAGAGGAGAATGTATGTTGGAGTGGACAAATGGCAGCCTTAGTCACAGAACCCCTTTACTCTGGCCACAGTGATTTTCCAGAGGTGAGCGTATGACTCAACAGACTAACTCTTACCTGAGGTATTATTTGTCATAAGAAGAAAGATGTCTTTCTCATGGAGTTACTAGTGGTACTAATGCAAGCCCAGGGCTTACTGTAGCCACTCCCTCTACCCCCGACCAGGACAGAATGAGTTCAACAACAAAGACAGGAAGAGCTAAGAGAAGGAGATTGTTCTAGTCATCTATTCCTGTGTTAAAGTCACCCCCAAAATTAGTGGCTTAAAATAACCACAATAATTTTATTATCACTCACATGGTTCTGGGGTTGACTCGGCTCAGTTGGTGGGGGTCTTGTTCAGGACCGCTTATGTGGCTGCAGCTAGATGACAGCTCAGGCTGGAGTCATCTCAGAGCTTCCTCACCCATGTATCTGGTGGCTGATGGTGGCTGTTGGCCAAAACACCTGCACGTGGCTCTCCATGTGGCTTGAGCTTCTTCACAGCATGGTGGCAGTGTCCTTATCACCTTTTATGACCTAGCCTCACATGCCACACAGCATCACTTTCACCACTGTGATAAGCTCACCCACATTCAAGGAGAGGGAACACAGACCCTATCTTTCATTGAGAGGAATGTCAAAGTCACACTGTAGGAAAGACCTGTGGGAAGGGAAATTCTGTTGCAGCCATTTTTGGAAAATATGAGCTGTCAAAGATTCATGACATTATCACATGAGGCTTCGATCAACCTGTCCTTTCTGGATAACTAAACCAATACATCTCATTCCTGCTTATGCTAGTGTGAGGAGGGTTTCTGTCACTTCCTGGCTACAAGAACATTAGAACCACATCTCACAGGCCTGCTCTAAGGGTTAGATGAGTGATAATGTTTGTAAGTTCCCATCACAGTAGGGACTGCATAAGTAGCAGTACCCCTCTCCCTGTTCCTTCTCTTCCAGTGAACTTTCGCTTTCCCTGTGGATGAGAGAAATCTGCTACTAATGCCATCTATGTTGCAAGAGAGCAGTAGCATTATCCTTTGCCACTGGGGACAGTTCATGGCCTTGCCTTGCAATTACACTCTCAGGAATTTTTGTAATACATGTGCTCTAGCCTGAAGCAGACAGAGCTCTGCTCTTCAGCAGGAGTCTTTGTTCCCTCCACCCCTGATTTAACATTTCTATCGGTGTGATTCTAAACTGGGACCTGCACTGTCTTCATATTATAGTATAAATAAAAGATTCTGCGAACTGATTTTTAAGAGTTTTTTTTAAAAAGCCTTTTATAATACAGTTTCTTTAAATATATCACATTAGCAATCCCCAGACAGAAATCTCCTTCATCTCCCATTTTCTAGACTGCTGCATTTTTAAAAATATTTTTCCTAATATGAAAAATAACATGTATACATTGCAGAAAATTTAGGAAATACTGAAAACTATGAAAAAAAGAACAAATAATCTCTCATAATCTTTTAACATGTAATGGGAATCACATTGTGTATAAAGTCCTGTAACCTGATTTTTCTCCCCTAAAAGTATATCATGAAAAATGTTGTATAATATTTGTATCACATTGCTAAACTATAATTTAATTAGTACTGTATTAGTCTGTTTCTGTTCCTTATAACAAAAAATACATGGAACTGGGTAATTTGTAATAAATCATAATTTATTGCTTACAGTTTTGGAGACTGGGAAGTCCAAAGTCCAGGGAACACATCTGGTGCAGTCTTGGTTGGTGGTGACAGTGGTGCAGGGGTCTCACACGGCAGAATGGTGGAGCAGAGACAGAGAGTAATCTCCTCATTCACTTATCTTTTAAAGCCCTTAGAACTACTCCCATTATTCCAAGAATGCATCAATCCATTCACAAGGGTAGGTCTTTACAATCTTATCACCTCTTCAAGGCCCCATCTTTCAATTAGCATATCAGGATTTTCCATCTTCAATAGTTACAGTGGGGATTGAGTTTTGGGGGGACATTCAATCCAAGGCAAGAACGCTGACAGACAATATCCCATTTTTTTTTTTTTTTTCTGGCAGCTGGCTGGTATGAGGATCTGAACCCTTGACCTTGATGTTATAATACCATGCTTTTACCAAATAATCTAACGAGCCAGCCTTCCATTTTCCTATTATTGTAATAACTTAAACATCTTTAGGGCTGGCCAGATAGTTCAGCTGGTAAGAGCACTGCCTTATACCACCAAAGTCAAGGGTTTGGATACCCCAACTAGTCAGCCATAAAAAAAAAAAAATTGTAGCTCTTTGAGAATGTTTTGATTTTTTGCCCTTAGAATAGATATCCTTGGCTATAACTTACTGATTCAAAATGTATGACCTCTTATATATATAGTTAAATTATTTTCATAAAAACCTCTTACTAGTAATGTAATAAAGTGCCCTCTCATCACTTCGTTGATAGCACTGAGTATTATCATTTTTAAAAATTGTTTTGTTTTTATAATTTAGCTGATAAAAAACGGTATCTGGCAGTTTCAGACTCTCTTGAAAGTGAAGAAGGTTTGATATGACATCTCTCTCTCTCTCTCTCTCTCTCTCTCTCTCTCTGCCATCTTGCATGATTTCTGATTGTTTATCCTCCTTCTGGTTGGACTTCAGAGCTCTTCTGGCAGACTTTTCTTTTGTTCAGGTTCCAGCTGTACTCTCCAAAGTCTAACTCTGCCAGGGTGCAGCAGGTCAGATGTTATCCATTAACCACGGTAGTGTGTGTTAAATGGTTGACCAGGAACACTTTGGAGCCAGCAGACGTGTTGAGTGAGGCTGCGCCTGCCCCTGAAAGCCCCACTTTATTTCTGCCTGGTGAGGAAGAGCAGCATCTTCCACTGGTCAGGGCAGGCCAGTGAGGCACACAGGAGGAGCAAAAAGCAAAGCCTTTTCTGGCATCGCTGCGGCTAGAATCTGAGGAAGCACACCTCCTTAACTGTGCACATTAACAAGACTCGAATGTTTAAAAGGGAACCTGGAGCTCTTGCATGTGCAACAACTGAGTCATCTGAAAACAGTGTTCAGGGCTCTGAGGGGAGGAAGCCACTTTGCAGCAGAAGAGCCACAGAACACACAGTGGGACACACAGAGGGGGCTAAGGACCTGCAGAAGCCAGAGGACTGAACAGCAAGACCACTTGGCCTGGGCCAGAACTGAGACCATTCTTTTAGCTACATCAAACTTTAAAGGACTTCCCACTTATTTATTTCTCCCCATTTTATTACAAAATTTTTTGAACATATAGAAAAATAGAATTTTACAGCAAGCACCCAAGTAGAAATGGGGCAAACCCCTAATATTTCCCCTAAGCTATCTCTACACCCCCAGCCAGAGGAGGCCTCGAGCTGGGGGCAGGGAGTAGCTGAAGAAAAAATTAGCTTAATGACAGGCTGAATTCCTGGGAGTGACTGTTAACACTAAGATAAGAATAAAGTTAGCTAGGGCCGGCCCATGGCTCACTTGGGAGAGTGTGGTGTTGATGACACCAAGTCCAAAAGTTCGAATCCCTATATAGGGATGGCTGGTTAGCTCACCTGGGAGAGCGTGGTGCTGACAACACCAAGACAAGGGTTAAGATCCCCTTACCGGTCATCTTTAAAAAAAAAAAAAAAAAAAAGAATAAAGTTAGTTAAACATATATCTCCCTGATGTTAAACAAGATCTCAGGGCCACCAGATGTTTGTCCTCAGTAAACAGCTTAAGATAATATCAGTAACAACATCTCACCTTGTTTTTGCAGACCACCTGAAACTACAAGCCTGATTTGAAGCACACACCCTGGACCTTGAGGCGCCATGGAAAATATCAGTCAAGATGCCAAGAATAGTTGTGCTGACTTTGCCCCAAACCCATCAACTCCTGGGACCCTACACAGTCATGATTCTGCTTTACAAATGCTTGTGATTTTAAGCTATCGGGGAGTTTGAGGTCTTTAAGCTCTTTGAGATGCCTTATGCTCCTTTGACTCACCTCTCAAATAAATGCTGATCTTTATCACTGCAAACACTGATGTGAGAGACTTTTTAGCCATTTGGTTGGTGAACAGCAGAACCCCCTCAGTTGGGTAACAAAGTAACCACTACATAGATGTTACCAAAACATTTTACTCTAGTTGCTTTATTATGTATCCACCTATCCATCCTTCTATTCATCCAGCTATCTGAATTATTTTTTGATGCATTTCTTTTTTTTATGTGAATCTGTAGTCATTTATTTTTTCTTTTTTTTAAATTTTAACTTCTCAATATACATTGTAGTCGATTTTCATGACCCTTTACCCGTTCCTCTTTCCCCTTCCCTCTCTCCCCTCCCTCACTACATCATATCTGTTCACTTGTCTTAAAAAGTTTTTGATACATTTTAAAGTAAATTGCAGATGTCAGTATGCTTCCCCCTAAATACTTATATATATATATATATTTATTAACTAAAGTTCAATTTTTATAACAGTTCAATTATTTCTTTGGGGCTAAATTTATGTACAACAAAATGCACAAATCTTAAGTGTACCATGTGATGACTTTTAACAAATGCATTTACTTTTACAACCCAGATTTCTGTCAAAATATAGAACATTACTACCAATCCAGAAAGGTTCGTCATACTCCTTCCCAGTCAATATCTGTCATCATGCTCTCAAAGGCAAATACTGCTGTGATGTTTTCCGACCATAAACTAGTTTTGCCTGTTCTGCATCTTCATAAAGATGAAATTATACACTTGTATTCTTTTGTGTGAGGCTTCTTTCACTCCCTGTAAGGACACTTTATTATATAGGAGGAAAATGGAAAACTATAGAGCTTGCTGGAGATGCTGTTTTCATTCAGGGACAAGAGAAAAACTTTTCCCATTAAATAGAATTTAAAAGACAGTGGGAAACACCATTATAAGAGTGCAAACTCTTCCCAACTTATTCTATGAAGCCAGCTCTACCCTAATGCCAAATCCAAATAAAGACATTACAAGAAAAGAAAACTACAGACCAATATCTCTCACAAGCATCAATATGAAAATCCTCAACAAAATATTAGCAAATTAAATCCAACAATGTATGTATAAAAAGAATTATACATCACAACCAAATGGGATTTGTTTCAGATATGCAAGGCTGGCTCAACATTCAAAAATCAATTAATGTAACCTATCATATCAACAGGCTAATAAAGAGAAATTACATGATCATATAAATAGATGTAGAAAAAGCATCTGACAAAATCCAATACTCATTTACATAAAAACACTAAGTAAACTAGAAATAGAGGGGGAGAGTCCTCAACTTGATAAAGAACATCTACAAAAAATCTACAGCTAACATCATATCTAATGGTAAGAAACTCAAAGCCTTCCCACTAAGGAAACAAGGAACAAGGCAAGGATATCCCCTCTCACCACTTCTTTTCAACATTGTACTGAAGTTCTAGCTAATGCAATAAGACAAGTAAAGGAAATAAAAAGAACATAGACTGGGAAGGAAGAAATGAAACTATATTTGTTTGCAGATGACATGATTGTCTATAAAGAAAATCAGAAGGAATCAACAACAACAAAAAAACCTCCTGGAACTAGTAAGCAGTTATAGAAAATTGTAGAACACAGGTTATTATACAAAAGTCAATCACTTTCTTGTATACCAAGTGGAATTTGAACAAGCAGAATTTGAAATTTAAAACATAATACCATTCATTACATTAACATCCCCCCAAAATGAATTTCTTAGTTATAAATCTAACAAAACATGAACAAGATCTTTATGAGGAAAACTACAAAATTCTGATGAATGAAATCAAAGAACTAAATCAATGAAGGAATATTACATGTTCATGGATAAGAAGGCTCAGTATTGTTAAGATGTCAGTTCTTTCCCAATTGATCTGTAGATTCAATGCAATCTCAATAAAAATCCCAGCAAGGTATTTTGTGGATAACAACAAACTGATTCTAAAGTTTATATGGAGAAGCAAAAGACACAAAATTGCCAACACAACATTGAAGGAGAGTACGAAGTTGGAATGACTCTACCTAATGTCAAGACTTACTAAAAAGCTACAATAATCAAGACAGTGCGAAAACCTACATGACCTTGGTGTGGCAGTGACTTTTTAGATGCAATACCAAAGGCATAATCTATGAAAGAAATAATTGATGTTATACTTTATTAAAACCAAATGATATGGACTATTCACACAATGGAATAATGTAGGATAATGAACGGACAGGCTACAACCTCATGCAACAGTACGCTACAAGGTTGTCAGAGGGACACATAGAGAGAAGGTGTAAATGCTCACTGGTAGAGTGGGTCCAGGTCTAGAGGAAGTAAGGACAAGCAAATCTGATGAGCAAAGTATGCAGCCCCCATGGAGGGACCCCTAGGAAGAGTGCTTAAAACATGAGATTTACTTCAGTGCTGGCAGGTCTGGGTTCAAATCCTGCCTCTGCCACTTGCTACTTAATCTCCGTTTACTCATCTCTAAAGGGGGTTATTATGAGGATTGAGTGAACCCAAATGTGTTCAGATGTATAAAGTGCCAGGCACCCAGCACCTGCTCAATAAGTGGGGTGATTATTTTATTGTGTGGAGGGAATGATGACGTGGTGTACTAATCCTAGAAGATGAGGACAATGAAGTCCTTACCTATGATGGACACATAGCTGACCCCTCCTCTGAATTCCTATGATATCACACACATAGGTTTCTTGGTGGACTAACTACATGCATGGAATCTAAATGATGTGTTTATGTGTCTGTTGCCCCCACTGCCTACTGGAAATGGGATTGGAACTGTACCTGGCACACAATAGACATTCAGTGTGTGCATTGAAAAAATAAACCTTGATAGGAAGCATTGGCACTCCCTCTGGAGACCAAGGGAAAAACTACTACTGAGCTGACCATCATGTTGGGTTCCCACAAGTTTATTCAAGTCCTGTTGCCTGGCTGATTGTGCAGCCTCTGCTTTTGGTGGCTAGAAACAGTGCTGTGAGAGCAGATTTTTACTGAATTCTGAACTTTTTATGCAGAGCTCAATCCTGGACCCCACTGCCTGTCTCTTGCCACCAGCTTTGTGGGACCTTCAGGATGCCTGCTTCTCTAATTCACCTCTAGGTACTTGTCCCCACCCCAACCTCCCCCTGCCCAATTGGCTCCAGGCTGCGGCACCCTTGTATGCCCTTGAAAAAGCTGCTCCCTCTCTCCCCCAGCTGGTAACTCCCTCCTCTGTCCCACTCACCCATATGGACACATTTTTATCACAGAACTCTAAATGCCCTTTGAAGATGGGCTGTATCTTTTCTATCTCTGTATCCTCAGAGCTTAGCCACATAAATCCTCAATAAATCCTTATAGACTGGATGAACAGATGGATGTCAAAATTCCATCGCCTTGTCTTCCTCAGCTCTACCACCTTCAAAGTATACTGAAACAAACGATATTAGCAAATAGCCATTGCTAACAATCATTGCCACAATTAAGATAACGTTATTTGCTGTGACAGTTAAGTAAAACATCTCAGTGGCTCAACACAATAGAACTTAATTGCTCATTCCTGCAAAGCCCAGAACAGAGTCCCTGCTCAGTGGAAGGCTTCTTCCGGGTCCTGCCTCTGACCTTCTCCACCGCCTCGGGGTCCTCGGCATTCATCCTGCAGACAGGAAAAGCATGGAGGTTTTGATGGGCTAGGTCTGGAACTGACATGCATCACTTTTGCTGATATTCCACTGGCTAGAATTCAGTCACATGGCACCCTAGTTATAAGGGAGGCTCGGAAATGTAGTCTAGCTGTGAGGGCCCAGACAGAAGAGGAACAGAGTTTGCTTAGCAGCCAACCAGTCTGCCACACTTTAAGGAGAATTCCTTTACCAGCTGAAAGATTCGATAATTTAGATTCAGCTCTGCCATTAACATCGATAGACTATTTTAAGATCAGAAGGGCTTTTGTCGGTGGAGAGGAACACTTACCACCACTTGTGTGGCAATTAATGCTGCCTTTGTTAAACACAACACTAATTGTTTTCTTTTTTTGGCGGCTGGCCAGTATGGGGATTTGAACCCTTGACCCTGGTGTTATCAGCACCATGCTCTCCCAAGTGAGCTAACTGGCCAGCCGTAAACAAAACACAATTTTAATAAACTACCTATAGAGAATGATTTTTCTTAAACATTTGAAAACTGATTTAACTTAATTCAACAAATTGCCTAAACAATTTAAACTAAAATTATAGTTTTATCATGAATGATTATTTGAATCTGGGAATCAGCAAACTATGGCTCACTGGCTGATTTTATAAATAAAGTTTTATTAGCACACAGCCACGCCCTTATTTACATATTGTCTATGGTGGCTTTCACTCTACGACAACAGAGTAGTTGCAACAGAGATCATATGGCATGCCAAGCCAAAAATATTTACTATCTGGTCCTTTAAAAAAAAACATTTAGACTGGAACACAATATCCACAAATACAACAAAACTAACTACTACATTTACATTTAAACCTTTTTTAAGATACCAACACCATGGGATCCATCTTATAATCCCCACCCTTATACTTATTCTTTTACCTTTTTTAGAATTGTGGTGATTTTGATACCTTCAAGGATACAGTAAAAAGACCCTAAAGCAGGAGGGGAGAAGAGAGAAAAGAGAAGAAGGAAGAGGAGGGAAGGTGGGGGGCGTTGGGGGAGGAGTAGGGGAAACACATGCTAGTTTTATGAAGACACATTTTGATTAATGAGGACAACTAGACATCTCATTCCTCTTAATTCAAGGAATGGGGTCAAGACAGGCAGTTCTCTTTTGGAGACTGCCATACCCACCATTGCTGCAGGCTCTCACCCTTCTTTCTCCTTTGCAATTCTGTGTGACCACCGGTGCTGACAGATCTTTCCCTACTTTTCCTGATCATCTCTCACTTGCTCACACCTCCATGTTCATCCTCTACCACTTACAAATAGAGGAGGTGTAATACATAGCCTTATTTATTGATGGCTGGCCAGTCCAGGGATCTGAACCCTTGACCTTGGTGTTACCACACCGCATTCTAATCGACTGAGCAACTGGCCAGTCCTGCACATAGCTTTATAGACATATTAACACTCTCACCGCTAAAAATTTTTTTAACTCTATTTTTGTACGCTTTATGTAAACTTTTCCCATTCTAGGTATCATTATAGTCTCATGTCTTTTTAGACTAAACTCGTTTTTAATAACTACAATTATTATTCAATTGGGATAAAATCATTGCCAATTGTTAAAATTTGGCCAAGTGGTTCCTTTGTTCTATTAGCACTGCATCTTCGAAGCTTTCCATTGTTTGAGGCCAACAGCAGTATATTCTAGACCCATCCTGATCTTTCTCTGCCTCCAGAACATGGACAGGACATCAATTACCTTCTACCAGAAGCCTGATTCCTTCTAGTGTAGAATTATATTATAGTTCAAAATCTGAGCACTTAGAATCAGGTAAAATACTTCTGCAGAGTCACTTTTGAAGTTGGGTTGGCCAGTTAGCTCAGTTGGTTAGAGCATGGTATTATAACACCAAGGTCAAGGGTTTGGATCCCTGTACCAGCCAGCCACCAAAACATCAACAAAAACAGCACATTTTTGAAGTTACAAACCTGGAAAAGAGATGTTTTTTGACTGTGCCATTGCTCATCTTTCAAATTTATTTTTCTTTAAATCCTAGGAAGACAACAATCTTGAGAAGTTGACTTTATGGAGAAAGTAAAGGTTTCTGATTTCCAAAAGCTTCCCATTACTTACCAAAAACAAAGCTTATAGGGCTGAGAATAGACCTTTATTATAAATTACAGTACAGTTGATTGAAAAAATCTTCTCTGACCAGGCCAGCTAAATTGTAGTGTCTTGGGAGATCTGGGATAAGTCAGTGGTAATGTCCACACACCCTGGAAAACACTGTCATAAGACCATTTTTACTTTGAAGCAGATGTGATGACAACCAGAAAGTCATAAAATAGTCTAGAATGCTTCCTGTGATCCTTACCCTAGATTCCTATGTGTAGGATGTTACCTAGGGACAATCCCAAATCTGTACATCATGTACAACCAATACAAAAACTGATGAAGTGATTAAGCAGGATTGTCCTCTCTCTCTCTCCCTTTGATTCTTCCCCCTCAGTGTGATTTTAAATGCTAAGCTCTGCTGACCCTCTTTGGAGGGCATTTCTCAGGGTGACCTGACCTATGCATTTCCTGGGATGCAATCACCATATTGGCTCAATAAATCCTATGCAGCCTCAGTTTGGTTTAGGTCAACACAGTATAAAGAGGATACAGAATCTTACCTAAGAGGTGTTTGTACTCCCTCAGACAAAGGAGAGCCCCCTAAGGAGGTCTGGAGGAGGGGAGCAGACAGGGGAGCGAGAGAAGGGCTGCAGGTGAGTCCCCAGTGTCTTCCCCTCTCCCTCCTGGGCCAAATATACAGGAAGGAGACTCAGTCTCACAAGAGCAAAACACTCAGGTGGTTTGGGCACTGGGCTGGAGGGACAGATCAAACAGGTGGCTCCTGCCCTGCTTCTGGGCGCTCCGCTAGGTCTCAGGAAGGCTTAAGGCCCCTGTGGAGGAAAACAGAGTGCCAGTGCTGAGAGCCAGGCCCGGACAGCTCCAGGATCCAGAGATGCCCATGGGCCCAGGAGACAACCCAGGTCCCCACTCCCTCTGAGGAGGAGGGACACAGGCAGGTCTCCGAGGCCAGAGCTTGAAGGAGAGGTGCATCCCGGCCTCCAGGGTGGCAGCCCCCGCAGGGCTGAGGGTAGGGCAAGCCAGCGCAGGGGCTCGGAAACCGTCAGGCCTCCCTAGAAGGCATAAGCAGGCCCCGAGTTCCTGAAGCCACCCACGCATCAGTAAAGGATCCAGTGGGGACCCTGAGACAGCCCCAAGCCAGAGGCCATCCCCCCCCCCCCCCGTCCCTGCCCCCGGAGAGGAGAAGGAGTCCTGCCGGGAAGTATTAACTCTGAAGAGACGACGTCTTTGCAAAAATCTCTTTGGAACCAGAAGAGTCTGAGATACCTTTAATCAGCAAGTTATTCACTTCGCATCACGCCATACCCACCCTCCGTCGGACTAGAGGCAGGGCAAGGCGAGGCCAGGCCGGTGACGGAACACCAAGAAAGGTGCACGCTTGGGTGGGCCACTCCCCCGCTGCCCCCTCCCCCAGGGTCTCGCCTTCAGGAGGGAAGCGACGTGGCTCGGCCTGCGCTGTGCTCTCAGCGTCGGCCTCCAGAGGGCGCGCCGACGCCGCCCCGCCCACCCGCCTCGCGTTTTCACAGTCTCGCTGAACCCGTGATCCGGGGGCCCCGCCTCAGGAGCCGGCTTTGTTTTGTGTCAAGCTTCACTCCCGCCGCCTGTGTTGGACGCTATGGATTTTTTGTGGTTTTTTGGTTTGCTTGTTTTTCCCTCTTCCAAATGTAAGTTCTTATAATTTAAGTGCATTTTAAGTGCATTTTTTAAAAAGCATCCCCCACCCCACCCTGGAGATTTTCATATCCCTCCTCGCACTCAGGCACGCACCACCTTTGGGAATGACTCCGGAAGGCTTTCCCCCTCCCCGCCAAGTGGCTGTTCTCCGGGACATCCTGGGACAGCCCCTATTCATTTCAGGAGCTGCATCTGCTCAGAGCCTCTTGCCTGACAGCTGCTCCCGAAGGACGCGACCAGACTGGCCTTTACGGGCACCCCCTCCACCCCCACAAGTCTCCACTTTCTGGATTACTTCCCTTCCTTTCCGCCCCTCCCCAGAAATGCTTAGGATTTAACGCTGTCTAGGAATATTTGCTTTCCAAAAGGAGAAATGGGGGAAAAGGCAATGCTCACCCCAGAGATGACTCACTCCTGGTGCGTGCTCAGGCATCACACAGTTGGGGAGCTGCACTGGGCAACTTCCCAAGGGCTGCTCTGTCTTCCCACCGAGGCCACTACCGGCCACTACCATCTCCGCATCTGCACTGCCTGAGGGGTCCCAGCACTCACCTGGACATTCAGGCCAGTTAAATAGCTAATCATGAGAAGGACCACTGACTGAGGAGCATTTGGGAGCTATATATGCACCAGGAAGGTTATTCTAAGTCACTACATGGAGAAGGTACTAATGTTATTCTCACTTTATAGATGAAGTAACTGAGGCACAGAGAAGTTAAGTAAGGTGCACAGGTGCACAGCTGGTAAGGGGCAGAGCCGGACTGTGAACACAAGCGTCTGGCCCCAGAGTCGTCACCCTAACATGCCTCCTGGGCTTTTTGCCACAAGAAAGACATGGTGACAATATACTTTCTCCTGGCCCCACCCCTGCCCCTGCACATTCTGGGGGCAGGAAGAGTCCACCTTGCTGGGGCTTGGGGTGGGTCTAGGGTTAGGAAGAGACTCTGGACACAGACGGAGCACCACACCGACTGGGAGAAGGGTTTGCATTGCACCACCCAGTGATGGGTACAGGGGCCTAGGGCAAATGGAAGCTGGGCTCACACCTTCTGAGAGGCAGGCACAGCACTGAGATGCCTCCTGTTTGGGCACAAAGATTGATAGAGACCTGCCACACTGCAGGCCTCTGTTAGGCTCTGGGAATACATGAATAAATAAGACTTGTCCTTGCTCTCAAGAGTTCTCAGTCATCTGAGGACAATGTGATGGAACCACTGCACCACCTTTGGGTCTTCTTGCCAAATAACACAGCCCCAACCTGATCAAAACTCCAGATCTAACTATCCGCTTCCAAAAAATACAGACGGGTGGAGAAAAACATGTTAAACTACTCCACAGGAATGCAATCAGCAAAATCCAGATGGCATGAAGTCTACAGGGCAAACAATCCAGTTATGTCAAAAAAAAAAAAAAATACAAAAAACATGTTAGTGGAAAATAAAGAGGGAAGGAGAGTTTCTGAGAAAGAAATCAACAAAGGGCAATGTATGGACCCTGTTTGGATCCTGGTATGAACAAAATAACCTTTTTCAAAAAGTAATGAGATGATTAGAAAATTTGAATATTGATGGGACATTTGATGATATTAAGAAATGACTATTTGGGGGAGTGTGATAATGATACTGGGTTATGTTTTTTAAGAATTCATATATTTATATTTTAGACATACATACAGAAGTGTTTATGGATGAAATATGATGTATTTGCCTAAACATTATCCAGTGGGGGGTCGGAGAGTAGTTGGTGGCAGATAGGTAAATCAAGACTGGCCACGAGTGCTGTTGAGGTGGGTGATGGGCAGAGGGGGGTTATCTATGCTTTTGTATAGAAGTGTTAATAATTAACACATATAATAGGATTCACAGTCAAATAAGGACATAGGCATGTAAACAAGCAATGACCCTATTGGCAGCCCAGTCCTCAGGCCTGACTCTCCTTATCTGAATTAAAATCTCTCCCACCGATGAGAGGAGCCAGAATTCCACAACTAACCTACTCATTCCTTTAACTACATGGAGCAATGATGATCCCTGAGCTTCATGGAGGCTGAACTCTGGGACTGTCATTCCAATTACTAATGGCAAACACATAGTGAGTGTCTACTATCTACCAGGTTCTGTGCTCCTCTAATAATTCACTCAGAGGACATAAGAAGCTTCCACACGTCTGGTTTACTCAGGACGCTCCTGCTGTTAGCACTGGAAGTCCCTCATCGGGGAAACGGCTCAGTCCCAGGCAAACCAGGACAGTTCATCACCTGAGCCCACACCTGAGGGGCTTCCAGCCAGGTTTGTCTGGCAGTACAGCCCACGTTCCTCCCATCATGAAATGTGGTTTTTTCAAGCTGGTGAGTAGAATGGTCTCAATTTTAAGTGCTTTTTACATACATTTTCTTTAGGAGTAGCAGATTAAAAAGTTAATGAACAAAACTAATATCAATAGAAACCGAGAAAATAATGATGATTGTTAGCTTGATAACGCTTTTTTTTTTTAAATGTGGGACTCATCCATATATTCATATCACAAAGCCGTGTTTTCTAATATTTCTTCCTTCCTATCTCACATAGGGGAATCAATGTATCAGCGTTTCACAGTGCTTGGCAAAGAACATGATTCTCAGGGGATTCCTTCCTGAACCAATTTTGCAAACCCTAGGGCCAAGCAGGCACTGCTGCCTTCCTCCTGTGGAACTTCTGCCACCTGCTACCCCTCAGGTTAACTGGCATCTCTTCAGATAGGGAAGAAGCTTTGTGGCTCAGCTTATATCTGATTGTTAGCACTAGAAGCACCTGTGGTCCCCACTTTGAAGGAGAGCAAATAGACTTCAGCCTGAATGCTGAGTCCAATTGATCGACTGGTTGGCTGCCTGGAGTACTGTGTTGAGAAGAATTTTGAAGCCACATCCAGGACTTGGTGAGAAAGCTCCTGTTAATTAGCGATGCCTGCCCTGGAGAGGTTTATGGAGGTTTGCATACATGCCATATACCTACTATTCTAAGCTTAGGAAACACCCTTATTTTACAGATAATAAAGCACTCTGAGTAGATATAGAAAAACAACCAAGTGCTTTTCCTATTCTCTCACTCAGCAATCAACACAGAACACTTACAACCTCTCGTCACCAAAATGTGTGGGTATTTCTTCCCAGCAACCACCAGTTCTGCAGTGGACAACAGATTGATGTCCTGTAACTTATTCCAGACACTATCTTCCTGGAGATGGCATCAGATCCCACAGGTTGAGGGCTCAGTCCCATAAGACTGCCCCCAGGCTGGCTGGTGAGCTCATTTGGTTAGAGCATGGTGCTGATAACATCAAGGTCAAGGGTTTGAAACCCCTTACCACCCAGCCAGCTGCCAAAAAAAAAAAAAGAGAAAGAAAGAATTTGCTAGGACAGCTCACAGAACTCAGGGAGACACTTACCTATTTATTAGAAAGGACCTTACAAAGGATACAGATGAACAGCCAGATGGAAGAGACACATAAGGCAGGCATGTGGGAAGGGGCACAGAGTTTCCATGCCCTTCCAGGGCACGTCACCCTCCAGACACCTCCACGTGTTCAGCTATCTGGAAGTCCCCCAAACCCAGTACTTTTGGCTTTTTAGGGAGGCTTTTTTTTTTTTTTTAATGGAAGCATGATTATTGGCCACTGGTGATCAACTCAACCTTCAGCCCCTCTCCCTGCCCCAGAGTTTGTGGGGGTAGGACTGAAAGCCGTCTAAGCATGTGGTAGGTTCCCCTGGCAACCAGCCCCACTCTGAGGCTATCCTGGAGCCCCCAGCCCTCAGTCAGCCTCAGTCAACTCATTAGCATATAAGAAGACACATCACTTTGGAGATTCCAAGAGTTTGAAGAATTGTGCATCGGGAAACAGAGGAAGACCAAACTGGTACTGACTTAAGATAGTTCAATTTAGGATAATTTGACTTTATGGTGCTGTGAAAATGATCGTATTCAGTAAAAACCATACATCAAATTTTGAATTTGATCTTTTCCGAGGCTAGCGATATGCGCTCATACTCTCTTGTAATTTGCGCAGCCACAGCGATCACAGCCCCTAGTCAGCCACACAGTCACAAGGGTAAACAACTGATGCTCTGCAGTGTTCTGCGTTACCATTGTTTTTTGGGTATTATGTTTTGTGCTTTTGCATTCCATCATGTCTACAAAATGACCATTTTTGACTTAAAATATATTCAACTTACGATGGGTTTATAAGGACATAACCCTGCTGTATGTCTAGGAGCATCTGTATACCTTATTGTAAATTACAGTATCACAAGCACTTACTATATGCCAGGCACTATAGCAAGCGTTTTACACATATTCTCACATTTCTCACTCTGAGTTACAGGTTGTTATTATTATCATTTCAAAGATGAGAAAACTGAGGCAGAAAGAGTATGGGTAGATTACCCAGGTCACACAGGGACTCTACAACAGAGCCCCAGTTTCCACGTTCTTGGCCCAACATTCTATACCAGTGTTTCTCAAAGTGCAGCCCCTGGGCCAGCAGACTCAGCATCACATGGGAACTTAATGGAAGGCAAATTCTTGGGCCCCACCCCAGACCTGCTGAATCAGAGACTCTGGGGGTGGGGCCCAGCGATCTGGGTTTTAACAGCCCTCCTAGTAATTCAGATGCACATTCAAGTTTGAGAACCGCTGTTCTACACTCTACTGCCTCTTCCTGGCACCATCCTACAGCAACCACCCAGTGGGAAGAAACCATGTGAGCTTGGACCCCAACACCCTGGGTACAGGGCAAAGAGTGCAGGAGTGATAAGTTAGTGCTTTCCTAAGCACCAAAGGCTGTCGACGTGCCTGGAGTCTAGAAGGCACTCACAATGCAGGGCCAAAGGTTTCTGGTTTTTGACCCCTTCAGCAACACTCCACTCTAGACAGGGAATTTCTGCTCAGCATTTGAAATGCAGACCCAAACAAACACAGCCTGAAGGCATTTTTGGTAAGTTTTTTCCCCTTTTTCCAGGCATTGTTCACATTCTCATTCATTCATTCATTCATTCATTCATTCACTCAATCCAGCATTTGCTGGGTGCAGCTGGTGCCGAAGGCCAAGACTAACAATGAAATGGGACTGCATTTAGTACAAGTTGGTAAATGGAAGCTTCCTTTATTCCTCTAGTGCAACTCCCTCATCCCCTCCTGAGAGATCTCCAACCTCCAACCACAAAGGGTTAAGGCCAGCCCAGTATGGAGTCTCCAGGACTCTCCATGATGCCTGGTCAGTGCACTTGTCCTAGTTGTTAGACAAGAGCTGCTCAAGGGAAGGATGACAAGCAAAGAGACTTTAGAGTGCAGGGACAGGGCTAGCCCACAGAGGAGGCCACCCGAAAGTCCCACCAAATGCTCTGAGTCCAGCACCAACCCAGGCTGTAGATGCTACGGCTTATCCCCAGGGGGAGGGAATGAACAAGGAGGACTAACACTAATGGCTTATAGGGTGTGACTGGCCCTTTCCATACCCATCAAGTCCTCACAACATCCTTGAGTGTTATCCCCATTTTTCTGAAGAGGACACGGGAAGGTTGACAGTTTGTCCAGGATTCCATAGCTAGGAATCAGATTCTGGTCCATCTGACACCACCACCAGGCTGTCCCCCTAGCTCTGGGCTGCCTCTGCAGGGGGAGGACACTGGGCCTTTGCCTCCATGAAATTCCTAGGAGCTGCTTTAGCATGAGCAGTTTGGTGTGGAAATGCAGAGTTTTAGTTTTGCCCTAACTTGCTCTGTGGACTCGCTCAGGTCTTTTCCCCCAGGATCCTCCATTTCCTCATCTGTAAACTGAGAGAGTTAGAAGCCCAGGTCTCTGTCCTCTCCAACTCCACACTCCCGGCTTCTGGTACCATCTGTCCTTGTATCTGTATCTCCTATGCTCCCAAGCAGGACCTGTAACATGAGCTGTGTGGCCCAGAGCAAAATAAAAATGTAGGGCTCTGGGCCAAAACCTGTGAGAATTTCAAGACAGCCGCAGCCAAGCGTTAAACCAGCCATGGGCCTTTCTGTGCGTGGGTCACACACCTATGAAGCTGGCCCCAGTTCAATGGAATCTGACAGAATTTGGCCACCCTGGCGAAGAGCCAGGTGCACCACTGAGTGTCCTCAGCGTGGGGCTCCTGTGACTCATGCTCTGAGGGGTGCCTGGAAGACGGGGAGCTCTGCCCAGGGGTCTGAGGCGGACACAGAGAACAGCCATCCCTTGTTCCACACTTGCTAGTGGGGCCCAGGCCCAGGCAAGGAGTACCACTTGGCCTGTGCCAACCATGGGACCCCCATCCCAGCTCCTCTTGAGCTAGAGGGGGCCATGTATTCTAAAGAATTTTGTTTTTCCTTTGCAGAGCAAGGGCTTTCTCAAGGATCCCACCCAGGCCCCCCAAAGTCAATCTTCTCCCCAAAGGGAAGTTTACCACCATCCCTGGAATGCAAAAATGGCACAGGCCTTACACTTTGTACTCTTAATTGGTCTCACTGCATTTAGGACTCCCAGCTGTGGGGGAAATGATAGCCAAACAATTGCCCTTTGTCACTCCACTAAGGGACACATGGAACATTCTGCTTCCGTAGATTCCAGTGTCACTGCAGCCAGTGACTGTGGGGGGAATGGGGTGGGACCAGGCGTGCTCTTTGCCATAGAGACCCCAGCCACATCACTGGATAAACTGAGGCTTGGCCTGATGTCCTTCCAATTTAAAAACACAGGACTAGAACCACTGGGTAAAATGAAAGCAACTGTCCCTGCTCAGGAGACAGTGAGGGAATTTAGCAGTTTGGACGGGGGTGGACCAAAGGACATCCACAAGAAATGGATGGAAAACACAAATTCAGTGAATGCTAATGAACAGAGTGCAACTATTTTCCCCATTGCAGGTGGTCAGTGTGAACAGCCAAATCCAAATGGTGACTTGTGAAGGTGGCAAACTCTCCAGGGAGCTGCCAGCTTCATCCTTTGGGGCTTTTTCCTCCACTGGAGTTTCAGCTCTCACAGCCAACTGATCAGCCTGCTGGGACAGGATCTAGGAACATCCGTGCGCTTCTTCAGCTTTCTCACCCTTGGGTGCATTGGCCTTGTTCCCTCCTGCTGTGGGTGGGCTTCCTTATGCAGGGACAAGGGCCATGGCCACAGACAGCCCAGGCTGACAGCCCATCCAGGGAGACCCCAGGGGAAGAAGGGACTGCCACAGTGGGTAGATAGTGCCCCAGGACTGTCCTGTTTGGATTATGTGCCCACACCTCAGAGCGCTTATTGTCACCCTCTGGGCCACATGCCCATTGCCATGGCCAGGAGGAATGGGAGGCTGAGATTGTGGCTCCATTGGGACTGGGTGACATGGGCAGTGGGAGAGGTTCATTCTCCCCCAGAGAACTGGGCAGTGCTATCAGAAGAAGGGGAGATAGGACGCCGGGCACGAAGATCACATATGTCTGCAAGGTATGTATTTGTGGGAGGCAGTAGGATGCTAGGCTTTGATGGGGGAATAAATCATTGATTCTTGAACTGGAATCTCAGGCAGAGGCCAGCAGAGGGAGATGTTGGGATTTGTTGGGATTCGTGGGGTCCTCTGCCCACAAAAGGACTTAGGAAGCCAAATATGTTCCCAACCGAGACAATTCTGTTGGTGGTGACCTAGGATGAGTGGCAAGGGAGGGAAGAGTGGCAGATGCTTCCTGCCTTGCCGCTGGCATGTCCAGCACCGCAGCCTACCCAGGGGCGTGGGGCAGGCAGGCTGAGAGCCCTGGATCTTCCATCGCCTGCCTACTGCAGTCCCCACTTAGATCTTCCCCAGAGAGGCATTTCCTGGTTCTCTGCTCACCATCTAAGCAGCTGGGTGTTCTGGAAATTTTCTAGGAAATATCATGGTAGATCTGTAAGACTCTTGAAGCAAACTCAGGCACCCAGGTTGCAGGTGGTGAGTCCAGGGTGCAGGTGTCACGCTGAAGTTCAGAGCATTGACCCTGCAGAGAGGCTTGGATTCAAACCCCCAACTGCCATTACTGACCTTGTGTGCGTGGGTCGGTTGCTCAAACTCTTTGTGCTTCTGTTTCCTCTCCCTAAAATGGAGATATAGTAGTACCTGCCTAAAAAGGTTGATGTGAGCAATGAATGAAATAATACATTCTAGCA
The DNA here is from genome assembly GCF_027409185.1 of Cynocephalus volans. Lineage (NCBI taxonomy): Eukaryota > Metazoa > Chordata > Mammalia > Dermoptera > Cynocephalidae > Cynocephalus > Cynocephalus volans. The sequence continues at coordinate 198,221,568 of NC_084460.1, read as the reverse complement.
TGCTTGGCACAGTAGTGCATAATCAGTGTGCCAAAAATATTATTATATTATTATGCTCCCTAACACAAACCCACACATTAGTGCCCTATCTATCTGGTTGTCCATAAATCTGTCTCCTAAATATTTGCAGCTAACCCCTTCAGGCATCAGCAGTCCATCAGTAGTGGATAAAAACCTTTTTCAGTTCCTGTGGTCCCCCTGCTTTCTTAAGCAAGTGTGAGCCAACTTGAAGTCACAGGCACATCAATCAGTGTAAGTTAATTCAATAACGACGTCGGGAACTCTATTTGACAGTGGAGAAACTTCTGGAGGGCTTATTTCTTGGTTCTCGCGTGTATTGGATGCATGTGAAATTGCCCAGTAAGTGGCAGTGGATAAGCAAGGATAACTTCTCTCTCTTGAAGTACATGTAAACATATGCGGCTACATAGATCTCCATTTCACATACATGCACACAGGCAGATTCTGACTTATCCCATTTACCTACAGGAAGACCCAACCCCAACCCTCCACTTCTGAGCCCACATTGCTCTGCACGCAATTGTAAACAAACAAACAAACAAAACTCCAAAATCAAAACATCTTCAGGCCGACCCCGTGGCTCACTCAGTGGAGTGCGGTGCTGGGAGCACAGCAGCGCTCCCGCTGCAGGTTCGGATCCTATATAGGGATGGCCGGTGTGCTCACTGGCTGAGCGCGGTGCAACGACACCAAGCCAAGGGTTGCGATCCCCTTACCGGTCACAAAAAAAAAAAAAAAAAAAAAAAATCTGAGAACGTGAAATAGGCAAAGAGAGTAGGGTAAGAAACTATTGAAAGGAGAAGGCCTTGAGGGCAGAGGTTTGCACTTTAGCTGCACAAGAAAATCACCTGGGGGGCCGGCCCGTGGCTCACTCGGGAGAGTGCGGTGCTAATAACACCAAGGCCCCGGGTTCGGATCCCATATACGGATGGCCGGTTCGCTCACTGGGTGAGCGTGGTGCTGACCACACCAAGTCAAGGGTTAAGATCCCCTTACCGGTCATTTTTTAAAAATAAAAATTAAAAAAAAAAAAAAAAAGAAAAAAGAAAATCACCTGGGGAGCTTTAAAAAAGAATGCCCATGCCCTACCCAACAGAGACACTGACCTCTTTGGTCTGGGTGGGTGCTGGGTATTTTTAGAAAGCTCCCAGGTGATTCTAATGTGTGGTTGGAGTTGGCAGCCCTGGTTTAGAGTCTGACCTCTGCCAGAAACTCACTAGAGTCTATCTTTACTTTTGCTGTACTGCGGGACAGTCTGAGAATTAGAAATCTGTTGCTGTTAACCAGTATCTTCATGTTAAATGTTTACTTACAGGAGGGAGGTAAATTGGCTATTTACAACTTAATGCCAACTAGTTCCTCATTAACTAGTTCCTGGAACCCAACTGAGTTCCAGGTCAAAAAAGGAAGGAAAGTTGAAGAATGTTGTGGAGAGTACCTGGGTTGGCATGCCCCAGCCACAACTCAAGAGTCTAGGACAGTGGTTGTCCACTGGCCAGCCCAAACCATGAAATCTGAACCTCTTCAGTGGGGCCTAGCCACCTGTATTTTTTAAAACTCCCCAGGGGGTTCCATTGAGCAGCTGGGGTTGGGAACTAATGGTCTAGGGGGGAGAAAGCCACCAGGAAGCAGAATATTGGTACCAGAAAGGAAATGGGAAGATATTGTCTCTCGTCAGGAAAGAAAACTTTTCCTCTACCTTCGTATGTTCAGTACCTAGGGGTCTGTGAATTAAACTGACAGAAGACATATTAGCAAGAAAAAAGACAGATTGTAATCACATACAGAGAAAAAGTTTACAGAAAACCATGACTGAAGAAGGTGGTTTGAATTTGAGGCGTATATACCTAGGGGAAGGGAGCAGAAAGGGCATTATAGGAAAACAAATGACTTTTTGGAAAGGTAAATGGGCTCTTAAGAGAATAGATGGGAGATACGATAGTCTTGTGACAACGTCTGTTTAGGTGTGGTGCTGACTTCTAGTCTTTGCTGGTAAGAATCAAGCTTCCTTGGTTGCTACCAGGAAGGAGCAATTTATGACAACCAAGTTTGAAGAGGATCAGAGTATGCTACCCCAAAAGGATTATTTTGAGCTGAAGGCAATTGAAAAGCAGCAGATTCAAGAAAAGTTCACTGCCCTCCCTCTATTTGCCTCAAAGCAGGACATAAATTTGTAAAGGTGTCCCTCTGTCTACCAGGAAGCACAGAAGTTGACCACTGGAGACAACTCATCAGCCCAAGACAGCACCAGAGGAATCCACTTAAATCTTGCTAAAACTAGCTCCTACCTACCATTAGTTTCCCATACAGTTGCCTTCCCACAATTTGCTGCCCTAGAAATTCAGTCTTTTTCCTTGGTCTTGTCACATTTCTAAAAGTGTGTTGTTGTTAAGATATTATATAAGCCCAAGTTCTAACGACCCCTTTGAGTTCGCCCATGGGTAAATGTGAGGCACATGTTTTTTTTTTTTTTTTTTTTTTTTTTTTTTTTTTTTTTTTTTGTGTTTCTCATTTATTTATTTATTTATTTATTTATTTATTTATTTTTTTTTTTTTTTGAGGCACATGTTAATAAACTTGTTTGTTCTTCTCTTGTGAATCTGTTTTTTTTTCAGTCTAATATACAGGGTCCCAGCCAATGAACCTAAGATCGGTAAAGGGAAACAGTCTTTCCTCGCCTACAAATTCTCTTAGGAGGCTCTGCCTTTAGGCGGATAAAGGGGTTCAAGAAAAATAAAAACCATTCTCAAATGCCTTCCACTCAAAATAATTTTTATGTTATAGTGGCATATTCTGGGCCCCTTCATCTTGAAATGGCTGTGGCCAGGCCTACTTGTCCTTTGACTCTCTAATAGAGCAAGTATGTGTGTATGTCCCAGGGCACGTTCTGTCTGCTGAGCCCCCCTTGCTCAAACCTCAACTCCCACTCTTATAATTCACTGTGAGTGGAGAAGGCCAATGCCAGAGGGGGAAGGGCAGGCAAGACACGTGAGCATTGCATACCCAGAACTCGGGTGGTGCTCACCCTCCAGCCCATCTACACCCTATCCCGGGGGTGGTTACCACTCCATCTCTCCCTCTGCCTTCTCGTTGTGTGCTTTAACTTAGACTAATAAGCCAAGTGCTTCAAGCATCCTAATTTGGTCTATGAGCCTTTCTATTTTGTGACCTCTGGATCAACCTGCCTAGTAGTGTACTTGGAAGCTTTCACAGCATAAAGATAATTGACACATGACAGAACATGAACAAAGATATCCATCAGTGTGTTTGGTGGGGTGCGGGGGGGCACTCTGAAGTGACCTAGTTGTTCATCACTAAGATGAACAAATAAAATGCGGGATGAACAGTAGAGCAATCTCAGCAGGGAGAAGCAATAAGCAAGATCAGAAGCTTGCAGACTTTCTACTGTCACCCTCAATAAGCAAATATTTTTGACACTGTAACCCAGGATCGATCGATCTATGCATCTTTGAAAAAAATTCATGAGAAAGTACTTAATTATTTTTGAAGCACTCTGATATTTTCTGTTCATTTTTTATAAATGCTGGTCTTGCCCCAACCAGACTGATTACACTATCCACTAGTGGGACCTAAACCATCACTTGTAAAACATTGACTTACTGACTTAGATCTACAGGTTCATCAAAAGGGATGGTCTTAAATCATACTGTTGGATGAGAAAAGTGGGAAACGGAACAAGATTTTTAACACAATGCCACTTAGGAAAGCAAAAATCACACACAGAGAAGGATACACACATAGGTAAGGACATATATCAACACATTAGAATGTCATTGGGGGGGAATTAAAAGAGAAAATAAGCCCCAGAAGGATCTTGAATGCAAGGATTATGTCAACGTGCCATGATCTGAGAAGAATAGTTTATCAGCCGTGAATCAGGGTCCAACCAAAGGAAAAGATGAGGTGGGGGTGGGTCTCTTGCAGGAAAAGTTTGAGAATCATATAAATATCCAGAAAATATTAGGAGCTGGAGAATACTGCATTTAGAATTCTTTAAACATATGAATAAAATCAGTTCATAAGGGCCCCAGACAAAATATCTTCTGCTACCAAGTTGGAAGAGAGGAGGAAGGGTCCTCTCGCTGCTGACATAGGTGACACCAGCTGAAATGAAGTAGTCAGCTTGGAAGCTTGGAAAGAAAGATAAGACTGGCCAATGTACTCACAATGTGCTTCAGGGAAGGGGGCTTGGGACCACGGCCAACCTGGCCCCAAGGAGGGGCTCTCAGTTATGTGGACAACCCTGCTTCACTGCCAGCCCTTTCTTGCCCATAGTCCCTGTGTCTAGGAGGCCAAGCTTTATGCCATAAGACCCTGCCCCCAGCTCTTGGTCACAGCTTTTTGGAACAGCGTTGGCTCCCTAGCCCCAGAGTAACCAGTCCTCAGGCTGCTTGGTTACCCTTAAACTGAGCAGCCTGGCTCTACTGGGTTAAGGAGATTATCTTTGAACCTGGAATCTGAACCTGGAAGTGGAAAGATCATTGCCATTAGGAGGGAGGGCTGCTGCAGAAAGGGCATTAGGCTGAGTCTGGGCAGGACAAGCTGAGTGGGTGGCAAGCAGGCCAGAGTTACCAGGACCAGAAACCATGGCAAGGCCACAGGTAGAAAGATGCAGATACTGAAAGTCTGGCTGGGTTATCTCACCAGCACAACACAGAGCCAGGCAGGCAACGCAGAGAAGTGGACAGAGCCCGTGGTAAGACTGGTGGGGCCCATAGAGCACAGCCAGTCCATAGGGCAGCCCTGCTGAGCCCAGGCCATTGTTCCCATGAGGAAAAGTGACCCTCAGTGTTCCAAATTGTCTCATTTTCAAAAGAAACCAGAAATTCAGAATTTAACCTATAACCCACATTTTTTCAGTTGACAATTTTTTTTTTCCTTTAATTTAAAACAGTTTGTGGACAAAACACATCTATAGACTGAGGATGACAGATAATTCACCAGCACACAGACTCACAGACCCCACCCGCTCAAGGCCCCAAGGCCACACCCCTACCCTCCTGCTGTGGAGGACATACTCCCCTCACCCCCACCAAATGAATTCCCCAGGGATCCCAGTCTCCCTTATCGCTCCTCCAGGATCCTTTGACCCAGCCTGCTCTCCTTGCAAACATTAAATCAAACAAACTGGGTGGCAGGATGTTACCTGGGTTTCCCCATAGCTTACGCAAAGCCCTGCCTATATCATTTACTCCCCTCACCATCATTCTGTGCTCACCAACCAGCTCCTGGTGCTGAATTTTGCTTCCTAAGTATTTTGATCCCTGCAGGCATGCCTGGAAGAGGGAAGAACTATGACACGTTCCTGAAAGGGCTGGGCTGGCAGCCTGTACTATACTATGACCCTGAGTGCATTTGTTTATTGTCTCCAAGAAACTGGGTGTCACAGAGTGTTCTGACAAGCCCAGTGTCCAAGTATGCAAAGAAAAAGGTGATAGAAGTTTCCTCCATGGCAGTGCAAGGTCTGTCTGGAAATTGGGGTCCTGGTACTCTGGAGTGCTCCCACCTCAAGGGATCCTACAGAAAGGTCCCATTTACACTCTCTGTCACCTCACCTCTCTGGCACCACCTCTAAATATAGAGGCACCTTCAAAAAACGACAAACATGGGGGGAAGTTTCTGACATATGGAAAGGTTTAGGAAAGATCCCTAGTTCATGCTTGGTTCATTCATTGCTTCATCTGCAATGGGTTCCCCACCTGCCCCCTCCATTGTGGAAGGCTGCGTGCAAGGGACGGGCTCGCTGACTGACGCAGCCTTCCTTCAGACGCAGGGTAAACATCACACCTGTGGCCCTGCTGCACCCAGGAGGGAGGCCCTTGCCCCAGCCACACTAGCATGCAGTAAACAAGGCCAGTGTTGCAATCAGGTGCCTGCACCGAGGTCAGAATGCAGGGCTGGGGCTCAGGGCAGAGCAGGCAAAGGGCACGGAGAGGCCTGGGTGGAGAAACCAGCCTGGAATCGGGAGACATGGGGAAGGCAGTAGCCAGTGGGTGAAGGCAGAGCAGCACGGTGGGGGAGGCAGCAGGGCAGGTGCACTGCTTTCTCTCCAGGGCCACTGACAAGGCCAGAGTTGGGCAGGTCAGAAGTACAAGGCACTGGTGGCTGGGAGGATTAGTCATCCTGGCACCAAGGAGCTTTAAAGCTGCCCAGCTGTGGGCAGCTGCTCCTAGCAGATTCCCTGTTACTACCTCTGGGTTTCTGGAGTGTGTCTGCCCTGCCTTGCCCCTTAAATTGGGGCCCAGGCCCCTTCCCACCCCCCACCCCCAACTCCTCAAAGGAAAAACCTCTAGTGCTGGGATATCCCTCCCTATACTAAAGCTCTGCACAGATGGAGCCCCCTGTCCCATTTAAGTTTCCCTGGGGCCAGGGACTGCCAGACTGAGAGCCCCCTGGAAACTGGATGGCCCAGATCATAAGTTACTGGGACTTAGGTATGCCGGACAGGACAGTCTGCTGGGCACTTTACACATGCTGCCTCATGGGACCCTCAGAACGCCAAGGCTCACAGAGGGGAAGTGTTTGCCCAGAATGCATCTGAAGTCTGGTCCAGCTGTTAGGAGACTGGGCATGGAGCCGTGAAAGAGGGACAAAGTCCCCGCTCTTGTGGAGCTTATAGTAGAGAAAATCCAGGAAACAAATAGAAATGTTCAGCTAGTGATCAAGAATATATGAAGGCAACAGAGTGGCAAGTTGTGAGGGGGTGTGCTACTCTGGCTGGGGAAGTCACAAGAGGCCCTGCAGACACCTAAGGGAAGGCCTGCCACACAGAGGCAACAGTAAGCACAGAAGCCCTGAGACTGGCTGCAACTTCCTGTCCAGGGCCTGGGGGGCCAGTGTAGCTGGAGCCAAGGGGGTGAGGAACTGAGTGGCAGGAGATTGGGGCAAACATATCACTCCAGCCTCATGGGACTTGGAAAGAGGGGATGGGAAGGTGCTTGAAGGGACAGAGGAGGTGCGAGAGTGGAGGCTGTTACACAGGCATCCAGGCTAGATGATGGGCCTGGAGTGGGCTACAGCTGGGCAGCTGGTGGGGCAGAGAGGACAGGATGGCGTGGATGGGGGGTGTGAGGGAAAAGAGAGATGAAAGCTGTGGCCTGAACTGGGGAGGCCAGAGAGGCAGATTTTGCCCCTAAAACCCAAGAACTTTACCACCGACAGGGACTTTGCCTTTTTCTTTGTCCCTTGTTGGCCAGGACAGTGGTGAGTACATAGTAGGTATTCGATCAATTTATTCATTTATTCAGTGAATACGTATTGAGAACCTACTATGTGTCCGGCTTCTCCTGCTATCTCACCAGGGGTTGGGAGCACACAGGGACTGCTGAGGATGCTGCCACTCCCAGCTCTGTCCCAAGACCTAGGAGACTGCAGGATCTTAGAATCTCAGCACAAACTACACCCGCACTCTGGCCCCTGTCCCAGGCCTTCTTATGAGCATAACATGATTGGAACTGGATAGTTACTTCCTCCTTACTATTCCTACGTCATTTCTGCTTCTCCAGCTATCTTGCTGACAAGACATGTTGCTCTAAATTCTACTGATTCAAGACTTTTCTATTCTTACCAACAAAGCATAACAGGCCATGTATCCCCAAACATGCCTGACCACACACAAAATCTTAGAAGGCACAAGGTGGATAGAGGTTACCCAACCTGACTGACTGCTCCTTCTGATTTTAATTCCAGGCACTCCCCTCTGGTCAGCTGAAAGGCTGTAACCCATAAGGCCCCTCCCAGAGAGCATTCTAGGGCTCTGTGAAAAGACCCCCAATAGGCTCCCAGAGCTGTGCATGGAGGAGACCTGGCTTCTGGGCCCCTTGACTGGGGCGAAGACAGGTGGGGGGGCATGAAGGGAAGACCCAGAGGAGAGAGGAGCTGAGTTGGCTGGGCCTGGTCAGTTGCCTTTTGCCTAGGTGTGGGCAAGGCCCTCCTTGTGCCTGGGCCTCCATTCTCCATTTGTTAAGCCCCAGGACTGGGGGAAGGATTTGACAGCCTCTCCAGCAGTGATGGAATCAGGTGAACATCTAAGTGGGAGATGCTCAGACCATTGTAACTTCTCCTCTTTAGCACATGGCTCTTGGGGGAAAACAGGTAAGTGCAGTCACTTTGAATGTCCTAGGGTAAAGTCACTGGAGAGCCGCCTGCCTGAGCCAGGTAACTGAATTTACCCCATTTAGTTGGGATCTTGCTTTACCTTAAGCAGGAACCCCACCACCCCCACCACCATGCACTTCCCCACAACTGAGGAAATGGAGGAGGGGGAATGTCCGGTGCAATTTGCTGCCCTTGGACCCTCCCCCAACCCTCCACCCTTTTGTGGGGTGAGAACTTTTCCGTGCTGCCTCTTTAAGAACTCAAGTCCCCTCAAAGTCGGGCAAGAACAATTACATTTGTTTTGGCCTATTTGCCTTTCTGATGGTTCCTGAGGAGACTAGGAGGAGAGCACGTTTTTAACTCCTCCTTCAGGGGAAAGAAAACTGACGCAAGCAGGTTTACCCCAGAAGGTTCCACTCCATTCACACTTACCAAGGGCCCCGCAAGAGCCCGACTTTTCCCATACTCTATCTCATTTATTAACCGAGGCTCAGAGACGTTAAACAAGCTGCCCCAGGTCACGCAGCGAGTGGTGAAGGTGTCAGTCGCCGGGCACGTGTCCCCCGCCCCCCGCGCTCGACCCGGCAAGCTGGGACTGGAACCGAAGCCTCGGGCCCTTCCGTCGCCGTCCTGGCCCTCGAGGAATCTGCGCCTCAGGCGAAGCCATCCTCCGAGGTTGGGGAGCGGGAGAGTGACTCGGACCCAACCATCAGCCGGGTTAGCTCTCACCTAGTGCCCGATCCTCCTCCCGTGCGCCCTGGGGGTCCCGCCCCCGGCGTGCCGGGTCCTCCTCCGGGCAGCCCCCGCTGACTCAGCGTAACCTGAGCCCGCCCCGGGTTACCGCTCGGCTTTGAACGCCCCCTCCCTCCGCCCGCCCTCCAGCCGCCCGCCCCGCCCCCGGGGAGAGGTCCCGGGCCGGCGCCGGCCGCCGCAGCTGAGCGGCCGGACGGAGCCAGGCGGCAGCGCGGCTGAGCCTCGGCGCAGCATGACGGCCATCGCCGTGCAGGTAGCCCAGGGCGTCGCGGGGCGCTCCGCCGGGGGTGCCGCCCCACCGTGGGGGAGGAATGGGGAGAGGCTTCGCGCCCGCAGCGAGTTCCAGCCTCAGCTGGGCTGCGAGCGCCCTGCCATGCCCGTCCCCTGGTGCAGACCTGCCGGTCCCGGGGAGGTTGGGCGGGAAGCCACCTGGGGGCGCCTGTCCCCCAGCACTGCTCCTGCGGTGTCGTCTGCTCCGGCCTCCGCCTGCGTCCCTGCAAGCACCCGAGGCTCCTAGACTGCCCTGGGAAGGATCTTTCCGCGTCTCTTCGGAATCACCAGTGACCCGTCGGTTCGGTTCAAAAGAAGGAAGGGCCCCTCATTTTTAAGAAATGAGGCACGTCTGAGGTGGAAGGCGGACAGAATCGACTTGTAAAATGAGGGTTGCCTTGTGGAACGGAGGATTCGTCTCTTGGGAAGTCAGAACTTGGGGCGGGGGGTGGCGCCGTTAGAAAGACCATCTTCGCCCAAACCGCGTTTGGGGTGCTGGGTAGGGGGGTGGACTCGCTGGGGCGCGCGGGCGCCTCAGGAGAAAGGCTCTGGCGAGGGGAGGAACCCTCATCCCGGAAGGTTTGGTTTCTTCTTAGACTGCTGCGAGATGTTTTTGTTGGCCAAGAACCTACACATTCCTGCCCCTCCTCTTGGGCCTCCAAAGGGAAGTCGGTGGGTGGCGGTACCGCTACCCTGCGGGCGAGCTTCCGTTAAACAGAAGCATTCCACCAGCTTCTCCAGAGTTTCATCCACTGGACTGTGCGGATGACTGGAGACCCGGTGATTCTGCCTGTTAGTGCTCAGGCCCCGTAACACTGACCAAATAGACCGCTCCGTCCATTTTATGGATGAGGTAACTGAGGCGCAGAGAGAAGTAACCTACCCACAGGGGCCAGCTAAGTAACAAACCCAGGATTTCCTGGCTCCAAATCCCACTGTCTCCTGCCTTTCCCTAACAGGAGAAACCCCACCGACAGGCCGCCCTCCCAAACCCCTTTGAGCCAGGACCCAGCCACTCGGATGGGGCAGGGAATGGGATGGAGCAAGTTCCTCCTCATTGTTCAGGGGCATATCTTGAATCTTGACCAGGCAGCCTCCTGGGACAGGCAGCAAGGAGGGTGGGACCAGGTGTGGTCTCTCTCCTCAGTCCTTTGGGGACAAAGACTTGGACACAAGGAATCAGTATCCAGAATTGAGTGCTAAATTAAGAGGTACAAAAGCTGTCTGCAGGGTTAACTTCAGCAGGGCAGAAGGAGGACTTTGTCCTGGGCTGAGGGGCGGGGACATGGTAGCAAGGTGTGCAGAACTCAGCTGTCAGAGGAGGAGGGTGCTGGTGGGGGCGGGGCAGGAGGTGCCTGAAACCAAGCAGCTCTACTTGGTGGCCACAGGCTCCCTCTGAGTGAGGGGTGCTGGGCTGGTGTGGTAATAGTCCCTGACACTTAGGGGCACTTAGCCACGTTCCAGGGACTGTTCCAAGCACTTCAGGATGATAACTGTTCATCCCCACAACAACCATAGGAGGTAGGTACTATAATCTCCATTTGTAGGTGAGGAAACCAAGAGACAGAGAATGAATAGCTTGCCAGAGGTCAAACATCTGAAAAGCAAGCTCTGGCTCATGCAGGCAGGGGTGGGCCAGGTGGGGCTGAGAGGAACAGAGGCAGGCCCACTCATTAGGAGGCTGTTGATGAAATGTCAGGATGTTGATGATGATGATGAAGATGATGAACGCCTGACTTGAGCCTGGGCAGAGCAGGTGGTGAGGACAGAGCAAATATGGGAGATGCACTGGGGATTTGGGGAATGAGTAGGGAGGAACCCAAGGTGTCTGCTTGGGGGTGCTATTAGTTGAGGCGAGCAGTGAGGCCCTGGGTTCCAGGGGAGAACAAGACCACAGCATTTGACTCAGTAGCCCAGTTGCCAAGCAACACTGTTCTACAGCTCACTAGAAATCATGGGTTACTGATGGAAAAGGGAAACATTTTTTTAGTGGAGGAAGTCAAGGCCCTGAGAGATTTAGGTGATTGCCCAAAGACACACAGCTGGGGACTGGCAGGGCAGGGGCAGGACTGACCTGCCCTTTTCCCCTCTTTACTGCCCTTCTGCTGACCACGCTGCTGCCCTCTAGAGAGGATTTCAGGCCCAGGATCACTGAAAGCTGGTGGAGGTGCCAGCAGCACGGGGGTTGGTGCCAGGTGGTTAGGAATGAAGACTCCAATATGCGTTGTTATTGTTACAAATATCATCCATAGCTCCCGTGAATTGGGAGCTGCCCATGTGCCACGCATCTTTACACAAAGGATCTCATTTAATCCTTGGGAGTTTTAGCAGTGATCAGAGAGTTTAAATGAAGCCCTGCTTCGGGGTGGGAAGGGGAAAAGATGAAAAGAAGTTAGTTGTCTTTTTTGAATCTCAACATAATGTCTAAGGGCCTGGAGATTGAAGTCCAATCTGTGCCGAGGACAGGTGGGGCTGAGGAAGGGACAGATGTGCCTGTTTTCCAAACAGTGTGATGTCTGAGGTCAAAAGGTTTCTGGGTCCTGTGACTTGTTCTTTCCATCTGGGGCTCTCCCATCCTAGGGCCATTTCAATCTCTAGGGACATTGTAACCTTGCCAGGTGACTTCATGGTTACTGCTTTCCTGCAGGTGTCACCTACTTCATTTTATAGATGAGGAAACAAGGGCCAAAGAGGTTAAGAAACTGCCCAAGGCCAAACACTGTTAATGGTTTGTAGAGTAGACATAGAGGTTTTCAAAGTTTTATTTGGTTTGTTTCTTACCAGGAGATCCTTTTTTTTCCCCTTTCTCTAATAAAATGCAGTACAGATTCTTAGATCTCCAGTGTCGCAAGCAGGCAACAGGGATCCATTATATATAGTTGAAGTGAGGAAGGGGGCCCAGCTTCCCCTACCACCCCTGCTTTGGCACCTGGAAGCCCCTCTAGGAAGGAAGGGGACCCAGTATAAAAACCACAGCCCTGACTCCTATCTGGGTGCTCTTTACAGCATGCCAGGCTGCCTTTGTCTCAGGACCTACAGTGAGATGCTGGTCCTAATTCTGTATGGTCCTCTGGGCATCCCTCTACTCTAATTCTTTTCCTCTTCAGTAAGATTGAGCCCTAGCACAAAGGCCCTGTCCTTAGGAGGCCCTCATTGATTCTTGTTAGCTGAATGGATTCCACCTCCTGCACGTGATACAATTGTCTGGGCAGCTTCTTAAAACCATCTTTATTGTGATTCAGGTGAGTGATCTTGGGCAAGTCATCTGCTCTCTGCATGACATAGTGTCCCTCTTTCCACACCCCCACGGAGCTTCCTACTCTACCAACTTTGAGGTTTAAGAATAAGGATGCTACTTAGGCAGAGATGCTGAAAGCAGACTGCATCCTCGTTCCTGTATCCCTGAGGATGAAAGTAGCAGCAGCTTCTGTGTCTGGGGCATGGTAGCGGACAGTCTTGCTGGGACTGTGGCCACAGGAATCTCCCAGGAGCAAGGCTTTGCTTTATGTCCCTCATAGAACAGTGTGGCTAGACTTGCCTATGAAGCCTCCAATCGCAAATGGTTCCTGTTTCTCCATTCTCCTGTTTTCTTATCAGTGACTGTCATGCGTGAGCTGTCTGTTTTGTTTACCTCCCACACCAGGGTGTAACCTGCACTGCTTCTACACACACCGTGAAGAGGGTAACTTAATTTATAACTGGGCAGGAGACTTGGTTTAAAGGGAGCTTCAGATGGAAGGGACAGTGTTTGCAAACTTGACCCTTTATCCTCTGGCTCTTCTTTGAGCACCTACTGAATGCCCAGGCCAAACACTATGCTAGGTATGGGGGACACGGCGGCATCTAACACCAATGTCTGAGTGAGACTGACAATAACATGTAACTACAAACTGATCAGAACAGTGAGGAAAACAAAGAGGATGCCTGACAGAGCATACCAAGAGGGGACCCACTTTGGGTTGGGTGGGCAGGAAAGACCTCTCTGAGGATGAGACTTTAAGCCGAGACATGTAAAATGGAGAAAAGGCATTGTCCCGGAGGGTGAGGGGCTGGTAGGTCTGAGGGAAGAAAGTACTAGGCATGGGAAGAGGGCTACTATGCCTGAGCAGCACAGTGGCAGAGTGATTTGGGGACTGAAGTTGAGAGAGAGGCGGGAGTGTGGGCTGTGATAAGGCCTTTACTCTTTGAAGGATTTCTTTCTTTTGCTTTCTGGGTTGAGGTTGGGAGCGGTGCCTGGGTAGTGATCCAGGATTATGAGATGAGAGACGCCTCACTGGACACCTAGCTGGCTTGCCAGGAGACTGAGGAGGTGAGGTGCACCCTTCCCGTGCTGAAACCAGAGGCTGAGGGCAGCTGCAACATCGCCCCCACACCTAGAAGCTGCTAGAACACAGAGTTTGGTTGTCCAGCTTTGGGTGGGGTACAGGCTGAGCAGGTCTAAGGGGCAAGGTGCAAACATCACTCTCAGTACTGAAAAAAACAAGGCAGTAACACAGAGTCCTGGACCCAGTGTGGAAAGTGCACAACCAGGTGGGTGGGGGGTGAGGGCAAAACCGGATGTGTCCTGGGAAACTAAGGAAAATTAAAGCTTGTATTGATATGCTTATGTTCCAGTGCTGGTACCACCCTACCAGGCACTATCTGGCAGTGTTCTTGTTGTGCACACAGAGAAACTGAGGCATGCTATATGCCCAATGTCACAGGAGCCAGGGAAGACAGGTTTTCTGAATTCAGAACTAAGATTTGCTAGTCAGTTTGGAGTTTTCAGCCATTATAAAGATCATGAAAGAAAGAAAGGCCAGGAACCCTGAGTTCCTGGTGAATCCTGGACAGTAACTGCTTTTAGGTCTGGAATGGAGGACAGAGGACCGGTAGAATGGAGGGAGGGTTCCTCAGAGAAGGTGGGTCTGTGCTGAGGAAGCTGTGAGAAAAGGCGAGGGTTCCAGGCCTCACATCAGGCCTGAGCAGGTCATAGGGCTGTGGGAAGTCGGAGGCAAGTTCAGGGGACTTCCCTGCAGAGGTTGGAGCGGGTATGGCGTGGGGCCCTCACTGACATGCTGCTTCCTGTGGTGTCTTCCAGGCCCAGAGGCTGTTGGGCCGAAGGAGGCCCCACCGGTCGTTCTTTGAGTCCTTCATCCGGACCCTCATCATCACATGCACCGCCTTGGCTGTGGTCCTCTCCTCGGTCTCCATCTGTGATGGATACTGGCTGCTGGCCGAGGACCGCCTCTATGGGCTGTGGCATTTCTGCACCACCACCAACCAGAGTGGGCCGCACTGCCTCAGAGACCTGAGCCAGGCCCCCGTGCCGGGGCTGGCCATGGGCGTGGGCCTGGCCCGCAGCGTGGGCGCCTTGGCTGTGGTGGCCGCCATTTTTGGCCTGGAGCTCCTCATGGTGTCCCAGGTGTGTGAGGATGCCCACTCACGGCGCAAGTGGGCCATGGGCTCCATCCTCCTCCTGGTCTCTTTCATGCTCTCCTTCGGGGGACTCCTGGGTTTTGTGATCCTCCTCAGGAACCAGGTCACGCTCATTGGCTTCACCCTGACGTTCTGGTGCGAATTCACCGCCTCCTTCCTCTTCTTCCTGAACGCCATCAGTGGCCTTCACATCAACAGCATCACCCACCCCTGGGACCAACCAAGGAAATTTTAGGGCTCCTACGGGGACATGGGGCTCTACAAGAAAGAGTGGGACTTTTTCAGCTTGGGGCCTCTGGTGGGGATGGGTGGGATAGTGACCTTGAAACTGCTGCCTCATAGCCACTCACCTTTGAGTGGTCAGCCATAAATGGCCCGGGGGCCTCTACAGCTGGTCTGCAGGGCCAGAGGCCAGGAGGGTGCCTCAGTGCTACCAGCTGCACAGGTTTAGCCAAGTTATTAGGGTTCTGGTTTTAGAAGAAGAAAAACATTTTAAAATTCTTTTCTTGACTTTTCTTCCCTGGACTGGAATAGCTTTGGAAGCATCTTGGGTAACTGGTGTCCAGGCTAGGCCACAGCCAAGTGCAGTTCACATCTGTTTTATTGACTCTGGGCTGGGATGTAGGCTGTATCATCCCTAGGGCTCCTGGGGTTGTTAAGAATGGATCACTCTTCCAGCTCAGGGTCCAGTTGGTGTTTAGAGCTTTCTTTAGCTAAAAGGGCCTTCGTGCACGTTTCCCTGCCTTTAGCAATGACCATGCCAGGGAGGCAGGGTCCAGGATTCCCTCAGAATGTCTGGCACATAGTAGATTTTAAAACTGTTTGACTTGATTTGACCCATGCCTGCTGTGGGAATGTCACAAATCCTGGATACCCCAACTTCTAGAAGTTGGCTGTCCCCTCTGGGGGCTCTGCCTGTCAGAATCCTGCTTTAAGGAGGGTTTCCTTTCTCTTTTGAGAAGAGTTCTTGAGCAAGGCCCCCCGGGAGGGCCCACCTAACTTCTAACACTCATACACAGCCCTCCCCAGGCCAGTGTGTGTTGTGTGCCCTCAATCTGTAAGGGTCATACAGCCTCAGGGTACCATTTTTGATCCTAGAACACGTTTCAAAGAGCACATGTCTGGACCTGCTGGGCTCCACAGGGGGTGAAGGGGAACAGCCAGACCATGGGTAAAGATTAATAACCATCCTGAGGATGAGTGGAGGTGAAGGGGGCCAGGAACCAGTGGAGATTTCCGTCCTCGCTGGCAGATCTGCACTTCGTTCATCAGACTGCCCCCTTTTTAGTCTCATTTCTGCCCAGAAGTAGGAGAGGTTTTTGTCCTCAGCCATTTCATTCTACACAGGCTCCCTTTCCCCTCCCCTACCTGGTTTATCCTGGCTCCTACTGATTGCATGGGGTTTTGGTTTCTGCCCTGCTCTTGCCACTGCAAGTCCCCTTCCTGGATTGGGCTGAGTGCCTGTACCTACCTCTGTTGTGATTTTTAACAGTTCTTACTCCAAGACGCACAAATCATGAGGCTGTGTGGCGTAGTATGTAAGATGCGGAAGTCCATGCAAAAGGTTTCTGTGGACTGCTCGGTTTTGCAGAGCAGAGTTCATCAACCTCACAGGCTGGGTTTCAGCCTGGGAAATGGTGTAGGGGGTGACCTTGTCTCTGCAGAGGGAGAGGGGTATGGAGGTGGGGAGCCAAGAGCCAGAGAGGGATACACTTGTACACGGTCACCCAAATACAGGACTAGAGCTGGCCACCCACCAGCAAGATGCTTGTTCCTCGACACTTGTTTCCAGGATGTTTCCTCTGAGCACTAGTAGGTTATGTTTTGTGAAAGAGTTCAAATATTTAGTCTTCTTTCATCTTCACATAGGGGCGGAAGTGCAAATATACAAGGGAACAGAGAACCAGGGTGAACGATGAGACTAAAGTTCACAAGAGCTGAGCGAGACAGGACTGGTCCCTGTCCTTACCTGCTTTGGAACAAAGGCATTTGAAATAAAAGGCCCCGAGGCCGGCTGGTTAGCTCAGTTGGTTAGAGGGCAACCTTGTAACACCAAGGTCACGGGTTCGGATCCCCATACCAGCCAGCCACCAAAAAAATGTAAAAGGCCCTGGACTGAATTTCTGCCACATCCTTGTTGAGTAGCTTGGGCAAGTCACAAAGGTGAACCTGTTTCTCTAAAGTGGGATCATGCCCCATTTCCAGCTCACCTGCCTCCCAGGCTGAGGACAACTGTGAAAGAGCAGTAAGAATGTCAGGGACACTAAAGGGGCAGGGGGTCCTGGGACTCTCCTTCCTTCCATTGTGACTTTATCATTAACGGAGCCATTGTCCTGAAGGCTCAGATTAGTGAGTTGTAGTGGGGGATGGATAGGATCTTCCTAGTGCCAAGGGCCTTGATTTCTCATGGGAGTGAGCCACAGCATATTCCCTCACTTGTGTCTCAGGGCAAAAGGACTTGACAAGTGCAAACCAAACCTTGTCCCAGGTACCATTTATTTTCCTGCCCTCTCCTGGGATCCTGAACTGCTCTTCCCAGAAGAGCACAACAGACCCAATTCCCAGGCCCTCATCCCGCCCCATGGTGCCCCAAGTCCCTTCTGTTCAGTTCTGAGGAATCTAAGGCCTGGGGGAGAGGTGTTATCAGCCACAGGGGAGAGCACAGGGTGTCTTCTGGGAAGATGGCTGTCCTGCAGCAGTGTCCAGCCTCTCAGGATCCATCAGATGACACTGGCCCTGCAGGTGCCCTGGCTCTGCTCCAAGGGGCTGGCCTTGGTTCTGTTGCTGAAGGAGGAGCTGAGGGCCACAGGGCACAGCAGGGACTCACGGAGGTGCCACTGCTGCCACTTCTTCTGAACTTCCAGCTGCACCTGCCCCAGAAACTAGCCATCAGCCCAGGAGGGAAGGACGGCCCCATGCCCACAGTCCCGCTTACTGCCCAGGGGCCTCCATGCTGCCTCTGGGTCCTGCTGTCCCTTCTCCTGCAGGCCACTCAGATTGACCATTTCCAGCCCTGATGTTCAGTAGGTACTGAGAGCTCCCTCTATCCTGGGCACTTACACCTGTGATCTCATTACATCATGTCCCGAAGAAAAGGACTTGTGATTTATTTGCCAAACTCCAGAGCTCAAACATCCAGATTTGCACTTGTGACAATTGGACGCTTATTCCCGTGAAGACACCTGAGCTCAGAACTTATCTGGGACCCAGGGAGTTGCTCTTCAGAAATTTCCTTCACAGTTCCCAGCTGGAGCAGAAAAACCTTGAGGCTAGGCTTTATGCTTGCTTTTTGGAAAATATCAGAGGTCATTCCCACTCAAGTGTGGTGAACCAGAGAGAAGGCCAAGTCACAGAAAGGCGTTACCGGTGTGCAACAGTGTTCAACTAATGTTGATTACATAACTTCTGTGTGCCTGGAGCCTCATGTCCTGACCTAAATGCTCTGTACAAGGCCAGAGTCCTCAAAGTGAGTGTGCGGTCACTCAAGAAGTCACACTCATTTGGAGGTCTCTGGGGATCAAGCTGCAGACATTTCTTCTGAATCACCCATTCCATATATAGGAAGACTGAGGCCCAGAGATGGGTAGTGACCAGATCGCTCATTGAACAAGCTGCAGAGCTATCAGGAACCCGGGTTCTGGTGGGGATGCCAGTGCTTCCCTCCTGCATTTCCTGAACTTGCCCATGGCTAAGAATCACCTGGAGTGCTTGTTAAAAAACATTTTCTCGGGCCCCGGCCCAGACCTACAGAATCCGTTTTTGCTGAATCAGAAATGGGTGTGTGTGTGTTAGGGAATTGTTTTCAACAAGCCCACCAGATGAGTCTTGCTACCATTAAGTGAGCACAGACTCTTAGAAGACTAGCCAAGCTTCTTGCCATGAAGCCCAGATCTCTCCCTCCCCCCTCTTCCATCACCCGCCTTCCTACCACTCTTTCCAAGTAGCTCCTTCTGCACCAGAATCCAAAGGCTAGGAGCTCTCCCAGGCATCTGTGTACCCCAAGAACACTCACCTCCCCATTGAGGAAACAGTAGAGGACGGCCACCACTAGTCCCTGCCAGAGGGAGCAGAGAGCAGGGTTAGTGCAGGCACTTCAGCATCCGCATTCAGCCTCAGGCAGCTGGGCCTCACCTGAATCCTTTAATCACCAGCTCCAGGCTCATTTCCTCAGTCTTTTACCCCAGGGAGAATTCAGGCTACCTCTTCTGGGCCACTCACAATACCCCTGGCTGTGCCTACATCATCCATCACAGACTGTGTGATCCTTGTGGCTAAAGACAAGGCTTCTTTCCTCTGTTCTTCCCCATGTCTAGTGGTGTCAGTGACAGTAAAGTAGGGCTGCTAACTCGGGCCAGTGGGGACCAGCAGGTCACCTGAATTAGTAAGGTGGGACATCTGGGAGTGACAGGGAGTAGTGGCACTGAAATGTGCTCACCCCGCTGGGAGGGGGCAGAGCCAGTCCAGTATGAGACCCTGGGCCCTGCATGGTCTAGTTTTTAAGACAAGCTGAAAACTGGAGATATTTATACATGGATAACTAATTCAAATTAAAAAACAAATGTGTGGGCCGGCCTGTGGCTCACTCGGGAGAGTGCGGTGCTGATAACACCAAGGCCCCGGGTTCGGATCCCATATACGGATGGCCGGTTCGCTCACTGGCTGAGTGTGGTGCTGACAACACCAAGTCAAGGGTTAAGATCCCCTTACCGGTCATCTTTAAAAAAATAAATAAATAAAAAATAAAAATAAAAATAAAATAAAAAAAAAAAACAAAACAAATGTGTGATCAGAACAACCTGTACAGGTCCTGGCCAGCCAGCAGTGGGACCTCCCTGTTTAATGGATGGGTGGATGGATCTCCGTGCTTAGGGCTTTACGTCGCCTGCCTGGGTGGTGTTTGTGCCTATCAAGATCCACCCTCCCTGTCATTTGGAGCTCCTATTTTCCTGTTGGTGCCCCTATGATCCTGGCATGGAGCTCTGCCAGGGTAGGGACTCCAGTCTGGGATGTCTGATTGGCAACTTAGAGGCCTGCAGAACAAGTGGCAAGCAGTGTCTCTGCAGTGCATCCACCATGCTTACCTCCTCAGGGATCCACCTCGGGCCAACCTTCCCTTCCTCACAGGCCTGCCCTCCTCCCCCAAAGGCCTGGGTGTCATACTTGTGACCTTAGGTGGCCTGACCCCTCCTCCCCAGTCCCAACCATGCCTGCTCTTTACCACTTACTGCATAGGAAATGACCCCACAAGGCGATGAACCAGCCTGTCTATGGTGGGCTTAATATGTATTACCACTCAGGGATCTTGGCATTTTAACGAGAATTAGTGATGAAACTAGAAGAGTTTAGTTTAGAATGTCAGGCATCAATGACTGCTACATACAGTAATGACTATTTGAGGGCAGTGGTTTCCAAATTCTGCTGCACATTAAAATCATCTGAGAGCTTTTACCCAGCTTGCACTCAATATCCCAAATGTGAATGTCATGGGGCAGGAGCATTAGCAGCTTTTAAAGATCCCCTCACAGTTGGAATGAGGCATCACCATCTGGGAACCACTGTCAGAGAGCAGAGTGGAAGGCACCAAAAGGCAGCCTTTGAAATAGAAGACCTGGATTTGGAGCATAGCTTGGCCTCTGTGATTGTGGGATTCTGGGTTCCAGGTGCCTCATTTAATCCTTGCTGAAGCCCTCAGAGGTAGGTTGGAGAACCCCCACTTTACAGGTGAGGGATTTGAGTCACAGAGGGCTTTAGGCATGAGTGGAGCTGTGTGTACTTGGCCCGGAGCCGGCAGTCAGGCTGAGGCTGCTGCCCATCTCCTGGGCACAGAGTTGCCCAGGCCTCACCTGTCCTGGGATCCAAGGACATATTTGCACTGTCCAGGGGAGGGCAGGAACCTTGGGTGAGAGAAAGCTGTGCCCCGAGTGTATATAGGGGCAGGCTTCACACAAGCCAGCAAGTTTACTAAATGCCGCAGTTACTATACGATCATTAAAAATGAAGATTGAAGAATTAATGACATGAAGAAATGTTCATGATGGGCATGATAGAAAATTAAACAAAGCAAGCAGTATACAAAACCACACATCATCATCCCAATTATAGAGGTATGTGTGGGCATCTGTGTGTCTGTGGATAGGAAAAAGGTAGTAGTAAACATACTGACATTTTAACAGAGGTTATTCCTGGGTTAGCGATTATAAATGATTTTGTTCTTGTTTTTCTTATTTATACAATTGAAAGAGCTAATACATTTTAATTTTTAAAAGAATATGACATCATATAATGGTATTGTGGTTGTGTGCACTCTTCTTTAATCCCCTTTTAGAAATACATACTAAAATGTTACAGATGAAATAATATGATGTCTTGGATTTAATTAAAAAGGTGACGGTAGTGGGTAGAGACGGAGATGAAATAAGATAGAGCATGAGTGGATATTGCTGAAGCTGGGGATAGGCACATGGGAGTTCTTTATACTAATCTCTTCACTTTTGTATATGGAAGTTTTCACATATGTATATATACATATATATGTATTTTATGTGTGTATATATATAAGAACATATATGTATACATATACATATAACTTTTAAAGATCCTTTTTCTTCATAAACATTTTTGTGAGAACATTAGGAAAGTGCTTTTGGTTTTCTCTTGATGAGACATTTTCCCAGAGAGCTAGTCCACAGCCCCAACCACAAGCCCCCACTCTGAGGGGCAGGAAGTCTCCATGTACATGCCAGGCAGACCTGGGCCTCCAAGCTCTCAGCACGGTCCACCACCCACTTTTGTGAATCAGGTCAAGTTCTTCCACGTGACTGGACTTCAAATCCCCAACCTGCTAAATGGGCCACTGTGATCCCAGCCTTCCTGGACATTACCAAAACAGTGGTGGTAAAAGCTCCCTGGTCCCCCCAGCCAAAAGGAAAAGAATGGTGGATCACACAGGAGGCTGGGCTCTCTGGAAGCCTGGGGCGCTTGATGGGGGCTCTGTTCAGAGGAGTGGCTCAGAAGAGAGCAAAGGGTATGCTCTGTGGTGTACAGGGTCTGAAGGTGTGGGGAGGACAAGACCTGACTCCACTCAGTGATGAATCCTCCCTGGAACCTGTGAATGATGGGAGGACCCTGGTCATGCCTGCCCTGAGCAGAACTCTGGGGATGAGAGGAAACGCAGAACCCCTACCCCAAGGTGGAGGCCTCCCCAGGTGAAGGCTCTGCTGGACAATATTGCTCTGTTGTGGGAATGTTAAGGACAGGTTAACTCCTTTGGGAAAACCCATCAGGAAAACTTTCTCTCAGGCCCTAGAGCCTTCTCCTGGCAATTAGTTTCTTTTCATTTAATGGATACCGTAAATCTTGAAACAGAGTGCTTCTGTCTTTGCTTTGGCTACTGGGAAACTCCAAACCAAACCTAAGGCCCACTTCTCCCACCTTTATAGGACTTCATCAAATTTGTTTCTGTGTATGAGTTCATCCAGCTTTATATCCTTTTTTTCACTGATCCTTCCTCTACTTATTTTTTGTCCTCTGCATGTTTTTCCCAAAAATGACATCTCGTTATTTTTGGAAGGAACTAACTATGAATAAATAATAAATAAACAAATGACATTGTGAAGTTTGGGATTCGTATTAAGGCTCCTTTCTGTCCAAACATGTTTAATTTTCTTTTTTAACCTTACAACATCTTTTTGAACTAGTAGGTAGGTGATTTTCTACCTCATTTTATTTTTTAAAGTCAGTTTTTATTTTTATCAAGTTGGGTATGCACATGATTTTAAAGAGTCAACTGATTCTTGCTTCCAAAAACCATCAGCCTCCTGACTCCCCGCCCCCATTTCCTGTTCCTCAGAGGCAACTACTTGAAACTCTCTTAACTGATTCTCCATAATATGCTGATGTTGCCACTTGTGGATTTTTCAGTTTGGGGTGGTTTCTATGGACTCTCCAGTATGAAGATGAGGATATTGTTCTCTTTCAAACACACTCCCACCCCACCCCCACCCTCCCACAGTTCATCTTCCTGCCTGATTTTTGATGGCTCAGCCATCAGCGGATACATTATTTTGACAAGGTATATGCTATTGAAAGTTGCACACTATAATACACTGGGGTTACTTTTGTTCTCCCTGGAGTCAGTATCTCTTATCCTCTCTTAGTTTTATCTCCCACCCCCATTTGGTGGAGACCATGGGGCCCACTCAGGGTCACACAGCACAGTCCTACCCCTGCTTTCCTTGGGTCTCTGCCAAATGACATATTCACCTTCCCAAGCCACCGCTGAGCTTCAGGAAGATCTGGTGTGCTGTCTCTGCGTCCTCTGTCTCTCTGAGAGAGAGAACACCTCTTTCCAGCTTGCAGCCGCAGTCCCCAAAAGCTTACCTGGAATGAGCCAAGGGCCAATTCAAAAAACAGTTGGATCTCCATGGCGTCCTCTGGAGAGAAGGCGAAGACAATGTAGTGGATGCCAAAGAGGGGGATCAGCAGGAGGGTGGACTTAGCCAGACGCCTGGGGACACAGGGACGTGCTGCAGCCTCCTGCTCTGCTTTCTCCAGCCCCTGCACCCCACCCCCCACCCCTCAGGCACAGGTTGGTTCTACCCATCTCCTACCTGATTGCTTAAGGTTTGGCAGCAGTTTACCAAAACTTTTTTGTTTTCACATTTTTTTTAGTTTATTTATTAATATATATATATATATTTTTGCATTCTAAGATGTTGTTGCGAAGCAGTTGGGGATGAGGGGGAAAGGGGAAGGGGGAGGTAAATAGGGTGGGAGGAGGAAGAAAGAGAGGGGACGTGGTCGAAATTTCTAAGTCACAATACTCATCACCCACATACAACACTTATCAACTCATAGCCAAACCCCAAACTTTCTGATACACACCTCTATCAGAAAAAATAAAAAGTACAACCCAAACAAATAACTTTATTTATTTTTATAAATTATGTGCCTGTATTACTGCCACTCTGTCTCTAACATATTATAACTAAAGCCAATTTTCTCATTTGTTAGATGATAAATATGTATAAGGAGGAAGTTCTTGTACTTTCTTCCTAGATCAGGGTTGCCAAATTTAGAAAATAAAAATACAAAATGCCCAGTTAAGTCTGAATTTCAGATAAACAATGGATACTTTTGGGGGGTATAAGAACTAAAAAACTATTTGATGTTTACCCAAAATTCAAATGTAACTGGGCATCTGGTATTTTATCTGGCAACTTTATCCCAGATCCCTAGCTCCACTCAGCTTTAGAGCCTACTATTCCAGAGATGTCACAGGGAACCTGACACCAAGTAATCCAGGCCACTGCCAGATTCTTAAAACTCATAACACCATGGAGAAAGCCTCTGTTGGACACTAATTTGTCTTTAACATCTGTTATGGCCACAGTTGTGTCCCCACAAAATTCATGTATTGAAGCCCTAACTCCGAGTATCTCAGAATGTGACTGTATTTGGAGGCAGGGTCTTTAAAGAGGTGACCAAGTTAAAATGAGGCCTTTAGGATGGACTCTAATATGATCAACTGGTGTCCTTATAAGAGGGGAAAATTCAGACACACAGAGAGATACCGGGGATGCCCATGCACACAGGAGAGACCACGTGAGAACACAGCGAGAAGGCAATCATCTGCAAGGCCAAAGAGAAGTCTCAGAAGAAACCAAACCTCTTGACATTGATCTTGGACTTCCAGTCTCCAGAACTATGGAAAAATACATTCTGTTGTTTAAGCCACCCAGTCTGTGGTATTTTGTTACAGCAGCCCTAGGAAACTAACATATCTCTTTAACATCTTAGAGGTAAGTATTTTTGGATCACACGTCTCCTTAAAAAGTCTGATGAAAGCTATGGTCATTCTACCATTAAAAATACACATACCTATACAGATTGTCTAAATTGGGTCCCTGAAACCCAAGCTAAGACTCCCTACCTAGCCTGGCTCCAAGGGCAAGATATCTGCATTCAGTCTTCCCGCCTGAGATTTCCTAATTTCCCCATCCTCACACACTGTCTGAGGCTTCACAATCAGACCTATTCCCCCCACCTGCTCCCATTTGCATTGTTAACTTCTTGGGACTAGGTCCAGGACTTTTCCTTTCCCTCCATCTCCAATAGCTAGCACCACTTGGGTAAACAGTAAGTGCTCAGTCAATGCTTGCGGATTGACCGTCTGAGCATATCTATGACTTTGCCCTCCACTTACTTGTAATGGTTCATTTCATTTCCTCTTGTTTCTTGGCTTCTAAGTTTTCTCATCAGCATTCTTAGAATGTTTATAAAAAGGATGAAATTAATCTGCAAAACAAAGCAGAGCTTAAAGGCGTCTTGCTTTCCCAGCCACCTCTGCTGGCCCTGTCCCCTGGAGCTGAGGGCAGAGAAGGCATTGAAGACACCACAGCTAGGATGGCACATCACTGCTGTTCCCTGCCCCCCAGAGTCTTGGTGAAACAATCTGTCTGGAGGCAGCACCCCCCCACCCCCACCCATGCAGCCGGGCTGCAGGAGGTCCAAGGTCTGCTGACTTGCTGAGCACTGGAATCCCCTGGGGATCTTGTTAAAACGCAGGTCTGGGGGGTTAGTGTGGGGAGTAGCTGAGATTCTGCATTTCTAACAAGCTCCCAGGTAATGCAAAGGTTATTGACTTTACACCTGTGGTACTCAAAGTTTAGGGTACAGATCATTGGGTTCCACCCCTCACAGGTTATAGTTCAGTAAATCTGGTAAAGGGCCCAAGAATTTGCATTTTTTACAAGCTCCTAGGTGACACTGAGCTGCTGGTCTGGGGACCACACTTTGAGAACCACTGCTTCAACCGCCGCTTGTGAAATCAGTATGCAGCTCAATCACCAGTTCCAGGAAGCCACCTTGATTACCTCCCTTTCCTGAGTCATTGTATTTTAGGAGGATGTTACCATATAAAGTCACTTAAAACATCTTAAAGGAGCCAAATGCATGCATCTGTCAAATGTGTGTGCATTTATCTGCCAATTCATTGCTCTGTTTTTTTGTTGTTGTTGTTTGGCTGCTAGCTGGTACGAGGATTCCAAACCCTTGACCTTGGTGTTATAACACCACGCTCTAACCAACTGAGCTAACTGGCCAGCCCTTTATCTGCTAATTCAATCATATCTTCCTGAAAGACCAGAATGGAGTCTCTATTTCTTTTGATATCTCCTCCCCCAACCCCAGTGCCCAGCCAAGGGCTGGGAACGTTATAACATTGCTCACACGGCAGCACCTCTCCTCCCCTCTCACCCACCTGCTCCAGCACCATTTACAGAAGCAGGATGAGTGGGATCACCCAGCCCCGCACCCACGTGTTGTTCATTCGAGTAGCCTGGGGCCTGGGAATCCTTGTCAAAAGACACAGGATTAGTGGCTGTCTAGGACTCCTAGCTGCTTCTGAGGGAACACGGCCTCTCAGCAACTTGTCTATGCACCCTGATCGAAGCCGGCTGTGCATGGTATCAACTAATAAAGGCAATTTAATTTAATTTGATTGTTTGCCTTCAAGCTGTATTTAATTTAACAGCAAGCATTTGAAGGCAAAAGAAAAAAAAACCTTTTAAGATCTGAAGAATGAGTCTATTTTTAAATAGTGGAATTCCAGGTCTCATGACAGGTTAGTAGGGAGATATTTTGCATCCAGAGTGCCCACCCAACACCCCTCAATTTCTGGGCTGTCCAAGTCCCAGAATAACAGCAGGAAAACTGGCTTTACTAAAGGAGGAAATAGCCTCCTGTGGGAATATTATGGATCCATAGCAAGTCAGTTTGTCAAATAATTTCAAACGACATGGGAAAGCGCGTATCTATTGCTAAGTAAAAAAAAAAAACAAAAAAAAAAACTAGAATACAGAACTGTATTAAACATTTTGAAAAAGAAAAGTATGTATGCTCAAAGAAAAAGAAACAAAGGAAAAGCACAGCATGCTCATAGTGTGTATCTAGGTGGTAGAACTTGGCTGATTTTACTCCCTTTTAAAAGATAAATTTTATATTTTTCAATTTTTTGCATGAATTCTATTATTTTTGATAAAAAGAAAAAAGCAGGTGGTCATGGAATGCCCCACCCCCGCCATCTGGCCCCAGGAGTTCAGTCAGCCAGTGGAAGAGGATGGGCTGCTGCCCAGTCCTGGGGCCTTTCCCCCGACTCCAGCAAACCAGTGAAGGGCACTTTCTGTCAACTGCTTCTGCAGCCCTGGGCATCCCTCTGAGTAGTGTGGATGATAGTTCCAGTTGAGGGGCAGATTCCATCCATGACAAGACCCCCGGGTGTCCCCATGTGTCTTCCCTTTTCTGTCCTTCTATTCTTATCCATACCCCTGGGCTCAGATACAGGGTCAACCCCTGCTGTGAGCAGAATCACCTGCAGACTTAAAACTAAGGCCAGCGCCCAGGACCCTCTCCAGAACAACAAGAGCCCCAATCTCTGGTTATCTGTATATTTTTGGGTGGCTGGCCAGTACAGGGATTGAACCCTGGACCTTGGTGTTATCAGCACCACACTCTAACCAACTGAGCAAACTGGACAGCCCATTACAATATTTTTTAAAAGCTCCCAGGTGGTTCTAAAGGACAGCTAGGGTTGAGACCTGTCGAGCACCCCACCCATGTGGGTCACTCCTGCATCTCCTCCCTGGGGCCACCCCACTGGTAGCACTGCACAGTCCTAAGACCACTGCTTCACTCAGCTTTCCCCAGCCACCTCCCGCCTCCTCCTGTGACCCCAGCTCAGAGACTCAAATGCCTAGAAAAATGATCAAGAGCCCCAGGTCTGAACAAGCGAAGGTGGATTTCAGGTCAGTGGGAGCCAGTCGGTTTAGGGCAAGGAGCTCTGCTCACCACACTTCACTGCTGCTCCTGAAAATGAGTGAGATCCGCAAGCTCTTGCCTCCTGCCCGCCCCTCACCCCACTCCCACCCACCATGTTTTAGGGGACTGAGGAAGCACTGTGGCTTATCCCTCCCGGCACCTGGAGGGAGCCCTGCTTCCCAGCTCTCTGCCTCTGCAAGCCAGTCACTGTTTCTGTCTCTCCCACTGGCCCCCAGCTCAGGGGAGGACGGCTACTCACCAGGATGGAGAGGATCACAGGCCCTCGAATGACCCACCAGATGGTTGCATTGGTGTTGATATCCCAGCACCTAGGAGAGGGACAGCCAGGCATGTTTAGGAGTGGGGAGCTGAGCTGACCAGCAAAGAAACATTCCCTGAGGAGGCCCTTAGTATGAAGGAGCCACGTTTGTGGCCTGGGACCCCACAGCTGTGTGCCTGTGCTCTTAGAACCTGCCACTCTCTTGGGGCTGCACTGCTGGGGCTGAGGAAGCAGCCATCTGTTTCCATGCGCCTGTGGAAGCCGGAGAGCCTGGAGACCCCGGAGACCCCAGGATCCCAAAGCTAGCTCATTGCCAGAATTCACTGGGGAGCACGGTGGCAACCTCAGTTGCCAACAGTGGCTAGGCAGATGGCATCAGTGAGTGGAGCAGCTGGGTGACTGACATGTGACCCCATGATCCGGGACATCAGGTGTGGGGGGCTCTTGGCTAACAGGAGAGCATGAGCCTGGCCCAAGCCAGCCACAGCTCTCTGTTCCAGCTGATTTTTGTCATAAGGGAAAATGGGAAATGTTAATATCATTTTGCATTTTTTCTAGAGAAGCCAAAAATCCTGATTTATGTTTTTTAAGTGAATTCACCCAGTTTAAAAAAAATGATGTTGAAACAATTATTTGGGGCTGAAATCGGTCTATAAGACACTTGTAAGTCTCATCCAACCTAGTCCATTTATGGGCTTGGTTGTGCAACTGACACCGCTGTGTCCTGCTGCCTCTTCTTCCCTGACTTCCTTCAAGTTTGCTTCCACCATGCCTACTCTCAGGTGGGTCCTCCGCAATGACCTCCACCCTCAGCGCCTCACTTCCTTAGAGAACAAGGCTAGATCCCTGGTTTGTTCCTGTCACTGCCACACCCAGGAGTTGTTGGACAGCTGCTGCTGCTTAGCTGCGTGTGGCTGTGCAGGCTCTTAAAACATCCAGGGGTGTGAGGTGTGCAGGATGGAGGTCTGTGCCTGCCCTTACATGGGCTTCCTCCACTGAGCAATACCTGCCTGGAGTTCTGCAGCTCCTGTTCAGCACCTGACCTAATCCCAGGGCTGACAGGGGACAGGGAAGCCCAGTAAGGTGCAGGTGTGGCCAAGGCTGCTTGGTCCACCTAGAAACTCATACCCAGGGAGCAATGGGTGTTAATCTAGAGAACACTCCTGTGGCCCTTAATTTGAGAAACAGGCTTTTCCTACATAGCTCCAAAGAAGTATCTGTGCTGTAGAAGTATCTGAAGAACTAGACAATGTCAAACACACTCTTGTTACCTCTCCTTTCAACAGCTTACCCAACGTCTTCCAGAAAGTGCCTGGTGATAGCCCACGAAGCAACAAAAACGGCTGGAGAACCTGAGGATTAAGAATAAAGGAGGGGCGGGAGAGAGAGAACTCAATTTTCAACATGTGTGTGAAGAACAGGCCAATCAGTTACCCCCACCCAGGTACTGAGCAGGTACAAAGATTTGGTTTCCATGGAAACCCATTTGCCATCCTATGTATAAATGTGCAGTGATGTGCTTCAATGGGTCACTGGGAACTGAGGAAGGGTCAGATGGATATTGAAGGCTACTTGGAGTTAGGGGTCTCCTGGAAGCTTGAGTCAGACTCCAGAGGACCTCTGCAGAGGAGAGAAGGTTCTGAGAGCCCTGGGAAGGCTTGTGAAACCCTCTTCTCGAACTAGGATACGCCTGGCAGTGTGTGGGGAATTGAGGGGGAGAAGGGGTGGGGAGGTGGTAGACATAGATCGTGGGAGAAGCATTGATTTTATTCAAATATTGTTTTGTAAAAAGCCTGGCCATTTAACTGGTAATGTAAGCCATCATTGTCATATTTAAACAAAAACACACTTTGTATTAGAGAAGAGAAAGTGCACAGGAATTTAGAAGATAAAACACAAGAACATTTCCTGACTTCTGTTTAAACATGGTAAATTGAATTTACATCTTTATCTCTATTTTCCCCTGAAACCCTTCCACAATGATAGTAAAGAAACAAAATAGTACAAGCCCATGAGCACAAAGACCAGGAAGGAAGGATAGAGTGAATGAGAGATGTCAACACATTTAGGAATATGGACATCTGGCAGAGGAGTGGCAACTGATGTCCCAGAGTAGAGAAGGCTGAAATCTAAGTGCTGCAAGGGGCCGTGCTGCTGGCAAAGTATCGGACGGTACACAGGGCCCAGGGACATCAGGTACCCCAGAGGCAGGAAACAGGATGGGGCTGGAACAGCAGGATTGTTTGGAAGTCTGGATAAGAAATAGATGACCACGCCAATGGCCAACACTACCCTCCCAAGACCAAATAGTTAGCTATGTATCCCCACCAGAGTTTATTCTGTGGAGAAACCAAGCCAGGAAAAACTAGGGCTCCAGCCCATAAAAGGGTGGGAGGGGGACTTTGCTGAGCACAGGAATGAAGTGATGGTTTCCACCTATGCTGTCCAGGACAATAGTCACTGGCCACATGTGGCTACTGTGCACCCGATATGTGGCTGGTCCCAACTGAGATGTGCTGGAAGTGCAAGATATATACCAGCTTTTGAAGACTTAGTACAAATAAAAGAATGTAAAATATGTCATTAACAATATTTATATTAATTACACATTGCAATACTATTTATGTTATATTCAGTTAAATAGAATACCTATGTATTATTGAAATTAATTTCACTTGTTTTTACTGTGTGTTGCCCCAAAGTTCATATATAAGCAGCTTCATTCCCACTGTAACTCTTGAGGGTGGGAAATCCTGTTATGGTAGTTGAAAAGTGGGTCCTTGAAGAGGTGATTAGATTGCAGGACAATGTCTTAGTGAATGGATTAATAACGGTGGTCAGTGGCATGGTTCTGGGGGCTTTAAAAGGAGAACACGAGAGAGTCTCTCCCTCTTTCTCTGCTCTGCCATTTTCTGCCATGTGAGACCCCTGCATTGCTGTAAAGCCACCACCAAAGAAAACCCTCTTCAGATTTGTTCCCTGGACTTTGGACTTCCCAGCTCTGAAACTGTAAGTAATAAATTTTGTTTTCTTATAAATAGTCCAGTTCCAGGTATTTCTGTTATAAGCAACAGAAACAGACAAATACACTGTGTTTACTGTGGCTACTAGACATTTTTAAGTTATATATGTGGCTCAGATTCCATTTCTAATGGACATGCTCATCTATACCCTGGATGGTAAGATCCCCAGCACCAGGGCTGTTCAGTTTTCAGACCTCTAGCAACCAAGTTTCTACCCCAGCTCTAGCCCTCTATCCCCACCCCTCCACCCCAGGCAGGACATTAAAGGATTACTCTCTGGAGAAGTGGAACTGCTCCAAACAAAGGGCCTATAGATAGCAATGCTTGGGACCCCCCAACACAGTGACCACTTCCAGCACAGTCCCCCAGGGAGATGAGCCCTGCTCCTCCACCACCCTCACCCTAACCCCCACCCCATAGAGCCTTCGGTCAGCTCTGAAGTGACTCATTCTTAAATATGAACAGACAGCCAAGGTCACCAACATCTGATTACATAAAAGACAAAGATCAAAAGAATCAGAGAAAAGGAACTCAGAGGAAACAGACCATACAGAGAGCAGAAGGAATTTGAACAAAACAGCTCTAAGGGATATCATCAGAGAGAGAAGAAAAAAGATTGCATCTACAAGGCACAAACAGGATGCTGTAAACAGGGAACATTCAGAGAACAGGAAAGATATTTTAGGAATTGAATGTATGATAAATAAATAATGCAATAGATGGGTTGGAAGATAAAGACTAGGAATCTCCCAGAAAGCAGAACAAAAGACAGTGGAATGAAAAGTAGGAGAAAAGAAATTAGAAAATTAGAGGTTGATTCCAAGGTATGCATCATCTAATTAGAGGAGTTTCAGAAAAGAGGGGATAAAAACCAAGAGGAAGAAATGATCAAATAGAAAATATAAGAACATTTTCAAGAAATGAAAGACATGAGTTTCCAGATGAAAGGGCCATCATATGCCAGCAAAATGGATGAAAAAAGACCTGCATTGGAGCACCCCTGCGACATGTCAAAACACAGAGAGGAGACCCTGGAGCTTATACACAGAGAGATGAGTGAAAAGGCTCAGGAAGAAAAACGGCTTGGCACTTCCCATTACACCAGATGCCAAAACACGAGGCCTTCAAAATTCTGGGGGGAAGTGATTTATCAACCTGTTCTATGCCCTACAAAATGACATACTAGGTGTGAAAAGTGAACAAAGATATTTTCATATATGTGATGCAAAATATGCTCTTCCAGGTACTCTTTGCTAGACAGGTGCTGAAGGATGTGCTCCAACACAACTACAGAGTAAACTGAAGAGGAGACAGAAATAAAGGGAGCATGATTTGTAGAAGAATGTGAAGGGAATTCTCAGCATGAAGGTTAAGGGATCCAAGCAAGTCTAGAGAACAGCCAGCCCATATCAAGTAGGAAAGCTAAAGAAAGTTCTCAAAAGAACATTGGCAGGTATACCAGGTTGAATAGTGTCCCCCCAAAATTCATGTCTATCCAGAATCACAGGATGTGGACTTATTTGGAAAGGGTCTTCTTAGATGTAATCAGTTAAGGTTAATTTCAACTGGATTAGGGTGGGCCCCTATTCCAGTACAACTGGCAAATTTATAAGAAGGCCATGAGAGACACACAAAGAAGAGACACAGAAGAAGTTCACATAAAGACAGGCAGAAATGGGAGTGATGCACCTACAATCTCAGAAATGCCAAGGATTGCTAGTAACCATAAGAAGCTAGGAGGAAGGCATGGAACAGATTCTCTTTCAGCGCCTCCTGAAGGAACCACCCCTGCCAACCCCTTCATTTCATAATTCTGGCCTCCAGAACTGTGATACAATACATTTCTGTTGTTTTAAGCCACCAAGTCTGTGGGAATTTGTTAAGCAGCTTAGGAAACTAACACAGCAGAAAATAAACAAATAGGAACTGATAGATTTCCTTTTGTAATTGATGATTCAGAAAATAGCATTGGGGGCCAGCCCGTGGCTCACTTGGGAGAGTGTGGTGCTGACAACACCAAGTCAAGGGTTAAGATCCCCTTACCAGTCATCTTTAAAAAAAAAAAAAAAGAAAGAAAGAAAATAGCATTGGAGGGTGTTCCTAAGAATTTGAGAGAATTAATGACAGCACTATTAAAAAAAAAAGCAAATGATAAACAATTCCACGAAAAACAAAAAGCTGAATAACATTGGAAGGAAAATCATCCTATACCACTCCACTCAGTAGTAAACAATATTTACATAGATATAATATTATATACATTGAATATGATTTAACCAAAAATTGTAAGAAACTGTAGTGGAAAATTGGAAGTAGTGAATGAAGAATTTTATATCATTATCTTCCATCTTAAGGAGTCAGCAAATAATGCTTCAAATGAACAAATCAAGTAAAAGTTGTATATTATTTAGAAACACGAGAGTAAATACCAGGAGGAACAGCTAAAAGCTTCAAAGGGCATTACTTCTGGAGAGCAGAACTCAGAACAGGAAACAGGGGCAGGAGACTGCTTTTGTTCATTATTAACCTTACAGCCTATTCTATTCTTTAAACCACGTACGTGTATAACTTCAATAAAAATAACAACTAAAAAAAATTTCCTGCTTCAATTCTGGGTGCTTTGGACAAAGAACATGGATTTTGAGGGGAACCTGCTCATTGTCTTCCATCCTTAATAGCAATTTGGTAGGAAAGTTTGAAGAACTGATAATGGTTTAAGTCGGTGTTTCTCAGTGTGGTCCCTGGACCAGTAGTATCAGCATCACCTGGGAACTTGTTAGAAACTCAGAGTCTCAGGCTCCATCTCCTACCCACTGATTCAGAGACTCTGGGCACAAGGCCCAGCAAGCTGGGTTGGACATGACCTCCAGATGATTCTAATGGGAATCATCAGAATCACTCATTCAAGTTCACTCACTGAGGAGGAGCTTGGTTCACTTCCTATAAGCTATAGATATCACTTTTCTGGCACAGACTGACACCTCTGCTACTCTGAAAAAGTAAAAGCTTTGGATAAGTATTAAAAACTTTGAAAGTGTTCACTCCTTTTGACTCAGTAATCCAAGTTCTGGGATTCTGTATTACTTGCAGAGGGCTTTGCCAATAGAAGTATTCATCACTGTTCTATTTACAGTGAAAAATTGCAAACACCCTAAAGGCCCACAGGTATTTGTTTAAATATGTTCATGTGATGATTAAAAATGTTTGCAGAAGATTTGAAATAATACAGACCATGCTTATATGTTAACAGAAAGAAGCAAGATTCAAAATTCTACATATGGAATGACCACAATTATGTGGAGAGAAATTGCAAGTAGAAAAAAAAGTATGGAAGGGAATCCCAGAAAATGTTCAATGTATGGGTACTTTTTTTTTTCCTTTTTAAAAAGTAATATTGTTTTGCAAAGTTTTCCACTGGGCACGTACTCTTTTAAGCAACCTGTCTCTGGGGAAACCAGTATCAATTTAGTCAGGGGCTATTGCCTTTTCATGAGAAAGGCTACTCACAAATGGAGGGGCTCTAGGCCTTCTAGGGGCCCTTCATGGTGTCTTTGGTGCCTCCCAGGCAGACAAACCAGGAGGGAAGGAACCACTGCTATTTTATGTGCTACTCAATCCCCAGCACCCAGCACAGGGCCTGGCATATAGTACATGCTCAATAAATATTTGAAGAAAAAAGGAAGGTTCTCATTATTACATTTAAATCTCTTAACCTGTGACAGATTATCAATCACAATGCAGTTTGGTGATGGAACTGGTAATTTTTTTTGTAATCTCTATATTTTTTGGTAATCTCTCTATTTTTTTTTACTGAACACAAAGAAGTGCTCAAAGAATGTTGAGTAAATGACGATCCTGATGTGACAGAGGAGGAAGCTGTCCGTGTTCATACAGGTAAATCCTGGCAGATCTGGGGTTCAAAGCTCTGCTGTGTTGACAGCGTCATCTGCATAAGGCAAGTCCCTGGTCCCGGGGTCTGTGGGACTGCTGGCCTATGCAGACATCTACATGGCCCTGTGTGTTCCTGCTGTCTGAGGGTCATGTGCTAATCAGGTTGCCAGGGTTCAGAAGCAGGGGTCAGCAAGCTCTGCCAGCTCCGGCAGCTTCCCTGACGGTCTGATGGGGAGACAGGGCCTCTGCACATAAGGATTTAGACAAGCAGAAAAGGCAGTGGAGGACATCCTGGCAGGGACACTTCTTAATTAAAGGCACTAGGAAGAAACCAGATACACATGACTATCTCTGTAAGTTTGTGAGTCACTCTCAGGAAACTGGCTCTCTGTCTAAAAACCCATGGATAACTCACATATGTTTATCAAATGAACAACTGATGGACGGATGGATGGATGGATGGATGGATGGGGGATGGGTGGGTGGGTAGGGGAGATAAATGGATGTTTGTTAATGGCAGGAGAAGAGTTAAAGGGCTTTGGAAATAGGCCTTCATTTAAATCCTGAGTCTTCCTTTTTCTATAGTGTGAGTTGAGCATGTTATGTCAAGTCTCTGAGCCAAGGTCTCTGAGAGGCCTCTGGAGGTTGTTGTGATGATTAAAGGATACATGTAAAGTGCTGAACCAAATGCCTGGCACATAGAAAGTACTCAAGAAATGGGAGCTGTTATCGTCTTCGTTGACCAGAAGGGAATGTGAGAAGAGAGGTAAGGGGGCCTGCAGTTATCTGTCTTGCTATCCCCTCTTTCCTAGATTCTGAATCCTTAATTTCCTTTGGGAATCTATGTGGCTTGAGTAGCTTAAGCCAGTCGGCATATTCCTTTCCCTCAGGTCTCTGTGATGGGTTCAAAAATGTGTACGAAATTTAAGCGGTACAATCAGCGTGAACCTCAGAATATTTGCTGAGAATGTTGGGACATAGTCTCTTTCTCTCTCTCATTGGAGCTCAGTAACATGGAAGCCTGTAGTCCAGAAACTACTGGCAATTACACTGGGAGCATCATAAAGCTGATGTGACAAAAGGCAAAGTAGACAGAGAGAAACATTGTTAAACTGCTGGATCCAGCCTCCACTGAACCCCTCTACCTGAAGTGGGTAATCCCTTGATTTTTTTAGTTATATGATCCAATTAATTTCCTTCATGTTTAAAGCTTACGTAAGCCAGATATTCTGATGCCAGCAGTCAGAAGCATCCTGATATAGAAAGGAAGCAAGAGAGAGCACAGGAACGGACTGTCGAAGGAAGATGAGGCAGCAAATGTTGGGTGGTACCAATTTGTAAAAGGCTTTGGATGCCAGAAATTGGGGCTAAATTTTAGCTATTATTTGCCACTTGATAGATAAATAAACTGAGGCCAGAGGGTTAAACATCAAGCAACTTGTCTAAGATTATACAACTGAGTTAAATGTGGAGCTGGAACTAGAAGCCAAATCCTGACTCTCAACTCGGTGGCCTTTCCCACACACCACACAGGTTCTCGACCCAGGGAGAAACGTACCCCATCCGAGGGCAACAAATCCCTGGAGGTACTTCCTCTCTGAGAAGAAGGAGATGACGAGGAGTGTGTGAAGGTAGAGGCCTTCCACCAGCAACCAGGAGTAGTTGGCCATGATGCAGTACTGGAAAAAGACCATGACCAGCTTGCAGCCCACCTGGACAGAGAGAAACAGGTGAGCCAGGCTTCCCTCTGGCAGCCAGCCCCACAGGAAGCAACAGGATGTGGTATGGGGCAGGAGCCAGGCCACAGAGCAAGCCTCTGGGGTTCAAGGCCATCTCCTGTGGCCTTCATCTGTCAGAAAAACAGGCCCACAGAATTCTCTAGAGAGTGGAAGTCCACAGGCCCAGTGGGTTCAGTCAAGATAGTCAATGAGCCATCGTAGGAGCAGGAACTAGGTTCAAGTTCTGGAACTGGCTGCCAGGCTAGATGAGGAAGATATCCCTGCAGTTGTAAATCTGTGTCACATATTGCCCAACCCCCTCATTTTTTCTAATGAGGAAACTAAATCCTAGAGATTTCTTAGCAAAGGGTTAACAAAACCCTTTCCAAGCTCAGTTTCCCTGGAAACAGATGATGAAGGGATGTGCCAACTATGTTAGGAGGCAACATTCTTTACTGTAAAAATGGCTCCTGACTGGTACATTGCACCTGGACTGGAGACCTCCAAATACCTGAAAGGGATGCCATAGTGTTGGGCTTCCCTGATGCAATGTCGCTTTCACCACGCATATCCCCTGCAGGGATCCCTGGAGGCAATGCCTATGGTATTGTAGGGCATGAGGCATCTACACTGCATGGCTCCTGCACATGTGCTATGTGGGTCTCCCTTGCTAGCACTGAGTTGTCCCCTGGGGAGAGAACAGCTTCTGGGACAGCCCTAAGGCTGCTGCATGGACTGCTGTGAAGACAAGCCTAAGGAACAGGAGTGCCTGGTACTG
Source organism: Cynocephalus volans (assembly GCF_027409185.1). Lineage (NCBI taxonomy): Eukaryota > Metazoa > Chordata > Mammalia > Dermoptera > Cynocephalidae > Cynocephalus > Cynocephalus volans. The sequence goes on along the minus strand of NC_084460.1, from coordinate 198,184,482 downwards.
CCCTGCTGGCCAGCTGTGGTTCCTACCCTAGGGCCTTCCCAGAGGCTCTGACTCCCAGGGTGGCCTGTGGTTGGCTTGCCAGTCTGGTGTTCAGCAGGACCCTAGAAGTTTCCCTGATGGGCTCTGCTGGACTTGTCTACTGCTGGTCAGTGATGGGATCTCTTGACTCCCAGTGTGGTAATCTTGTTTCATTCTGGAGAGCTCCTTGAGAGACATGGATCCTACTTGAGGGACCTCTCAGTCTGAGTCAGAAACCACACACACACACACACGCACACACACAACTATACAATACAATATAGATGTGAGTAGTGGGAAGTGGCAGGCAGGTTGGCTGAGCCAATTTCAGTTTCCAATCTCTTCCTTGCTTGGTCTGCTATAAAGACTGTGATAGTGAAAAATTCAATCTCCCAGCTTCCTTTGCAGTTAGATGTGGTCACATGATACAATTCTAGCTGATAAGATGTAGGTAGAAGTCTTTGGGGAGGGCATCCTTTCCAAAATAGAAAGGCAAAGTTTCCCAGAAGGAAAATATGTTTAACTTTTGACCTTCCTCCTTGTAGCCTGGAACAAGGATGTGAGGTCTGGGGTTGCAGCAACCACATTGCAACCATGTGGTGTAAGGAATGATATCAAAGGCCTACACTAAGGATGGCAGAGCAGAAAGAGAAGAAAAGACTGTGTCCTTCATGGCATCATGGGGCCACTGTGCCACCTCTGCATCACCCATCTGTGGCATGCTTATATGGGAAATAACCCCCATCTGCTTAAACCATTGATGTGTAGTTTTGTTATTTGCAACAAAAAAGATTCCCAACTGACACACAGGGTATTTGGGATGAATTAGAGACATCTGGGCATTTGGAAGGAGAAAGCGGGTTAGATTTAACAAAACACGATTGCTTTACTATGGACACACATATACATACATACCGGCACATGCTCACCCTTTTTTTTTACAACCAACCTCAACCTTCTCTACACTTGGTCATCTGTGTACAGCCAGGAACTGGCAAGAGTAGGGAAAAGAGGAGTCTTGCTAAGCATGTAGTTCCCAGAGTGGCTAATCCACTCTCAAACACTGGGGGTTCCGCAGCAGTCCCACCGGCTTGCCAGCAAACGGCTCTCAGATAAGACTCAGACTGCACATGTGCGACCATGGAATGTGCTGGACCTCCTGGCCCAGCCCCAGCGCTGGTCGCTTTACCTTTGGCATTAAGTGCATCCTCAGCAGGAAGCTGGGCTCCAAAACAACCCCCTCCAAAGTTAGGCTGGGGAAGGTAGGCAGGCCAGCGACACCCCGGGACATCAGGCACGTTACCCTGTGGGCATCGCAGTGGGTGACATCGACCGAGGAGAAGAGCACAGCGTCCTTGATGAAGTTGGACAGCCCGCGCAGGATGAATGATACGAACAGGTGCATGTGGATGTAGTTGCGGGTGCAGTGGAGCCTCCTGGAGGGAGAGAATGCAGGGCCACAGGGGCTTGAGCCGGGAGGGACTGGGACTCAGCGAGGCCCAGCCCGCCCCCAGGACATTATATTCTGCCCTGACCTACCACCATCCACAGCTCCCACAATTGTTTGGGGGGAGGATGGGCAACCAGAATGAGAGGGGGAGAGTGGCATAGAATGAACTCAGACTGTGGAGAGAAAGCAGACCCAGGCCCTGCTACTTAGTAGCTAAATGACCTTGAGCAAGCCTGTCCACCTCTCAAAGCTTCATTGTCCTCTTCTGCTGTAGGGGCCACAAGTCTGTTACTTGCTCCCCGTCTTCTGGTACCAGAAGCAGGTTTTCTCATGGAGAACCCATTACAGATCTGGGTGGGGTGATTCCACCCTCCTCTTCCTCGTGACAAACCTGACCAATCAGAGTGCTCCATTCCTGGCCACAGTGATTGGCTCCAAGTTGGGCACGTGACCTAAGCCGGGCCTATGAGAACTCCCCGGGACTTTTACTGGAACTAATGAGAAAGAGGCTCCTTTGCTCCTGGTGTTGCCGCCCCTGCAGAAAGCCTGCCAGAGGACGAGGCCAATGCAGAGCAGAGGAATGAAGCGAGACAGACCCGGCTCTGTTCATATGTCTGAACACCTCGCTCCAGCCATGCCTAGAGCAGATGTTCCTGAACCTGTCACCTACGTGGGTCGAGTCACCTTTACTTTTTTTTAAGCTGTTTTGAGATAGATTTTTGTGTCTTTCAATTAAGAGTCTGGCTGGTACACCTGTAAAATGGGGGTAATGATACCTATTTCATAGCATGTGTGAAAACGAGAATGTATGTAAAGTCACTGGCTGCGGTGAGTTCTCAGTACTGCTTAGTAAATGTTGAGCAAATAAAGGAGAGAATGAGATCACAGGAACTTCAATGTTTTGCCACAGGTAAGCTTTAGATCCAGAGGTGACAAAGTAGCTCACCCAGACTTTCCTCTTTCTGTCCTGAGCAATTAAGAAAAAACCCAAAGGCTGTGCCTGGGGAGGTCTGGGGGAATGGAGAGCTGGCAGCATGTTCTCACCTGAAAGCACACAGGATGCTGAGGGCCACCAGGAGCATCACCAGGGAGGAGCTGTAGCCCACGGTGTACATGACCTTCAGCTTCAGCAGGTACGCGTGCTGAGGAGAGAGGCATGTGTCAGCCCCACCGCCCCTGGCCGGCCCTGCCCTTCTCTGCCTCAGCGCACCTGCTTCAGACAGCTTGACCACCGCCAACCCTGACTGCTACACTGTTCATATCCCATGGACATGAACAATATTACATTTTGGCTTTGGAAAAGTTTGGTGGATCATCTGATGCCATTACAAATTTCACCCCAAGTATAGGGCCTCTCACTAATACTCTGAATTCAAGCCTTTGCCTGAATACTTTTAGGGACTCAGTGCTCACACCTGGTGTACGACAGTGCAAAATATTAGATATTTGTTTTTCTTATGTGAAGCTAAAATTGATTACCTTTTATGTGCATCTATTGGTCCTTTTTCTGCCTTCTGGAGCCCTTAAAGTAACCTGAATTTGTCTTGTACATAAGGGCTTTCTTATGTAAAAAAGTTACAAAGATGGGAGGAGACGCCTCTTATATTCTAACACAGTTATTATTCCATCCGTCACTCACTTTCTTCTCAGCATTAAACGTTTCCTGTGTCTTTAATTTCTTTTCACAATCCTTCACCATTTAGCTCAATCAATATGCTCCAATTTGTTAATATCCTTCTTAAATAAGACACCCAGAATCACATAGCTAAAAAGCTCCAGATGTATTCTCTGACCAAGAAGAAGTAAAATGGGACCATCACCTCCCCTGATTTATACACTGTGCTCCTTTTAATGCAGCGAAGTACGCATTTGCTTGCTCAGCAGCCACTTCACACTGTTGGCTCATTTTTGATTCAAAAAGATATCACTGGAATGTAATATTGGGCAAAAAATTAAATTGTGACATGTAGAGATTAAAGACCTGCAATTAAGTTCAAAAAATCGATTGTACAATAGTCTTAAAAAGAATCAAGGAAATGAAAATTAAAACAATGCTGTAACATTTTTTTACCAACAAAATTAGCAAATTTTTAAAAATAATAATATTCTATGCAGGTGAGGTTATAGTTGAGGTGAAAATTGGTTCAATCTTTCTGGAAAGAAATATGGAAATATGTATCAAAAACCTTTGAAATATGCATTCCTTCTGAACTTCCTTCTACCACCAAGAATTACTTTTAAGAAATAATCAGAAATATACAAACATGTTTATATATAAAGATATTTATCAAAGAACTATTTGTGATGATAAAACCCAAATGTCCGACAGAAGAATAGTTAGCTAAATTATTTTAAGTCCAAATGACTTTGATGTTATACCACTGTTAAAATGTTTTTTATTAAAAGAGTTTTAAAGGAAGTCAGGACACGCTCATGATGTGTTGTTATGTGAAAAGTCAGAACACAAATTTTACATGTGCAGTGTGATTTCAGCTATATGTAAAAAAGTATTAGGTTGAATTATATGAAAAATATGCCCCTTTTTGAAGATCAAAAAGTGATTGAATATCAGCCATTCCATGTGGTTCAATCTCATACATGCATAGAACATGATTATAAAGAGATATATTAGACATTAATAGTGATTAACTTTAGATTATAGGTTTGTGAATAGAGTTGTTATTTTCTCTTGTATTTTTCTATACTTCTAATTTTTTCTACAGTGGGTAAGTACTAATTTATAACCAAAAGAAAAGGATACTTTTTTTTAAAAAAGGCACAGAATGGTATAGGGTAAACCTGGCTGACAGGTGTTCACATGAAAATGACCTTGAAGTTAGAATGGCCCAAGCTCCATGTTGTCACTCAGTGTACTGTAGAGAAGGAACACAAGCTTCAGAGCCAAGAGACAAGGGTTCCAGACCCAGGACTGTTACTCACCAGCTGTGTGGCCTTGGACAAATTACTTAACTTCTCTGAGCCTCAGATTCCTCATCTGCAAAATGGGGACAATAATATCTACCTTGCAGGCTTGTTGGAAGAACAATATGGTATCAAGATAGAGTATCTAGACAATGCCTGGCACTTAGAAGACACTTAGTGTATGGTCATTTTTCCCCATCCCACCATCCACACCCCACCACTCACCCTTCAGAAACAGCAGGATGAAAGTCTGAGGTATGAGGTCGCTGCTAAAAAAATTAGGCCTATTCTCAGTTACACTGATGGAATGCTGTGAGCATCTGGCCGTGTTGGAATGTTGGGAGTGTTTTGTTCAGGTCTGGCATGTTATTTTAAGAGGTACATTAATAAACTGGAGCTTTTCTGGAGGAGGGTGATTGTGTTATCCAAAGAATGCATGAAAAAACTGGGTGCATTATACCTGGCGGGGAAAAAACAAACTTGGGGAGAAAAGTATCAGAATGATAGGCATGTGGAGCAGGGCAAGCCTTCACGTGCAAGCTCCAGTGGGAGGAAGGGACAGGAAGGAAGCAGATTTTGACTCAGGGTGACCACACTGACACTGAGAGGTGGTCTTTGAAGGGATGGCTGCCACGTGACATTGAACTTTCCCACTGACATAACTGCTCTCCCAGAAGCCAGGAACCACCTCACAAAGATGAGGGAAGAGCCTGAAAGGGAAGTAGTTTGCCTTAGATTAATGAAGTCCTAGATTTTGTGAAAGACATGTGAAATGTCAAAAACAAGTGACAACTTATAATCTTGCCATGTATCAACCTATAATAATAGGAGCAAGTGTCAACCTATAATCTTGCCATGTATAGGATGAGCCTGATAGCTGAGGACATCAGTCTCATTCGTGTGGATGCCTGGTCCAGCCTGTAGAAGCCTGAGAGGGCACAGGGTGACAAGTGTGGAGTGTTCAGGCAGAATATTCTATTCAGTCCTGTGGCTGTGGTCATTGCCTGCCAGGTGACCTTCAGCCCAGCATTCATGCAGACCCATTCCTGCCCAGGAAGAGCCCTGCTCCCAGGAGGCCGGATATGACCCTTGGTCCTTCAGCTGTTAACATCTGTAACTGTGCACCACCCCCAAGAGTCCAGAAGCCTCACTGCTAGCTGTCCCAGATCAAGTTGCCTATTTCTCTGCTGTGTATCCTGACTGTGCTACCTGCCTCCTATATCCTCTAGAACAGCTGTCAACAAACATTTTCTGTAAAGGGACGGAGTAAATATTTTAGGCTTTGGGTGCCTTATAGTTTCTTTTGCAATTACTCAACTTTGCCCTTGTTCTGCAAAAGTAACCTTGTAGTGCAAATGGGCTTGGCTGTGTTCCAATAAAACTTTATTTGCAAAAGCAGGCCCTGGGCCAGATTTGGCCCAAGGGCTGTAGTTTGCCAACCTCCGCTCTAGATAAGCAAACCCCGTTTTATTTACCTATGAGGCATCTATGCGTGGTCTTTCTGCAAACCTGAGTCCACGATTGGTGTTTGTCAGTAATATAATGGTGTGTGCCAAGTGAGGATGTTGAAAAAAGAAAAGAAAGAAAACCAAGTAATGCATAATTTCACCATTAATTAATTAAAAGAAAAGACATTTTCACAATAAAAAATAGGATGATTCAAATCTCAGAATAAAGAACAAAGTTTGTGCCTTTTTATAGACCAACATTTAGGGACCAGTGAATTATGTGGTCCGGAAATCCTTCCAGTTTTAGGGATTTTCTTTTTTAATGTGATCTGAAGCCAAGCTTGGTCTCCTTCCCACCATTTTTGAACAATTAATTTTCTGAGTTAAGTCGAGAACATTGCATTTATCTTTGTTAAATTTTAGCTCCTTGGTTTGGAATTTTACAGTTTCAACCCTGCCATAAACATTGTGGTTAAGGCCCCTGGCTCTATTCTTCCCAGCTGATTAACTTAAGCCAACTGTTCTCACTGTGTGGTTTTGATAGATATAACTCACAAAAATTAAAGCTCTTTGGGGTCTTCAATAACTCTTAAGAGTGTAAAGGGGTCCTAAGGCCAAAAAGTTTGAGAACTGGCCTAAGCCAATCATTTGGCAGAGCCAATCATCCCTCTATCAATAACTGGTGCAAGGGTGGGCAGGCTAAGTCACTTTGGCCAATGAGATGTGAGGACAGACTTGCTGGGATTTTTGTAGCTTTCTTGCTCTTAGGAAAGAACCATTGGAAGCCAGCCTGTCCCTCCTCCTGGGCAAGCAGGACTGGGGAAGACTATGACTGTAATTGCCGATGGCAGTTATATTACAACAGAAGTGTGCCAGCTTTAGGAAGAAGCCACCTGCATAGCAGGAAGAGAGATGTTAATAACTTGGTTCTTGGCGATTTTGTGGTGCAGCTTCATCAAAGAATCCTGAAGCCAAAACCCATCCCCTGTGTTCCCAGTTCCTCAAGCCATGTTTGCTTATTAAACCAGTTAGAAATTTCTGTTACTTGCAGCCCAAAGCATCCTTTTGAGCCTTCATCCTGCCACTGATCATAAGAATGTTCCTCTTAGCTTTATGGATTTTACAAATTTGATACACATAAGCCCCGATCTTCATATAAGTCAATGACAGAAACTGTTATCTGCAGAGGGCAGAGCCCACGCATCATCCCTCTGAGACCGCATGTACCCACTGATGAATCCTTGTTAAGCCAGTCCTATTATTCAATCACACCACTCTGACCAGATCTGAAGACCTTATGTAGCTCCCCCACTGGATGGCAATCCCTGGGAGGAAAGAAACTCCATTCTCTACCTTGGTCTTCTGCTCACCCTCCTTCATACAGAGCAAGACTGATGGACGATAGGGAGAGGAGTGCGAGAAATAATGCAGGAGTGGGTGTGTTCGGCCACCCAACTCCATCCTGGCTCCCTCAATTCTGCCACTCTCCCCTCCACGCTTCTCTAAAATGCCCCCACCCCACCCTCTAAGAGTCAAGTAAGCTTGGCCGCCCATATTGCCACTGGGAGTTCAGTTACTGGGACTGCTAAAAGTGCACCTCTCAGAGGGACACGCACCTTAATAGGGAGGTAGAGGATCAAGCACTGGCTCTTTTCAGAGCTAGACTTGCTTAAATCCTGCCTTTACTACTTTATCAGCATGTTCCTTAACCCCTCTGAGCTTCAGTTTCCTTATATGCAAAATGGAAAAAACAATTAACTTACAGGATTATTTTGAGGATTTAATGTAATTGTGCATTGAGCAGCTGGCACATGGTAGATCGTCAGTACAAAAATAAATATTTGGCATTGTGCTGGGCACTGGGGACGTGGAAATGAATAAGATTCTTTCTTTCTTTCTTTTTTTTTTTTTTTTTTTTTGGCCGGTAAGGGGATCGCAACCCTTGGCTTGGTGTCACCCACACCGCGCTCAGCCAGTGAGCACCCCAGCCATCCCTATATAGGATCCGAACCCTCAGCCGCGGCGCACCCAGCGCCGCTGCGCTCCCAGTGCTGCACTCACCTGAGTGAGCCACGGGGTCGGCCCTAAGATTCTTTCTGATTTGTCACAAGCCTAGACCCATGCCTGGCCCATGAGTGCTCAGTAAATGTTTGTTGAATGAATGAATGCCTTTGCTCATATTTAGTGAGAGAGATGGAGGCACATGGCACATGCTGGTCATTTTAACATATCATGGTAATGGGAGCCCTTCCTGGGGAGAGGGGAGGAAAGGACAGGCGCTGATGAACCCCAGTGGGGTGGGGTCTCGAAGGATGTGTGAGAATTGGTCAGGAAAAGAGAGAAGGAAAGGGTTCTCCAGGTGGGGGGGCCCCAACAGGGGCAAAGGCCCAGGTGGGAGGCAAGAAGACACACATGCATGAGCTTTTAGAGACAGGGCCATCCTGGGAGGGGATAGTGACTCAGAGTGAGCCAAGCTCAGGCTGGACACTGATGGTCACCCTCAGAGGGAGCTGCCGGAGGTGCCAAAGAACCTCCGTCCACAGCTCATGGCACGCATCCTCTCTGGGACTAGAACTGCCCTGCAGGACTTTCTCCTTGCTTATCACAGCCAGGAGACCCCTTTGAGAGCAAACATTTATTGAGCACTTGCTATGGCCAGGCACTCATCTCAGCACATCCATGTGTTAAATCAGTTAGTTCTCTTGACAAGTGCATGGGGTCAGAACACCATTTCCCAGATGAAAAAACTGAGGCATAGAGCAGTTAAGTCACCAGCCTGGCTCCAAGCATTCAGCTAGCACATCACTTCTCTTTCGGTTTAATGAATACATTGCCCCCAGTATCCTGGCAGCATACGGCAATTGTCACTGTGCCCAGGTCTTCCTAATCATCATCTCCGGGTTGATGGACCAGGTAGTGAAGCAGGGGTGGTGGGGGTGCAGAGGGCTGCCCCCAGGTCCTGACCACCGCCCCAGTATAGCTCCACCCTGTCCCTCTCTCAGGGCCTCATCCCATAGGCCTGCATCCCGGGGTGAGGGGAAGGAGAGAACATTGACAGGCTTACCCGCTTCTCATTGGAAGAGTCATTCACGTTAACTCCACAGGCCAGGTCAGCCCTGGGGAAGGTTTCCGACCAGCCGTCCTGTGTGCAGTTTCGGAACATGGAACCTGTGGGTGCCAAGCATCCTGCAGGTGAGCAGTGGGGACTGGGCAATTATTTTTATGGTAAAATCTATCACCACATGTAAATACTACAACCATTTTATAGTTGGGGAAACTGAGGCATGCAGTGGTTAATTCTGTTGCCCAAGGTCACACCCTTGTACATGGGGAAAAAGGGACTTGATCCCTGGGGCTCTTAACCACACACAACGTCCTCATCTCTTTTCCTACTGCCAGGTACTTTTCCCGACCCCAGGTCCTGCTACCATTTGACAGGTGGGGCCCCTCAGAGAATCTGGGGTGTTTGGCTAGGACCTGGCCCCTACCATAAGGATCTTTTCTCAGGCTCCCATTGTTACTAGTCCTGCTCCACAGAAGTTCTATGTTATATCTAACTTCACACCCTGCTCGCCTGGCCATTTGGAAACCATCAGAATGCCACTGAGATAAGCCTTCCAGGCAGCCGCCCCTCAGGGAAGGGATGGAGTTATTAGTCCTTAGCCACGATGAGGAGGCGACTCCTCTGCATGCTCTGTGTGATAAATCATGAGGCAGTGCAGTCCTCCGTCCCGCTGCTTATTGCCCTCCACGACTGGCACAAGGCTGCGGCTGGGCCCTCCAGCAGTGCGAGCAATGGTTTCCCTGCCTCCCGGTGCCTGGCCCGAGGTGCTTGCTCCTCATACGCTGGCTGGCAGGAAGGTGAATGAGTGGGGATGAAGAGCCTGCTCTGAGCTCTTCTAACAGAGAAGGAAGAGCTTTCCCACTGGAGCTTGTAGAGCAGGAGCCCAAAGACCAGGGAAGGGAGCTGCTGGCCAAGAAGGGAGTGTCAGAAGGCCACCAGGAGGAGTTTCCCTCCTTGGACTGAATGGCTCAGCTGCATTCTGTGCTCTGGGCTGTCAAGGAAGGCTGAGATCTGGGATCCTGGCCCCGGCCGGTGTGGGTGCTGCGGGGGTGCAGGGCACTGCGGGGGTGCAGGGCACTGCTTGCTGAATGCTGTGGATGGGCCCTGCTGCTCCTTTTGCTCTAACTTGAGCCCTGTCCTCGGACCCGTACCAGCCCCAGCCAGACCTGCCACACTCCTCTCCCAGGGTCTGGGCCACTGACACCCAGGGCTTAGGGTCAGACTGATTGCACTGAGCTCGAGAAAAATGGCTGACTTTTCTGAAACCAGCCACTACTCTAAGTGCTTTACATGTAGATTCTAACCAAAATCCTCACAGCACCCAGCGATGGAGGTGCTGCTGCCTATTTTACAGACCAGAAAACCAAGGCCCAGAATTGGGCCATGGTGCCCAGCCAGGATATGTCCCATCACTGTACTGCCCTCCCACCTGGCCCTCTCCCTGTGGTCCCAGGGGCAGCTTCTTGCTCCTGGAGACCACATCCTATGGGCTCGGCATGCCCAGCCTCTGAAGGCTCAGGAGGCCTGGAACACAGGTTTAGAACTAGTTCAGAGCTCAAAACTCAGCACTTCCTCTTGTTGTGACCTTAGGTGCATCCCTTCTCTATGACTCATGGGAATCGTCACCCACACTGCAAGAGTGAGCAGGAAACGTGATAGCACATGGAAAATGCCCAGGCTGGTGCCAGGCACAGGGCAGGTGCCCCAGTGCTATGCCCCTCCCTTTTTGGCCTTTCCTACATAGGCAGGAGTGGGTGGAACTTGGTGTCTTGGAATTTAGGGGAGGGGTGGGAGGCTTCTGGAACTAAATCAGGACACCAGGCTGTCAGACAGGAAAGAATGGTGGTCAAACTTAGGCTGCTTGTATAGGAAAGCCAGTTAAGGGAGCACAAACTCCCCCGAGCCCAGAGACAAAGGTTATCAGACAGTGTGTGTCTAGAGGCTGGGCTGTGTGTGGGCCCAGCCCAGTGCAGCAGGCCTGCCTGTTTGGAGACCCCTCCTCACTGACCCAGTGGGATTCCTAAGACAAATGCCTCACATGATCCAGGCTACGTGCCCAGAGCCACTGATAAGGCAGAGCTGCTGCTGATGGGGCGCTGGGCAGAGCTGCAGAGGAGATAGGGTTGGGCTGTCTCTAGGGTCTCTGGGTTCATTCCTAATAGGTAAGGGGTCCTAACCAGGTACAGGTCAATATACACCTTGAGAATCCCTGAGTAGTTGGTGTGTGTGTGTGTGTGTGTGTGTGTGTGTGTGTGTGTGTGTTGTGTATACAGTTTGGGGAAGAGCCAGTTCAAAGCTTGCATCTGACTCTCGAAAGCTCCAGGACCCTAATAAGGTTAGGAACCACTATGGCTTTACTAGATCCCCACTAAGATAGAAAAGAAAGAGGGTCAAGGCCTGGCCCTGCCCAGGATATATGTTTTTAATAAGGAGCTCTGGAAGACCAGTGCCCTTTTAAGAATCAAAGGAATGCATCCCAGAGGGAACATTCTAGGCCCGTATGAACAGAGAACTGTCTGGGGGCAGAATTCAGCCTGCAGTTTCTCCAGTCACATGGACACTCATCTTGTCTGGGCCCAAGTAGTAAGTGCCCTGAGACAGAATTAACTTATTACTCTTTTTTTTCTTCTTTCAGAAGGAGGGGTCCAGAACACCACCTTGTCCTCACTGGTGTTCCTCCCTGGGGCTGGGCGACGTCACTGAAGGGGAGCCTTCCTTCCTGAGGGAGATGCAGAGGCAGGGGTCTAATCAGAGCCAGACGCAGATCTATGGGGTGGGAAGGTGGTGTGTGGGTGGAAGCTCTTCAAGTAACTAACGAAGCTGGTAGGTCCTGACCTACGATCTTGGGCTGGCCAGTCCTGGGGCTGGGAATGAGCAGGGTGGTCCCAGGGGCCGAGTGACCCTCCCCACTGCCCGGTGGAGCAGAGCCCTGTAGGCAGTGCCTCAGTGTGGACCTGCAGCCCCATAGCGACACCATGTGGTGGCAAGAAGAAACTTCAGCAGGGGTATGCGCAGGACTCCAGCTCCCATCTTCACAGAAGGCGGCGTGCACATGGAACTGACCCCCTGAGACTCCCCTAGTGGGTTGTGAGGTGGGGCAGCCTCAAGAGGGAGACAGTGGGCTTCTATTTAATAAAGCAGATGGAAGTTTAAGCAAGTAATTGAGGAGGGATGTGACTGGACTGGCACCTTGTCACCCCTGTGGCCATGAGCCCTGACTCTGCCTGCCCCTTCTGCAAAAGGGCAGGAAGAACCGTGGCTGGGAAGACTGTGAAGGCAAGGCTGGGGAGGAGGAGAGCTTCAAGTCGTCTCCAACAGGAGGAAAATTCAGTCAGCCATGGAGGAGCACTGGACCGGAGCTGGAGACCAGGGTCTGGTTCTGGCCTTGCACTTGACCAGCTGGTTGCTCCAGGTTAGTCACATCTGGGTTAATCTCCTGTGTTTTGAGCTCCATGGACCCAAGAGACAGACATGGGGTGGGGGGAGGATCATGCCAGGAGGTAAAGATTGTTGGTAAATTTTCAGGTGTGTGCATGGCAGGAGCAGGGTGGAGAGTGGATGGGATCCAGAGGAGAGGAAGGACAAGGGAGAGGAGTGGGGAGTGAAGGACAAGAGAAGATATTTAAAAATTTATTTCCAAGCACAGCCTTACAGAACAGGTATTATTTATTCTCCCCATTTTACAGACAAGAAAATTGAGACTCAGAGACAATGAGCAACTTGGGCCCCAAGGCTGACTGGCATCCAGCGGGATGACATTTCCCCATGTCCCTTGCAATGAAGTGTCACCATGTGGCTGAAGGAATGTGGGCAGAGTGGTAACTGTCTCAGGCCTGGCCCTTCGAAACCTCCCCATGTGATCATCTGGGTCCGTCCCCTTCACCAGGCAGCTTTGAAGCTGTGTGTTGAAGCCACAGCCACAAGGTGCTGGATACTGGGATCACCATGTGGAGGAGAGCTGCCTGCTGTTCAGGAACATCTGTTTTGGACTTTACATGGACAAACATTTATTTAAGGCTTTGAGATTTGGGAGATTTGTCTGTTACAGCAGCTGGTCTTACCAAACCAGTAAGTGGAGGAGTGGAATTCAAACCAGTCTACCTAGTCCCCTCCAATTCCCATATTGTGGGGTGTTGAGTGAGACTGAGGGGGACAGTGAGCTACACAGAATGTTTCCAAATCTATGTGTGTATGTGTGTGCATGCGCGTGTGCACATGTGTCCACATGCACAAGAAAATTATGGCGAGAAGAATCTGCATGCCTCTCCCAGGCCCCACGGTCTCTGCCTCTGTGTCATCCTTTCCTTGCCTAGCTCTGGAAGGCTGGTAGGGTTTGGTGTTAAGTCACCTGTCCTGGGTCTGTTCTTGCTAAAGGGCCTCCTCAGGCAGTTTTTCCTACCCTCCATGGGTTAGAGGAGAGGGGCAGCAGGGCCAGGCCAGGGCAGGCTTTAGATTATAAAGGACGCCACTGAGGTCAGGAGCCAAAGGCCGTGAACCTACCTTATCTCCACCCAGGGTCACCCTGACCATGGGTCCATAGACCTACCTTGATCATGGCCTCAAGGACAGAGCACAGGTTTTGAAGTCAGAGAAACTGGATTTGAGTTCTAGTTTCTCCACCTGTTGCTGTGAACTTTAGGGCAAACTGCTAAACCTCTCTTAGTCCCTGCTATTATTACTCTTTCTGAGTCAAGTGATTTGTTGGGTCAAGAGAAAAGTACGTAATTTGCAGGGGTTTTGTGATGACTAAATGAGCCCAAATATACAAAAATGTCTGGCATATGGTCAACCTTTAACTAATGTGAATCAATTAAGAAAATCCTTGAAACTGGTAAGAGATCCTCCAGGAGTCCAGAGACTCCCGGGGAGCCCACAGTTTATCAGCAGCGCCTGGCAGAATGGGCACAGAGGCAGTAAGTTCTGGAAGGCCAGGCCATTTGGGAGCCTGGCACTGCCAGGGGGATTGAGTCATGGGGGGACTGGAACAAGGCACTTGGCTGCTAAGGGGTCAGAAACATAGAAGGAAGGAGGGGAACCCCTAAATAGGGGGCTTGGGGCAGAGAGGAGCAAACTCAGCTCATTTATGATCTTCCCCAGTACATTGGGACCCTGAGAGTTGAGCCCACCCCACACACCCAAGCAAGGCTGCCAACACCCAGCAAGGGTCTCCCCCACCATTTCACCCACTGCTTATCTCCAGAGAAGGTTCCTGGCCTCCTGTCTCTAGGCTAAGGCCTCACCCAGGGGACCACCCCACAGCCTCTCAACCAGGACCCTTGCATGAGTGGTCACCATTTCTGCTTGTGAGCATCCGGAGGAATCGTGGGCACTCCAATTCCACAGTCTGTCCCGGCAAAGAGGAGGGCCAACAGCTCATGTTGTCCCACAGCCCCTCACAGCCTGCCAAGAGAGCAGCAGCATCAGCAGGGATGAAGCGTGGGCTCAGGCCACCCCCACCATCCTGTCACCATCCCTAACACCCTTGCCTGCCTGGATTTCCCATTAGATAACTTTCCAATTCCCATTAGGTACTGACTCCTCGAGATCAGGGACCAGTGGTGTCTAATGTACCTTTTCATCTTCGAGGTCCTGTACTCTGCCATCTACAGGGTAGGTGCTCAGTGCTGAAGATATGAAGGAAGGAAGGAACGAAGGAAGGCACACTATCTCACATCAGCCTCACAAGTATAGGTCTGGATTTCTCTGGAGCAGAAGAGGCACATCTCTTTGCCTCAGCTTACATTAAACAACTCACAGTACAGTACAACCACCTGGGAAGCTTTAAAAATATTCATAACCAGGCCCTACACCCAGGGATTCTGATTGAATTGGTCTGAATGGGGCCTAGGCATGATATCATGTAAACCTTTCTGGATAATTCTAACATGAGAGCAGGGTTGAGAACTTTTGTCTCATGATTCTCAAACTTCAGCTTGCATCTGAATCACCCAGAGGACTTGTTAAAACACAGATTGCTCAGTAGGTCTGGAGTGGGGCCTGAGAATGTGCATTTCTAACAAGTTCCTGGGTGATGCTGATGCTGCTGGTCTAGGACCACTTGGAGAACAACTGCCCTGGCCTATGGAAACTGCTACCCCAAAGCCACCCACGCATTTGCAGAAGGAATATTGTTGAGGATGTTACTTTCTACCTCACCATATTCCCTTTATGAGGCCCCTTCCTGAAGGAGAAACTAGTCTCAGTGTAGTAAGAAGCTAAATTTTTTTGTGAAGACTAGTATACATATGTCCTTATAGACAGTGAATCTCGAAGCTGATTCCTCTTTGATGTGCCTGCTAGGAAGCTCAGAGCCAGATTTGCGGCTCACTTTTGGTAAGCGAAAGACTTGGAAATGAATCAAAAAGATTACCAGATGTCTTCAATGCAAAACTAGGCATTGTCTAAGGACAGTCTTATGGTTATCTGATTCTATGGGGTCTGGGGTCTTTTACTGTCTTTGAGCAATTTTGCAACTCTGTAAGTTGTAGGTATTGATAGCAATGCAAATGATCACTGTCTGTAGGCATGCAAATGAATTTTGTCCAGTTGCAATACTATTGACTTCACTCTCCTCCCCTTACATTCAGCCAGTTCTGCATTTATTTATAAATTCATTTTACCATTCTGCCTTATACGAGGGGTACTTCAAAAAGTTCATGGAAAGATTTGTGTTATCTTTTAATTCTATCTTTCCAAAAACTTTTTGAAGTATCCTCTTGTATGTATGGTACTTTGAATTCTCCCCAGTGGTGATATCTTACTGATTTCCTCACTAATTAAATAAAACATTTGGCAGGCATTCATTTTATATTTGTATGTGAGTTGTGATTATACCCTTTTAAAAGAATTATTTCACATAACCACCCACCAATTCTCTCAAAGCTAGTCTCAGGGGTCAGGAACCCAGGGATATTGCTTCCTGCAGGAAGCGTCTGGGAACCCATGCCATCTGGGAGGACATTATTGAAGTAAAAGGCGAAAGATTTATACGATCTGAAGAGAAACCAGAGTGTGGGACATTATTGAAGTAAATGAGTCAGGTGTCAACCACGAGGTGAGCACCAGTCACCCCTCATTGGGGAACACAGTGCAGACCACACCACCCAAAGCCATTCAGAAAAAGCCAGTACTCTTGAGTCCACAGAGTTGGGATCAAGTCCGGCCTCCCCACACTAGCTGTACCAGCCCATCTCCTCCTGTGGGAACAAATGGCCCATCCTGAGGGTGTCAAGAGGATGAGCTCAAAGCCCACACATAAAGCCGTGCACAGTAGGTGCTGGTGAATGGCAGTCCCTTCCCACTGCCTTCCCCAGGCCCGGTCCTGGCATCTGGATGGTAGGCTGCACTGGCTCCTCTGAATTGCAATTTCTAGCTCTGGGGACTGGGAGATGGGTACAGTCTGCAGGGATCATTGGAGTATCCAGAGGGCAAAATCCCAGTTTTTTTAAAGAGCAAGAGTCTATTTTTGGCATTTTAATTCAACCAGGTTCAAAGCATCAATATCCACCTTGAGCCCTTCCTCCTCTCTAGGTGAAGTCTCCCTGGTAACCTGTCTCGCTGCAGAGGTTCTGACCCTCCGGCCTGCATCAGAATCAGCCAGGAGCACGTCCACCGGGCAGCACTCTGGGCCCCACCCCAAGAGATTCTAATACAGTCTTTCTGAGGCCAGGCCCAGGAATCTGCATTCTAAGAACTCTCCAGAGATGCTGCTGTATGTGGTCATCAGGTCTTGCTTTGAGAATCTCCTCCCACAGCTGACGGCCCCATTTCTGGGCTCAGCCCTACCCCTGGCTCCCAGGAGCGGTTCTGAGATGGTGAGACAGGCAGCCATGGGCCTGCCTCCTGAGGCCGGGAGGTCACTGTCGGTCAGTGGCTCTACTTTGGTGCCTGGATGGCTCCCCCAACACCAGGCGGACAGCCCACAAGAGCAGGAGACTGTCTGACTGACCACTGTGGGAGCTCTGTGCCCACAGTGGGCCTGAAAAGCGCAGGTGCTAAACACACAGACGAATGGAGATGGGTGAATGCTGGGCCTCCGGCTCCTGGTCACACATCCCTCATGACTTCTAAATTCCATAGCCAGGTCCTAGCCTTCCAGTCCTCTGCTTCCAGCTCTGATTTGGTGCAAATGGGGAGAAACCTTGTGCTCCACACACCCAGCTCATTTAATCCCACAGCAGTGCTCTGGGCTGCCTGGCTGGACCCCCATTATACAAATGGGGCCATCACACAGAGAGAGGAGAAGCGGCTTCCCAGGTCACAAAGCTGGGAAATGGCAGGGCTGAGAGCTGTCTCTGCATAGCCCGCCCATAGGTGTGCCACCTCACAGCCCCTGCCACTGACCTGTCTCCATGTGGCACCAAACTCAACTTTCTGGTGTCCTCCTTGCTAGAGCCAGGCTCAGAGGACTGGAGAGAGGCAAGGAGGTGGGGGGAGATACACAAGTCTGCAGTGGGAGACGGATGGGGAGGTGGGAAGCTAGGGCAGGTGTGGCCTGACTCGGTGGCCCCGAGGAGGGGCCCAGGCCTAGAGCAGGATGCCTGGGTGGGGCTTTGAAGGCGGTGCAGCCCTTGGGGTGACAAAGGCAGGCTATGGGGCTGGGCAAGGGTGGTGGGGGGTTGGAGGAGAGAAACTTTGGGACACAGAGGGCGGGGTTTGGATGGAGCTCCCACAGGACAGTGAAAACATCTAACAGGCCAAGGACCAGGTGTCTGTCCTTCAAGGAATATGAGAGATGAGAACGCCCTTGGATATTCCTGAATCTTCACCCCGAATCTCACAGTGAGCCCTGCCAGAAGAGGGGCTCGAGCATCTCTCTATCTGAACTTCCCCCAGAACACCCAGGGGGCTAGTTGTCCCAATTCCTGCTGTGGAAGCTGCTCGCCAAGTGTGAGCAGGGTCTCCCGGAACTCGGCAGGCCCTGGGTGACACCGGGCCTCCCGGGGACTCTTGGGATGGTAACTTGGTCCTGGGAGGGCCCTTGACAAATGAACCACTGTGTATCTCCACTCTGGGCTATTCCAGTGTCTGGAGTCCCAAGAGGCAAAGGCTGACCCCAGCTCCTCTCTCCTGTGCAGACGTCTCGGTGCGGCAGCAGAATGCCTGCTTACAGAACAGCCTCCCTGCCAGCTCGGCCAGCTCCCCTTGTACTGGAAGCAGTGGGGGCACTTCCAGAGCTTGGAAAAATGCAAGAGCCTCTTACCTCACTCGGAGAAATGGACTCAGGGCTGGCTAGGGCTCGCCAGATCAGCCAAGACACTGGCCAAAGGCTCCAGTCTATGAAGCCAAATGACCCATGCCTGGTTGGCCAGACAGATGCAGAGGGTGCAAGGACATGTGAGAGGTGTCCTGACCTGGGTCACATCAGGGAGGGCCCCCAGGGACACCCAGCTTGGTACTGTCAGAGGGCAGGGCAGGGCAGAAGTGCCTGGGATTGAGGGGTGAGAGGGGAGTAGGATCCCTTTCGAGTAAATGGGGTCCCCCTGCCAACTGACTCACGGCCACACCCTTCATGTTAGCCATGGATAGAGAAAAGGCACTCGGGCTGAGGATGGGGCTATGCCTGGCCTGTGCTGGACACCCATCAGACGTTCAGGAGCTGAAGCACATAGCAGCCCACAGGTCACTGCTCCGTGGTACAGATGGGTTACAAAGCCACAAGAGGCAAAGTGACAAGTGCAGGGTGACAGAGATCCTAATGGCAGAGCTGGGATCTCACCCAGCCTTCCTGTCTCCCCAGCCCAGGAAGGCTGACCCTTGGTGGTAGCGGACCTTGCTGCTAACCCCACATGGCATTGCCCATTTCCAGAGCACCTGTGATGTGGTCTTACTCTTTCCCATACTTGGGGCTTCATATGCACTTTTTAGAGAATTTAATATGTATTAGAAAAATTACAAAGCTAGCATATAGTATCTGTGATTTTATTGCTGCTATTATTTAAGATGAGGCTAAGTTTTTTAAAAGTCCATTGATTAAAAGAAGAAAATAAGAAGGAAATCATAGCACAGGTAGCCCACGGCTGTAGCCGGGCTGGAGGGAACGCGGCGCGGGGAGCTGGGCGTCTCTGTAGCTTCCCCGTCCTCTAGGTCAAGCAGGAATGGGAGGCAGGGAGGGTGCTCCTGCTCAGCAACTGACATCCTGGTCTGGCTCTGGCCTTCCCTGGGGAGCTCTGGCAGGGAAGGAACACAGCCCAGCACTGGGGTGGCTGTGGGGTCCTGGGGCAGTTTTAGATCCAGAGCAGCAAACCTCACCGCCAGCATTAGGAGTCAGGGGGATTCAGTGAGATGAGGGATAGGGACCTTCGTACAAGCCACAAGGGTTGGCTGCTGCCTCTGGAGAGGCAGGTACAGAACACAGTGGAGGGCCTGCCTCCCCACCCCTCTGCCATCTCTTATGGTCACCTGTCACCACCAAGTGCCTGGCTGGAAGGGAGGGGACGGAAGGCTGGGGAAGTTTAAGTGGGGAAATAAGCAAAAACTATGCTTGGCCACAAATACCATCTGGGGGGACACGGGCTGCCTCCCTGAGTGCCCATGGCCTGAGAGGACAGCATGGGCATGCCACTTATGTGCCTCAGTTTCTTCACCTATAAAATGGGCATAGTAATATTCCCCAGGATTTTTGTGAGAATTATACGATTTGTGTGCAGCAAAATTATTTTTTTCTATCTATTAACTTCTGGGTTTTTTTTTTTTCTCTCTCTCTCTCTCTCTCTCTCTCTTCTTTTCTCTCTCCTTCCTCCTCAACTTGCTGGTTCAAAGTCTCAGAGGAGGGCAGGAAAACTTACAGTCTGCCTAGCTTGGGTTTTCAAAGGCCCCTGGGGGATGAAGAGGTATTCTGGTACAATGAAAACACTTTCTGGTGTAATGAAAACACTTGGGAGAAAACAGAAAAGGAGGAGTAAGACTTCCCCAAGGCTGGGGAGAAATGGAGGGGAAGTGTTGAGCAGGGTCATGGAAGTTTCCAGAAAGAGGCATGAGCGACCTGCTGCCCAGCCTGCCCAGGTGGCAGAATGGCCCAGAGGAGAAATGGTTCTGGGGACACATCTAGACAAGCAAACCACAGACAGCTTTGCAGAACCTGTGCTTCCCAGAAAAGCACAGAGGGCCATGTGGCCAGGGGCAGGGGTCCGTTAGTCACCCTCCATGTGGAGCAAAGCTTGAACTTTGAGAGGGGCTAGCACAAACGTTATGGTGCTATGTGAATCTTCAGCACTCTGAGAAAGCCGGGGAAACGATCCAGAAAATACCAAGGCTTTACGTTTCTGCTGTCCTAGGAGGATGGAGTCAGAATTAGAGTCATAGGAAGTACAGAAAGTTCGATTTTCACCCAATGAAGTTTATAGGTGAAGATCTGTCTTCTTTATGTTTATGAGGCCCTCGGCCCCGAGCCAAGCCCAAAGCACACACTCAGCAAATCAGCTTCTTTTGTCCTGCACACTGGGATAGAGAGGTGTAGGGTGGAGAGGGGAGAGGAAAGGGGTCAGGCGGTCCAAGAGGGCATAACAGTGACTCGGGGATGTCTAGATCTCTACCCAGCATGGTGCCCTCTGCTACCTACAAGTCTCCCCTGTGTTCACCCAGAGTGGGCCTTCCATCCTCCAGTCCTTGATTTATTTATAAATGAGCTCAGATGGCCTGACTATAACCGGTGACTGTTTCTGGGGCTATGTGTCAGGCTGCAGTGACATGGGACCGCCAGAGACATGCTGGATCAGGCCACCAGGGTGGTGGGTGCTCTGCACCCCTCCAGGCCCCTGCTGCCTCCTTCGCCTGCTGATAGAGATCGCCAGGGAATCCCCAGCTGCTCCTTGCCTCGCCCCACGTGCTCTTCTCTATCTCCTGCTTCTGTCTGCGTTAGCTCTTTCTTCTGCCCGGGGACTGCCATATGCGTCTCCCAGGCACTTGCACCACCTGGTCACCTCCATCCACCACTTTGTCCTCCCCGAGACCCCTCGGGAGTTCAGGATGAGCTCCTGCACAGCAGCCTATTTCCCAGCTTTGTCGTGTCTCCCTTTGCCTTTCTCAGCCGACCCCTGGCCCCATGCCTAGGCCATCCACGGGGCAGCCTGGTGAGGTTTCTTTGGCTTTGCTAATGACCTGACCTACAGTCTTTTGGTCAAGAAAGGTGCTGAGCTCCTTTATGACAGCTGGAGCACACACAGAAGTGTGGTCAGGGTGGGGTTACAGGAACTGGAGTATCAGTGTGGCAAAGAAAGGTGTTTAAAACCATATCACAGGAGCAACCAGTAAAGAGTCTAGGGGTGTTTATTTTTAAACCAAGAAGCACAAGCTTCCATGGGATGTCTTGAGAATAGTGAGTTCCCCACCACTGAAGTATTCAAGCAGAGAGGGTCATGGAATTAGGAGACTGGGAAGAGCATCACACACTGAATGAAGCTGCACTAGAGGAGATGAAGGAAACTCTGAATTCTGAGGCTGAGTGGCCTCTTCTCTGGAGCAGGCTGGCACATCTCCCAGCAAGAGGCCAGCTCCGGGCAAGCTTCTGAGCACCGGGAGTGAAGTCCTTCCCTCCCAGGGTCTACACCAACAGTGCACTGCCCCTGGGGCCCCTGCTCATCTACCACAAGACTTTGTGCTCTCCTGGCCTAGAGCTCTTCATTTCATGCCACCCGTCACATTAATTGGCATCAACAATCTCTCTCTTTCTCTCTCTCTCTTTTTTTTTTTTTCCTGATGGAAAACCCTTCTTGGGAGGATGAGCATGTCAGTCATTCACAGCTCAGTCATGCTGAGTTTGATCAGACTGGATTGTAAACTAGAAAATACTCAGGATTTAGAGTCAAAAGATTTGGGCTGAGAGTCCTGTTCCAGTTCTGTGTGATCCTGGGCCTCTCGGAGCCTTGGTTTTCTCATCTGTGAAATAGGGGTGATAATAGTACTCACTGCACAGTTATTTTAAGAACCAAAATTTTTAAATTGTCTAAAATGTTATACAAACCTAATGTATGTATTTCTGAAAAATGAGCCAAGATCAGTTGTGCCAAGGGAAGGATGGGCAGAGGTGAGCTGTGGGCTGCACGGGGCTGGTCCAGGGCAGCAGAGGGCGTTTGGCTGCCACAGGGCATCAGGAGACCGGGGAATCCAGAGAGAGCTGGGCACATTTGTTAGAGAAGACCACATTAAACACCAGCACCTAGGAAGTACTGATTTATGCTACACTGTGGACAAACCTTGAAAACATGCCCAGTGGAACAAGACACAAAAGGTCACACATTGTATGATTCCATTTAAATGAAATGTCCAGAGTCAGCAAATCCATAGAGACAGAAAGTAGATTAGTAATTGCCAGCAGCTGGGGAGAGGGAAGGAAGAGGAGTGATTATTTTATGGGTACAGGGCTTTATTTTGGGGTGATGAAAATATTTTGGAACTAGATAGAGGTAGTTGCATAGCATTGTGAATGTACTAAACACCATTGAATTGTTCCATTTAAAATGGTTAATTTGATGTTATGTGAATTTCATCCCAATAAAAAAGATACCAAAAAAAAAAAAGCCTGTTTCCTCCTGCCCACTCATTGGGGAGTTGGCAACCAGCTGGACAGAGACAAGAAGGAAAGGGATGGATGGCATGTCCGCATTTGAAGAAGAGGACACTAAGGACCAGAGAAGAACAGTGTCTTCGAGGTCGCACAGCACCTACTAGACAGAGCAGGACACATGCTCAGGTCAGTCCGACTGCCAAACCCACGCCTTTCCTGCCACCATGCTGTCCCTCTGGAGCATTCTTCCCCTACGGCGAGCCAGAGCTTTGCCTTCCACCAGCCCGCTCTGAGGGGGTATTGGCTTCTGTAAACAGAGTAATAAATAGCCCAGCGGAGCAGGCCACGCAGCTATTAGCGTGACCCTGAAACATCCCCACAAGATGCCTGGAAGGCCTTGGCCGCCTGACCTGGAATAGCTGAACAGTTAATTTTTTATCTGTGATAAGTGTGTCAGGCTCAGTGACAGCTTCGTGAGTGGTGTTTCCTGTGACTCCTCCAGGGTTCAAACATTAACCTCCACCCCAGGGAGGACCAGGCAGCTTAACCATTAACTATGTGCCCCCAGCAGAGTCCCGCCAGCCCCTTCCCAGCTCGGGTACCAGGACAGAGCCTCAGCACGATGGGGGACCTCTGGGCTGGGTGCCTCAGCCAAGCTCCTCAGGATCTGCTGCAGGGAGCAGTCTGGGGCAGGCGACAGGGTTGGGCTTGCCTGCCTGGTTCTGCTGCAGACATGGGGGACTGAGCCCACTCCCCAACAGCTCTAACCCTTTGCCATCTCTCCTCTCTTCTCAGTCTTTTAGGGAATTTTCTCCTCAGCCGCCACATGCATTCAACACTCCCCAATGGGTTCCTTGGCCCTGCTTTCCTAACAGCAGAGCAGAGCAGGCATGAAGACTTTTCCAACAGGCAGGGTGCTCAGACATCCTCCACCTGAGGGTTCTAATGTTTTCAAAGCAACAGACCCCTTTTCCTAAATGAAAACTGCAGAAGCCAACATGCAACACAGACCCAAATGGCCCGAATGTTTGTAGTGGGGTGGAGCCAGCCCTTCTTGGTTCTGCTGCCCGGGCCTTGCCCAGCAGTCTCAACCATTACAAAGCCAGCACAGCTCTTTTCTCATGAAGACAGTGAGGTCCAGAAGAGAGGGTGTGGTCAGAACCTTGTCCAGGTCTCCTCAGTGAGTGTAAGGCAGAACCCGGCAGGCATCCATTAAGAGCTTTCTCAGCCCTGGATGTACCTGGGAAGCCTTAGGAGATAACCAGTCCTGCTCAGATCAGTCAACCCAGAGTCTGGGCATGAGCATGTTTACAACTTCCCCCAAGTAATGCACATGTGCAGTTGGCCTTGAGAGGGTGACTGGGCAAGTGGTTTACGGGAGAGGCACGACCACAGGGAGGGCTGAGTGTGCAGGTGGGCAGAGGGCCTAAGTGGACCCCAGCCATCCATGGCAGAAGTCAGCCTGGTTGCACCAAGAAGCTGCGACAGAGAGGCCATGAAAGAAGCTCTCTACTATGACGAGACGCCCTGCCTTCAAGTGTTAACTCATTCATTCCCTATGACAGCATCATAAAGTCCATGAGATTATTACCCACGTTAAAATGGGCAAGTTGAGGAGCAGAGGAGGGAAGCCTCTAGCCCAAGACCATCAGCGAGGAAGCAGCAGTGCTGAGATCCCCGCTGGCTTCAGCCTGGAACTCAAGCCCCTGCCTGCGCTAATCTCCCCAGATCCAGCCTGGGAGTGGCCTCATGACAGATCTGCTTCTCCCGCCTTTATAAGCAAGTCTACTCCTTGCACTGCTGGAGCCCAACAGGACATCGGGGCACCCAGAAGGTGAGCAGGAGGTCCCGGCCAATGGAGTCACCTGGTCAGAGGCTGGGTTAGGGTGGATGGAGCCAGCTCAATGCTCCTTATGGGAGGACCGAAGGGGACAAGAGGCTTGCCTCTCTCCCTGCAAGTCAGACCTGGACAGCATCCCTCTAAGGGTGAAATGGGCTAAACTCAGCTAATCTATTACCAGCTGGCCATGCTGGGGGCAGCCATGTCCTCTGTGGGGGCCTTGCCAATCTGAAAGGTTCTGCCTTCTCCCCCACTCTCTCCTTGGGGCCAACCCTCTTTTGTTTTCTCCTTCCTCCCTGCTCTCAGTCAAGTATCTGCCCTCATTCATTCACTCAGCAAGTCAGTCAACAAACACACTGAGTACTCAGTCTATGCAGGTGCTGTGCGAAGCACTGGGGAGGAAGAGAAAAGTGTTACCATCCCTACGTTGGGCTGGGACAGAGATAGTCCAGCAAACATGTCTTTACAATGTAGTGCAGATGTGCCTGGAGAGAGAAAAGAGGGCTCTGTGGGAGTCGGGGTGGCCAGTAAACCAGAGGAGCTGTGGGCATTCAGGACATCACGTCTAGAGAAGTCTGAAAGGCGGGTGGTCAGCAGCATGAAGGAGAGGGAATGGTGTTGTAGCAGATGGATCAGCATGTGCAAAGGCCCAAGGCGTGGGAGACACAGACACAGCAGGAAATTGCAAGCATTGGTTGAGCTGAGTGGTAGTGCATGAGGTGGAGGCGTGGACAAGAGCTGGATTAGAAGCCCTCGAGGTCTCATCCTGGAACCACTGTAGAGCAATGGGACATTTTAAACACATCAGTGATGAAAATAACCATCCCTTACTTCTCAGTGTGAACTGAAGTTCACCATCGTCTCTCCCAGAGGCTCAGCATTCTAGGCCTCATCTCTCAGGGTGCCTTGTGGCTGGAGTTTTAGGCCTTCTCCGTGGGAACATGTAGGTGGAGGCCAGCTGTGTATTCTGTTGCACCCCAGACTGGCCCTGTCAATGTCTTGCTTTCTGCTGTTCCAGACACAGTTTTGGGGAGTGGCAGGAGGGCCCGGGAAATGAGGAGGCTATCCGTGGTGCCCCCATGACCGCCATGAGACCACTGTCTGGCTCTCACAAACAGCTGTCAGAGCCAGTAGAGGGGAAGGAAGAGTCATCCATCCTGTCCCTGTCCATTGTGCGGTGGCTGAGTGAACTGGCTAAAGCACAGCATTTGCGGTGTCCGCACTGACTCTCCTTTTGCCTCTGGCTGCTCCAGACTGTGAGTGCTGGGGAGCGCGAGGCTCGCCTCTGGGTCTGCTCCTCTTCCCCCTCCCATACTCACTCCTAGTGCAACCTCAGCCTCTCTTGGCACCTGTACAGAAGTTTGTGCCCAGCCCTAACCCTCCTTTGAAGTCTCAGCTCCCTACGTCTATAACTGAACTCCTCTCCCCCCAGATGCCTGCTCTCCCTTCGCCCCTTCCCCCCATTACTCAAGTCGCATACCTGAGGGTCATCCTGGATTCTCTCTCTCCCACCTCACCCCGGATCCAATTCATCGCCATTTCTGGTCAATGTTACCATCCAAGCAGCTCTCACATGTGTCTACTTCTCTCCACCTCCACCACCCCTTCAGAGCAGACCCTGCCTCATCTCCCTTAGTCTTTGCCTTTTCTGTGCACACCAACCTCACTTTCAAATGCTAGCTCCTGATCCCTTGGTCTGGGGGCTTTCTCCAGCTATTAGAGCCAACTTTGTCCCCAAGCCCAGCAGGCTGGAAGTGGAAGAGAATGAATGCTGCTTCCCCAGAAGCAGCCCTCACCTCTGACTGATGGGGAGTTGGTGGATAAATACCCTTTGCTACTGGGAGGAACGTGTTCCACGCTGGCTCCTTGAGTGTCCCAGGGGGTTCAGCTCAGTCGCTCACAGTGATAATACAATGCTTACCAGCTTCCTTCCCTGCTCCGTCTCAGTTCCCACATCCCTGCTGATCTTGCCCAGAATCATCTGCTTTTGGGGAATCCAAAGACACCCTATCTAGTCCCAGTGACCACTGTCTCTTGCTCAGACCACCTCTTAGTGGGTCTCCCCGAATCACTCATGACCTACTCCAAGCCACCTTCAACACTGTAGCAAGGATGGTCGTTTCATCACACAGATTATCACACCACTCACTTCTTAAGACTTTCCAGGGATTTCTGTCACTCTCACAATCAGGACGAAACTGCTTCACGTGGCCGAGAAGACCCAGGTGCCATGGCCCTGCTGTTCCTTGAGCTGGTCTTGCAGCCGACTCCCTCGCATCTTTGTGCCTGGTAACCATGACACTTGCTCAGACCTGGGCTCAGGCATCATTTCCTCAAGACAGCCCTCACAGAGTCCCAGTCCAAGTCCAGATTCCGGGCTACACACTCAGGCAGAGCTGGATACTATGCTCACCTCACTGTCCCTTGCATACAGTGATGATCTGATTCACAGCTCCCTCACAGGACAGTCAGGATGGGCCTGGCAGAGACTGCCCATTGCCATTCTTCTCTTCTTCCTCACTAGCATAACCTGATGTTGTTCAAGGCAGCCACATGCACAGCTAAAAACTTCCATCTCCAGCCTCTGTTGCAGCCAGGGGTGGCTATGCAGTCAGTTCCAGCCATGAAACGACAGCAGAAGCCACCCGGAGAGTTTTAGGAAAAATTGGCTTCCTACTATATCTCACCCTTCTGTCTCAGCCTTTTTTCTGTTGCTCATAACAGAACACCTGAAACTGGGTAATTTATAAAGAAATGAAATTTATTTCTTACAGTTTTGGAGACTGGAAAGTCCAATGTCAAAGAGGTGCATCTAGGGAGGGCCTTCTCCCTGATAGGGACTCTGCAGAATCCCGTGGTGGTGCAGAGCATCACCTGGTGAAAGGCAAGAGTGAGCTAACATGCTCACTTAGGTCTCTCTCTTCTTCCAAAGCCACCAGTTCCACTCCCATGATATCCCATTAATCCATTAATCCATGAAGGGATTAATCAATTCCTCCCAAAGGAATTGATTAATCACTTCCCAAAGGCCCCGCCTCTCAGCACTGCCACACTGAGGATTAAGTTTCAACATGTATTTTGGAGGGAATATTCAAAAAATAGCACCTTTCTTCTTGTGAATTTTTTCTTTGTCCTGCCAGAAACCTGAATACTCTCCTGTCCTCCCTGTAGTGCAGCAGCCATTGTATGATCATGAGTGCAGAGTCGCACATGAAGCCAAAAGACAGAGGAATCTGGAATATATGACGTCTTGGAACTTTGCACCAGCTCTGAACTTTTTGTAAGGCACAACAAACAAATTCCTATTTGGTGAAACCAGTTTATCAATCTTCTGCCACATGCTGCCCTGCACATTCCTAACTGATAAGAGAGGGGTCTACGTTCCTTCTTTCTTACCATTGTATCTTTTATTCTCTCCATTCTCACCTGACACCAGTAAGCACCAAATAAACATTTTTTTTAAAATACATGCTTTTAATTTCACACAAACCCCATAAAATAGATGTGGAAACAAGCCCAGACACATTAAGTAACTTGTCAAAGATCACAGTCTGTCTAATTTTAAAGCCTGGATTCTGTTATTTTGTTTATTTGCTTCTTTCTTTCTTTCTAAATTGAAGTAAAACCACATAACATAGAATTAATCATTTACCACTTTAAATGCACCTCATGCATTTACAACAAAATATTGCACAGCTATCATCTCTCTCTAGTTCTAAGACATTTTTACCACCCCCAAAAGGAAACCCTATGCCCATCAAGCAATCACTTCTCCTTGACCCTACCCTCAGCCCCTGACAACCACTAATATAATTTATGTCTCTGTAGATTTGCCTAATGTGGACATTTCATATAAATAAAATACAATGTGTGGCCTTTTGTATCTGGCTTGTTACACTTAGCAGCATGTTTTCAAGGTTCATCCACGTTGTAGCATGTATAAGTACTTCATTCCTTTTTAAGGCTGAATAACATCCCATTATGTAGGTAGACCACATTTGTTTACTTATTCATCAGTTGATGGACATTTGGGTTGTTTCCACCTCTTGGTTTTTGTGCATAGTGCTGTTATAGCGTGTATAAATGCTTGTATGAACACCTGCAATGGGTTCTTTTCTTAATGCTATATCCCTCCTTACCCTTAGATGATAGAGAGCAAAGAAGAGAAGTTAAGAAAGGGAATAGCAATAAAATTAACATTTAAACATAAGATTAATAATATTTAAAGTGTTGATTACTTATACTAAATATTTAAAATAGCAATATTTACAAAGCACCTGTATTTTACACACTTTATCTCATTTATCATTATAATCCTGAAATAAACTAGCACCTCTATTCTATAAATCAGGAAACTGAGGCTCAAAAGGGTAAATAATTCGCCCACAGTCACATAGGCAGTGAGTGTCAGCCAGTATTGGACCCCAAGTTTTTCTGACCCCATACCGCCTCGCCTACCACCTCATCCATCGAGCTGGCGGTAGAGGTTAGAGAGTGAATGAGAGGTAAACTGCCTTGCAAAGGAATTCCCACCAAACTCCTACCTTGACCAAGTCAGCATGCAGAAGCTAAGAAAACGATGGCTGTGTGCACATGCCCGGAGAAAGGAAAAGTGCTGACGAGCTGGCTTTTGGTTCTGTGTAGACTGCTTATCAGGGTTAGTCTAGATCCCCCGTGACGGTCTGAGTGAATCAAGTTGCACCAGCCCCCCGCATGCCATCCTGGCCCAGAGGACAAGCTCCCCTGACCCAGTGGGACTGGACACAATCCACATCCAAGTGTGGACATGGTGCTGAGGCAGGCCTCGTACCTGGCACAGGCTGCTCCATGCCCAGGTCTCCTGTCTGCTCTCTGGAGAGTTTCTGCAGGCACTGGTCCTGTTCTTCCCGCAGCACTTGCAGCATGTCACACAGTCGGGGCAGAGCACTGACCTGCAAGTCCAAAGCCAAGAATGCTCAGCATTGCTGCTCACTCAATCCTAGCACACAGGGACTTTCTGTGAGCAAGAATGGGGCTAGGCAATGGGGACTCCAAATGGGGAAGGAAAGCCCCTGCCTGTGAGGAGCGCCTAGTCCTCAGGGGAGCAGAGGCAGCCACTCCTGGGAGAGAACTCAGAACACAGCCAGGACAGCTGCAATGCTCAAACAATCTGCAGCTCGTCCACATCAATTTTGCTCTTAAGTTTATCAAGGCTTCTAGTCTGGTGGGCTTTTTCGGTGCCTTACTACTAGCTGTAGAATTTACTTTATTCCACTTCAACTGTGTGGAGATCTCTGTTTTTGAAAGCTTAGTTTTGATTCAGACAAGTTCTTTGAAACCTCCACTTAACCATCTCCCTGTCCCAAAGAAAACAGCATACATCCAACCCAGATAAAAAGCAGCTACAGGGAGGGGTTGGGCAGGAGCAGGGAGAAGGGACTGGCACACAGTCCTGGCTTCCTGGCTTTTCCTGGCTCTTCCTGGAGCAGACTTCCATAGCATGGCTCCATTACTGCACTGGTGCTCAAGACTTGATAAATATGTTGAATGAGTGAATGAACAACTGAATAGAAGAATGAATTGAGCTCTTACTTTCCTTACAAAGTATGAGTATGAAATTTTAATATTAGAGTCCTTTTACATACATCAAATTAACCAGTTCTCAAAACAACCCTATATAGAGAAAGACAGAAAAGGAAGCTGAGGCCCATGGTGGCTAGGGAATGGACCAGGGTCATATACCCAGAGCTCTGGATTTCAGAAACCAGCCTTCCAAGAGGCCAAGGACCAGGTTTTATTCGCCCTCACCCCTATCAACCCTACATTAATGTTTCATAGAATGGAAATTCCAATGTAACGAAGCAGGGAGAGAAGTCTCTAGAGACAAAGCCATATTCCAAAATGGCCCAGAGAGGGACAGACAAGGACAGCTAAGGTAGCACTGTATTCAAATGATTCCAAAGGCAGACATAAATAATCATCCAATTATCTCCTATTTGGGGTCTTCCACATCTTATTACCCTTCACCAATGCAGTCAAAAAGGGTCTGCCAGCTTCCAGCAACTGTTCCTTTCCTCCCTTCCCTGACATCAACTGGCCAGGATTTACGGTGCCCATGAAACCCACACTTCACCTCCCCTGGAGCAGAGTCTGTGCTCAGCCACAGTAAGCTGCTGCAGAAACACCTGGGCCCATTTAGCTGCAACATCATGTAATGCTCATACCTTTTCCACCTCTCAGCCCTATTGCTGACACTACGGCAAGTGACTTAGTCATGTTGTTTGTCAGACTCTTACTCTGAAACAAGCAGTTTCCCTAAGCATATAGTGTTCATCAAGAGAGCTGGCATTGGCATGCAGCCCCACACACTCATGCCCTGTTCTCTTCCTTTATTGCATCTTGCTCGGTCCTAGCTGAAGTCTATTGTCTCTGACACTGGCTTTTCAGTGGAGGAAGCAGAAGAGTTTGAGTACAAAAATCCACCTGCAGGTTGGCAGCACTGCCCTTTAGTTCACTGGTATGTATACAACCTGTTCAGAGCCACTTTGAAACTAACATTCTCTTGAAACGAGAGAAAGTGCTGGAGATAGTGAGAACAGGTACACTGTTAAGTAATTTAAGGAAATTATATATATTAAGTGCCACAAAAATGTTCATACCCTTTGGCCAACTAATTCTACTTCTGGGAATCCATCCCATACGTGAGGAAAGCTTTATATAGACAGATTCTGTTGCAGCTTTATATCTAATAGGGTAAAAAAGACACATTTCTGCTTCCAGGAAAATAGGTTACAAGTACTTTTCCCTATTACTTCCAGTAAGTACAAGTAAAACTCTGGACATTATATATAAAACAAACATAAGAAGACGCTGAAAGGTGGAGAGAAGAAGGCAGATGGGCAGGGACTCAGGACCCAAGACACTTCATGGTGGTGAGTTCATACATCACAGAACTGGAGCTGAAGAAGTCGGCAATAAGGAAACACCACCAGAAATAGATTTTTTTTAAAAAAAAAAGTCCCAACAAAAGCCTGCTCTCTCTAGCCAAGGATCAGGAAAGGGGAACCCAGCAAAACAAAAATTTTAGACAGTACTAAACATTGTGGTGTTTGCTGCCCTACTCCAGCCAAACACCACAGAAAAAACTATGGCCCCACTCACACCTCCCTGAAAAGATCAAACCAAGACTTCTACCCTTGCCAGGCTGCAACACGGTGCCCCAATCTTGGTGATGTTGGGAAGCAATGTGTATGTTTCATGGAGATTGCAAACCCTGGCCAGGTGGTGTCAGAGAGGCCAAGTGGCGAGCTGGAACTTTCATCCCTGCTGTGTGGTAATGAAGTTCCTCCCAGCCCATGGTGTCAGTAGAGACTAGACTTCCACCCCAGTCCAGAAGTATCAAGATGTCCCCCTCCATCTTCCTGCTGGGATGGTGTCAGAGGAGGTCTAGTGGAGAATCAGGACTTTCATCATCACCTAGTGGTAATGAGGCCACCCCTACTTCAGTGTCAGTGGAGACATGTGGGGAACTGATGCTCCCACCCCCATCATCAGTAACTAGGAGTTCCCCCCACCCTTGCTGGTATCAAGTGAGGCAGGGTAGGGAAGCTGGACTTCTGTTTCCACCTGGCAGTAAGGAGGAAGCACCCACCTACCCATTTTCCCTGTTAGAATGAGCCAACAAAAAGAGAAGGCTTAAATAAGATTCAGAGTTTCATTAACATAACATAAAAATGTCTGACTTTCAATCAAAGATTACTCATATCAAGAACCTGGAAGATTTCAACTAAATGAATAAAAGACAATCAACAGATGCCAACATTGTGATGGGAGAGATGTTAGAATGACGTGACAGAGATTTTAAAGCAGTCTTCTTAAAATGCTTCAAAGTGCAATTATGAAAATGCTTGAAACAAATGTAAAAATATAAAACTCAGCAAAAAAAGAAAGTCTCAGCAAATAAATAAAAGATATAAAGAAGAATCAAATGGAATTTTTAGAACTGAAAAAGACAATAACCAAAATAAAAACCTCAGTGGATGGGCTTGCCAGCAGAATGGTGGTGGTGGAAGGGGCAATGGAGGAAAGAATCAGTGAGCTAGAAGATAAAACAATAGAAATTATTCAATCTAAACAACAGAGAAAAAAATTAACTGAAAATAAAAAATGAATAGACCTTCAGGAATCTGTGGGGGACTATAACAAAATATCTAATGTTCACTTCTTAGGAGTTTCAGGAGAGGAGTAAGAGGGTAGAGCTGAAAAAGTACTCCAAGAAATAATGGCTGAAAACTCCCCAAATTTTGCAAGATACATACACTTATAGATTCAAAAAGCTGAACAAACTGCAGAGGATAATCTAAAGCAATCCACACCAGGTGCATCATAAAAACTTTTGAAAACTAAAGACCAAAAAAAAAAAAAAAAAAAAAAAATCTGGAAGCAGCCAGAGAAAAACTACATCTTACCTATAGGGGAAAAATAATTAGAATCACAATGACAACTGATTTCCCATCAGGAACCATGGAAGCCAAAAGAAAGTGGCACAATATTTTTGGGGTGCTATAAGAAAAGAATGGTCAACCTTGAATCCTATACCCAGTAAAATATCTTCCAGGAATAAAGGGGAAATAAAGACAATTTCAGATAAGAAAAACTAAAAGAATTTGTTGCCAGAAGACTTATTCTAAAAGAATGGCTAAAGGAAATTCCTGAACAGAAAGGGAAAGATAAAAGAAGGAAATTTGGAACATCAGAAAGGAAGAAAGAACACAATAAGCAAAAATGTGGGTAAATGCAATAGGCTTTTCTTCTCTTCGGTTATTTAAATTAATAGTTTAAGCAATAATTATAGCACTATCCAATGTGGTTCTAAATGTATGTAGAGGAAATATTTAAGACAAGTATAATATAAATGGGGGATGGTAAAGGAACATAAATAAAGTTAAGATTCTATGCTTCACTTAAACTGTTAAAGTGATAACATCAGTAGACTGTGATGATTTATACATATATAATATAACACCTATAGCAACCACTAAAAATGCCATTTAAAGAGACACACTTAAAAACACTACAGATAAATCAAAATGAATTTTAAAAATTGTTCAAGTAACCGACAGGAAAGTAGGGGAAAGTAAACAAAGAAATAAAAAACTTAGAGAACAAACATACAACAAAAAATAAAATGGTAGACTTAGGCCCTCACATATCAATAATAACACTAAATATAAAGGGCCTAAACTGAAAAAGAGATATTGGCATATTGAATTTTTAAAAAATTAAAGCTATGTGCTGTCTATAAGAAACTCAGTTTAAATACAAGGGTACTTCAAAAAGTTTATGGAAAGGTTCACATTATCCTTCAATTATAATTTTCCATAAACTTCTTGAATTACTCTTGTGCAATGATATATAGGTAGATTGAAAAAATGAAAAAAGAATGCAAATATTTATTTTAAAAAGCAGGAGTGAATATATTAATATAAGATAGAGTGTAGGGCAAAAACAATGATCAGAGACAGAAAAGACATTACATATTGATAAAAAAGACAAGCCATCAAAAATGTATAGCAATCCTAAGTGTGTATGCACCAAACAACAAAGTTGTAAAATATGTGAAGCAAAAACTGATAGAACTGAAAGGAGAAATACCAAATCTACAATTGCAGTTGACAACTTTATATCCTTCTCTCACCAACTGATAGAATAACTAAACAGAAAATCAGCAAGGATATAGAAAAACATCATCAACCAACACAATCTAATCAATATTTATAGAACACTTCACCCAACATCAGAACATACATTTTTACCAAGTGTCCATGGAACATATACTAAGAAGACCATATTCTGAGCCATAAAACAAACCTTGACAAATTTAAAAGTACTGAAATTATATAGGATGTGTTCTCTGATCACAGTGGAATCAAACTAAAAATCAATAACAGAAAGAAAACAGGAAAATTTCCAAACACTTGAAAACTAAACAGCACTTCAAATAATCCATGAGTTCTAACAACTTCTGAATAATCCATGAGTTCAATATTGAAAACCAATCAACGTAATCTACCATATTAATAGGTAAGGAAGAAAAATCACATGATCACATCCATCTATAAAGAAAAATTATTTTATAAATTTCAATACACATTCATGAAAAAACTCCCCAAAAAAAGAAACAAAATGGAACATCCTCAACTTTATAAACAGCACCTACAAAAAACCTACAGCTAAAACTATACTTATTGTCAACAGACTGAATGCTGAATATAAGGGAACACTAGCTAAGTAAACTATGGTGAATCAATTCAATGAGATATTTTCAGCCATTACACATTATGATTAAAAAGACTACTAACAGTACAGACTACTAACAGTAGTACGTGATGTTAAAAGACATGATGTGAAAGACACGAAATTGTAAGTACAGTATGATAGTAATGATATTAAATGTGCCAATTTTTTTTTAAATCTGGAAGAAAATACATGAGAGTATTATGCAAGTTGTAATAAACTTTTTAAATGTTACATAAATATATAGAGGAAATTAGAGAACCAATGTGTAGATATCCAGCTATCACTAAGTGACCATGTCAACAGGGTTGCCATTTGTTGGGGTAAGAGGAGAAGAAAGGGTCCTGTGGATGTCACTAAGTAAAGAGGGCTGGGGGCTCAAAGGCAGTTAATTTATCAATTTAAAGAAAAGAAACTATTTCTTTCAATCAGGGTTGTGAACAGAGTCAAATTTGCTACAGGAATAACTTATGAAATGTGAGTCCCTATTCCTTCTTCTCATTCACATTCCTACATCCAGTGATAACCTCTTCTGATAGAGACTGCTTTTTGTCTTCCTGATAATCATTCTTCCCTCCTTCTGCTGTAACCAGAATTTAAATTGGCATATGGTTACCCATCTAGAGACTACAGTTCCAATTTCCCTGCAACGAAGGTGTGCCCATGTGACTAGTTTCTAGCAACGGATTGGAGAAAAAAAACACATATGAAAATTCTGTCTCATGTCCTTAAAAGGAAAGGGCCATGCCCGCCTCCATGCATAGATATGGTGGTGAGTGACATTCAGTCTTGGGGATGAGAGCATCACCTACAGGTAGACTGTTTAGGCAGACTGTTCTGCTAGACTCGGAGAACAAAACCCATCCTGGACTCTGCTTCTGAACCTCCACATTCCATCACATCCTCTTTTATTAAATTTATTTTTTATTTGATAAATAAAAATTATATATATTTGTCATGTACAACATGTTGTTTTGGAAATATGTACACATTGTAGACTAGCTAAATCAAGCTAATTGACATATGCATTACCTCACATACTTCTCATTTTTTGCTTTGTGGCGAAAACATTTAAAATCTACTTTCCTACTAATTTTCAAGAATATAATACATTGTTATCAACTACAGACATCATGATGTAGATACATCACATCCTTTTCATGTTAATATAGACCAAGGAACTCAGACTGAGGAAATTTACTGCTGGAGCAGTGAAAGAGGTACACTGTAGTTAGAAGTACTGGCCCCAGTTCCCTAAAGGAGTTTACACGTGACTCCTGTCATGGTGGGTGGAGTGCACTCCCTTGCTTAGGTCTGGCCATGTGACGGTGGTCAATGGGACATTAGTGGATTTGGTGTGAGCAGAGGCTTAAAATATGCTTGCAAATTTGTGCTTATTCTCTTGCACTTCTGACACCTGGGGTAGCCTGCTCATCTTAGAATGAATGACACATGTAGCAGACCTGAACCTAACCCAAGGGCTAGAGGCAAGCCAGTGGAACCCAGTCTAGACCAATCAAACCCTAGCTCCATTGTAAATGCTGAGTGAGAAATAAACACTTTTGCTGCATGCTACTGAGATTGGTGCGATTGCTATGCAGCCCAGCTAACTGATACAGGGTGGCAAATAGACTCTAGGGCAGCATCAATGTGTGTGGAGAAGGGCTGAGGTCTCCCAAAAGTGGGTGGCAAAAGAAAGTCTTGAGAGCAACAGAGCAAGGTTAGAAATGAGAGATGTTGTACGGCCATCACCGCTATCTATTTCCAGAACTTTCCATCATCCCAAACAGAAACTCTGGACTCATTAAACAGCAACTCCCCATTCCCTTCCTCCCCCAGCCCCTGATAACCACTGTTAGGTTTGGCGAGACAGAGAAAGGGAGAGACAGAGAGTTACCTGAGCCAGGCACTGTTTCAGCCAAGAAGCTTTATCCACCAGCATGGAGGGGAGACTTCCCCCAAACGAAGGAAAGCAGGAGGTTTATAAGCCTTTGAGCTTCTGGCAGAGTAATGGGCAATTTTGAAACCAGTGGTATGCAAGGTGACCCAGCCCTCATGGTCCACTAACATCTGGTCAGTTAAGGCATAGGCTTCTGATTAGTGTCACCACTGTGTCAGTCAGTACAAAGCATTCCAGCCCAAAGCCTTCTCCCACAGCCCACAAGATGTCCCTTTGATGCTAATGGTCATGTTTACCCCTTCCCAGGAGAGGAATTTCACCGACCAGTCCCCAGAGCAGAAAAGGGAAAGGGGAGGCGGAGGAAGGTGGAAAATGGCTTAACATTGATGTGCTGATGTTAAGCTAGCCATGAGGCCTAATAACCACTATTCTAATTTCTGACTGATGTATTTGCCTGTTCTAGGTATAAGTTGAATCATACGATATTTGTTCTTTTGCATCTGGCTTATTTCACTTAGCATGTTTTCAAGGTTCATTCATATTGTTGCATGTATCCAAATTTTCTTCCTTTTCTCAACACCACACTCTCCCGAGTGAGCCACGGGCCAGCCCCCAAATTTTCTTCCTTTTCAAGGCTGAATAATATCCCATTGTGCGTACAAACCATATTTTGTTTATCCATTCATTTGTTGATGGGCACCTGGTTTGCTTCCACCTTTTGGCTATTGTGAATAATGCTTCTATCAA
Organism: Cynocephalus volans; assembly: GCF_027409185.1. Lineage (NCBI taxonomy): Eukaryota > Metazoa > Chordata > Mammalia > Dermoptera > Cynocephalidae > Cynocephalus > Cynocephalus volans. The sequence goes on along the minus strand of NC_084460.1, from coordinate 198,147,314 downwards.
CGTGAGTGTACAAATATCTGTTTGAAATTCTGCTTCCAATTCTTTTGGGTATATATACTGGAGTGGAATTGTTGGATCATATGGTAATTCTATGTTTAATTTTTAGGAACCGCCAAACTGTGCAGCTGCACCCTTTTACATTCCTACCATCCATGCACAGAGGTTTCTATTTCTTCACATTCTTGCCAACACTTGTTAGTTTTTGGTTGTTGTTGTTTTATAATGGCCATACTAATGGGTGTGGAGTGCATCATCCCACATTTCATTTACCCTTAATCCTTCCATTAAATTATAGTAACCTAAGATAATTTTGTGTGGTGGTGCTATGCCAACTAAAGAAATGCATGGTGTCCATTTGTTTCTGTGTGTCAGGAACAGTAGTCTGCTGAAATGACTGAGCCTATGGCTTCCAGGTGGTGACCAGCCAAGAAGGAGTACGGACCTCAGGGTTGTTGGGAGTGTCTGGGAAGAGCTTGTTGCTCCATGGAACGACCACCCAGAATATGCTTTGGGGGGAGAACGTGATACAAGTCCCCTTCCTATGTAAATCAGCCCAGAGGAGAGGAGAAGAGGCAGATATTTAATAGCTATAGGCATGTATACTTATGCATATATTTTTATATTCTTATTAAATTTAAAAGTATTAAATATAATTTTACCTGAAATTCACAGGGCAAGTGAAGATGAAAGATTGCTCAGCTTTATATAAAATTTTCCTCAAAACAAGAGTCATTAGTTTTTAAAAGATCCCCTTAAAGTTAAGCTGTTAAAGAAAAAAAACATTGAGTCTGTGTAAATACATGGATTTTTTTTCTTTTATTGTACTAGGACCAAAGAGTTTATCATGACAAATAGAAGTTCTCTTCCCTAACCTTTACCAGCTCTCCGGAAGCCACTGTTTTCAACCCTTTTTAGTTGTTTGTTTTCATTTTTATCTCCATATTTTAAAATTATATTCTTATACTGCTATTTTGGGGTTGATTAATTTGAGGCATTCAAAACTTCCTATTATGGAAGATAAAGATTTAGATGTTTTAAAATCTCCACACATATACTTCTTTTCCTGTATATGACATATATTTCTCTTCATTTAATTTTTAATGCAATGAATGGTCTATATTTATAATGACTTATTTTGACTATGAAATATTGCTCTCTGCTAGGTCAAGTCATGTAAAATGATTATGTGTTTCTTGTACATTTTGTTTTTCCTGAAGTCCATAATTACTATGCTTTTTCATTGGATTAGTTTTCTATGCACACATGACTAATTTTTCCAAGTGCTCTCACAGCTCTGTTACATATCCATCAACAGTTCTATCCATTTTTCTTCTGGAAACCCCTCTCCCAGAGTGCTCCTCCTTATGCTGGGCCTACAGCTGGCTGTGGTTCGGGGTAACCCTCTTCCTTCTCTCCTGGGTGGAGTCCCGTTTTCTAGACCCCATGTCTTTTTCCTTGGTCTGCTCTCTCGATTTGCAGAAGTACAGAGTTCTCTAGTAATTTTCTCAGAAAGTGTACATAGGGGGGTAAATGTTCAAATCTTTGCAAGAGTGAAAAAGGTTTTATTAACGTGATTAACTATCAAGCTAATTAATAATCTGGATAAAGAATTCTAGGTTGAAACAATTTTCCTTCCAGATTTTGAAGGTTTTTCTCCTCTCTGCCTGTGTTCTTAAGAAATCCAGTCCTGATTCCAAATCTTTTGTATAAGACTTTTTTGTTTTCTCTCTAAAAATATTCAGGATTTTGCTTTGTTTTTAGTTATTTTTGTTCATTGGTTGGATATTCAATGGACATTTCATTCTGAAGACTTTGTTCTTCATTTCTGGGAACTTAAACATATTGTGTTATTTATTTCTTCCCTTCATCTTCTCTATTCTGTCTCCTAGAATTCATATCGGTTGAATATTGGATGATCTGGGTCAATCCACTCATCTTTTCACCTTTCTCTACTATTCTATCATTTCGTCTTTGTGATCTTGTTTCTGGAAGATTTCCTTGTCATGATCTGTAGAGTTTTTAAATGAGTGTTTTGTTTGTATGCATTTAACTTCCAAGAATCCTTTCTTATTCACAGAGGATTCTTTTTCCATGCATCCTCTTCTTGTTTTGTGGCTCTGGCATCCTTTTTAAAAATCTATATTTCCAGATCTTAGTTGCAGTTGTACATTTTAAGTTTTTCCCCTCTCTGCATGGTCTCTGTTTCCTCTAAGCCCCTTTCTCATGTTTGTCTGCATGCACGTTGGAGGCTTTCCTCAAAGTCATATTTAATCTTGATGCACAAAAGCAGTCCTTGGGCCTGAGCAGTTTGTTGACTGGTGGCCTCTGCTGTAACACAGTCAGGCCGGGAGGGAGCCTGCTGTCAGGATCTGCGGGTGTCTCTCCTCCATGTCTGGGGCCTGTCCAGGGTCTTCTCCACTCACTGCAGACATGTCAGGTGCTGCTTTTTCCCTATGCTGCCACCACTTCTTCACTCACTTTCCAGTTTCCAAAGATTTCTTGAAATCTCTGCTTCGTTTTGTCTCTTATCTTGTTCTCTTTGACGTTGTGGGTTTGTACACTTTTTATATCTTTACTGTCATTTTAAGGGAGTTTCCAGGGGCAGAGTAAACACATGTGGTCAATCTGCCATTTTAAACCAAATGCCCTAAGAACATTTTTTTCTAATTCCCCATAAATTTAATAAGAGATTGTCAGAGAAAAATCACTAAGTGGTGTTTTTCTTACTTATTTAAGTATTTTTATTCACCAGACATAAACATACATTACATATTCCTTCTTCCTTTGTTTCAGAGCTTGCATGTAAGTCATCTGGAGTTTTTTTTAAATTGCTAAAATTGTGTTAACCTTTGGCTTTTTACATATTTGGACCACAAAAAAATTTTGTATAACTTTTGTTTTTTCCTGGAATTTTAAATTAACTTTTTTCTTATTGGTCACAAAATTCATAGGCTTTCACATCATCAATTTCACATCATAGTTGTACTTCAAAGTTCTGAATAGAACAACTGTGCTAGTCCGTGTCTGTTGCTTATAACAAAATACCTGGAACTGGGTAATTTGTAAGAAAATGAAATTTATTGCTTACAGTTTCAGAGGCTGGGAAGTCCAAAGTCCAAGAAACACATCTAGTGACAATCTTTTTGGTGGTGGCTTTACAGCAATGCAGGGGTCTCACATGGCAGAAAGCGGAGAAGCAGAAAGAGAGAGAGACTCTCATGTGCTCTCCTTTTAAAGCCCTCAGAACCACGCCCTCTGACCACCATCATTAATCCATTCACTATGGCATGGTCCTACAGTCCAACCACTCTTCAAGGGCCCACCATTCAATTACCATGATAGGATTTCCCACCCTCTTTACACTGTCACAGTGGAGATCAAGTTTTGGGGGAGAGGGGGGACATAAATCCACAGCAACAACTTTGCATAATACTGCCAACTATCTTCTCTGGGACTTTCTCCAAGGAGCCCTTTGACTTTCTGAACTAAATCTTTTCCAGGTCTGTTACAGAACTGTGGAATTGATATCCATCCATTGCTGTCCTGGGTGAATTCCACGTTTATGTATCCCATATTTTAATTCAGTTTTGGGTTTGCTAAGGTATAACCTATGGTAATTGTTTCAAGAAAATATGTTTAAGTTGTAAACTTTGTGAGTCTTTGCACATCTACCAGTATCTCTGTGGGTGTCTCGCCCTTCCTCTCACTCAACACCTACTCATGGCTGAGCCCACTCTTGTGCATAAGTTCACACCTGTTGCTTGATGATTCTGTGACTAACTTCCACCATCCCTTTCTTTGAGGTGTTTTTCCAGATGTTAGGCATACTTTGAGATGTCTGCTCAGCCTATGAGCCAACAACTCCCTCCTGGGAAGAACCCTTTCTTCCCTAGGTTGGTTGCTTTATGCTATATGGTTCCATCTCACTGACTGGACAACAGGAGAAAACCTAACCCACTTTGGGAAAATCTGCCTTCTCTTGGATATTTGGTATTGGAATGAGGAGTAAGGTCAATTTCTCCCATTCCTAAATCATGTAAACTTGAAAACTACAGTGCAGCCATATTCTATCCTTCAGAAAACACTAAGAAAATAGTCTGCAGAGAAAGAATAATGAAGGAGACCCTAAAATAAGAGAGGAGAGATGTCAAGAGAGTTCTGTTAGCTATTTTAGAGTTTAATTTTGGATTCCTAAATCTGAAAAGGTAAAATCTGAGAGCAGATATAATAAAAATCTATTAATTCTGAAAAAAGGTGAAGAGACCCAACATTATTTTGTTTATCACACTTTATAATATAATTACTTGCTTGCCAACTCGAGACTAAAAAGAAATAGTTTCAAGGGGGGAAAAATGAAGTAATAGTCCAGTTATATGATGAGAAATAAGAAAAGGGAATTCATCATTGTCTAACCAGTTCAAAACACAACATTTCAGAAAAACATTCATTAGGCACCTACTTTATGCCTGGCAATCTGCTTATCACTGGAGACACGATGGTGAATGGGGCATGGCTCCTGCTCTTGAAGCTCATGGTCTCCAAGGGGTCCAGTGAGGCCAATGGCCAGGCTGTGTGGTAGTAAGAGCAGTGAGGAATTTCACACAGGAGTCACATTGCTAAGCCTGCCATTGTGAGCAGAAAGGAGGAGAGGGCCAGAGTAGTGGCAGGGGACCCCCAAGAGGTGGCTGCACTATTTAGGCAAGAAGTGAGGATTGTTCTCATGATGATTAATGTTAGGTGTCAATTTGACTGGATCAAGGGATACCTATAGAAGTGGTAAAGCTTTACATCTGGGTGTGTCTGTGAGGGTGTTTGCAGGGGAGATAGGCATGTGAGTCAGTGGACTGAGAAAGGAAGACCTTTCCACAATGTGGAACATTTCCACAACCCTCCAACCTGCTGGGGGCCCAAATAGAACAAAAAGGAAGAGGAAAGGTGATTTTCTCTCTCTCCTGAAGCTGGAATGCCTTTCCTTTCCTGCCTTTGGACATCAGTACTCCAGGTTCTCTGGCCTTTGGACTCCAGGACTTACACCAGCAGCCGCCTGGGATCTCAGGCCTGTAGCCTCAGAATGAGAGGTACATCATCAGCTTTCTTGTTTCTGAGGCCTTCAGACTTGGACTGAGCCATGCTAATCAACTTCCCTGGTCCTCCAGCTTGTAGACGGCCTACAGTGGGACTTCTCAGCCTCCATTATCATGTGAGCCAATTCCTCTAATAAATTCCCTCTTGCATATCTATGAATGTCTATGTCCAACTGGTTTGTCTCTCTGGAGAACCATGATGAATAGTCATACCCACAGCAGCAACATCCAGCAAAATCCCATAAAGACAAGGGCCTAAATGTAACATTAAGGAGGCCAATTCTGCAGGAGCAGGCAGTGGATTGAGTGTGGGGAGTGAGAACAGGGGACAGTGACTCCCATGAACCTGGTCTGGATGCCTCAATAGCTTTGAGAACAGGCAAAACAAGGGAAAGAGAAGGAGGTCTGGGAGTTGGGGTAAGATAAGTTTGGTTAAGAAAGGTTGTGTTGATGACATGGTGATGCTGCCAAGGAGGTGAGTACAAGCAGAGTGTGGAGAGCAGAGGCCACAGACAGAGCTTGGAAGCGACCCTCAAAAAGCTGAGAAGAGGCAGCACCAGGAGGAACAGCATGAGAGGCAGGATAGGAACCAGGAGCCCATGCAGAGCAGAAACCAAAGGAAAGAAGAGCATAAGGGAGAGACTGCCCAGCACCACACGCCTCCAAGAGGCCAGGGTCCCTTGGCCACTTTGCCCATGACAGTCAGGTGTATGCCTACTGTCTCAATGGGTTATTCAGAGTGTTCTTTTTCTCTCACAGATTATGTGGTCATCCTAGGTAGGACCAGGACTAAAAAGGGACTAGTGCATACAAATGGCGAACAGGTACATGAAAAGATGCTGGACATCACTATTCATGAGGGAAATGCAAATCCACAATGAGATATCACCTCACACCTGTGAGGATGGCTATTATCAATAAGACAAAAGATAACAAGTGCTGGAGAGGATGTGGAGAAAAGGAAACCCTTCTATAACTATAGGTGGGAATGTAAATTTTTACAGCCGTTATGGAAAACAGCACGGAGGTTCCTCAAAAAATTAAAAATAGAACTACCATATGATCCAGCAATCTTACTTCTGGGTATATATGCAAAGGAAATGAAATAAGCACTTCGTAGAGACATCTGCTGTCCCATGTTCACTGCAGCATTATTTACAATAGTCAAGGTATGGAATCAACCTAAGTATCCACTGACAGATGAGTGAATTAAAAAAATGTGGCATATACATACAATGGAGTATTATTCAGCCTTAACAAAGAAGGAAATCCTGCCATTAGTGACAACATGGATGAACCTGAAGGACATTATGCTAAGTGAAATAAGCCAGTTACAGAAAGAAAAATACTGCACGATCTCAATTATATAGACAATCTAAAAAAGTCAAATGCAAAGAAGTGGAGAGTAGAACAGTGGTTACCAGGGACTGGGAGTTGGAGAAAATGGGGAGATGTTGATTATGCAGGATGAGTAAGTCTAAAGATCTAATGTACTGCATGATGACCACAGTTAATCATCCTGTTTTGTATGCTGGATATTTTCTAAGACAGTAGATTTCAGGTGCTCTCACCACAAAAAAAAAAAAAAAAAAAAAAAAAGGTACTAGTAATTAGGTAAAAAGATGGATATATTAATTTGCTTGACTCTAGTAATCATTTCACTATGTATATCAAAACATCATGTTGTATGCTTTAGATATAAACAATTTTTATTTTTTAAAAAAGATTGTTAGAACGTCTAGGGAGTGTGGTAAAATGAAGTCCCTAGTAAGACCGATCTGCATGGTGGCAGGTGGTGGCAGATGGCGGAAGTGTGAGGAACAAGCGGCAGTGGGGACGATGGGTGTGGACACTCCTTCCAAGCAGCTGGCATCAGGGCGCACAGGTGGGATCACAGCCAGAGGGCCCGGTGTGCAGATGGGGAGCTCTTTACCACCTGGTCCAGATAGACCTGGGCAAGTTGATCATCTGATGGGAAAAGCCAGCCTCAAGGAAGCGGGTGAACATTGGGTGAGATGGCTGTCCTTGTGTCATCTCAGGAAGAAAGCCCCTGAGGATGAAGGAGGGGTGAGGTGGGAGTAGGAACTGGCCATGGGCAGGAGGAGAGCCTCTCTTCCATTCAAATGGTGTTCATGGTCTCTGCCCTCCCACCCCTCACCCCGCCAAATTCATATATTGAAGCCCTAACCCCCAGTGTGGCTACATTGGAGATTGGGCCTGTACGGAGGTAATTAAGATGAAATGACGTTGTAAGGGTAGGGCTCTGATCCTGTAGGTTTAGTGTCCTTATAAGAAGAAACACCAGGAAGTGCTGCCCCCATCCCCCAGCACACTCACTGGAAGCCCTCGCAAGCCAGGAAGAGGCCCTCTTCAGAATCCGAATCCTGCCTTACCTTGGTCTCAGACTTCTAGCCTCCGGAACTGTGAGAAACAAATTTCTGTTGTTTAAACTACCCAGACTGCGGTATTTTGTTATGACAGCCCAGCTGACTAAGACAAATGGGAGGAAAGGGAACAGAGGGTACAATTTAGACACATCTATCAGGGCAAAATGTTAGTCCCAGGAAGTTGATCCAGGTAGTTTTGACTCTCAGCAAATGAGGGGCAAGCCCATCTTTTGAAAATGAGAGGGTAGGTGGGGAGGTCAGGAATTTGAAAAGACACGTGGCCATCGGGGAGCACCTCTGAGAGCCATGTGTGAGGAAAGCCATGTGGGACATGGGGAGATTCCAGAGAGGACTCTGGAAACCTCAGGAATCCTGGCAGCAGGAGGAGTGGGGTCTGCAGGACATAATTAACCAGCCCCTCCCCACATGCCCCCTGGAATCTGTCAGACACAGAATGTTGATGCCGGGCGGGCCCCCAAATATTCTTATATTCTTGAGTTCACACAAATGCTGAACAGTCTTCTGTTTGTAATGTAAGCAAGAAGATAGGGTCTGAATATGGTGGGCTGCACAACATTGGGCTGCAGGTTGCCCCGAGCCTGAGTGAAGGTCAGTGGTGAGAACCCTCAGCTTGCTAAGGGCAGGGAAGCAGGGACCAAATCGGGGACCACTGGGAGGGGCTGCTCTGGTGGCGGAGCTCTAATCCTGGATATTAAATCTGGGCTTTCAACAAGGGGAGAAAGAAACAGTGGCTATGCTTTTCCTTGGCATGGGAGGAAATTTGGGGCCCTCCTACCATGGGTGAGGATACTGTGAACAGGGTGGAGGGAGGGGGGCCCTGTGAAAACTGCAAAAGGTGATGCCAAAGCTAAGAGGAAGACTCTCCTGAACAGTTTGGGAAGTGGTACCGCTTCCTATTTGGATTTTGTGACCCTGAGCTCTAGCTCCTCAATAAAATACTGTGTATAATTATTTGTTTTATGTGTCATAAAGAAATTAGATTCAATCAAAATTAATATCCTTTTGAGGTCTGGGAGAGAATTTTATGACAGCCCCTTAGGCACCTGGAACCCAGAGCAGGCCTCTGCACTGGAGCAGGTGCATGTGCTGGTTGAGAACACCTGAATTTCAGTTCTCATGCCAACATGTCCAGTTGGGTGACTGTGAGCAAATGGCTTCACCTCTCCTTCAGCCTCAGTTTCCTCATCTGCACAATGTGGGTAATGATTGTTGATGGGAGAATTAAATCAGATAGGGCTGGGAAGGACTTAGCAGAGTGTCTGGTGTGAAATAAGAACTCACTAAGAGGAGCCTTATCTTCGTCATCATCATCATCATCATCATCATCATCATCATTAATTTATTCATTTTAGGGATAATAAAAATTTAAGAAGAAATCCACAAATACTTTAGGTATACAAAAAGTCTCCAGTGACCCTCTTCTGAAGATTTATTAACAACCTGCTCCCCAAGTGAGCCTTGCAGGTCTTCCTAAAATTCTGCTCACCATGCCACCACTGGGCTTGTTAGCTCCTGGGGCAGGAGTCACCAGGTACCAGAGGCTTCTATGTTGCCAGACCCAGTACTTGGAGTTTTTATATTCCTGAGTCATTAACTGGGGATAGGTGGGGATAAAAGGGAAAAAAGATAGGAAGGGAGCGTGGAATAGATCAAGGAACCCAATCCTTGCAGAAATCTTTTTGTCTTGTTTGTCTGGCTTTCCTCAGTACAACTGTTCCCATCCTCTAACTCAGATTTCCTATCACCAAAACCACTGCCCAAATCCAACATGCAATGAACACCTACTGTTAGCTCTGTTAATGTATTTCCCCTGAAACATGACAAGCTTTAAGGCAGTGGTTCTCAACTAGGGGCAATTTTGCTCTCACTGCTCCCCAGAGAACATTTGGCTATGTCTGGAGACATTTTCTGTTGTCACAGCTTTGGACAGATGCTACTCTTTTCTAGTGGTAGAGGCCAGGGATGCTGCTAACATCATACAATCTACAGGATAGTCCCACAACAGAGAATTATCCAGCCCCAAATGTCAACAGTGTCAAAGTTAAGAAACCCTGCTTGAAGGAAAACACAGCCGTACACACCCCAGTTAACTCATGAAGATTATCAAGTAGGTAGTTGACAGGTGCCATGGATTAAAAAGCCCTACCTTGAGTAACTATTTGTTCCATTGCTTGACACATTAATGTATAATTTAGCAAGCAATGACTGCTCTCAGGATGTGATTCTTTGTTGCTTGCTATATGAAGCCACCACAGTTTAAGACACTGTTATGGACGTCATCATCATTTCATTCATTCCTTCTCTATTCCTTCATTGAACACACACTCACGAGCTCCCTCTTACACTGTGACAGGCTCCAGAGATGAACACGATGAAGTCCCAATGCTCAAGATCAAAGTGTGTGTATGGGGATGTGTGCATGGGGTGGGGGACAGGTGTTAGTAAATAATGACAATAATGTTCCAGGCAAAAGTTCTCGTGAGAATCATGGGGGTGGGCCAGCAGAGGGAGGTGTGCTCAATCCTTCTTAGGGTGGGCTTCAGAAAACTGCCTCCTTTGATCATCACCACTTTTTGGTTTCCACTTGCAAGGGAACCTTCTGACACCTCTCTGTATGGAGAGGTGGTGATGATGGGGTAATAATTATCAATTTGGTTTCAATAACCCCATTAGAAGGCTATACTGCCTATGATCTCCTTCAAGGGGGAGCTCCAAATGAATAAAAATTATTTAAATCCTCATAAATTTCAAAACCAAATGTTGACTACTCTGAGTCAAACAGAAAGAAAGCAGGGTTTCAGAGGCTGGGAAATATTCCAACCAAAGTAGGTCACTTCCACGCTTATCTATTAAAGGAGATCTCTGCCAACATGAGATACAACCTTGGGTTTGGCTGAGCCCATAAAAGAACCGAGGACCATGACTTGTACAAGGAAACCATCTCGTAATAATACAAGGCAGTGCATGTGTGTATGAAAATGATATGTCAAGACAAGGAGCACAGCAGACAGAGTTCCAGGTGGTTGGGAATCAAGAGATCTGGGTTCTAGTCCAAGCTCTACTACTAACTTGCTGATCTTGGGCAGGTCCCTTCTCTCTGTGGGTCTCAGTTTGCTCATTTGTAAAATGAGGGAATTGGGCCAGAGCATAATGAAGCGTCCTTCCAAGGTACACTGAAGACTTGAACCAAGTGAAGGCTCTCATTTTCTCCTCTGCTTATTCCTGACATAACCTAGGGGCCCCTTGAGAGAAAAACGTAGGCTGAACCCCAGTCCTGCAGCCTGGTTACCAATTATAACAAACTCAGGGCTACTACAAATACTTAAGAAAAAGCCTGGAAGGGTCCCAAAGAGGGAGCCATTGCCTCTCCCACCCCTCAACACTAAATAACACACCTCTAGGCTGTATTTGGTTTTGAACTGTTCCCAATGTCCCAGGTGGCATTTCCCAAAATTAGGAGTTCAGCCTAATGAGTGAGGGCTGTTGCTGTAGCACCTTCCAATGCCAGCACTGCCATTGAAGAGAAGAAACTCTGAGGTTACAAGGAAGCGAGCCCCAAATTGCACTCTTCCAAACTACTGCTGCTGGAATGTCATGGAGCTGCCAGAAAGATGGGCATCTCCAGAGCGTCAACACTCTCAGCTCCAAAGAGCAGAGGTTTTTCTCATAACCAAACAGTGATGGAGTACAGGAAGGTAAGGTTGCAGGAGACAAGGAAGAACTTGCCCAGGACAGATATTGTAGACTCAGAATTGGGTCCCCAAGCACTTTCCCTGGTGTGTTTCTTGGAACAGAGGCCTTGGGGGCCAGTTTGGAGTGCCAGTGGAAACGGGTCGTTCTGGAACCTACCCCCTAACCTCCTCCTCTTCCCATCCCTTCCATCCTGCCCATCTGGGTGCAGACACAAATCCCAGCCCAGGATTCCCGATTCCCAGGAGTTTCTGGGGGCAAGAAAAACAAGCCACCCACCCTGCCACCTTCTCTTTTCTCTTCCAGCCCCCTCCCTGGAGCTGGTTTGTGGGGGTTAGCTGCTCCCAGGAGCCCCCAGACATGCAGACAGTAGGGAACCAAATCCCAGGGGCCTGGGGTGGTTGCTGGAAACTGTCCCATCACAGACCCTGAAGCTCCGGACAGAGCTTTCTAAGGTTTTCCCATCTGCAGCCCGCATGTGTGAAAATGCCAAGGCTTTGAAGCAGACGGATGTGGGTCCAATCCTGTTTTTCTGACTTGGGGCAAGATTGTTTTTGCCTCTCCCAGCCTTCGTTTCCTTGGCTGTAAAGTGAGGGAGATAATATTAACCCTGAAAGGCGATTATGAGGTTTCGATGCAATATTGCAGGACGTGCCCAGCACACAGTAAGCACTGCTAGGGGCAACTCCAGAATTTCCGTCCACGGGGGACGTAGAGGCGCACCCTGGAGGAACAGGTGGGGTGGAGGGCAAGGGGATTTATCTTCGAGCTGCCTTCGCCTGGCGCACACGCTGTTTTTGTCTTTGGGGAGGGGGCCCTCTGGAGAAGAGCTGATAGAGATTATTCTTGGAAGGGGACCCACTCTTCAGCGGAAGATGTGCTGTCCCCTTTCACCCACGTCCCACGTGGGACGGGAGATGGGGCGAAACCGCCGTCGCCACAGACCCCCGCCCGCAGAGTGGCGCGGTACTCACGGTGTGCGCGGCGCAGGCGAGCAGCAGCAGCGGCGGCAGCGGCAGTGACAGGAGGGGACGCATGGTGCCCGGCGCGCTCCCTGCTGGCGCCCCGACGGCCGCCGGCCTGTGCGCTCGGTGCGCTCGGGAGCTCAGCGAGCCACGCAGAGTCCTGCACCCCGGCCGGCCGCGGGGCCCTGAGGAGCCATGGCTGGCTACGCGACCCGCGGCGGGCCCCGGGACCGCTCCTCCTCGAACGAGGTGGCCGCGCGCTAAGTCGCCCGGCCCATTGATAAGGGCGCGGCGCCGCCCGCGCCTCCACCAGCCCTGAGCGGCGAGGGGCTGGCGCGGAGGCTGGCAGGGGAGGGGGCGGAGGGAGGGCGCGGGGGCCCGCAGTCGGCTCCCGCAGGCTCGACCCGGGGCGGAGGAGACCAGGAGAGGGCACGCTGGATCAGCCTTGGACGCCGCGACCCGCCCCCTCCCGAGTCCAGAAAGAGCACTCTCTCCGGAGTCTACGGCGGGGACCTGAGCCACAAGCTTGCTGGGCGCCCACGGGCAGCTGAGGCCATCCCTAACTGCACCCCTAACACCCACCGTCGGTTTGAAAGAAGGCTATGACACAGCAGTGCTCGGGAAATGCCTATTGCATCTATGTCCGTGGGGCAGCTACCTTGCATTTTTTTCCGATTTGCACTTTATTTTTCTTCGTTATTAAAGTCATACGCGCCCATTCCAGGCAGTTTCACCCCCATGAGCGCCATCATTTTGGGACTGTGCTGCATGAACCGCCTGGAGGCTTTGTGTTTACTTGAGTCCCTGGGAGGCTATTCCCAGCTCGACGAGACCGAGTCTCAGCATTGGGATGTCCTGGAGATTGGCTTTTGAACTCTCAGAACAACGTACCCCACATGCCTGCCTCTTGTAGACCCGATTTTTCTTTCTCTCCACTGGCGCCCACTCCCTTTCCTCTTCTCCTTTCTCGACCTTTCTCCCATGCACTTTAAGTACATCACCTCATTGAATTCTCCCCACACCCTTAGGTGATATGCCCTTTTGACAGAGGAGGGAATTGAAGGTGGAGGAGGACCTGTTAGATGGCCAGGCACTTGCAACTCAGAAGCTCAGATGCTCAGACCTTCAGAAGGGCAAGCATGGACATACACTTCCATGGCCCGCCCTGATTCTCTGTAACTGGACTCTAGTCAGAAAGCAGCTGTTAAATAACAACATGCTCTAGCCCGTAGCTGTCTTCCCTACCAGAAGAGACTATTGATAAGGTGAGGTTGGTAAATTCCAGTAGAAGTAAGAGGGAAACAAAATGCTTTTAGCTCTTAGGTCCAAAATCATTGCTCAGTATCCATCAACCTAAAGTATGCTCAAGAACTAACTCCATTCTAAGAACTTTTTCTACATAAATACTTACCCAAGGGCCCAGTTAAATATGTGTGAGGATGTTTGTGGAAGCACTGTTACAGTAGTGGAAAACTGGAGGTAATATATTAAAAGGATACCCTGAGCTCTGCCCTCACCTTGATTGATGTTTCCTTCCTCATGGAGAGCAGTCATTAGTATAATCCTCCTGACCTTAAGACACACACACGTGCGTGCACACACACGGGTGAGGCCAGCTTTACACGGATGATGCATTTAAGATAAGGCATTGGCATGAGTTCCACATGAGTTCATCTGTGACTCATGATCAAGGCTCTGCCCTGTGATGGCCCAGTACCACCAGTGACAGGGTGATGATCTATCTAACTCTGGGATTTAGTGCTAGAAAACCCACTTGCCCACAAGTATAAACCACATTTTCCAAGACCGACTTTATCACCAATAGACGTGATATTTGGCCCCATGTATCTTAATCTTATTTCTTAATTGGTTCAAAATTCAGACTGAAAAGAAAAATGTTATTTCCTGGGCCCTCAAACCCCAACACCCTAAATGTGTATCGGAAAATGCATGAGGTAAGGACTTGCAAATTTTACTATATAGTCTTCTGTACTGCTTGAATATTTTCTGTAAAATCTCTATGGATTACTTTTTTGATTGAAAGAAGTAAAAAGAAAACATCACAAAAATGCAGTGTGTGTTCTATATCAGAGCCTCATGATCTCTGATAAAAAACAAAATATTTGTGCTGGGTAACTCAATATACTTCTGGCCTGTGGCAAGCCATTCTTCCCTAAATGGGAAGCTCTGCCTCTCAGAAGCTGAGAAAAAGGTTTGAAGTGCTTTGTGAAAGGCCCTTTTACAAGCCATGGATGCAGTTAGTGGCTTTGTAAAACCTGCCTCAGAAAACAATTTCATAATTGAGTGGAAGGGAAGGGGTAGGGAAACGAACAATATTTTTACCACCTGCCTTGTGCTAGAAAATCTGTTAGGAATTTGGGGTGCGTTATCATATTCATCTTCCAAGACTGTGTTAGTCCGTTTCTGTTGATTATAACAAAATACGTGGAACTGGGTAATTTATAAGAAAATGAAATTTATTTCTCACAGTTTCAGAGGCTAGGAAGTCCAAAATCCAGGGAACACATCTGGAGAGGGTCTTTTTGGTGGTGGCTTTACTGCGATGCAGGGGTCTCACATGGCAGAAGATGGCAGAGCAGAGAGAGTAACTTCCTCATTCACTCTTCTTTTAAAGCCCCCAGAACCACTACCCAACCACCATTATTAATCCATTCACTACTGCATGGTCCTACAATCCAATCACCTCTCCAAGGCCCCTCCTTTCAATTACCATAACAGGACTTTCTATCCTCAAGAGTTACAGTGGGAATTAAGCTTCTAATATATGAACTTTGGAGGACACAATTCAATCAATCCACAGCAAATACTATATGAGGGATGAGAACTTGAGGCTTAGGGAAGATAAACACTCACTCTCCTAAGCACAGCAAACAAAAAGAGAAGCCAGGATTTGAACTCAGGACTGAGCCCAAGCCTATGCCCTTTGCACTATACCTAGATCCCTCTCAATCTTGAAGATGACTTCCTTATCCTCAGGGCTTCTGAAGTTCTTTTGCATGCACCTTCTCATTTGTGAGGTAGGTAGGACCAGCAGTCAGGGGCCTAGCAAAGGAAAAAGAAACCATTGCTCAAATGATTTAATTGAAGAGAGTTTAATGAAAGGACTATGTGTAGGGAGTAGGCAGGAACCAACAAGGGCTGGTGAGGTGCCAGGGATCAGCAACAGTAGGCCTGAAGGGTGACAAAGACGCTCTCCTTGGCCAAACTTTAGTTAGGCTCCTTTGAGCCCTCTTCTCATCTAAGCCCTGACCTTGGCCGCCCACCTGTCTTTGGTCTCCCTAGCCCAGTCTTAGCAAATGAATCCTAAGTTAGTTTAGGGAGAATCCCCATCCCACACTTGATATCTGATTAAGTTCCTTATCCCCCACCTTTGATGTATAAGTCCTTGACCTACTTTCAGAAAGGATCCTACTTAGTAGGCTTAGGAAAAATCCCTCCCCACCCCCCAGCCTTGATATCTCTTCTTAGTAATTTTCCATCCATTGGCCCCCACCCTACTCTTGGCTACAAGTCCCCACTTGTTCTTGTGGTATTTGGAGTTGATCTTGAGCTCTCTTCCCTATTGCTATAGTCTTGAATAAAGTCTTCCTTACCATTTTAGCAAGTGTCAGATGATTTTGCCTTTAACAAGGGCCAAGAAGTGAAAACAGTTAACCAGAACCTGGCAAGAGCTGTTTGTGGGAGAGAGACCACCCATAGGAGCTTACCTTTAGGGCAATGCAGCCACCGTGAGAACTGTAGCCCAGCAAAGAGATCAGTTAACGGAATAAACACCCTGACCTCTGTCTTCTCCTGGGCAGACTTTTGTGACTGTCTTGACAAAAGAAAGCAGCAGAAGTAGTATTGTGTGACCTCTGACCAAGATTCTTTGCTTGGCCTGACTTGTGTCAGGCTTCCGAAACTTGTCCTGTGCCCATCTGTGCATTTCCTTGTAAAATCCAGTTTTAGCAAAAGAGCCCTACTCACTCAGTTTAGTCAGAACTTCCCACCCTCAATATCTGATCATCCTCAATATATGATCAAATTCCTCAGCCCCTAGCCACCCCCACCCCCAAGCTGATGTCTGATCACCCTGGCCTGCCTTCAGCAAGTGTCCCATTAGATGGGTTGAGCCAGAATCCTCCTTACAACTGATGTTTCCTCTTAGTAATATTCCATGCACTGACAATCCTGCTCCTTGGCTGTAAATTCCCATTTGCCCATGCTGTATTTGGAGATGAACCCAATCTCTCTCCCCTGCAACAAAATCCCATTGCAGCGGTTCCTATACCTATCACAATGATCCTAAGCAGAGTTTTCCTTATTGTGCTTTAACAAGTATCATTGAGTAATTTTTTTCTCAACATTTCTGAGACTAGGTCACAGATCACGATTCTGCCTGACAATGTCCCCCTTTAGCTCAACCCAATCAGAAGCCAGAGATAAGGCAGATGGGGAGAAACTGTCCATAGAGTCTAAACTTCTGGGTAGAGGAGGTAGAAAATGGATTTGGGAGGGATGAAGCAAAAGGAAACTAATGCCACTAGGAAATATCATTATACCTATTTAATAAAGGTTTGATAAGGCTATAAGTCAAGATCATACAGCCAAATGGTAGGATTGCTGTTACATGAACTCTGGTCTTTTGATTCCCAGCCCTGAGCTCTTTCCATTATATTTATACCCATTATACTCAAACCTAGTGATGGGAAGCAACAGCAGTTATGCAGTTCTCAGTCAGGGTCTCTCACACAGTTACAGTCAGACAATGGCTTGGACTGGAGTCACACAAAGACATGCCACTCACATTTCTGGGGCTGGGCAGGAAGACTCAAATGGCTGGGGGCTAGAACAGCAGTCTCCTCATGCATCTCTCTCTATCTCTATGTGTTCTCTTCATGTGGTCCCAGCGTTGAGCAGCTTCAGGATGGCTGGACATCTTATATAATGGCTCATGATTCCAAAGGTGCATGTCCCAAGAGAGTGAGCACACCAAGCAGAATGGTGATTTATGACCTAGACTCAGATGTCACACAGTGCTATGTCTGCTCCTTCCTATTGTCAAGACAATCACAAAAACTTGCCCAGGTTCAAGGGGAGGTGACGTAGATTCTACCTCCTGATGGGGGAGTGAGAAGATTCTAGAAGAACATATGGGAACATAAACATTAGTTACAGCCATTATGGGGAAATACCACACTGTAACCCTCTAAACTTCATTATTACCCTCATGAGTGACAGAGAGGGGCCATCTCTTTGATCTTGATGCCTTTCCAGGTCTTCATTCTAATTTCTTTCTCATAGTCCTACAGCAGAGGAGGGTGGGGCGTACAAACTGAAGTCATGACCATACTAAACACTAGAATTTCACGATGTTCTCACAACAGTAACTTAAAGGTTATTCTGAGGATAGGACATCCTGTATTTGGTTCGAGGGTAAATTATTCTCCAATGGCTTCATACAGATACTCTTATTACCCCAGTGGAGTGGAAAGTAAAGATAAATACAAATCCAAGAAAAAAATTAAATTAAAATTTTCCTGGTGCTAAAAGGGAAAGGGATCTTTTCTCCTCTCCATTTTCTTTCAGCATTTTCTTTAGAAATTCTTTCTCAGTCTCTCTGAAATGTATGCAAATCTTTTTAAAAGCTAAGCAAGGCTCTTGCCAGTGTTGTATCCTAGGAATGTCTTTCTTGGGGGCCTCGGAGCCATCTCACTGAAATGTGAATATTGAGGAGGTTTGTGCCCTGTCCCCCTGTCTCTGTGGCAGTTTTGCCTAGGCACTTAGCTTTTTATAGTTTCCTATTTGTCAAAAACATCTGAGAAGTCTGTTTCCTTTGGATAAAACAATTAATGTGTGTAAAGGGCTGTATCCTCTTGGCCATATAAAAGGTGAGATTTTTATTCGTCTTTGCAATCTCTTTTGTGGATTGCCAGTGATGCACATAACAGTCTGGCTTGATGCTTATTCAATAATAAAATTGTTTTATTCTTTTCTTTATTTTGTGCAGATTTCCCTGGTTGGCAGGAGAGCTTATTTTTAATTACTTCTCCAATCATATTTACTGGGGTTTCTTTGCATTATTCCAACAGCAATTTTTGGAGAATTAACCTTCATTTGATGAATATTTCCTGAGTGACTACTCTGTTCTGGTGCTGTGCTAGGATGACATAGGCCTAGGGAAATTGCCTTTGGCAGTCTCAGCCCCATGCAGAAAGGCATAGTGCTATGATTGCACCCCCTCCCTGGAGGCCCAGAAAGACAACTGGGGTTGTTACTCAAGATTTAAAAGACTTGCATAACCACACATTTAACAAACCTATTGGTTGGCTGGCATAAGCCCCTACAAAATATATGGTGGATGATATTGCAAATTGGGATAAATTCTATGACAGCATAGAGTAAGGAACCAGACCAAGCCTGGTGAACTAGTACATTAGCTTGAGTCATACCAGTCACCATTTTTATAGGTTAAATACATTAGAATATCAACAACTTTATAAGGTTCAAGCTCATAGACATCTATTGGTTTTGCCTGTCCAGCCTCCATTCCCATTTCTTCTGATATAAGAACCTTCCCTTCCCCACTGTCACACCATGTGGCTTGGATGGGACTTTCACCAAGAGCATCCCCAGGAGTGAGTACATGACCCAGACCTAGACAAGAAGAGTCACCACCCCCTCAACTAACTAATCACAGTGATTTATTCAGGGATGGGCACATGACACAGCCTGGGCCAATAGGAGCAGCCCCAACCAATCCTATGTGTTGGTATTATGATCAAGCTAGTAGAAAGATGGCAGTCATTTCCACAGCATGGGGAGATCCTTGTTGAGAATGAAACCAACGTGGACTGGACACCAAGAGATGGAAAGAGACAAAATCCTGACGCCAGCATCTGGCACCTAGACGCATCCGTGACTGAAGCCTCTGTCTCTGTCTCCTCTCTCTCTCTCTCTCTCTCTCTCTCCACACACACACACACATATATATATATTTATGAAACTTTTTGAATCAATTTTCACCACTTGTAACTGAAAGAGTCCTGATTTATACTTAAGGAGGGCTTCTCTGGGGAAGTAATACTTGAGCAGAAGGGGCTGGTTTGGAGGTGGGGCAGGGCGAGAAGAGCATTGGGAGGGAGGGAGAAACTGGCTACCCCTAGGTGTCTGGGTCTAAGGACTTCACCAAATGACCACGCAAATGCAATGGACTTGCTCTGCCCCTTTGGGTGTTAAATAAACCAAACAAAGAGACCCGTCCTCTCCTGAATGTCAGTTTTACCGGGAGCCGAGCTAATGTATTATTGATGAGGCATAAGTGATGGGGCAAGTGTGATTTCCTACTCTGTCCTGAAGTACTAAGGTACAACACTGACATTTTCATGAGGTTTTTATGGTCCCAGTACACTGTTTACACTCTGGAAATGTGGGCTGGCTTTCTCAGGAAAGCAGTTTTTTCTTTACTTTTCTTATTTTCCTGCTCCATTTGTCAACATCCTTTTGAATATTTATAAAAAATATTGTAGCTAAAACACACCAGATAGAAGAGAGCAAATAAAACCATATCTGAAAGACAATGTTGCTAGTGCCCCCAAGGCCTTATCTTCACCAGACGGAGCAAAGAAAGGTCAGGTACACCCCAGCCTTCCAAAGACTCTCCACATTTCTGCCTGGTAAGACATTTAGTACAAAGAAAACAGTGTTGGCAACAGACAAATCTGGGTTCAAATCCTGACTTAGTCATCAAATAGCTATGTGACCTCATGCAAGTTACTTGAGCCCTCTAAGCCTCAATTTTCTCATCTATATAATCTTTCATATTGCCATGAGGTTGAAAATAATTCAGCATAATTAAATTGTCTGGATATACAAATTAAGTTGCATTTGGCTGCAGATCATAGACAAACCGATTCAAGCTGACTTAAACAGCAATAAGGATATGTATGGGCTCACATGCAAGAGTCCTGAGATAGAGCACACTTCAGGGTATGCTAATGCATGGCTCAGGCTCTGTGTACCCATGGTTGTCCTGGTTTCACTCTCTTCTGAGATGGATAACCTCAGGCTGGCAGCAAGGTGGCTACAGCAGCTCTGTAGCCTCACATCTACCATCAACACCAAAAGAACAGAGAACATGGAATTCTCTCAATATGCTGACACTTCAATCAAAAGGTGGAGTCTGTGTTCCCTCTTCTTAAACCTGGGTGGACCTTTGTAACTGCTCCAACCAATAGAATGAGATAGAAGTGATGCTGCACGACTTCCAAGGCTAGGTCGTAAAAGGAAATACAGCTTAAGCCTGGCTGTCTCCTGGGACACTTGCCCTTGGAACCCAGAGACCATGCTGTGAGGAAGTCCAGGCCACATGTAGGAATGCTGGCTGAGAGCCTCATCTTACCCATATTTCAGCTTTAGCATTGACCACAAGACAATGCCTTTAGCCGATTCTACCTTCCAGCTTTCAGTTCTTCCAACTGAAGCCTCAGACTGTGGAACAGAAACAAGCTATCTCTGCTGTATCCTGTTTGAATTCCTATCCCAGAGAAACTGTGGGAGACAGTAAATGATTATAGTTGTTTTAAGCCATGAAGTTTTGGAGCAATATTTTGCAGAACAGTAGATAATGAAAACATCATCAAAGACTTTTTAAAAATTTTTTAATTCTGCAAGACAAAAACATTAACAGCACAATCAAATGACAAGCTGGGGAAAAATTTGCTATGATTATAACAGAACAAAAGACTAATGTCTGTAACATATAAAGAGCTCCAACAATTCGATAAGAAAAAGGCCAAGAACCTAATGGAAAAATGTGTAAGATACATGGCTTTACAGAAGAGGAAACACAAATGTCTCCTAAACATATGAAAACATGCTTACCTTCACTCATCATTAGATAAATGTATAATAAAACCACACTGAAATACTCTTTTTTACCTATCAGATTGGCAAAAATCTACTCCGTTGGTGAGGCTGTAAGGAAACAAACACTCTCACACAACACAGATAGAAGTAGAAATTAATGCGACACCCATGGAAGATAACTTGGCAATAAGATAACTTATCAACTTAAAAATGCACAGATTCTTTCACTTAGCGATTTAACTTTGGGGACTTTTCATATAGATATACTCATATGTATGTGAATTTATATAGGTGCAAGTTTGTGGAAATGATGTACACATTTGCATAAATAATTACAACATTTTTTATAATGCAAAAGAGCAGGAACAACCTACATGTCAAGCAATTGAGGACTGGTTAAATAAATTATGGAATATTATAAAGCCATTAAAAAGAGAAAAGAGGTACTTCAAGTATAGATATAAAACAATCACCTAGATATATTTTTAAGTGGAAAAAGAGGCTATTTGGGCTTTTAAAAAAGGGGTAAACGTCTAACAAATAAAAGCATACCCTTGATTGCTTGGGTATGTATAACAAGTACCTACAAAGATAAATAAGAATCTGGTAACATGAGTTACCTCTGGGAAAGGGAATCTGCTGGCTAAAGGACACAGGTAGGAGGGAGATTTTTTACTTCTTGAATTTTGAACTGTATGGATATATTACCCATATTTCAAAAATATATATAATTTAAAATTTAGAAATCACTTGGCACAATTCATTAATGACTCAATTCTACAAATATTTTTTATGTATGTGCCAGGCAGTGTGCAAGGTGACAAGTATACAGTGGTGAACTAGTCAGCCTTCATTAAACTTACAGTCCAAGGAGGCAGATGTCAAAGAGGTGAACCAGCAGCTATCGTCTGAATGTGTCCTCCAAAATTCATATGTTGAAATCCTAACACAAGGTGATGGCAATAGGAAGTGGAGACTTTTGGGATGTGATTAGGTCATGAGGGAGGAGCCCTCATGAATGAAATTAGTGCCCTCATAAAAGAGGCCCCAGGGTGCTGTCTTACCTCTTCCACCATTAGAGGACACAGCAAGAAGGTGTCATCTGTGAACCAGAACGTGAACCCTCACCAGACACCAAATGTGCAGTTACCTTGATCTTGGACTTCCCAGACTGCACAACTGATGCAGGAGGTCTGGGATGGCCTGAAATTCTGCATTCCTAGCAAACTCCTGTGCCGCCATTTATGCTTTCAGTAGTAAGGGCTTGTTTTTTGTGTTTTTTTTTTTTTTTTTGCTTTTTTTCCCCCTGTTATTTTATTTATTTAGATTCTTGAGTAGGGACAAGTATTTAGAAATCATTGTATGTCAGATGTTTTCAGCTACAAGAAAGAGGTAATGGAATGCAGATACCAAACAACCAGAGGTGAAATGATGTCATCCAGGCTCAGGGTCTTCTTTCTGTCTCCCTGTTTTCATATCCTGTCACCACCTTCACCTTACACTAGGGCCCCTCATGGCTGCAGTTCCAGGAATCACTTTCAGATAATACAAGGTTTGGAAGGAGAAAGATACTGTATCTATATGTGTTTTTCTTAAGAGAGAGGAAGTCTTTCCCTAATGTCTCTGTGGCCGGAAGTGGGTTATTTACCCAACCTTAACTCGTTCATGGGCTAGGGGAATGGGAATTCCATGACTGGCCTAGTTAATCAGGACCCACTGCTAGAACTGTGGAACTGGGGAGAAACCTGGGCAAAGCTGGAGTTCTGTTCAAAAGAAAGTGAAAGTAGGCAACCAGCAGTGTCTACCATTATAACATGCAATGTGGTTAGTTACTTGTAGAGAGATGTGTGTATTTTCTATATATAATAGGGAATTCGGCAATTTTTCTTTTCTTTTTAATAATTTCTTTATGTTTTTATTGAAATATAATTTATTATACATATTCGTGGGGTACAGAGTTGAATATCAAAACCTGTGTACAATATATGATGATCAAATTAGGATAATTAGTATATTCATCATTGCAAAATGTAATCATTATTTGTGTCCATTAAGCAATTTCTGACCAATCCCCCATCCCCTCCCTCTTTCCCACCACTAGAAACCACAGATCTGCTCTCTCTTTCTGTAAATTGGCAATTTTTCCAAGAAAAAAATTAAGTACAAATTTAGAAGCATTACCCAATACCCATTAGAAAGTGTATGGAAGCAATCATCTCATAGTTTGAGCTGGAGTGGAAAGCTCTGGGACTCTGGGAAACATAGCACTTGTTCTCCTGAAATCTACAACCCTATTGGGGCAACAAAACAGAAAGAACTAAAGCAATCTGCTACATAAGCAAATGAATTTTTTCACTCCCTTGACTAATCACTATGGACAAAGAACTGAGTACAGGGCTCTCAAGAATTCTGCAGTTTGAGAAGCATACACAAATGATGATGGGTGCAGCGCATACAGAGATAAAGACGGTGGAACAAACTGTTATGGAAGCCCAGAGGAGGGAAAAAGTCCTTCTCGCCCGGAGGGTTTGGGGAGGGTGGGGAGTGGACTTTATCTAGTGCTAGCCTGGAAAGATGAGGAGATATTTAATAGGTGATAATGGTAGGGGGGGGAGGGAGGGATTGGAGAACGGGACTTTGAAAAAAATGAACATGGGATGAGCGAAGACACATACAGCACTGTAAATGGTGGTGTGGGAAAGGCAGGTACCGTCATTGGACTCCTTTATAATCTCTTGGCAACATTAAGCCATAAAATAACATAAGTCATACAGGTAAGGAGGGGGACAAAGACAGCTCCTGGGAAGAGAGAAGCCTGAGCAGTCTGTGTAAGGACAATGTTCACGGAAGAGCAGAACAGAGTGGACAGGGCAGGGGGTCAAGGGAGCAGGCCCAGCGTCTTGTTTATATCCGCTAAATATCAGTATCAAGGGCAGAAACAGTTTCTTCAGTGAATAAATTGCAACAACAAAAAGAGATATGGGAGGGGAATCTATTGATTAAAAGAAACCTAAAAGACATATTAATTTATAGCAATGTGTGGATTTTATTTGAATTCTGATTCAAACTGGCAAACTCTAAAAAAACCTTGAGCCAATTCGAACACGTTAAGGAATTATTGTAATTTTATTAGGCACTGTGGTTATGTTTTTGTTTTTTTTTAAAGAGTCCTTATCTTTTGGAGGTACATTCTGGAATATTTACGGAGGAAATGATATATGAGATTTTCTGCAAAATAATACAGGAGTGGCGGAAAGGTACAGATGAAACGAGACTGGCCACGATTTGATCCTTGCTGCAGCTGGGTGTCGAAGGTTCATTATACCATTCTGCCTACCTTTGTGTATGTTTGAAACGTACCAAAACAGAAAATGTAAAACAAACTGCAAAGAAGTAGGGCGTCCATGAATAAGTGTCTGCCGGGGGAAGCTCCACCCACTGCGTCTGGGGGGCCCCGCCCCTGTCGGGCCTCCGCTCCCGCGATCTGCTCTTGCAGGGTTTAGTTTATGGTGTCTCCCGACATTCTCATTTCCTCTCAGACATCCATTAGACTCCCATATTACAAATCGCACTCTCTATTCTTCCCCAGGCTCCGTAGGCTGCTCCGAGCCCCTCAAAGTCATCCACCGTCTGCGGCCCTAGAGCCACGGCCGCCGGGCTCCCCCACATCCGGGGGGAGTTTGGTCGCGTCCGACCGCCCACCAGGGGAGCGCGTCGGCATCGTCATGGCGACGCTCCGCGCAAGTGCCGGCTCGGGCCGAATCCCGCCCGGGAACCATCTGCAGTGTGAGCAGCCTCCGACCCGCGGCCGGGGGTGACCCGGGGGCGGCCTCGGGGCCGCGGCCGAGCTGCTGAGGCGGCCTGAGCCCCGCCCGGGTGTCCAGGCGCAAGTCAGTCTGGGCCGGGGCGGAGGAGAGGTCGGGCCAAAGGGTTAAATGAGGATGGGGTGGCGTGTGGGTCTGGGGTCGACCCGACCTTAGCAAGGGGCGGAGTAAAAGGTCGCTGAGGAGAGGAGGCATTTGGCAGCGGTGAGAAGGCCTCTGCGCCTGGCTGACTGCAGGCTTCGCCACCTCCTCACTGCCCCCGATTAGCAGAGGGGTCCGGAAAGTGACTCATAAATGCCAGTGTCCTGTAAATAGTGTCTCCAAATGCTAGAGGGTTCCATGGTCACATCCCTCTAGGAAACTGGTTTGAAGAAATCTCAGAAAGAAGAGTCCTATTTAACTGTTTACTTGAACATTTTCCAAACTTGGCCATGAGAGCTTCTATTTTCCCCTTCATTTGTCCCTACCACCAGCTCAAGAAACATTTCAGGTGTACATTTTGGGAAACGCTCTTGAGAAGAATTAAGGACCACGGAAGGGTCTGGAGCAATGGCATGATGTTGGGTGGTGATATGTGACGTAAGAAGATTAATGAGACAGCCATGCGTGGGAATGGAGTGGCCAGCGGAGAGTAGCGGCAGGGAGGGGCTGAACCACAGTAAACCACACACTGAGGAGGTACATTTGTCAAGGACTGAGAAAAAAAAAGTGCGTGGTTTCTCATGGATGATTATACTCCTACTGTTTTCTCCCCAGGAAATGACCTTTGGCTCTAAAAAGAAGACGCCATTTTTCGTGATAAAATGGCAATGATGGAAACCCCCAGCAAAGGACTAAAAAATGCTGAAGAACCCTTTAGTAACGTGTCCCCTCTCCTTTTGAAAAGCCTAGTCGAGGAGCCCAAGAAACGAAGAGAAGTACCTAATCACCTCCTCGAATCAAGTAAGTGGTTAGAAAACAGGTTCGCGTTACAACTCACGTCTTCCCAGGGGATCCGAAGTCCAGAAAGCATAATGGGATTTTTAGTGCTGATTTATTTATATCGTTTTATAGGCTTAGAATAGTTTTTATTGTGAAGAACAATGGTTCTATTTAGATCTATGTTTAACTGATAGATTTGTGTGGTGTAGATAAGTCACCAAGTTCTGTCGCTTCCACTTCCTCAAATGTCTTTCCTATCTGGCCCCGCTGTTTCTCACCCTCAGCGGGTCACTGGGACTATTACAGTGATCTCCTCCTGGCCACACTCTCCTCCTGTCAGTTTCCTCTCTAGAATCCTAGCTGGTTCTTCTCCTTATCCTGCTTAAATACTCTCAACGGTTCCCCTTGCATGCAGAATAACGACTCAATTCCTTTGCTTGGCATTTGGCCCCTTTTGCTGTCTGATCTGAATCTGCCCACCCAGTGCCATCTCTATGCTGTGTCCCACTCATCCTCAACTTCAGCCACACCAGGTTACTCTCTGCTCCTTCAGACCACGTGCATTTTACACCTTGCCTTTTCCAGTGAATAGCCCGTAGCCTGGAAAGCCTGGAAAATTCTATAGCTATTATGGAAGAGGTGAATTATTTTGCCTACATGATTCTCATTGAATCCACACAGCATCATGAGATACGTTCTATTTCCATTTTACTATTGGGGAAAGAGAGACTCAGAAAGGTCACATGGTTTTCTCGAGGTGGCACACCTAGTGTGTGCAGAGCTGGTGCTCAGCTGGTGGAGCCCATGTCCAGCTCTCAACCATTATGCCTGGTTGCCCCCCACTACTTCAAGGCCCATCTCAAATGTTAGAAATGTAATATTTTGTTGGGGCTCTTTTAAGCACTGTAGAACTTTTCAAGTACAAGTTGGCATTTCTGGGCATTAGCAGAAAAATGCCAGTTTTTCATATACTTTGTGGCCCTAAAAAAAAAAATTTCAGCATTAATAAAGTTACTGAATAATGATAATTTTATCCCTTAAAAAATGATCAAGTAATAACACAGAGATTGTCAATCCCCTGACATGTCATCCTTACCCCATTCCAGCCCTTCATTTTGGCCTAAAGCTGATATCAGTGACAACTTACCCAGTAAGAAGAAAAAACCACCAAATGTTTCATACCCACTTCAGATATATCCTAGAATCACGATGTGTGAAGGCATGTCTGTGGCTCCCAGGACTTGGATGTAGCCAAAGTCAAAACGTTATTATCATTTGTAAGCAATTGAACAGTGCATTCATTTTGAGGGAGGCAGGTTAGTGGTTGGAATCAGAAGACATGGGCTTGATTTTTGACTACCAGCTGTGGGCAAGTTGCTTCACTTTGTTGAGTCTAAGCTCCCTTATCTGCAAAGTGGAAATGATACCTCAAAAGGTTGGAGCAAGGATTATAAACAAATGTATGCCTAGCATTGTCTGGCACAAAACACTAAGGCATAAAAACGGCTATGTAGTGGGTTCTCAGTGCCTTGGCCACACACCTACGCTCCTGCCTAAATAAAGAGCTGGAAAAAGTTTTCCAGACCTGGACACTTTTGTGAGCTTGGCCATTTAACCTTGTTCTCAAAATGGAAAAAAAAAAGACTTCACGTTACAACAAAAGTAGTTTGAGACTTTACTGTTCAGAGTGATAATTATTCAGAGCTTTAAGATTACTCTTTATCATGTTGTAATTCTATTCAGAGCAAATCAAATAATAAAAGTTAAATACATTAAATACATGGTAATAAAATTAAGCACTTGGTGTTTGGATACTTTGAACTGGATATTCATTACATAATAAGTAATCTCAGTGTTAGGGCGTGTGCTTTTTATGAGCTGGTGTTTTATTACAACGATGTGTACAAAATGTGTGAAGAGCAAATTATTTTAATGGGTAATAAACAATATATATGAATTTGTATTGTAATGATATATCTCCCAAGTGATGTTTAAAGATGGAAAGGAAGAAGCAGTACAGTTTATTTGGAACAGATCATTAATCTTGTTGACAGCTGTGTCCAGTGTTTAAAACTTTCACACAACTGAACTGCACTACATGAAAGAGAGCCTGTGTTCATAGGATCTTCTTTAATTTAATATTTTCTTTGATGTCTTATGATATAATTATCTACATTGTTTTTATAGAGGTTTATGCAAAACTTCTGAATAATAAGGTTATACAGGCAAGACCTGGCATAGTACATTTTGGAGGCTATCAAGTAGAAAAACAACACCAACAGATTCTGGTAGGTACTTTTTTTTTTTTTGGTAATGATTTTATTTATTTATATTTATTTATTTTTTTGGCAGCTGGCCGACACCAGCATCTGAACCCATGACCTTTGTGTTACAAGGCTGCACTCTAACCAACTGAGCTAACTGGCCCGTATAAGTGGGATAATTTATCATGATAATGAAATGACATGAATATTCTGCATTTATGAGTATATTACTCATTTGTCTAAAGAATAGCATAATCAGCCAAAGTGCAGGGGTAAGTTGGGCCAGAAAAGGTAGCTCTATGATGAGAAATTTTAAAGTTGTATCATTGTCCTTGGACAAGTTACTTCTTTCTGCCCTGCCAAGGGCTCCCAGCACTCTTTCCAAATAGGTATTGTTGCTGAGCGACTCTTGGCGCCAGGTACTGTGCTTTGTGTTTTAAATGACTTAATTTAGTCTTTATACTAGCTCTGTAGAGGTTGCATTATTACTGTCATTATATAGATGAGGAAACTGAGATTCCAAAGGGTAAATAGTTTGTTCAAGAGCACAGAGCTGCTAAGTGACGGAGGCAGAATTTGGCTCTCTGGCTACCTTCCTCCAAATCACTCTTGCTCCATGACTGCAACACCAGGGTGTCCCTTTCCTAGGAGGTTCCAGCCTGGGTTCTGTTTAACTTACTGGGTGCCCATGCCCAGTCAGTCACTCTGGCCAGAGATCTGAGCCAAACTGGCCTCTAAGTGTGTTGGGTGTGGCAGAGGTGGGCTTTCTTCACAGGCTCCCTGAGACCCTTCCTTTGTGTGTGGTGTTCCCCCTCTGTCCGTATCCACAGCCACCATAAGACTCTACTTTTAGATGTAGTACATTCTTAGAAGCCATGTCTTAGAGTGCATCATCTTAAGAAAGAGTTCTGATTATCATGTTGGACTGTTCAGAGCGAGGAGAATGATGGGGGTAAACTGACAAATGGTAAAGCTGTCAAGAAGGGAAATAACGTTTCTGCCAGGCAGTCCCCAAGGAACAGAGGAGAAAGCAGTTTCCACAAGTCCTTATGCATTGAAGTAAGTCATTGAGAGAGACTAGATCAGGAGAGGAACCTGTTAGGTGCCAAGTATTTCCTCTTAGGAAAAGGGGGAGGACTTAAAACTGTGATTAGGAACGTCCCCCATCAACCTCCAAGGACATATTTCTTGGAACACAGCATCAAAGACCAAAGTTAATGATTGATTTTGGAGGCTATTTTTCCTGGTTATGAAGTTTGCTGTCTACATTATGGTAGGATAGATCTAAAGTTATCATTCACAATTACTCGTTGTTTATAAAACTAAATGTATACCAAAAGCTAAAGTAGAATTTTATTACTTGCTCCTTATGATTCTTTTTATTTTTTACAGCTTTAATGAGATATAATTCACATACCATAAATTCACTCATTTATAGTGTACATAAAATTCAGTGGTTTTTAGTATATTCACGGAGTTGTGTGACCATTACTACAATCTAAGTTTAGAACATTTTTATCACTAAAAAGAAGCCCCACACCCATTATGGTCACTCCTCATCCCGACTCCCTCATTCCCCCCATACTCCCACCACCCTCCTAGGTGACCACTCATCTGTTTTCAGTCACTACAGATTTGCCTATTCTGGATATTTCATATAAATGAAATCATACAGCATGTGCTCTTTTGTCACTGGCTTTGTTTATGAAGCATAATGTGTTCCATGCTCAACTTGGAGCATGTATCAGTACTTCATCCCTTTTTATGGCTGATAAATAAGTAGTCCATTGCATGAGTAGATCACATTTTGTTTATTCACTCATCAGTTGATGGACTTGGGTGGTTCCACTTTGGAGCTGAACATTCATGCACATGTTTTTTATGGACATATTTTCAATTCTCTTGGATATATACCTGGGAGGGGAATTGTTGGGTTGTATGGTATATTAGTTTTCTGTGGCTGCTGTAACAAATTATCAAAAATTGGGGGTATTAAAAAAACAAATTTATTCTCTCACAGTTCTGGAGGCCACAGTCCAAAATCAAGGTGTTAGCAGGGCTGTGGTCCCTCCAAAGGCTCTTGGGAAGAATCTTCCAGTTGCTGGTGTCTCCAGGCGTTCCTTGGCTTGTGGCTGCATAAGTCCAGTCTCTGCCTCTGTCTTTACATGGCCTTCTCTTGTGTCTCCCTGTCTCTTCTCCTTTTCTACTCTTAAAAGGACACTTGTCATTGGATTCAGGGCCCACCCAGGTAATGCAGGATGATCTCAAGATCCTTAACATCTGCAAAGACCTTTTTTTCCAGTAAGGTCACATTCACAGGTTCCAGGGTATGCAGACATATCTTTTTCAACTGTTCAGCTCACTACAGTTGTATTTGCGTTCCCCTAATAACTGATAATGTTGAGCATCTTTTATGAGCTTACTGCCATTTTTACACCTTCTTTAGAGAAATGTCTGTTCAAATCCATCTTATAATTAAGTGATTTGTCTTTTTATTGTTGAGTTTCAAGAGTTCTTTATATATTCTGGATACAAGTCCCTTATCAGATATATGATTTGCAAGTATTTTTCCCATTCTGTGGTTTGTCTTTTAACTTTTTATAGTGTCCTTTGTAGTACAAACATTTTTAATTTTGGTGAAGTACAATTTATCTATTTTTTCTCTTATTGCTTGTACTTTGGGTGACATATCTAAGAAACCATTAACAAACCTAAGGTCATAAAGATTTACTCCTATGTTTTCTTCTAAGAGTTTTATAGTTTTAGTTCTTACATTTGGGTCTATAGTTTATTTTGAGTTAATTTTTGGGTGTTGTGTGAGGTAGGTATTGTTCAATTTCAATCTTTTGCATATTCCAGTATTACTTATCAAAAAGACTATTCTTTCCCCATTGAGTGATTTTGGCACTCTTGTTGAAAATCAACTTACTATAAATGTAGGGGTTTATTTCTGGACTCTCAATTCCACTCCATTGATCTATATGTCTATTCTTGTGGCAGTAGTTTGATTACTGTAGTTTGTGGTAAGTTTTGAAATCAAGAAGTGAGAGTCTTTTTTTCAATATCGTTTCAGCTGTTCTGGGTTCCTTGCAATTTCTTATGAGTTTTAGGATCATCTTGTTAATTTTGGCAAAAAACCAGCTGGAATTTTGATGGGAATTGCATTGAATATGTGGATTAATTTTGGGAGTATTACAGTCTTAAGAATATTAATTCACAGTTCTTTTTTTTTTTTTCCACCAGTAAGGGGATCGCAACCCTCTGCACAGTGTGGTCTGCACCACGCTGAGCCAGTGAGTGCACCGGCCA
Source organism: Cynocephalus volans (assembly GCF_027409185.1). Classification (NCBI taxonomy): domain Eukaryota; kingdom Metazoa; phylum Chordata; class Mammalia; order Dermoptera; family Cynocephalidae; genus Cynocephalus; species Cynocephalus volans. The sequence goes on along the minus strand of NC_084460.1, from coordinate 198,115,981 downwards.
TCCCTATATAGAATCCAAACCCGCGGCCTTGGCGCTACCAGCACCGCACTCTCCCAAGTGAGCCACAGGGCCGGCCCCACAGTTCTTTTTTATGATATATCTTTTATAACTTTTGTCACTAGCTTTAGGGTATTTTTAGGGTATTTTCCACCTGTGTGGGTACAGGAGAGGAGGGCTCACCTTTCTTAAAATAGACTTTCCTGAGATTCACACGAGTCATAATTAGCTTGCTAAAATTCCCCTAGTTTCAAGAAATATTGACATTCTTCACAGGATGGCAATTATTAGTATTAATAATTAACTACTAATTTTAAAAGTTACTATACCAAAAAATTAACAACACATGACTCTTCTGAATCACAACACAGCTATTTTTGTTGTTGTTGTTGTTTTTATTTTATTAATATTATTTTTTTACATTCTGTGATGCTGTTGCAGAGCAGTTGGGAGGGAGGGGGTGAGGGGAAGGGGGAAGGAAATGGGATGGAAGGAGGAAGAAGGAGGAGGGGTGGGATTGAGGTCTGTGGCAGCCCCCACATTTCCACAGGGGAGACCAGGGGACTTCCAGTGGTGGCTTGGTCTCTGTTGGTCTGGGTGCAGGTGTCAGGGGTGTGTGGCAAAAGCCCTCACCTCCATTACCCCAGCTCAGGAACCCAGGGCCCTTCTTGCTGTGGCTTGGTGGTCATCGCTGGGCTGGTTGCTCACAACACAGCTTTTTTAAATTGGTATTTTTTGGTTTTGTTTAGTATAATGTCATTGATTCCAGTAATGTCACTAAATTTAAAATTATATTATTCTCTTCATAATTTTAATCATAACAACTGTATACTTTACTATTTATTTCTATAATTCATCTTTATTTTTGGAAACTATTTTTTTTTTTTTTACCTCCAATGCAGTTGTACTGTCTGGTGTATGTTATCATGTTTTTAATAGAGTAAGGATTTTCTCCTGTTTAATTTCACACACGGTAAGATCAGCCATTATGCACCAAAGTATTGAAGCATTATAGGAAATGCTAAGGTGAACAAAATCAAGGAGTTTGTTAAGTAGAAGAAAGTATTAGAAAACCACCAAACAGCTTGAACATGATACCCGGCAAGCAAGATGGCATGGAGAAGTAAGAAAATGCTCTGGAGAGAGAAGACACCATTTCACCCGTATAGGATGGTATAAAAAAGGCTTGTGGAGGAGAAGCCATTCTGGGATAGCCCAAAAGCCAAGTGGGAAGTGGGGAGAAGACATGGAGGAAGAAACGAAGAGAAGTTCAGGGTGAGCAAGCACATGGCATATTGGGAGGCTAGTGTGCAATGTGGTTTACCTGGATTGGAGGGTTTCTGGAAGGAGGTAATGGTGGAGAAAGGAAATGTGTGTTGGAACTAAAATATCAACATAAGGAGCATGTATGTAATTTGGAAAGTTGTAGGAAGTTAATGAAGTATTTTTGAGCAGGGAAATGATGCACTTGAGGAAAGTCAACTTAGAATTTTAGAGAATGGATGCGGCTCTCAATCTTTTCTCTCATTTTCATCCTCTAAGGAGACATTAATGAGAGAAACTAAATGCTAAGCATAATGATTTTGTCAGGCAGGGTTGAGCTTTGTAAACCATTGTAAAATCTAAGATTGTTTTGCCCTTCCAGGAATCAATTTTACATGCTTGTGGTGATATCACCCCTGTTGAGAATGCACAGGAAGCAGGGGAGTATGATTTAATTATTGAAAAAGGTATGAAGCATCAGCCCTGCTTCATTCTGCTGGAGAACACAGGCCATGTCTCTCTTTTGTATTGCTGCTTCCCTGGCACCTAGCACAATGCCTCACACACAGAAGGCATTCAATAAGCACTTGTGAGTGAATGATATTGAACTCACTTTATTGGAAGAGACTGTCTTGGCAGAGACTCACTAATTCCAAGTAAATACAATGTAAAGACTAAATAATCACAGTGCTTCCATCAGACATTAAAACAAACAGAAGTGGATAAAAGTACAAAGTGATTTCATGTTAATAACACTCTGGGAGATCTTGGGAGAGCCAGGCTCCTGTTTCTACCAGCAAAGTTAGGCGGAAACCTAAGGCAAATTACCTTGAGATTCTTGCCAAACAAGGGGGAAAATTCAACAACTCTGCTTTTATCTTGGTTTTGTTACAGGAAAACTATGCAAATTGCCCAAGAATGAAATGATCGAATGTGTATTTAAAACCTCAATAAATTGTTCATTAACATTTGAGATTGATCCAGATCTAGTTAAAGGATTTGAAACGTTTTACTTGCATTCATATGGAAATCAGTGTTTCAATTTACTTTAAAATTTGAAATAATGGTCCCCAGTTTTCTCAAAAGAAAGACCCCTTAAATTCTTTTTCCTTTTGTGGAAAATTTTGTCTAGGAAATTATATTTATTAAGTAAATAATCCATCAATTTACCCATGAGACAACCAGTTGTCAGCCCAAAAGAAAATTGTTAGCCTATAAAGCCTTATCTTAAGTAAATAAACACTTCCTTCTGGCTTTCTGAAATAATACTAGTTTTCAATTCCCTATTACAGCCTTTAGAGACTCCCCAGGATCTTGCTTCTCAAAATTAGGGAAATGGATCCCAGCGGCTTCTCCTCAGTGTGTGGGATGAGGGAAATTAAAGCCACTGTATAAATGTAGTGCATCTTTCTAGCATCAATTTTACTCTCACATTTGGAAGAAATGCAGTATAGAGCAAAATTTTAGAGTAACCAGCATGGCATTTTAAGATAAAACACTTTAGAGACTTAAGAGTCTGCCTGAATTTTGTCCGCAGATCCCTGGGTTTAACTGTTAAACTTCTCTGAGAAGCTGTGCCACTAAGGGAGGTGTGAAAGGACCCCAACTTGGACGCTGAAATGTTGGGTTTGTAAAAACACTATGATAAGTGCTTAGGGTTGAAGGTTACCCCACACACACGTCCCCCACCCCAAGCCAAGACTTCCCTAGAGGCTAGCGGGGAAGAAGGGACTCTCCTGAGGGGACAGAGAGAGGAGCTTGAAGCAGATGTGGGAGGGCAAGTGAAGAGAGCTGTGAGCCCTGTTTGGGAAATCCCTATAAATGCTGAATAATGGCTGTTAAACCTCTGACTGCTTAGTGTCCGGCTGGTTGGTGGTTTTTATTTTTTTTTGCATTTTCGGGTGGGTGGGAAATGGTTCTGAACAACTGTAGAAGGGGCTGAATTTCATATTAGAGTCAATATGGCGCCCTGTGGAGGCATCAGCAAGGAAATGGGACCACAGAGCCAGGAGAAGGTCCACTCCCAGGGGAACAGGGATCTTGGAGGGGTGGGGATGTCCACTGACCCTAATACTGGAAGACAGGGAAGGAATGTAGGCAATTTGATTTTGCCTCAAGGGCAGTACTGGGTTATTCATGTTTTGTTATGTTTTCAAATAAACTTTTTTTTTTTTTTCAAATAAACTTTTAATATTAATTTAAAATACACTTTCTGGGGCCGGCCCATGGCTCACTTGGGAGAGTGTGGTGCTGATAACACCAAGGCCATGGGTTCGGATCCTATATAGGGATGGCCGGTTGGCTCACTTGGGAGAGCGTGGTGCTGACAACACCAAGTCAAGGGTTAAGATCCCCTTACCAGTCATCTTTTAGAAAATAAAATAATAATAAAATAAAATAAAATACACTTTCTAAACCATTAATTTTCTCAAGATATTTTTCTTTGAATGATTATTAGTTTTCCCAGTTTCAGTTATAAATGGAAGGCAGGAATACTATTTTATCCCTCATGGGATAGTATTTTTAACCACCTAAAAGTAAAGCTGACCCTCTGATAAAGTATAAAAAGAAAGATAGGAAATGTAGTTTGTGCACCGAGATGTGCTGAGCTATGAGATGGTAGAATGTAGTGGAAAGAGTCCTAGATCAGAGCTGGAGACCAGGCTCTGTGCCCAACTCTGCTACTCAACCCTGTGTGCCTGGGCAGTGCCACGTCACTGTATCCTCATAAAATAAGTGGATTATGCTAAATCACCTCTTCAGTTCTCTTAGGGCTCAGACAACACAGTTAAAGAACATGGATTATTATAGTAAGGAGTGAGTATTTGCAACCAGAAGTTGAGAACTTCAAAATTAATAGGCTCTCCAGTATTCACAGTATATTTTGGAAGTCAGTCTCTTGAATGTGGACTTTGTTTTCTAAAATGTAGGGAGCAAGTTGTTCATTTTCTGCTTTAATTTGTTAAGTTTTGTTGTTGTTTTAAGTTCATTTGAAAATCTCATTGGCACCACGCCCCCGGAACTGTCTTAGGCAACATTTGGTTTAAATGTTATTGTCTGAAGGAGGATTCGTCTCCCCCCACGATCGTGATGGTCTGTTGACTGCCCTCTTAGACCTCTGGCGTCTAGCAGGTGGAACGGTGTGGCCACCCTTCAGTCTAAATTAGTCTCCATTTCACTTCTGAGCTCAAGTAGAAGCTGAAAATTTTCTTCCTCTTCCTGCACTCCTCTTACCTAGATACCTACATTTTTGTTTGAGTTTATTTCTTATTTCTCTATAGATTCAAATGAACAATTCCAGATCAAGAATCTCGTAAAGGTGAAAATGGGAAACTGTAGCCGAATAGTGTATCTTTTACTATCATGAATGGGACCTATATTGTTTTATTCTTTAAAAAAATTATTCAGTATTTTCTTATTGCTAATTTTTTACTCACTTGGCAATACAGATGTCATTCATGAATTCTAACGTGCCACCTTCGTGTTCAGACAGGTGGTAGATATATTTGGATTTGTTCCACCACACTCAAGTTAGAGAAAGGATCGGACTTCTTTATTTTTCTAGATCAAAGTCTGGGTCAGCCCCTTGCCCAAAGTTGCGGGCTGGATTGCCAGTCTTGGAGTCCCAGAGCCTGTCTTCCTTGGGACCATTCAAGAATACTGGAATAACTGAGCCAGCCCAGCAACTTTGAGGACAGACCTCTGGTCGTCTGCCCATGATGGCACTTGTTGCAAACTGACCTAAGCCAGTGCAATTATTTCTAATTGTCAGATAGATACTGATAGTCTGACCCTGATGGGAGGTAGCAACCAGAAGTCCCCTGCCCCACAGCCCTGCTACTAGGTGGTTTGCTGCAATGAAAACAGGTCTGAGAAGAAATTCCGCCTCACATATAAACACTTAGCAAGCAGGCAAAAAAGGACATCGTACTTGTGATCTCCAAGAAGTACCAGCTGTAGCTCCCAGCAGGGAAGTTTTGCTGGCAGCAGATGCAGAAACTGGCTGACAGAATTGTTTTGTGAAGTGCAAAACACGGGACCTAAGGGAGTCCTGGGCCTTTGAATGTCATTCTAAAGGATATTGGGCTTCTGGGATCACCAGATTCTCATATCCCTTTTGTTGGAAAGAGGAAGTGCCTGGATGATATTTGTAGTTTATTCATATGTCCTGAGCATCCCTCTGCTAACACATAGCATCAACTCAGGTGAGCATAACTCAAGTGCTCTAGGAGGTGCTTCTGGAGAGGACGCTGGATTTGAATCTTTCAGTGCTTATTAATCACTGCAGGAGTGCGGATTGCTGATTTTTTCTAGGGTTGACCACTCCCACATGCCCATTAAAACCAGTCCATTCCCCCTTGTTTGTTGCACTGTCCTCACTGAATTATTTTTAAGTAGATGACAGACAGTAGAACCACTTCTGCACTCAGTTCTCCCTGGACTTGCAGCCCAAGGCCTTCGCAGTCCTCCCCTCATGACAAGCAAGCGAACAGAGCTCTTTGTCAAGGCTTCCAGACTGGGCTCGAGTGACATCTCTCCATCCCCAGGCAGGTCCTGCCTCCCCAGGTGTGTGATGGTCCCAACACATCTGTCCTCCCCATCTCTCTTGGAAGGAACACTCTCGTGGGTCAGAGGGCTCACACCTTCACCAAGACCACCCCTCTGCACGGTCCCTTGGGGGTTGAGAAAGGCCTGGGAAACTTTTTTTAGGCTTTTAGCATATTCAAAAAAAGAGAAGATATACCTAAACAGGGTCACAAAAATTGTGGTACTTTAAGAATGTTCACAAATTACAAATAAGAACTTTTAACATATGCAAACACAGTGTAATCTCATCAGGATATAATGTCTATAGTCTAATGTAGGTCCTTGAAGAACATGAGGCCTCAGTGATGTGCCTTCTGGAGCCCCAGTGACAGGCCCAGCCTCTGGCCTAGATGTTGGAAACCAAAGACCTCTTAACCCTTCCTGGTGAAGCCAGATCCTCAGAGCCCAGAGTTCTTGCTTCCCTCTTAAGCAGAGGAAGGAAAAACACCTCTTTCTTCAGAGACCCAGCTGATTTGTGACCAGGTGATCCTGTCTCAAAGGGATGGCCTTCTCCTATCACTGTCATAGAACCCCCAACCCTAAGGACTGGCCACTTAGCTCACATGGTTAGAGCACAGTGCTGATAACACCAGTGTCAAGGGTTTGAGCCCTCAAGGGTTTGGATCCCCATACCTGCCAGCCACCAAAAAAGAAAAAAAAGAGCTCCCGACCTTAACTTCCTTTTCATCTGCCCCAGGGATGGATTGCAGGCTGTTCTAGCCATGTGCTTTTTCCTGACTTTCTGGTGGTCTCAGTGTCCTCAGGCCCCCAGAACCAGTGCCCTGAAATTAGAGAACCTATGGGATTTGGTAGGTGGCTTTTTAGCACAGCTGACTCACAGGACTAAATTGAGTTCAACAGAAAGCACACATGGTTCAGGTAAAGGGAGGGAGGTATAGAGTATAATAAATTTCTGGGGGCGCCCTTGGGAGCTGCAGGCTCTGGTATTGGTCCTAATGGGGGCAGTAGGTGCACGGGATATATTTTATTATTCCTTAAATGGTGTGTGTTGTGTTTATATTATCATTCTTTAAATGGTGTATGATGTATTGCAAATATTTTTAAGAAGTTAAAAAATATGTGATATGTCATCAAATACCTTACGAACAACATGAGGTATAAATAAATGAGGAGATGAATATGCAAATAAATAGAGCAACGCATTTACTCTAAATGCTTCTTCTCTCTCAGCATCTGGTCAATGTCTCCGATGAAGACACACATGTTCATGTTTTACCTCCACAGACCAAATACTTTCAGATCAGTTATGTGAAAAAGGTAAGCATCATCTGGTTACCTGTTCTCCCCGTGGTATTCTTTGATGGGTTGTGGTTTTCCGTTTCCCTCGCCTGCTTGGGATGGGTGTGTAGTGTGTGGTCACCCACAGAGCTGCCCTCTGTGTGGTCTGGGGTTTGTCTTGACAAGAGCCCATTTGTCTTCCAGGAACACCACCTTGTCCCTGGCTTGTCCCTCATGGTCACCATTACATTTTCTCCAGATGAGTGGAGATATTACTATGACTGCATCCGTGTTCACTGTAAGGTAAGTTTCTTATAATTGCTTTTTTTTTTTTTGGAGAGTGGGTCAAAATTTATATCCTCAAGGGAGGAAGAAAGAGAGATGGAGTGACCAATAAGAGCTTCTCAGCCAAACGCCTGGCTGTCCCCCAGGTCACTGGTCTGACTGGCATAGAAATGTCACTGCGCAGTGACGGAGGCCCCAGCTGGGAAAGTGTTAGGTTGCTGAGAACCGGGGCAGGTTCAGAGACAGTTTGCTGCAGGTTTCCCACTGCCCTGTGCCTAAACCCTCATTTATCCTGTGGTGCTAGGAGTTGAGGAAACCTTTTTCAAATAGCTTTAATGTCTTCTTTTAAGTGCTAGGCTAAAAATTAACAACCATCTTGAGTTGTGTTTATAAATACTGGCAACCAGCCCACTCTTTCTCATGTTAGAATGTCCTCAGAGGCAGCCCTGGGAGTTTGAGGGAGGTGGCAGCCTGGTGGCCTGATCCAGAAGGCTGTGTGGTTTGAGTTCTTATGTGCCTTTTCCAGGTCACCTAATTCACTCTTTGGCCTCCAGCCAAGCCAGCTCCACATGATGTCAGTCCTTTTCTTAAAACTGTCACACGCACCTCACCTTTGCTTTATATTCCGGGCCCAGTCTTGCAACTTGAGAAACCTTAAGGTTGGCTAAATTTGAATATTTCAAATGATTAACAACTAAAATAGAAGACTATGCTTTCGTAACAAATGAGTTTCTTTTTTTTTCTTTTCAAGTAATGCTTGTATTACTCACAATCTTTACAGTAAGTAAGGTTACGTATCCTAAAGTTATTTCACTTTGATTTTCCTTTTTAAAAAAGTTATAGGGCCGGCCCTGTGGCTCACTCGGGAGAGTGCGGCACTGGTAGCGCCGAGGCTGAGGGTTCGGATCCTATATAGGGATGGCCGGTGCGCTCACTGGCTGAGCGTGGTGCAGACCACACTGTGCCGAGGGTTGCGATCCCCTTGCTGGTCACAAAAAAAAAAAAAAAAAAGTTATAAAAACTTGCAAACTTAATTTTTGTAAATCGATAGTGTCGTCTGATTGACTCACATCATCATGTTAGTAATGCCTTTCCACGGGGAAAGGAAAGAACCTTAGACCCAAGACACCTAAAATATTTTACACCAAGAGACACATTTCTTTAAAAATGTGGCAAACTATTATTATTTTTCAGATTTTCAACGTAAAAAAAAAAAAAAGCCTAAAACTAAAACTAGAATATTGCTTTCAGAGGAATATTCTGCACTAAACAGAAGAAAAATCCTTAGAACAGGCATGGTATAGATGCCACGGCATGTTTCCTGCTACTTAATGGTGATGCTAATATTAATACTTCACATTTATGCAGCACTTTTAACTGTTTAAGGCCATCATTTGCTTTCATTCTTAAAACACCTTTAAGGAAAGGTGTGATTATCTCCATTTTTCAGAGGAAGAAATGAGGCCTGGAAAAGTTAAAGAAAGGTCTTGCTCAAGGTTATACATTATGTGGGACAAGAAGCAGGTTTCTTTGTCCTCTTGCTAGTACGTTATTTTCTATTCTGGGCTATCTGGATCAGATGATGTGCTGGTTTTTCTTTCTCTTAGGCCACTAAAGACTGTGTTTCCTTATAATTTTCTGAAATAGAAGCAGATAGATTGCTATCTTTATATCTATGTGAGGGCATCATTAGCTTTCTTGGATAATAATGAACAACATTTCAATGAAGTGTACTTAAAATTTTCCACACTTTGATTTGGCTAAGAAAACTCAATATTCTAATGTTGTACTTCAGCACTGAAGTTTTTTAAGGAATTTTTTTTAATGATAGAAAACAAGATAAGAAATAAATCATCTACAAGTTCATCTTTAAAAATTATAGTCTTCAGAATGTTAGACTTGACTTTTTTCCCATTAATTCTAGGGAGATGACACTTTGCTCGTCCCTATCCATGCCTATCCTGTCATGAACACACTGGACTTTCCCTCGTTTATAAATCTATCAAATGTTCTCCTTGGTGAAAGGTGAGTTACCAAAATATACTAGCAAAATGTCATAGGATGTGAAAAGTTAAGAGATGGTACACACATATATAAAAACTTAGACTTGTGTTTTTCCTAATGAAAATTCATCTTTCCACCTGAATTGGGCTGGATTTATAGATGCAAAAGGTGAAACCAACAAACAAAAACAAAACAAAAAAATCCCAAGCCAAAATAAAAGCAAGAAAAGGAATTTCTTGGGTCATTTAACTGAAATGTACAGGGTGGATCTTCAGGCACAGCCAGGTCTAGGGGTTTAAATCAGGCAGCAGGAGCCTGATTCTTCCCTTATCTTGGTTTTGCTGCCCTGTGCTTCCTTCTCAACATGCTCCCTCTCTTGGGGGCAAGACAGCCACCACAAGCCCCAGATACAAACCTGGCAACAGGGGCAACTGGGGGGAGCTGAAGGGGTTGGGAGGATTCAAGCAAAAACCCAGGATTGAATCTTATTGGACCAACATGGATCACATTCCCATCCATTACCCAATCAGTTTCTAGATGAAGAGAAGGCAAAGACAACAGAAGTTCACTATAGGAGCCAAATTTCAGATTCTCCCCTTCGTCTTGTTGGGAATATGGTAAATAATTTCACTTGCAATTTAAGATATGTCTTGTTCTTTAAGCAGATACTTATTAAATGCCTACTACCAGGCATAGTGTCTGTCCCTAGGGATATATAAAGAAGGTGGGTAGTGAGCTTCTACAAATTGATATGAAATGACCATGCCAGTTGTTAAAATATTGAAATACTTTTGTATTAGCTGAAAAATGTTCTGTTCTTATAAGTACTGCACGTTAACTGATTGTACCACCAGAGCTACTATTGTCCTGTTCTTAGTCTCCCATCCTTCCACCCCAGCTGCCTGGCCCTGCCCAACCCCCCTTACATCCCAATGATTCAGCAACTAAGGAGTTAAAACCTAGCAATTTGTGGGTGGAGGGAGGCATCTGCAGGACCTGGCTCCATTCTGACTGCTGCCTGTGAAGTGCCAATTGGTTGATATATTTCGAATATTACCCATGGTGAAAAGATGACTAGACAAAGGTTCTGGTTCTGAAGCTCTCAGAGTCTGATGGGGATAGGACCATGTCACCAATTAATTACACCAGTTGCTAAGTGCTATAGTAGAGGCATGGACATGTAAGAAACTGTGTAGGCCCAGAAGGGAAAGCACTCAACTCATAGAAAAAGTTACATCTAGGTTATCCTACGAGCACACTGTGGGCTGGGGACATGAGGCTGGCACTCCAGGCAGGGAAAAGCATCTACAGAGGCATGGTGGCGAGGCTGGCACTCCAGGCAGGGAAAAGCATCTACAGAGGCATGGTGGCGGCAGAGAGCATGGACTACATCTTGCAGTGATGAAGGGTTTTAATTAAAACCACTGAAGGGTTTCAATCCATCCAGTAGTTGGCAAATGCTAGATACCTCTTGATTCAGGCCCAGAAGGTGGGCAAAGAGCATGGGCTTCAGCAGGCTTACGGGGTGAAAGCGACGGCAAGTGAGCCCACAGGCCACACTGAACAAGGGGTATGAGTAGCTAATGACCAGGTGGATCGAGTTGGAAAGAAGAGCAGCAGAACCCTTTTTGTGGGGGGAGGGCGGGGGGAAGGGTATGGGCCAATGCACGTGAGCTTCGGGGCCCTTCTTTTTTTTAGTACTACCTGTTGTCCTTGAGTAGAACCCCAACATTTAGATCTACGGCAATTTCCCTGGTTCTGCTGATGTGTGACCACCTTTTCCCACCACACCTTCCCAGTGAGTTTCTGACTCACCATCTCTGTTCACTTGTGTTTTAAGACAACTCTTTAAAAATTGTAAAGTGCATAATACATACAAAAGAGTGTATAACAATTTATACAGTTTAAGGAATAATAACAATGAATGCTGGTTTTAAGAGATAAAACTTGACCAGTACCTTTGCAATCACTATGCTGAGTTTTGTGATGATCATTCTTTGGATTTATTTTAATAGTTTTGAAACACACACACACCCCTAAATAACACATCGTTTAGCTTTGTCAGTTTTTGATCTTTATACAAATGGAATCATACTGTATGTTAGTTCTTCTGTAACTTGCTTTTTTTATTCAACATTGTTTTTGTGGCTCAGCCACATTAATGTCTATAGCTGTAGTTCACTGCTGTGTAATATCCCCTGTATGAATTTATCACAGTTTTTCATCCACTCTACTGCTGATGGATATCTGGGTTGTTTCTACCATTTTTTGTTATGATGAACACTGCTGTTGTATATCCTAGTACGTGACTCCTGGAACACGTGTTCTAGAGTTTCTCCAGAAAATATACCTAGAAGTGGAATTGCAGATCACAGCACAGATTCAGTGTTACTGTGTAATGCCAAACTTTCCCACAGTGGTCATATGCATTTACACGCCCACCTGCAGTACATGGCAATTTCTGTTTCTCCTGCATCATTGCCAACAATGGGTATTATCAGACTTTTTACATTTTTGGTGACATATATTCTTGACCCCAGGCTCTTTCATTCTCTATGTATTTACCCCAAAACGTTCTTCCAGAACTCTGCACAAGTACTTCCTCCCTCCCCTTTCACCAACCCTTCCTGTCTTCACCCACTCCTTCTCAGTATTAAGTGGTCTGTACAGGGACCCTGAGAATCTAAAAAGGTGAATCCCTCTTGCAGGGCCCACTCACTCTGTGCATTTAGAGGCCAAATACCTATTTTCTTTAAGTGTGTGAATATAGCAATTGTTATCAATATCAAAGAGGCAAGAAACAACTAACTTCCTAGTTCATTAATTGTCTTTTTTCTTTCTTTTTTTCTCCTTCCAAAAAATTACTTCTTGTTTGGCTCATAAGCCAGGCTTATGAGTTGAGAATAATGGTTTATTAAGCTGGTGAGAATGATATGCCTTATAATGCAGACATCAGTCTTGGTTCTTAAAACAAAAATCTACTAACCTCCCTAGAGGCTTTTCCCAAGCTTATTTTGTACGTAATGCCCTTCATTTGTAACCAAATGAATATTTCAGTTAAATAGTTTATTTAACTGAGTTATTGTGTACAATGATGTGATATTTTTAAAAAATCTTTCAAAAGATAAGCACGCTACTATTTTCCTCCAAACATTCTGGCAGCAGGCAGTGCTTTTTCAAGACTGAATGTCCTTTATGTAATGTCTGTTTACTAACTTGTAACTACTCAAACTGCCCTATGCTACATTCAGTCCAAAACATGTGGTAACAGGATGGGGTTAAGTATTTGAAAAGGCTTTCACCTGAAATGTTCCTTGTTAATCCTAGGCTACATTGGGGGTGGAAGGTAGCGTTTGGGTGGGTTCTTTATTCGGCATTCATTCATTCAACAAGCCTTTATTGAATGTCTGCCGTGTGCCAGGCACAATGTTAGGTAGTGAAAACGCAAAGATGATTGAGACTTGGTACCATGATTAAAAGGACAATTCTCATTTCTAATGCAGGCTATTCTGAAGAAGGATGTCTGACCAGCTTGGTTGAGGTGAATTGGGGGCAGGTGGATAGGGGACCTCAAATAAGATTTCCAGAAGGAGAGCATGTCTGAGCTGAGTTTTAAAGGAGACTAGAAATTAGCCAGCAAAAGAAGGGAATGGAGCAGAAGAGAAAAGGGGGCATTCCACGCAGGACAGTAGCAAGGGCAATGGCGGAGATGGGATGTGGCAGTGCACTTTGGGCCTGTCTAGAACATTTGTGTGCCTGGACACAGGTTGCCGGAGCTGTGGCAGAGGAAGTAGGGAGAGGGCTGAGCAAGTAGGGCCTCACAGGTTTTGCTGAAAAATGCAGATTTTACCCTGAGGCCATCACTGAAAGATTTAAGTGGAGAAATGGCACAGGCATATCTGCATGTTAGAAACCACACTGCGGTGGCCCTGTGCAGAGAATTGGAAGGCCGTGCCCGGGACTGCTCTGGTGAGCCATGCATAAGACAGAAAAGGGCCTGGAACACTTCAATAATAGACGATGACTGCAAATACCCAAACGTAGCAGTAGGGTCTTCAGTCAGATTCCTTAGAGGCACAAACAAAGATGCTTTATTAAGGAATAACCCATAGAGGAATGAAGGATGGGGTGGAGGTGCCTTGCCCCCTAGCCAAAAGCTCTTCTCTGTAGAAGGTCAAGGTGAGAACCATCTGGTGAAGGAGATCACCAGCAGCACCCACTGCAAAGCTACAGCAAACTGATTGGTCTTTGATATACATGTCCAACTTGTCCACACTCTGTGGCTTTATCTCTGGGGTTGTGGTTCTCTGGAGTGATGGTGCAGATTCCAAGAGCAATTGAACTGATGCGAGTTGTCACCTGGCAGAGGTGGGTTGTGTCATTCATTGTTGGATAGTACAGGGCTAACATATGCCTGGTGAATCATCTCTGGGCTGCCTTCCCTCCCCAGGATAGATGGAGCCTAGGAAGGCAGCACAGGCAGCCTCCCGCGGCTCCTGACCAGTGGCACACTAAGAGGTATGTGGCAGGAGTGGTCTGCTCCACATGCAAGCAATAAGGGGGGGTCATCTACTATAGGAAATTTTAAAACAACAGTAAACACTACTAAAAGTCAGTCTGCTTTTGCATATTGCCATGTACCAACAATTCTAAATATTATCAGGGATAAAATACTCCTCCTTGCTAGGGAGAACTTGCTCCCAGCCTCTGCCTCTGATGCTTAAGAAGAATCAGTCACCTTAAATCCCAATCCCATCTGTGGTCTGCAAGCCTGCTGCCCTCATTTTTGTTCCTGTCATAGCACGTCCTTGTCTGTGAGGCTCATCAAGCCATCCTCCTCCGTGCTGAGCTGCAGTCCGGCCCTTGCTTCTTCTCTGCCTTAGCATGAGCCCCTCCTTATACAGACATGAGCACCCCCAATATGGCTCCATTCATTTCTTCAGGGGCTGCTTTTCAGATCAGACTATGGCACCAGAAGCGCTGCACCTCTGAGTGCTGCCTCTCTGCACTTGTCCCAACTGCTTGGTGGCTTCTGAACCCAACTTCCTCCTGGGTCTTTCCAATGCACCCACCCCACCCAGAGGGCAGGTCCCAGGTCAGCTCCTCCTATGGCTCTATTATCCACTTGTCACTGCGTCTTTAAGAGATGAGATGTCTGGGCCGACCCCGTGGCTCACTCGGGAGAGTGCGGCGCTCCTGCCGTGGGTTTGGATCCTATATAGGGATGGCTGGTGTGCTCACTGGCTGAGCGCGGTGCGGGTGACACCAAAAGAGATGAGATGTCTGACATTTCCTTCCTTCTACATTTTAGATTTTATTTTAATTTTTTATTGTGGTAAAATATACATAGCATAAAATTTGCCATCTTAACCATTTTTATGGCTATTTATCTTATCATAATAAGGCCTGGGGTTTTTTTAAAAAGGTTATATTTTTAAAGCAGTCTTAGGTTCATAGCAAAACTAAGCAAAGGGTACAGAAATTTCCTATGTATCCCCCACCGCCACATATGCACAGTCTCCCCCATTATCGACATCCCCCACCAGAGTGGTGCATTTATTACAGTAGATAAGCATGCATTGACACATCATTGTCACCCAAATAATTAGGTCTCTCTCCTGGGGTTGTACATTTCTATGGATTTGGACAAATGTATAATGACATGTGTCCACCATTAGAGTATCAAAGGGTAATTTCACTGCACTAAAAATCCTCTTTGCTCCACCTATTCATCCTTTCCTCCTCCCTAACCCCTGGAAAACACTAATTTTTTTTTTTTTTTTTTTTTTTTTTTTTTTTTACTATTGCCATAGTTTTTTCTTTTCCAGAGTGTCATGTTGGAATTATATAGTGTGTTGACTTTTTTCAGATGGGCTCTCTTACTTAGTAATAATGCATTTAAGTTTCCTCCTTGTCTTTTCATGACTTGAGAGTTCATTTCTTTTCAGCGCTGAATATTTCATTGTCTGGATGTACCACAGTTTATCCATCCACCTACTGAAGGACATCTTGGTGGCTTCCAAATTTTGGCAATTATGAATAAAGCTGCCTTATACATCCATGTACAGGTTTTCATATAGACATAAGTTTTCAATTCCTTTGGGTAAATACAATCCAACAATTGTGTTCCTTGGTATGGTAAGAAAATGTTTAGTTTTGTAAGAAACAACCAAACTTTCTTCCAAAGTGGTTGTAGTGATCCACTCTGACAATTTCTGTCTTTTAATTGGTGCATTTAGACCATTGACATTCCAAGTGATATAGTTGAATTAATATCTATCATTTTTGTTGCTTTTGTGCTTTGTTCCTATGTTTGTCTTCCACTCTTTTTCTCTCTTTTTTGGTTTTAATTGAGCATTTTATATGATTCCATTTTCTCTCCTTTCTTATCATATTAGTTATACTTCTTTATTTACTTTTTTTAGTGGTTGCCCTAGAATTTGCAGTATATATTTACATCTAACCTGTGCCCACTTTCATATAACATTGTACTGCTTCACAGGGAGTGTGAGTATTTTAGAATAGCTAAATAATCCTAATTCCTCCCTGTTGTCCCATATGTCATTGCTGTATTCATTTCACTTATATGTAAGCATACAGAAGCATATATATACACACACACATGCTTATACATGCACACATAAGATGTGTACATAAGAATACACAATCAAAATCATTGTTGCTGATATTATTTTGAACAAGCTATTAGCTGTTAGATCAATTAAGAATAAGAGAAATAAACATTTTATTTTACCTTCACTTACTACTTCTCCAGTGCTTTTCCTTTCTTTGTGTAGCTCCGAGTTTCTGACATACATCATTTTGCTTCTCTCTAAAGAACTTCTTTTAACATTTTTTGCAAAGTAGGTCTATTGGCAATAAATTCTCTCAATATTTGTTTGTCTGAGAAGGTCTTTATTCAGCCTCTGAAGGATAATTTCACAGGGACAGAATTCTGGGTTGGTGTTTTTTTCTCTCAGCCCTTTAAATATTTCACTCCACTCTCCTTTTGCTGGCATGGTTTCTGAGAAGTCAGATGCAGTTCTTACCTTTAACCCACTATAGGTAAGGCATTTTTTTCCTCTGGGTTCTTTCAGGACTTTATCTCTGATATTCTGTAGTTTGAAGATGACATGCTCAGGTGTAGTTTTTGTTTTGTTTTTGTTTTTTGCATTTATCCTGTTTGTTGTTCTCTGAGCTTCCTGGATCTGTGGTTTGATGTCTGACAGTAGTATGGGGAAATTCTCAGTCATTTCAAGTATTTCTTCTGTTCCTTTCTCTCTTTCTTCTCCTTCCGATATTTTTATTATGCATAAATTACACCTTTCTTGGATATTCTGTTTTGCTCAGGGATTTTTTAAAAAATTTATTTTATTTGTTGAATCAAAATCGATTATACATATTTTGGGGGTTGAACACTGAGATATGTTGATTAAGTCAATATTACTAGCATATATATTGTTACAAATCATAATTATTCTTTATGCCCCTTGTCCAATCTCTCCTCTTCCCCCATTCCCTCCCCCTCCCCCCTCTAATTGCCCTAGATTTCTTCTCTCCTTCTGAAAGAATAATGGTTACTTTGTTGATTTGTTGCCTAGATGATCTGTCCAATGCTGAGAGATGTGATCAGGTCCCTGAATATTATCATAGAGCAGATGATTCTCTGTCACTCTGAAATGGGTTTTGTGGAAAGAGACATCCTCTTTTCTTTGTCTCTGCTGGTGACTCTTCTTGTGTCAATGCAATCCAGTGGTTGGCGGACCATCTGCTGGTGGCTGTGGCATCTAGCTGCTTTTGCAGCAGCCATAGTTATTGTGGTGGCTGTGGTTGGCCACCCACATAGGGGTGCTGTTTTTGGCATGCTCCTTGGCACTGGCGATATGCCTGGTTGTGGGGTGTGTTTGGTCCCCTTCTCCATGCCTCTGGTCCCTGGGCAGGCCCCAAGGCGCTAGCACCATGTGCCTGGTTGTGGGAGAGGGGTCCAGTTCTCTTCTCCATGGCCTGGATCACTGGGCGGGCCCTGAGGTACTGGCGCAGTGTGTCTGGTTGTGGGAAGAGAGTCCAGGCCCCTTCTCCATGCCTCAGGTACCCAGGTGGGCCCCAAGGTGCTGGTGTTTTGTGCCTGGTATGGGAGGAGGGTCCAGTCCCCTTCTGCATGCCTCAGGTCCCTGGGCGGGCCCTGAAGCTCTGGCGTGGTGTCCTTGGTTGTGGGAGAGAGGACCATTCCCCATTCTCCTTGCCCCAGGTCCCTGGGTGGGCTCCGAGGTGCTGGCATGTTGTGCCTGGTTGTGGGAGAGAGATCTGGTCTCCTTCTCCTTGCCTCGGGTCCCTGGGCAGGCCCCAAGCTGGTGGCTCAGTGTGCCTGGTTGTGGGAGGGGGGTCCAGTCCCCTTCTCCATGCTTCAGGTCCCCAGGCTGGCCCTGAGGCACTGGTGCAGTTTGCCTGGAAGTGGGAGTGGGATCCAGTCCCCAGATCCAAGCCTCCAGTTCCCAGGCAGGCCCCAAGGTGCTGGTGGTGTGCCTGGGCTGGAACTAATTTTTTGTCCTTTGCTTCTAACATGGAGGAACTTCCTGTGGGAACCAGTACTTGAGTGTATGGTTGTTTAAATTGCTGCTTTGCTGCTGTTTCCCTAGGGAAGGCTTTTTGTGCGGCTCAGGGTTTAATGGTTGACCTTATAGGTACTTCTGACTCTCCAGAGACCTTGTGGATCTGTGTTCTGTAGAGTCTGATCTGCGCCTGAGTTTTTTCATCAAACTGCACCCCATGCAATTCTGCATTCCTGACCAGTCTCCTCTGAGTGATCCTGTGCTGACTGGGGGGCAGCTCGGCTGTCCTTGCTGTGTCCCAGTGTTCCCCTGGTGGGCATGTCTCCCCCACCCCCTGTGCTCCAAACACTTCCCATGGGACGGGCCCTGCGCTGGTCCCTTGAGATGACTCACCGGCCTCTGAATAGCTCCCTTTTTTCAATTGTTCTGGCTCCTTGCTCCTGCGTGGGTCCATGGGAACCCTATTAGTGGTCTTGCTGTCCTGGGGGCTGCCAAGGCCCTCTTCTCTCTCTTGCTGCCTCCTAGTAATGCCATCTGAAGGGCACAGCTGTGGCTTCTGCCAGCTCCTGTTCCATGTGCTCAGCTTCTCCAGCCTTAAAGTGGCCACAGCACAAAACGCTCTGAGCAGTTTTTTCTTTCTCTCGTCATAGCTTCTCCCGCCTTCATGAACTCTGTAGATCTCTCCTCCTCTTCCCCTGAGCTCCAGCGGCCGGCTTGGCTGATGTTACATTTTTATAGTTGTAAATTTGGTTGAATATGTGGGAGAGAGTGATGCTGCAGACCATCTATTCTGCCATTTTCAGGATTTTTTTTTTTAAGTCTTTTTTCTCTTTGCTTTTCAGTTTTGGAAGTTTCTATTGATATGTCCTCAAGCTCAGAGATTCTTTCCTCAGCCATGTCTTACTAGTGTACTAGTAAGCCCATCAACGGCATGCTTCATTTCTGTTACAGTGCTTTTGGTCTCTAAAACTTCTTTTTGGTTCTTTCTTAGGATTTCCATCTCTCTGCTCCCATTGCCCATCTGTTCTTGCATGCTCTCTGCTTTACCCATTAGAGCCCTTAATCACAGTTTTTATCAATTCCCTGTCTGATAATTCCAACATACCCACCACGTCTGATTCTGGTGATTCTGTTTCTTTAAACTGTATTTTTTGCTTTTTAGTATGCCTTGTAGTTTTTTATTGTTAGTCAGACATAATATACTGGGTGAAGGGAGCTGCTGTAAATAGGCCTTTAGGTGGTAGGGCTGGTACTGGGAAAAGTGTTCTACAAGTAGGTCTCAGTCTTCCAGTGAGCCTGTGCCTCTGGACTGTGAACTTCACAAATACATCTCAGTTGTTCTCCACCTCCTTAGCTAGGACAGTATGACTAGAGTAGGCTGGAGTTGGATATTTCCTTTCCCAATTCTTTGAAATTGTAGTATTAAGTATATTTACACTGTTGTACAACCAATCTCCAGCATTTTTTTGTCTTGCAAAACTGAACCCCAAACTATACCCTTTAAACAACAACTTTCAAATTTCCCTTTCCCCCAACCCCTAGTAAACACCATTCTACTTTCTGTTTTCTATGAATTCGACTCTCTAAATACCTCATCTAAGTAGAATTATACAGTATTTGTCTTTTTCTGACTGGCTTATTTTGCTTTGCATAATGGCCTCAAGGTTCATCCATGTTGTAGCATGTGTCAGAATTTCCTTCCTTTTTTAGGCAGAATAGTGGTTTATTGTGTGTATATACCACATTTTCTTTGTCCGTTCATCTGCTGATGGACACTTGGGCTGTTTCCACCCTTTGGCTATTGTGAATAATGCTGCTATGAACATGAGTGTGTAAATATTCTTCAAGACCTACTTTCACTTTTTTTGAGTATATGCGCAGAAGTGGGATTGGTAAATTATATGGCAATTCTATTTTCAATTTTGGGGGAACTGCCTTCCTACTAGTAGTGCACAAGGGTTCCAATTTCTCCACATCCTTGCCACATCTTGCTATTTTCTTGTTTCGTTTTGTTTTTATAGCAGCCATCCTGATGGGTGCGAGGTTTGCTTGCAGTTTTGCTACTGGCTCATTCTATTCCCATGACCAGTCCCTTACCCTCAGTTTTTCCATTTGTACCTCCTTTTGGAAAGCATAAAGCCCAAGATGGTTTCTAATGAGTTTTTAGATTGTTAAAACAGAGTGAAAGGGAAATGGTCCATTAATAGTCAAATCCAGTTTGTTGCAGTCTTTTTACAAATCTTCTACTTGTTATAGCTTCATCATTCAGTTATTCATTCATTCATTTATCCATTCTGAATTTCCCCTGCTGGCCCCCAGGTGATGGCTTTTGATTTAATTAAATCATTGGCCTGCTTGATTTGGCCCACTTGGTGGTGGCCCACACAGTTTTTTTCTGTTTTTTTTTTTAAACATTTCAATTAGCTGCCAACATTGAAAAATCAAGTGATTTTACATAAAAATTTAGATGTTCACGTTAAAAAAAAAAAAAAAAGATCCAGGAACACTGGGAACACATTCCTGCATGATGAGCTCAGCTGGGACTGAATAGAAGTGGCCTCTTCAGAAGGCAATGCCTTTTCCAGGTTGTCACAGTCCTCACCACTTCCTGTTGCCTTATGCTCAGCCCTCTTCACTAATTTTTGCTGCCATCCTGGCCTGTGAGGACTTTCAATAAAGGAACCAAAAAGGAGACATGGTAATACACTGTCATGTTTAACAGCACAGACCCTTAAGGATCTGGAACCATTCTGCCTGGATTCCAATCCAGTCTCTGCTTCATGATGGCTGTGCGACCTTGGAAAATGATACCCTCTCTGTGCTTCTAAGAATCCTCATCTGTAAAACACAGCTTGTAAGAGTGCCTATCTTGCAGAATTGTCCTGAGGATTAAGTAAGTTAAAATAGAATGTATTAATAGTTGGCAATAATAGTTAAAAGTTTTTAAGACTTAATAGTAGTAAGAACAGTGCATAGCAAGTAGTTAGTGATTCATCTTAGCTATTATTATTATTACAGGTATTTTTACCTAAAAAAATGCACAAATGAGAACTGGCCAGTCTGGCTCACAGATTGCAAGAGGTAGACAACATATAGAGAAATTGCAATGAGAGGCTCAGAAGGAAGAGGTTGGCCAGCCAAGATTAAGGTGGGGTTCCAACACTGAGTCACTGAGCTGATGGCAGAGGGGGATGTGTAAAGCCCCAAAACAGGCTGTTAGGGACTGTGCACCAGATGGAGAGAGTGGTCAACTCCACAAAGGGGCAGAGCAGCACTTGAGGTCAGGGTACGGCTGCGGATCTAGAGATGAAGAGCTTCTTCCTTCTCTTTGCACTTTGCTATGGTTTGAATGTGTCCTCCCAAAAGCATGTGTTGGAAATTTAATCACCAATGCAATAGCATTGGGAGGTGTAGTCTAATGAGAGTGATCAGGTAATGGAGGTTCTGCCCTCATGAATGGATTAATGCCAATACTGTGGGAATGGGTTTATCGCAGGAGTGTGTTCCTTACAAAAGAATGAGTTTGGCCCCCTTTTGTCTTTCTCTCCCTCTCTTTGCCGTTCCACTTGGGATGACACAGCAAGAAGGCCACCATCAGAGGCTGGCCCCTCAATCCTGGGCTTTCCAGCCTCCAGAACCATGAGAAATAAATTTCTGTTTACTATAAATTTCCCAGTATGTGATATTCTGTTATAGAAGGGAAAAAAAGGACTGAAATAGAAAACTGGTACTGAGAAGTAGAGCTGTTGCTATAACAGATACCTGAAAATGTATCAAGCTTTGGAATGAGGTAATGGATAGAGGCTGGAAGAATGTGAAGGAGCAGGGTAGAAAAAGCCTACATTTCTATAAACTGAGTATTAAGGGTGATTCTGGTGAGGGTTCAGAAGAAGAGAGCTGTAGCTGTAGGAAAAGTCTGAAACTTCTTAGAGACTATTTAAGTGGTCATGATCATAATGTTGGTTGAAATACTGACAGTAAAGGCCATTCTGATGAGGTCTTAGATGGAAAAGAAGAATATATTATTGGAAACTGGCATAAAGGTCATCCTTGTTATAAAGTGGCAAAGAACTTGGCTGAATTATGTTCATGCCCTAGGGCTATATGGAAGGAAGAATGTAAGAATGATGAACAAAGGTATCTGGTGTAAGAAATATCTAAGCAACAAAGCATTCAGGATGTTGTGTGGCTTTTTAAAATATATATAGTAAAATGTGAGAGGAGAGAAGTGATTTAAATACAATTTATAGTCAAAAGGGAAGCAGAATGGAAGGATTTAGAAAACTCTCGGTCATGTAAAGAATTTAAAAAAAAATGTGTTTAGGAGGGAATACTAAAGGTGTCGTCAAGCAACTGTTTGCTAAAGAGAGTAACATGGATAGAAGGAAACCAAGTTGTATTCATCAAGACAGTGGGAGAATGACCCTGAAGGCATTTCAGAGATCTTTGAGGCAAGCTAGGACTTTAAGGACAAGGTTACTAGAGAGGCACTTGATGCACCTCAGCATCTGCTGTCCTGCACTGCCTCAAGTCTCTGCTCCCCCCATTCCAGCCAACCCTCTCACTTCCTAGCCTCTCGTTGCAATTTCTCTATATGTTGTCTACCTCTGGTGATGTGTGAGCCAAAGTGGCCAGGTCTCATTTGTGCATTTTTTAGGTAAAAAATATCTTTATTAATAATAATAGCTAAGATGAATCACTAACTACTTGCTATGCACTGTTCTTACTACTATTGAATCTTAAAAACTTTTAACTATTATTGCCAACTATTAATACATTCTATTTTAACTTATTTAATCCTCAGGACAATTCTACAAGGTAGTCACTCTTACAAGCTGTGTTTTACAGATGAGGATTCTTAGAAGCACAGAGAGGGTGTCATTTTCCAAGGTCACACAGCCATCATGAAGCAGAGACTGGATTGGAATCCAGGCAGAATGGTTCCAGATCCTTAAGGGTCTGTGCTGTTAAACATGTCACTATATTGCCTCATTTTCTTTTCTGTTCATTATAAATTACCTAGTCTGTGATTCTGTTATAGCAGCACAAAATGGACTAAGGTACACTTACACTTTTTAAAAAAGTTTTATTGAGATATAATTCAATTATGATAAATTTAATTAATTTTAAATGGACAGTTCAATAGTTTCAGTATATACAACCATCACAAGAATCAATTTTAAAACATTTTTTTCATAACCTCAAAAAGAAACCGCATACACTTTCCCCATATTCTACTCCCCAAACTTCCCAGCCCCAGACAAACTCTAATTTACTTTCTGTCTCTATAAATTTGCCTGCTCTGGACATTTCATGTAAATGGAATCATACAATATGAGGTCTTTTGTGACTTACTTGTCTTAGTTAGTGTAATGTTTTCAAGGGTCACCCAACTTGTAGTCATTCAACGTGTATAAATACTTTACTCCTTTTTATTTCTAAATAACATTTCATTTTATAGATATACTAAATTTTATTTATCCATTTCATCAGCTGACAGACATTTGGGTTGTTTCCACTTTGGGGCTATTACAAATAATGCTGCTATGAACATTTGCATATATGTGTTTATGTGAGTGTATGTTTTCATTTCTCTTGGGTATATACCTAGAAATAGAATTGCTGGATCATATGGTAACTGTATATTTAACATTTGGGGGACCTGCCAGACTGTTTTCCAAAATGGATGTACCCTTTACATTCCCACAAGCAATGTATGTGGGTTCCAGTGGCACTTAGACTTTTAAATGTATGAGTAAAGCAACCATCTCTACAGCTAAAGAAGGCTGTACATTATGAAGAAGCACAAAGCTGATGGGAGAACACAAGTTCAGCAAAAGGTGGATGCAGAAGGACATGTTTTCCTTTTGCACATAGAATCGACTTGGATAGAATTGTCAGAAGTTGTAGGATCTATGTTTAATATCACTAAATTTGCTTTCTTACTTTGGGGTTGCTTCTGGGGAGAAGAAACTGTGGTCTGGGTAGATCCTCTATGAGGACTGGGTGGCACCTCAGTACATCTTCCACAAGATCAGGAAGTGGATTTTTATATGTCATCAACTACATTTTCAATGCCTGAATATGATGGTTGTAAATTTTCCTTACTGAGATAAAATTTCATGAGGACACTTGCCAACTATCTATAAACAATTCTGGTGGCTTAAGATCTGATAAAATGTATTTTGACAGCCTCTGTAAATAACAAAAAGTTGCATTCCAGTTTCTGTCCAACATATGTAAATCAAACAAGCATTGTGGGTTGCAGAGGACTTTCAGTTCTCTTTCCTTTCAGTAGGCTGAAACTGTGCTTTACAACTAGATAACCCTAACCATTATGGCTTATTAAATTGTGTAATTTCTCAATATTTCATATTAGAGAGTATCGTAGACATAATACAATTTCATCCTTCCTGTAGAAAGATGAAATATTATTCATATTAACTCTTAATTTTATTTTTCCATGAACATTTTGAAGTACCCTCATATATACAAATAAATAAGAACATGCTTATATTAGATATGGAAATTTTATCTTTCCATTCCCATGGTTCTAAAAAGATTCATGTTAATTCATCATGTTCTTTAGTTTCTGCAACGGTGTCTTCCTGGCATCAAATAACTAGTTGAAATCTGGAGTAAATGCAGTCAGTCAACCAGTTGTTCTCCCATCAACTTGATGTTCTTTGCACCAAGCTGACTCTGTTGACCAGTTAGTTAGTGTGCTTTAGATGAGCTTACATGAAAGTCACCTGGGGAAGTGATGGGACTCCCAGGACAGCATCCATTCTGGATCTGATCCTGTGGGCACAGCAGCCATGGGCTCCCACAGCCAGTGGACCATGTACTCATCTCAGGGCTGCCAAGGCTCCATGGGCCACAGGGCCTCATTAACAACACTAATAGTAAAAGGTCCCAGGCTACTCCGTTACAAAGCCAGGATATTTTAGTTTCCAGAACTTGTAAGTCATAAGTGCAGGAATTTACCAAAGGATGTTTTTCCTTAGGCTGCAAACATCAGGGCAAGTTTTAGAAAGTGTGGGAATAACCAAGATCAGAATATGATGTTTGAACGTAACCAAATTCTGTAACTGCCCCCGGAGTTTCAAGCTTCTGGGCCACATGGGAATGTGCATTCTTAATCTAGCACTGAGAGAGAATATCGATGGTGAGTTTGCCCCAGTGTAGACAACAGCCACGCCCAGTCTTGAATGTGCCAACAAAGAGCCTCTACGTGAGAGGATGAGAACCAGCCGTAACTGGGTTAGAATGAAGGCGTCGAAATGAGACTATAAAGTTGATCTTCAGGAAGATTTTTTTGATGCCCTCCCCACTTGAGATAAACTTACATTTTTCATCTTGACAACATGCTCCTTACTTATACCAAGGACTCATTTTATGTGAGTTGATTGATCAAACACAGAGTTGATTTGATGAAGCAGCAGCATGTCATAGAAATGTTCTGACAAAGGAGACTTGAGCTCGTCAACACGCTGGTTCTTTACTTCATCCCCTACCTGGGTATATGGAGCAATATTGAGCTTATATTTCAAAACTGATATTTGGATATAACAATCACTGTCACTTAGCCTGAATTTTTACTATATGAAAAATTCTTCACACTCTTGATTTTTTTGATTTAATACCCCTTTGCTGACCTAGTATCAACGTGGCTACTCATCTTGACCTAGTCTTTTTTTATGAATTTTAGCAGGAAAAGAAAATCACCCAACCTCCAAACTATAGGGATCTATATTAATAACAATGAAAGGGCATAAATGCTTCCCCCTTTCATTTAGCAGAAGTGAGTGCCAACTTGAGATAGTCAACAAAGGGAACTTGCAATGGAAGACCTGAGTTAACTTTTATTCTTTTTAAGTTTTTCTCACAAAATGTTAAATTCTAGGCTTTTGGTCCATGGAGAAAGCAATGGTAAGACTGAAAAGCCTAAAATAAGGAAAGCCAATACTGACCTTATGAAAGCCTAGCTTGAAAATTATAATACTCTGCTTTCCTCCCTTAGACTTTGTACCAATGTTCAATTGGGAGCACAGGGCTGAGGGCGGGGTGGCACAGATGTACAACCAGCATCTGGAATACATGATTGTATGTGTCAGGGCAGTAGTCATTGGTGGACTGTTCTTCTTGTTTAGGATCTGAATAAATTTTTGTAATAATTCATTGCATTCAAAAGCTTGTACATATTGTGGCTTATACGAAACTACCAAGCTAGTATCATGTATGAAGCAGTAAGAAACTTAAAACTATTAGAAAAAAAAGTATTCTAATTCTAATATTAAAGAAGGTAACATAAAGAACTTTGTTTCTACCCAAAACACATTCCTGGAATAAGCAAGGGCAAAAATTGTGGTTGGATTTTGGTCCTGGAGAGACACCCCTAAGCTGAGAGTGCTCTCTGAGCGCTCCTCTTCCTTGCTTAGTTTCTACAGCTGTCAAATCCCACACTAAGCATTGCACAAGCAGTTGCATTAGGTCACCGCTGCTATTGCAGCACCACATACATGTGGCACCTGCACAGACACACACGCACATACAGGCACACACACTCACGCATGCACATCTCTGAGGTGGCTCCTGGAATGTGATTATTTAATGCTTGTCAAAATATTTAGAATAGAATAACTAGCAACCAGTCAAGTGACTTGCGACTATAATTTCTTTTCTTTTTTTTTTTTTTGGCAGTTGGTTGGAAAGGGGATTGTTGTTTTCTGTTAAATATGTTCCAGATTTCTCACCCCAAATTTTTATATTCTGCAATTTCAAAGCCAAAAGTATTTGAACTGAAATTGCTTTGCTTTAAAAAATCTATTTCTTGTTTTACTGCTTAGTGAACTTTTTGTTTTAATAATTGCTGGTGGGTAAGCCACAAAGACTGGTAGACTGGCAGCTTGGTGTCCTGCCAACTGTTTGGGGCCAAACTTTAGTGTAGATCATTGATCTCCGAGGAAGTGGGGTCAAACTATGTGGTCAGCGGGTGGGTTCCTCTACCCCCTTCTACAAGATGATGAAACTGTCAATAGTTTTTAGTGTGTTCTCTTTTCTTCTTCCAATACATGCTATGTTTTTCTCATCAAAAAAAGGTATCAGTCTGAAGGAGGGTTTTCATCTCTCTTCACCTTCACTTTGGCTGCTTGCTTTCCCCTGAACGTGGCTTTGTCCCATGCTGCCCGGCGCCCAGCTCTCTGGGCCCCGGCTACAGGCCCTGCTCTCCTCCAATGAGGCTTCCTGAACTTCACTTCTTACCCCACATTTTCCCACATTATCTCAACTCTGGTGAGTTGTAAAGAGCTATTTTCTATCAAATTTATTATTTATATTAATACTTTCATTTTAAGCGAAGCTAATATATGTTTTAAGGTATTGTATACCGTATGATTCTGCTCATGAAGTCCTTAGTGTGGTCAAATTCATAGAGACAGAAAGTGGAGTGGTGGTTGTCAGAGGCCGGGGTAGGAGGGAACGGGGAGTTATTGTACCATGGGTGCAGAGTTTCAGTTTTGCTTTTTTTTTTTTAAATTTTATTTTGTTGATGTACAATGTGGTTGATTATTGTAGCCCATCACCAAAACCTCCCTCCCTCCTCCCTCTCCCCCCTCTCTCCCAACAATGTCCTTTCTGTTCGCTTGTCGTGTCAACTTCAAGGAATTGTAGTTGTTATGTCTTCTTCCCCTCCCCCCCAGTTTTTTTTTTTTTTGTGTGTGTGTGTGTGTGTGTGTGTGTGTGTGTGTGTGTGTGAATTTATTTATTTATTTTTAGCTCCCACCAATAAGTGAGAACATGTGGTATTTCTCTTTCTGTGCCTGACTTGTTTCACTTAATATAATTCTCTCAAGGTCCATCCATGTTGTTGCAAATGGCAGTATTTCATTCATTTTTATAGCTGAGTAGTATTCCATTGTGTAGATGTACCACATTTTCCGTATCCACTCATCCGATGATGGACATTTGGGCTGGTTCCAACTCTTGGCTATTGTAAAGAGTGCTGCGATGAACACTGGGGAACAGGTATACCTTCGACTTGATGATTTCCATTCCTCTGGGTATATTCCCAGCAGTGGGATAGCTGGGTCATATGGTAGATCTATCTGCAATTGTTTGAGGAACCTCCATACCATTTTCTATAGAGGCTGCACCATTTTGCAGTCCCACCAGCAATGTATGAGAGTTCCTTTTTCTCTGCAACCTCGCCAAATTTATCATTCACAGTCTTTTGGATATTAGCCATCCTAACTGGGGTGAGATGGTATCTCAGAGTGGTTTTGATTTGCATTTCCCAAATGCTGAGTGATGTTGAGCATTTTTTCATATGTCTGTTGGCCATTTGTATATCTTCCTTAGAGAAATGCCTACTTAGCTCTTTTGCCCATTTTTTAATTGGGTTGCTTGTTTATTTCTTGTAAAGTTGTTTGAGTTCCTTGTATATTCTGGACATTAATCCTTTGTCAGATGTATATTTTGCAAATATTTTCTCCCACTCTGTTGGTTGTCTTTTAACTCTGTTAATTGTTTCTTTTGCTGTGCAGAAGCTTTTTAGTTTGATATAATCCCATTTGTTTATTTTTCCTTTGGTTGCCTGTGCTTTTGGGGTCATATTCATGAAGTCTGTGTCCAGTCCTACTTCCTGAAGTGTTTCTCATATGTTTTCTTTAAGAAGTTTTATTGTTTCAGGGTGTATATTTAGTTCTTTAATCCATTTTGAGTTGACTTTAGTGTATGGTGAAAGGTATGGGTCTAGTTTCATTCTCCTGCATATTGATTTCCAGTTCTCCCAGCACCATTTGCTAAAGAGGCAGTCTCTTCCACAGTGTATAGGCTTGGTGCCTTTGTCAAAGATCAGATGGCTGTAGGTGTGTGGGTTCATTTCTGAATTCTCTATTCCATTGATCAGTGTGTCTGTTTTTATGCTAGTACCATACTGTTTTGGTTATGATAGCTTTGTAGTATAGTTTAAAGTCAGGTAGTGTTATGCCTCCAGCTTTATTTTTTTGCTGAGCATTGCTTTGGCTATGCGTGGTCTTTTGTTATTCCATATAAATGTCTGGATAGTTCTTTCCATTTCTGAGAAAAATGTCATTGGAATTTTGATGGGGATTGCATTGAATTTGTATATCACTTTGGGTAGTATGGACATTTTCACTATGTTGATTCTTCCAATCCAAGAGCATGGGATATCTTTCCATCTTCTTGTATCCTCTCTAATTTCTCTCAGCAGTGGTTTGTAGTTCTCATTATAGAGATTTTTCACATCCTTGGTTAACTCAATTCCTAAGTATTTTATTTTTTTTGTGGACATTGTAAATGGGCAAGCTTTCTTGATTTCCCTTTCAGCATGTTCACTATTGGAGAATAGAAATGCTACTGATTTTTGTGTGTTGATTTTGTATCCTGCTACTGTGCTGAAATCATTTATCAACCCCAAGAGTTTTTTTGTAGAGGCTTTAGGCTGTTCGATATATAGGATCATGTCATCTGCAAACAGGGACAGTTTGACTTCATCTTTTCCAATCTGGATGCCCTTTATTTCCTTCTCTTTTCTGATTGCTCTGGCTTGTACTTCCAACACTATGTTGAATAGGAGTGGTGAGAGTGGGCATCCTTGTCTAGTTCCTGTTCTTAAAGGAAAAGCTTTCAGCTTTTCCCCATTCACGATGATATTGGCAGTGGGTTTGTCATATATGGCTTTAATTATGTTGAGATACTTTCCCTCTATACCTAACTTATAGAGGGTCTTTGTCATGAATGAGTGCTGAACTTTATCAAATGCTTTTTCAGCATCTATAGAGATGACCATATGGTCCTTGTGTTTGATTTTATTAAACTGGTGTATCACATTTATTGATTTGCATATGTTGAGCCAACCTTGCATCCCTGGGATGAATCCCACTTGATCGTGGTGAATAATTTTACGTATGTGTTGCTGTATTCTGTTTGCTAGTATTTTAGTGAGGATTTTTGCATCTATATTCATCAAGGATATCGGCCTGTAGTTTTCTTTTTTGGTTATATCTTTACCTGGTTTTGGTATCAGGATGGTGTTTGCTTCATAGAATGAGTTTGGGAGATTTGCATCTGTTTCAATCTTTTGGAATAGTTTGTAAAGAATCAGTGTCAATTCCTTTTTGAATGTTTGGTAAAATTCTGCTGTGACTCCATCTGGTCCTGGAATTTTCTTTGTTGGGAGCCTTCTGATAATAGCTTCAATCTCCTTTATTGTTATTGGTCTGTTCAGATTTTCTACGTCTTCATGGCTCAGTT
The DNA here is from genome assembly GCF_027409185.1 of Cynocephalus volans. Lineage (NCBI taxonomy): Eukaryota > Metazoa > Chordata > Mammalia > Dermoptera > Cynocephalidae > Cynocephalus > Cynocephalus volans. Next base: position 198,085,781 of record NC_084460.1, on the reverse strand, counting down.
TGGGGAACTTGTGTGTGTCCAGAAATTTATCCATTTCCTCCAGATTTTCAAATTCGTTGGCGTATAGTTGTTTATAGTAGTCTCGAATGATTCCTTGTATTTCAGATGAATCAGTTGTAATATCACCTTGTTCATTTCTAATTTTTGTTATTTCAATCTTCTCTCTTCTTTTTTTTGTTAGCCATGCTAATGGTTTGTCAATTTTATTTATCTTTTCAAAAAACCAACTTTTTGATTCATTGATCTTTTGTATTGTTTTTTGGGTTTCAATTTCATTCAGTTCTGCTCTGATCTTAATGATTTCTTTCCGTCTGCTAACTTTAGGTTTGTATTGTTCTTGTTTTTCTAGTTCTTTAAGGTGAAGTGTTAGGTTGTTCACTTGCCATCTTTCCATTCTTCTGAGGTGAGCATTTAATGTAATAAATTTCCCCCTTAGTACTGCTTTTACAGTATCCCACAGGTTTTGGTATAATGTATCATTATTTTCATTAGTTTCAATAAATTTTTTGATTTTCTGCTTGATTTCTTCTTGGACCCATATGTCATTAAGTAGAATGCTGTTTAATTTCCATGTGTTTGTATAGTTTCCAGAATTTCATTTGTTATTGATTTCTAATTTTAATCCATTGTGATCTGAGAAAGTACATGGGATAATTCCAATTTTTTTGAATTTATTGAGACTTGATTTGTGACCTAATATATGATCTATCCTGGAGAATGATCCATGTGCTGATGAGAAGAATGAATATTCTGAGGTTGTTGGATGGAATGCTCTGTAGATATCTGCCAAGTCAAATTGGTCTAGAGTATTGTTTAGATCTTGTGTTTCTCTGTTGATTCTTTGCCTAGATGATCTGTCCAATATTGACAGTGGGATGTTCAGGTCCCCTGCTATTATGGTATTAGTGTCTATTTCCTTCTTTAGGTCTAATAGAGTTTGTTTTATAAATCTGGCTGCTCCAACATTGGGTGCGTACATATTTATGATTGTTATGTCTTCTTGATGGATCAATCCTTTTATCATTATGTAGTGTCCCTCATTGTCTCTTTTTATGGTTTTTAGTTTAAAGTCTATTTTATCAGATATAAGAATAGCTACTCCAACTCCTCTGCCTCCCTTGCTGGATGTTTCCCCGCTCTGTGTGCACTGGGCCAGGCTGGGAATGGAGCTGGGTGCCTGCAGTGAAGCCTACCTGCTGGATCACACAGTGGCAGCCCCACAGGGTGTGTGGTTTCTGCGGAGCCTCCACCTCCCCTGCCGGACATTTCCCAACATTGTGCACACTGGGCCGGGCTGGGAATGGAGCCGGGTGGCGGAGGTGAATCCTATCTGCTGGATGGCGCAACGGCGGCCCTGCAGGGCATGTGGTCTCTGCGGAGCTTCTGCCTCCTCTGCTGGACGTCTCCCCGTTCTGTTTGCACTTGATGTTATGTTTTTATAGTTGTAAATCGGTTGATTTGTGGGAGAGAGTGACGCTAGGCACCGTCTATTCTGCCATCTTGACTGGAAGTCTCAATCAATAAATAGATTCTGGGACAGCTGCATCTGGCACAGGCCTCAGGCTGCTTCTACTCAGGGCAGAAAAGTGGCAGGAAGCAGGCCGGGTACAAAAGCCAAACTCTGTTCCCGTTGTTTGTCTTCTGCTCTGGGCCTGGGTTATGTTTGCTGCAAACAAGGCAGGGCACCCCGTCACTTCCATCTGATGATTGGTGTATTGTTTAGAGACAATGAGGGATGATCTTGTGCTCTGGAGGAAGTTGGCAAGAAAGTTTAATTAGTTTCTGAGGCTGAGATGTCCAAAGTCCATCTGGTGGTGGTGACAGTGACCCAGGGGTCTCACATTGCAAGATGGTGGAAGCAGAGAGAGCAGAGTGAGCCCAGAGTTTCAGTTTTGCAAGGTGAAGAAGTTCTGTGGATGGATGATGGTGATGGTCACACAGCAATGTGAATGTGCTTTAATGCCACTGAACTGTACACTTAAAATGATAAATTTTATGTTATGTGTATTGAACCACAGTTTATTAAATAGGTTGTTTTCAAGATATGGATAGACTACATATTATCTCTGTGGATGACAGATATAATGTCGTCTAGTCACCGCTAACTTTTTCTGAATTCAGTTCCTTTCCAGCCCCCAAAGAAATGCCTTAACTTCTTTTTACCAAATATGAAGAGATAACTTCATTTAATTCAGGCTGTCCCCTAGTGTTTTTGCCAGAGTTTCTTCTTTTCCTAAACTACTGGCATGGTGTTGAAGGTAGAGGGGTGTGAAGAGTTTTACCAATACGAAGGACTAAGTAAGGTTGAAGAAGGAATTGAACCAAGGGCAAAGAAGGATGTCAAAGGTCAGGTCACCCAGAGAAAAACCATCAAACCTACCCAACTCTTTGATTCACTTCGCCTCTAATATTGGTCTAAGCTTAGTCTAAAATGAGGGGGGTGTTTAACTCTCTAGATGTAAAAAATAATTAAGTGCCTGCTACTTGAATATTTCTTTATGTAAAATTGTGTGTATCTTTATTTGACTATATTGTTAAGGATCATGGATCTACTATGATTCCAGTGTGAGGCCCTAATCCCAGTGAGATTAATTGTGTTTGAAAATAAGATAAACACTATATGAAAGTTCAAAAGAACATAAATTATCTTAGATGAAAGAGCATTCTTTGAAATTTGAAACATATTTTATCCTCAGCTCTTTGTATCTTTTCAAATTGTTGCCTATTTGTTTGAGGGGTGGGAGTCTGATTTATCAGTCAAGTAACAGTGTGTCTTATTTCATCTGTTTTTGTTGGTTACATTCTGAATATAGTAATTTATATCTGAAACTTAAGTGAAAATAACTGGCCATTCCCCAGATTTCCTTCTTTCTCTCTGTGTGAATGCCAGACTTCAGAGGAGGTTGGTAACATTGGAGAAAAGGTCTTGGGATTTGTCTTAGCTTGGGCTGCTCAAACAAATTACCATGGACTGCGTGGCTTAAACAACAAACATTTCTCACCATTCTGGAGGCTAGAAGTCCGAGATCAGGGTGCCAGCATGGTCAGGTTCAGGTGAGGGCCCTCTTCCAGGTTTCCTCACATGGGGTGAGGGAGGTGGGGAAGCTCTGGCCCCTTCCTGTTCTTAAAAGGACACCAATCCCATGACAGGGGGGCAGGACTCCACCCTTATTACCTCATCTAAATCTGATTACCTCAAGGCCCTACCTCCATCATGGGAATTGCGGCTTTAACGTATGAATTTGGGAGGGACACAAACAGTCCACAACAGGATTTTATAGGTCTTTCTAGATGATTGCTAATTAAAAGAAATGTCTTCTAAAAAGCTCAACAAATAAAATACAGAGTGATCAGTTTCAAAGAGAATGTCAATAGAGAAGAGGACTGCAATGCAAACAATGAAATATCATTAGATATTCCTTAATTTTAAAGACCTAGTATGGAGGTTCCTCAAACAATTGCAGATAGGTCTACCATACGACCCAGCTATCCCACTGCTGGGAATATACCCAGAGGAATGGAAATCATCAAGTCAAAGGTATACCTGTTCCCCAGTGTTCATCACAGCACTCTTTACAATAGCCAAGAGTTGGAACCAGCCCAAATGTCCATCATCAGATGAGTGGATACGGAAAATGTGGTACATCTACACAATGGAATACTGCGCTGCTATAAAAAAGAATAAAATACTGCCATTTGCAACGACATGGATGGACCTAGAGAGAATTATATTAAGTGAAACTAGTCAGGCACATAAAGAGAAATATCACATGTTCTCACTTATTTGTGGGAGCTAAAAATAAATAAATAAATACACAAACAACCTGGGGGGGGGGGAAGAAGACGTAACAATTACCATTCCTTGAAGTTGATATGACAAGCGAACAGATATGAGGTTGTTGGGAGGGAGGGGGAGAGGGACGAGGGAAGAAGGTTTCGGTAATGGGCCGCAATAATCAATGACATTGTATATTGACAAAATAAAATAAAACTAATAAATAAATAAATGATAAATAAATTAAAATAAAATAAAATAAAATAAAAACAAAAAAAACCCCAAAAAATTTTATTAAAAAAATAAATAAATAAAGACCTAGGAGAGGTAATATAGCATAGCAGTTAAGAGCTCAGGTTCTGCAGACCTGGCTTTAAATCCCACTTTACCATTTATTAAGTATGTGACCTTGGACCTCCCTGTAGGGCGGTTCATTTATCTGTAAAGTGGAGATAATAATAGCACTTACTTCATAGGGTTGTTAAGAGGGTTAATTGAGACAGAAGCACAATGGCTGGTACATATGAAGGGCTAGTACCAAAAAAAGAAAGAAAAAAGACTCTAAAATTGCCAAATTAAGATTGTAGCTAGTGATGGAGTAAGATAATCATTCACTGAAAGAGAAATGAGGTGGGAAAGAGAGAATGCTATTCAGTTCCATTTTTCTGTGTAATAAGCCACCCTAAAAGTAGTGGCTTAAAATAACAACAATCATTTATTTTGCTTATGGATCTACAACTTGGACGTGGCCTGATGAGGAAGGCTCATTTTTCTGCTATGTGTAGAGTCAGCTAGGGCTGATCAACTGCAGGCTAAAAGATCCATTTCCAAGGTGGTCCACTCACATGCTGGCTATTACCTGGGAACTCAGCTGGCCTCAGGGCCAGAAGCCTCAGTTCTCTCTTTGAAAGTCTCTCCACAAGCTGCTTGGGCTTCCTCACAACATGGTGCCTAGGTTCCAGAGAAAGTATCCAAAGAGAAGTGGAAGATGCCAGTGTCTTAGGCCTTAGCCTTAAGAAACAGGTACAGCATCACTTCCACCTTATTTTCAGAGCCCAGATTCAAGAAGAGACAGATTTCACTTCTCAGTGGAAAGAGCATCAGAAAATGTGTAGAATTGTTTAAAAATCGCCATACTGTGTAACTCCAATGTTTGTCCAGACTCTGGATTGTTTCATGAGTCTGCTGTGCATTTGAAAGGGAAATAATGACACACAGATACATGACTGTTGTACACATCTTTTGATCTGTGACTGGTTCCCATATTAATGAGTGGTGATGAAAGAAAAGTCCTACTGAATTGACTTAACCCTAAAATGAGATCACTGGGCCTATTAACTCCAGGCTCCACGTGGAGTTGGTACCACCACATATTCTTGTCTGTTATAGTTCATCTCATCTGTACATCTCTGCAGGAAGGCTTCCCTTTATCTTGATCATATTTCCCTCAAATTTTTTACAAGCATAATAGCTAATGGTTACTTTATTGTGCCTTCTGAATCCAGCCATCGTGGTATAAGTGAGCATTTATCATTCTTATTTTCAGTTAACCTTCATGCTCCAGAAAAGGAACCAAATCCTATTATGGTAAAGTGGCCTGTTCACTCTGCTCTTTAGGTATTGAAATTTTTGAACTAGAGCATATATTTGATTTTATGTTGCCTACAGTAAGTTCACAGATCATTCATTCTCTCAAAAAATCCTAGAGAAGGGACAAGAAAGAAACTTGAATTTATATTGTTATTTTATTATGTTTCCTTTCTGTGAGGCAAGTGTGTGCTCTCTGCTAATAGGCACAGAATTTGTACATGATCATCATTTAAAAGTCTAGTATTTAAAAGGTTTGAGTTGGATTTTATTCAAAAATAAAGAATAATTTTTTACAGTACTTAATTTTGTTATACACAACCTTAGTGTAATTAATAAAGTGTTTAAATAATAAGAGGGACAACAGTTGTAGTTACCTCCAAAAGTACTAACTTCTACTTGCTCTAATATTTTGATTGCCTACTGCCTGTAAGTTATAGATAATCTCTAATTCAGGCTCCTGTTTGCTTCTGAGGAATAACAGACCTAAGATATGTATACTTAATCATGTTTCTACATTGTAGGTCAGTTTTTCAGCAATGGGAATTTAGTTTAGAATTTTTAAATCCATCCAGAGCCTAATGGGACTCTGTTTCTTCAAATATGAAAAACTTCTAAGTAAACTAAACGTTACGTTAGCTAGAATTCTCTTTGACCCAAACTCATCTGGACTGTTCTTGGCTTTGACTGTGGTGGCCATGCACACTTATTTGCCGTCCATAATGTGAAGAGCAGCAGTGAAAGCAAAGTTCTGCAATTCCATTGAGATTTGGATCCCATGTACTGCTGTGTCTTCTTTGTTCTGGTTCATGGAAATTTGTGCTCTTAAGGAATTATTTTTCCAGACTGGTTAATGCATCAGGAACTTGGCTTCATGTAATCATTACTAAACAAATACCCCAACACCTTTTCTATGAGAATTATCAGAGCTGTGAAATTAATTGAAAATTGGATATATATGACCAATGGGAAAAGCCCCAGGAGTTTTTGTTTTTGTTCAGGAAAATGTAGATATGCAGCTTTTAAGAGAAGCACCCTGAGCTTCAGAAATTACCTTGCTGGGACAGCCCTGAGCAGATACCTGGGGTTACTGACCTGAGGGCAACACAGCCCATGTGGCCAAAGGAGTCAACAGCCTAATCTTCAGAGACCATGTTTGGGCAGTTTAACCCTTCACATGAACATCACCCAAGGCTTGATTACATCTTGAGGGGCATATGTAACTTGTAACAATAGTTTTATCTCCCCAGTGCTGGTGGAATAGCTGACACTTAGTGAGACCTGAGTGTCTATTAGGTTGAATTGCCTTGAAAACATAATGACACCCCTTTGCTCCACAATTTTCTGCCATGTGAGACCCCTGCATTGCTGTAAAGCCACCACCAAAGAAGACCCTCACCAGATGTGTTTCCTGGACTTTGGACTTCCCAGCCTCTGAAACTGTAAGCAATAAATTTCGTTTTCTTACAAAGTACCCAGTTCCAGGTATTTTTGTTATTATAAGCAACAGAAATAGACTAATCCAGAAAATTGGTACCACAGAAGTGGAGTATTGCTTATGATAAATACTTGAAATTGTGGAAGTGGTTTTGAAACTGGGTGTTGAGGAGATGTGGAAAGAATTTGAAGGAGCAGGCTAGAAAAAGTCTAGATGCTGGTGAAAGCTTAGAAGACAAGAAAACCAAGGAAAATTTGGAATGTTTTAGAGACTGGTTATGGTTAAATGGTGGTGATGGGAATGCTTATGGAAATATGGACTGTAAAGACCATTCTAAGAAGGTCTCAGATGTAAATGAGAAGGTACTTATTGGAAACTGGGACAATGATCACCCCTGCTGTGAACTGCCAAGAAACTTGGCTGCATTCTGTTCATGCCCAAAAGTTTTATGGAATGTGGAACTTCGAGGTTCTGAACCAAGGTATTTGGCAGAAGAAATTTCTAAGCAGCAAAACATTCAGGAAGCTGCATGGCTACTTGCAACAGCCTATGCTGAGTTATGGCAGAAAAGGCATGAAGTAAAGTCAGAATCTATAATTAAAAAGGAAGCAGAGTGTAAAGATTTGAAAAATTTACATCTCCATTACAGGCTCATAGGACTAGGGAGACAGAATGGTCTTGGGGAACAAGCCCAAGGTGCCCTCCACATGCTCTCTGCCCAGGGCCACCTTGGGATGCTGCTCCCCACACAAGCACCCCAGCTGCTTTGGCTGTTCCTGCCATGGGTAAATTGGCCTCAAGTGTGGCTGGACCCACAGCTTTGAAAAATACAAGCCAGAAGCCTTGGCAGCATCTATGTGGTGTTAGATCTGCAGGCTCACAGAATGCCAGAGCTGTGGCAGAACCTCCACACCTATTTCAAAGGATGTATGGAAAAGCCTGAGGGCCCAGGCAGAGATCTGTTGCAGGGGCAGAGTCACCACATAGAGTCTTCACTAGAGCGATTCCAAGAGGAATTGTGGGGTCAGAGTTGCAGCAGAAAAACCCCACCAAGGCCATGCCTAGTGGATTGGGGACCCAACCCCCATACCAGCATGCAGAGGATATCAAACATGGAGTTAAGATAAGGAAACAGAGGCCTAGGAAATTAAAGTAACTTATTCCCAGATAACAAAACTAGCCACCTATGAGTGATCGAAAGCTGAAAATTCAGGATGAAGGTTTGTGCGTAAGAAAAAAGAAGACTGACAGAAGGAAGGGAGGATAAAAAAATAATTAAAAGCCAACTTGGGGATACCATGAAAACAGCAAAGAGCCCTTGTCACCTCAATAGGGTAATCACAGCACATCACAGAAGAACAGGTTGCACAATTAACCTAATTGTTGAAAAAAGGTTAATTTATGCTCTGTATGCTCTGTTTTAATGAGCAGGGTGATGTCAGAGGTAGGATCTGGGGGGCCTGACATTCAGCCTCAACCCGCCCAGTCCTCTTACCAGGTTCTTGACTCCACCACAGGAAAGAATTCAAGGGCAGAGTCACAGTAGAAAGTGAGAACAAGTTTTATACAACAGATAAGAAATAGAGGTTTCATAGAGAGAGTGCAGCACAGCTCCAGAGACTGAGCAGGGCTCACACCATGCTTAACACAAAAGTAAGTTCAGTACAGACATCAAGTCTAACACAAAAGCAAGAAAAACACACTTAAAATTCAGTACAAAGTGCAGTCTGAGTCTGGCTCAAGAGAATGAGAAGCTGCTTGCTGAAAGTTATTTTCATACAAAGTAGAGGATATACACCTCTGCCAGTGAAGTGAGATTTCCTCTAGGAAAGTGAGTGACAACCCCTCCTTTGGCTGGGATTTGGCTTTTATAGTTTTTCTATCTAATGAATATTCAATGGGGGGGTTCCCAGTTATGTAACATTTAGTATTGCGCATGCTCAGTCGGTCTCTTCCAGGATGCATTTTCATTAGTCAGACCATATCACATGCACCAGGCATATTCCAGAATATTCTGTGCTCTCTATTGAGCATGCCCAGCCACTGGATTTGCACAGCCAGCCCCTGTGGTTGCATTTTCCCCATGTTGGTGCTGAAAAATATCTAACTTGCAACAGTAGCTTTCCTCCAGAGGAGAGCTTAGAGGAGGGGACCTCAGGGAGTGGCTGGAAACCCAGAGGCATGTCCTGAAACCCAAGCCTATGGAAACTGAGCAACTCCTATATCAAGGGAAACAAGGACATGGGTTTTAGAAAGGCACTGAAAGAAATAGTTCAAATAAAAGGTTTTGCTGCAAAAAAAAAAAAAAAAGTTTTGACCTTTACATACTCTTTTTCAGAATTAAGAAGCATCTCAGAGAGCTAAGATTGACTGGATACCTGTAGCAGAGCTTGATTTAGGACAGGATTTATGAGTTTGGTAGAAAAACCTATGAAGTTTTTGTCTTACTGTTGGCTGAAGAGATTACTGTATAAGGTGATCCTTATCCAGAATTTATGTCAAAATGTAGAGCCCTTGTACATTATTGTGTGAAGTCTAGGGCAGGCCTGTACCCCATTGGGGGTCTCATGTACTCACAGTACAGCTACCGTCCTCTCACAGGGACCTAAACACCCCTCTCTTGACATTGGATAGGTCATCTAGGCAACAAATCAACAGAGAAACACAGGATATAAACCACACCTTAGGCCAATTGGACTTGGCAGATATCTATAGAACATTTCATCCAATAACCACAGAGTATACATTCTTCTCATCTGCACATGGAACATTCTTCAGGATAGACCACATGTTAAGTCACAAATCAAGCCTCAACAAATTTAAAAAATTGAAATTATTTCAAGTATCTGCTCAGACCACAATGAATTAAAACTAGAAATTAGTAACAAGTGAAACTCTGGAAACTATACAAACACATGGAAATTAAACAACATGGTTCTGAATGACATATGGGTCCAAGAAGAAATTAAACAGGAAATCAAAAAAGTTCTCAAAACTGATGAAAATAAAAACACATCCTACCAAAACCAGTGGGATGCTACAAAAGCAGTACTAAGAGGGAAGTTTATTGAAATAAATGCTTACCTCAAAAGAATAGAAAGACTTCAAATGAACAACCTAATGCTACATCTCAAGGAACTAGAAAAATAAGAACAATCCAATCTCAAAATTAGTAGACAAAAAGAAATAATTAAGATCAAAGGAAACAAAAGATCAATGAAACAAAAAGTTGGTTTTTCAAGAAGACAAACAAAATAGATAAACCATTAGCTAGGCTATCCAGAAAAAGAAGAGAGAAGACCCAAATAACAACAATTAGAGATGAAAAAGGAGACATTACAACCAATACCACAGAAACACAAAGAAACATTAGAGACTATTATAAACAATTATATGCCAACAAATTTGAAAACTTGGAGGAAATGGATAAATTTCTGGACACTTACAAACTACCAAGACTGAACCAAGAAGTAAGAGAAAACCTGAACAAACCAATAACAAGCAATGAGATTGAAGAAGCAGTAATCAGCAGTCTCCCAACAAAGAAAATCCCAGGACCAGATGGCTTTACTGCTGAATTCTACCAAATTTTTAAGGAGAAATTAATGCTAATTCTCTTCAAACTATTCCAAAAACTTGAAACAGAGACCATTTTCCCAAACTCATTCTACAAGGCCAGCATCACCCTGATAATAAAAACCATACAAAGATACAACAAAAAAAACTATAGGCCAATATCTTTAATGAACATAGATGCAAAAATCCTCAACAAAATATTAGCAAATAGAATATAGCAACACATCAAAAAAATTATACACCATGATCAAGTGGGATTCATTCCAGGGATGCAAGGATGGTTCAATTCACACAAGTCAATAAATGTGATAGATCACATCAACAAAATCAAGGACAAAAATCGTATGATTACCTCAATAAATGCAGAAAAAGCATTTGACAAAATTCAACATCGCTTCATGATAAAGACTCTCAGCAAATTAGATATAGATGGAAAGTATCTCAACACAATAAAAGCCATATACAACAAACCCACTGCCAGTATCATCCTGAATGGAGAAAAGCTGAAAGCTTTTCCCTTAAGAGCAGGAACAAGACAAGGATCCCCACTCTCACCACTCCTATTTATTTATTTATTTATTATTTTAACTTCTCCATATACGTTGTAGTTGATTTTCATATCCCTTTACTCATTCCTCTTCCTCCCCTCCCCCCTCCACAACATCATATCTGTTCAGTTGTCTTAACAAGTTCAAGGAATTATTGTGATTGTTGTGTCCTCTTCCCCTCCCCACCCTTTATTTGTTTGTATATTTATATATTTATTTTTAGCTCTCACAGATAAGTGAGAACATGTGGTATTTCTCTTTCTGTGCCTGACTTGTTTCACTTAATATAATTTTCTTTAAGTACATCCATGTTGTTGCGAATGGTAGTATTTCATTCTTTTTTTATAGCAGAGTAGTATTCCATTATGTAGATATACCACAGTTTCCTTATCCACTCATCTGATGCTGGACATTTGGGCTGATTCCAACTTTTGGCTATTGTAGATAGTGCTGCAATAAACATGGGGGTACAGGTATCCCTTTGGCATGATGATTTTCATTCCTTTGAGTATCACCACTCCTATTTAACATAGTACTGGAAGTACTAGCCAGAGCAGTCAGGCAAGAGAAAGAAATAAAGGTCATCCAGATTGGAAAAGCCAAAGTCAAACTATCCCTGTTTGCAGATGACATGATCCTATATATAGAAAAGCCTAAAGACTATATTTTTAAAAAACTCTTAGAGCTTATAAATGATATCAGTAAAGTTGCAAGCTACAGAATCAATACACAAAAATCAGTAGTGTTTCTATAGTCCAACAACAAACAAGCAGAAAAAGACATCAAGAAAGGTAATCCATTTACAATAGACACCAAAAAAATAAAATACCTGAGAATCAATTTAACCAAGGAGGTGAAAGATCTCTTCAATGAGAACTAGAAATCACTGTTGAAAGAAATTAAAGAGGACTCAAAAAGATGGAAAGACATTCCATGCTCTTGGATTGGAAGAATTAATATTGTGAAAATGTCCATACTACCCAAAGCGATCTACAGATTCAATGCAATCCCCATCAAAATAGCAATGACGTCCTTCACAGAAATAGAAAAAACAATCCTAACATTCATATTGAACGACAAAGACCCCAAACAGCCAAAACAATCCTGAGCAAAAATAAAAAAGCCAGAGGCATAACAGTACCTAACTTCAAATTATACTACAAAGCTATAGTAACCAAAACAGCATGGTACTGGCATAAAAACAGATGCTTGGACTAATGGAACAGAATGAGAACCCAGAAATCAACCCACAAACTTACAGCCAACCAATCTTCAACAAAGGCACCAAGAATGTACACTGGGAAAAAGACTGCCTCTTTTCCATAAATGGTGCTGGGAGAACTGGACATTCATATGCAGAAGAATGAAACTGGACCTGTACCTCTCACATATACCAAAATCAACTCAAAATGGATTAAAGACTTAAATATAAGCCCGGAAACTATAAAACTCCTAAAAGAAAACATAGGGAAGACACTTCAGGCAGTAGAACTGAGCAAAGACTTTATAGATATGACCCCAAAGCACAAGCAACAAAAGAAAAAATAAAGAAATGGGATTGTATCAAACTAAAAAACTTCTGCACAGCAAAAGAAGGGCTTGCCCTGATAGAAGGAGGGACATTATGGGAAGCATGGGCTCTCCAAGAAATGCCACCACTGCCACAGCTTCTGTGGTGCTGTGAGTGACATCCTCATGCTTGCTTAGAAGTCTGCCTTGTCTTGGGGTGACAAAGCATTTCTGAATACACACACCCTCTCTGGGTTCTCTAATGGTTGCTGGACTTCTGACCAATTAAAGAGTCTGTAGCACATTTCAATCAAACACAGCCCAGCATGTGGCTTCTTCAACACTGTCTAGTTCCAGGCCCTCTGATGGCCAGGGGTCTCCCAGGCTTCCTATAAGGCCTGTTCATTCTGTGTTTCCGAAGTTCCCTAAGGCCTACTGTGTGGTAGAGATTGCCTCTCCCCGTCACCCTGAGTCTCTGTAGGATACACCTATCAGTCCTCAAGAGGCAGCAAGGACAGTAGTGTTGAGTGTGGATGCCAAGCACAGGTGACCCATGTTAAATCCTGGTTTTACCACCAACTAGCCATGTCACCTTGTGTGGAACACTTGCTCTCTCTTGTGCTTCAGTTTCCTCTTCTGAAAGTGGGATGATCATAGTACCATCTCATAGGATTAAGTTAATGTACGGGCAATACGTAGGGTAGCTCCTGGCACACAGGAAGTACTAGACCAGTGCTGGCTGTCATCATTGTTGCTTATTACATAACATGAGTCTATTCCTTTGCTGCCAAAAGAGCGAGTTATAAAAAAAATAATAATATTTTTCTTTTTCTTTTTGTTTATTTTGCAGCAAAACTTATGTTATTCCTTTGCAGTGCAGCTGCCCTGTAGATTTCGAGTTCCATATCACTTTGATTCAGTCTCATCAAGCCTTTGCTATTGCACCAACATCAGGTAAGGAGTGTCAAGATTTCAAGTTGTCAATTTCCTTAGAGTTCTCAGGTCAAAGAGAGGAAAGTAGGTCTCAAGTTCTAAAAAAAGAATAATTCACATTTGAATGTAGTGACATATTTTCAAATGTGTAACAGTAACAAATTTTACTTATCTAACATAATGTAACTTAGAATTGGACGTTTGGGAATGACACTTTTGAGTAATTTGTATCATACAGATAATTTACAGTAATGTTCAGGTAAGTTTCTTCCAAGGTCGAAATTTGAAATTAGAGGTTGGTCCGTTCTAAATCTAATTTTGGCTCTTGGTATGTCCTTGGTTTTTCATTCACCTTTTAATTCAATTTCAAATAAAATGGGAATATTATTTCTTCGAAAGCTTTCAGAATCTTCGTGGAGGATCTAATGAATTTGTCTCCTTTGTGGGATGAACAGTCTGTCTTTGCATGCCCCAAAGGACATAGATCCCTATGCTGCTGAGGGCATTTGAAAGTGAGATTTACACCTGAAGTGATTTCTGCTCCTCAGTTTCTGTCTCTTGATATTTACATTTGGGATTTAAATATCTGTCCACAGTGGTCTGCTGTGAATGCTAAAAGTTTTTTTGTTTTATTTCATTCAAGTCTGGGTATTCATTTGTTTACAACTCTTTAAACATGCCAGTGCATATTTTATTCAACAAGTGAGGGTTCAAAGCAGAAACTTTGAACTAATTCTAGATTATAAAATGCACATAGATTATTTTCTAGAGAACCAAGAGTCATTCTGAGATTTAAAAATATGAGGTAACTACTGTTTATATTGCAAAAAACAGGACTTGATTCTTTTCCAGAGAGAAGAGTTTTACTATTTTCAGCTGTTTGCGCCTTAAAAAGAAAAGATAAATGGTTACTAAAATTACACAAGATAATATTTCTGATTTCAAGTATGGTTGATATTCTCACTATAGGCATCACCACAGGATAATAACAGTAACGCTTAGTTAGAGATTATTATGTGCCAGGCACTACTCTAAGCAAGATATGTATACAAGGGTATTTCAGAGTTCATTGATAGTTACATGTATCTTTTAATTCTATTTTTCCAGGAACTTGTTGAAGTACACTCGTATGCTTAATCTGCACCACGACCACATCAGTTTGATACAATTATTTCCATTTATAGATGTATAGAAATGAGGCACAGAAGGGTTAAATAACTTGTCTAAGGTCACTTAAGTAGTAAAGTGGCAGAGGTGGGATTTGAACCCACTCAGTCTGGCTTCAAAGTCTATGCACTGCCTCATCAAGTGCAAATCGAATTTTGACCTTAATTCTGAAAGGATTGTAAAAATTTGCCCTACAAGATGTGTCTGTAAAGTGAGCTAGCTTTTTGGTCTTCATCTAGACTCCACTTAGAGAGATTCTAGCAAGAAAGAGGAGGTAATCCTGCCCTACTCTGGGCTGTCCGACCTCACTGGACCTCTGGCATTGTCTCTGAGAGCCATGCTCTAAGACAGATCTAGAGGAGTCCCAGTGAAAGGACGTCAGTGAAGAAACGGGAATAGTAGACTCAGGAAGAGAAGTCATGGCAGGCAGGCTAGCTGTTGTCGATAACGAGATGTAATGGGGTGTGAAGAAGGAGTGGGCTTGTGCCACGTGTCTCCCAAGGATAGAGCTACGACCAGTGCATAGTTAGAGGTGCCCAAAGATGACCTTGGGTGCTTATCAAGTAGCTCGTTGACCCTCTCTGAACCCTGGTGGGAATGAAGCAGAGGGGGGTCCAGCCCCTGATGGAGGTTAGACCAGGTCGGTGCCCCCACGTGCAGAACACTCGGGGAAGCTATAAAGCCCAGGAACCCATCCCTGGTGATTTGGGTTCAATAAGTCTGGGAAGTGCCTGGTTTTCTGTACATTTACAAGCACTTCCATGTGATTCTGATATAGACATTCCCTAGAGTAGTGTCTGGGTATCCCTGGACTAGTTCAATCTGTAGGTCCTGCCTCACCTTATGGTCTATAGTTCTATGACAGTCCTTACGCAGAAGGAAACCACTAAGATTTCTGAACAGTTGTGATGGGAACTGTTTTTAAGACAGGTCAGTGTGGCCGCAGTGTGCAGGTGTGTCTGAGGTGGGTACAAACAGGAGGCCAGGAAATCATGGTGTTGGAATGAAATTGTGCAGGCCTTGAGAGCCTGGACTGAGCTGCTGTCAGCAGCAAGGAAGTGAAAGAGAAGCCAGAGAGCCTGTGGTCTGGCCATACTTCTCTAAAGTAGTGTGTCCTGAAACCTAGAATATTAATTTACCAGAGGGGTTTTGAAACACAACTGCTATAGTTTGAATGTCCCCTCCAAAGCTCATGTTGAAATTTGATCCCCAGTGTAACAGTGTTAACAGGGTGGGAAATCTGACTATGGAATTTGAAAGGTGGAGCCTTTCGGAAGTGATTGGATCATGAGAGCTATACCCTCATGAATAGATGAATCTATTAATAGGTTAATCGAGGAGTGGGTTATCTTTGGAAGGGCACTAGTGGCTTCCTAAGGATAGCAAGTGAGCAGGTTCGTATGATCTAGCCCCCATCACCATGTGGTGCATTGCAGTGCCTTGGGACTCTGCAGAGTCCCCACCATAAAGAAGGTCCTCATCAGATGTGCCCCTCAATCTTGGACTTCCTAGCTTTCAAAACTGTTAAGTTTCAGGTATTCTGTTATAAGCAGCAGAAAACTGAAAAATACCACAACCTATTCAAAACCTGGGGGACTTTATAGATAAGCAAATACCATGTTGAGCAGAGTTCACTGGCAACTATACATCAAACACTCACAAAAATTATGCAGGTCTCTCCCCGGCACTCAGATTGTAAAATGCACAGCCACATAATTCAGACAAATTGTGATACATGAGATATTTCATTGGATCCATCTGATAGGCTTTTGTGGTTGTTCTGGTGCTTTGTTTGTTCCTTGTATTTTAAGTTCCTCCTTTGGTGAAATTAAAGGAGTTGAGAGGCAAGTGAGAGCTAGGGACATAAATTTGGACTTCACCTGGGTGTTGATGGAACGCACAGCTGTGGGGCTGGAGATGAGGTGGCCCAGGGAATGAGCGTAGATAGAGAAGTGGACTGAGGGCCGAGTCCTGAGCACTCAGGCACTCAGAGGACAGCAAGGAGAGCGGGTCCAGGGACAGAGACTAAGGAGGAAAATCTGGAGAGTGTGGTGCAAGAGAAGGTAATGAATGAATAAACAAAGAAACAAATGAATAAATGAATGAAGGCAAGCCAGGGTTCTTAAAGTTTGAGGATCCCTCTTTTGCCATTTCTAAGTGATCTTCATTTCCAAACTGGTGTCAGAGGCTATTTTATGACGTTTAGTGCATCCGTTGGTCCAGTAGTCTCTCAGAATTTTTTTGCTTTGGTTTCCCACTTTATTGATGTATCCGTGCATCTTTGGCTGATAGACTTTTGATGTTATAGAATTTAGCAATGACTTTTAGTCACCTTTTTTAGTAAAAACGCCTTAGCTCTTGGAGAGTGAGTGCAGCTCAGGCTGACATGTTACCCAGGTGGGGTTTGTGCCCACTGGTTTTCCTGACATGCCAGGCATCTTTGCCTCTATTTTACAGACTGGGCATTTTACAGATAGATGAGAACCATGGACTAATTTTACACAGCTAGTATGTATATTTGTAGACCAAGCATGTCTTTGATAACCAATTGTCTAAAGACCTGTGGGGACATCCATAATCTGTTAGGTTACAAAACTGTTTCTTCTCTAAATAGAAGCATCATCTATCCACACCTTCCAGGCATTTTGTGCTCAGGCTTGCCAGATGAAAATAAATTTGAATAAAGCTAGTACCATTTATAAGATATGAAGCTGACATAGTGCCCTCACCTTTAACTCAGCTGGCCACTTGCCCACTGGGCATCCTTCAGATGCAGGGGAGCACTGTGGCTGTCACAAAGAAGCTAGATCTGCTGGTGGTGCCAAGATTTTTCCAAGATTGAGGAAAATGAGTAAAGGATTTTATGACCTTCCTTGTTCTGCTGACAACAAATCATATGCAATTAAAACATCAAGAACACTCTGTTGATAATTTTAGAAGAACCAGCAGAATACAACTTTGGCCAAGATCTTATTAATGTTGGAGACCAGCCAAATGCCACAAAAAATTGTTGAACTTGTGTACTTATGATTACTTTGAGATCTTGGACATTCCCTTGATATCACATACACTAAAGAAGAATGCATCTAATTAACATGAATGGTGAATTGTGGCATAAAATGGCTAGTTAAGCAAGAGTTCCTAGGGACTATTGCCCAGAGTTCTTATATAAAGTGTAAATATTTTCCTTCTCTTTCTTCAATAAGGTGTACTGTATAAGCCACTTACAAATAATTTTATATTGTGCATTTTCTTCTGACATGCACACTTATTGCAACTGTATATTGATTTGGGAGTAAGCCCAAAGCCTCTCCACTCGCTTTGGCCTCAGAACACTTTTTGTTTGTAGGCATTACTGAAGGGCATTACCCAGCAATAGCACATCCCAGCAAAGAGCAAACCCCGCTTCCCGGGATAAATACTAGGACACCAAGAACACTGCACCGTGCCTGTCGAGATCCCAGGTGCATTCATGAACTTCCTGCTCCTAGTGGCAGGTCTGGACTTGACCCTTAGTCCAGCACGTCCTCTCAGTTGGATTTCTTCATACTTCTGGCAGTACACGCCACTGTGCTGCCCACACTCCAGCATTTGCCCATTTAGTTTTCAAAAGGGAGCAAGTGTTAACTCTGTTTTGCTTCTTTGTTTCTCCAAAGGCCCCGTGACCCCTGGCTGAGGTATTTTATTGTGTAACAAGCCTCACCTGTAAGGTCTGGCAGCCTCTGGAAGTCCACAGGCAGAGCCGTTCCATCCAGACAGGAATATGAAAAGGGAAGGTTACCCTTGCTTCTCCCCTGCTCCTCATACACCTGCAGACGGGAGACACAGAAGACCCTTGAGCCCCAGCACCAACTGTGCAGGGGACAGATGAGGATTGTCAAGGGGATGGTAAGACCTTCAATCTCCAGCACACAAAGCAGGCCCTGACAAAAGGCTTCTTATTGGTGGTTACAATGAACAGCCTCATCTCAGGAGATATATGCTTGTTGTATGACTTTTTAGAGAAATGGCAACATACGGACCTTTGGCAAGATTCACTTAAAACAAGTGGTGGAGATGAGTGGCATACGCCAGCAAAGGGCTCTATAGCCTTCCAGTTGAGCAAATGGGGGAAGAGCCAGTGGCTTTATGCAGGGTTGGAAAAGAATGCTCATGAGAAGTAAGATCAACAGGGCAAAGTTTTTAATAATTTTCTAAAGCACCAAACCTAAATGGGTGAGGAAGGGAGAACAATTAGGGACAGTTAGTATTAGCTGCAAATGAGTTTCCTAGCTTTTAAAGGACATAGGCAATTAATTTATAATAGCATACTGAAGAGAGCAGGAAAAACTAGATAGACAAGTGGCAGTTCTTGGTGCACAGACTCTAAAGCAACATTGTCACAGTGGTAAAGAGTGGCACTGGTTGTATAGAGTGGCTGGCACTATACAACAGTTAGTTGTATAGTTAACAGTTGTTTCTGTTTACTGATCGGTAGCTACATTCGCGATGCTGCACTAAGCACATCACAGGCACTGTCTCATTCAACCCTACAGCCTTGAGATGAGGGGACTATTATCATCACCTTTTCACAGCCAAGGACAATGAGGCTCAGGGACACTTGCCTAGGTCAGCAGGGTCTGTCTGACTCCAGACTCAAGCTCTCAATCACTACAGTAAGCTGGAAGAATAAAGATGCCAGATGCCTTGAAATAGGACAGGAGACAAATGGACTAAGAGTTTAGGAAAATTCTTTTTCATGGAGAAAGTTAAAGAAACTAATAATAGGTCTCAACCAAGTCTTGTGTATTCTTCTTGCTTTCAGAGGCCCTAGGTATCTCCTATTCCAGAAGACCATTTGGTGGGGTATCAGTCTGGGCTGGTTGAGCTCAGCTGACCACAGCAGCAGTCAGTGAACTTCACCCAGAGAACAGTGCCTGTACCTTGACCAAACTCTTATCTCTACTGTCCATCCAGAAGTGCTGGTCCCAGTGAGGCCCAGGGAAAGCCCAGGGATGGCTTGGCCTAGCCCTTCATTCTGCTGGGCAAGCCTGTCTTTCAGGAGGTTGAAGAGATGCCAGCTTTGATTACCTTCTGAAGGTCCCATAGCAGTGCTCCAGAGTAGGTGCTATGGCAAAAAAAACCAAACAAACCAGGCAACAGCAACAACAGAGGATAAAAGACATCACTCTGGGTATAAATAAGAATGGGAGAAACTGGGTTAAGCAAACATAAATATTTCTTTAAAAATGGGGCAGGGAGAGGGGAAGTGGTGGATCAATGTGTACAAAGCTACTATAAAAAATTAAGACACTGCGAAAAAGTACAAAATCTAAGTTGAAGAAACATTACCCAGAACCTCTCCACCCCAGAAATAACCATCATGAACGTTTGTTGAGCATCGCTGCAGACACCTCTCCGTGCTTATGGACAAAGAGAAGAGAGAAGTAGCGTAGGTGCATGTGATGATTCAACAACAGATAAAACTGTTAGAAGAATGGGATCATATTATATGTAAAAATATTGTTACTTGATATTGACTGAAGAAAAACAAGTGAAGCTGAGGGAATTGATGGAATTCCTTGATATAAGCCATATTCATTCCTACAATCTACTGCTAAAATTAAGAAAAGAGATTATGAAAATGTTAAGAGATCAGAGGCTCCAGCTTCTTCAACTGAGTGCTTCGACTTCAGCCAGAATCCTAGCCATGGAAGATGGGGAAATAGACATGTACACTTTCTCCCCTTCCCTGCTTACAACTCCCAGTTCTGTTATACTGTTTGACATTATCTGCATCTACAGCATTTACATTCTGTTTTGTGGCCATAGATGCCACAGTTAACTTAATTTCTATGGAAATGGAGCTAGGGTTTTCACCTCTATTCTTTATCCCATGTTCTCTCCATTCCCAAGTTCTTTATTTCAGTTCTTTTTCTGGCTATCTGGATGTTGTACCCTAGTGGCTTATTAAATTATTAACTACAGGTTCTTGGAGGCCACATGTCTAGAGCGCTTGCATGTTTGAGGGTATCTTTCTGCTGCTCGTGATCCTGAGCGACAACTTGGCGAGGTATAGCGGTCTTGGTTGACAACTTTGTTTACCTCAGAACTTTGTGGATATTGCTTGATTGTTCTCTGGCTTTGAATTTGCTAGGAATTCAGAGGCTGGGCTCAATCTTTCCCCATCGAAGGTGAATTCAGGATGCCCTCTGGATTTTTTTTTTTTTCAGTCTAGGAATTAAGTAATTTACCAGGATATGTATTGGTGCTGTTCTGTATTATTTTGTTTTCCTGGAACATGGCATGTCATTTTGATCTGGAGAAAAATGACCTGTTATTTTAGGAATTTTTCAACTATTAAAACTTTGAATATTTTGATGTTCTATTTGCTTTGTTCCCTTCCTCAGGAATATTAATTATGTATGTATGTTGGTTCTCCTTTGCCCTTGGTATCTATTACCTTCTTTAAAATAATTTGATTTTGTGTGGATTCCTCATTCCGACCTGCCATATCCCCAGTGTGTTTTCAGAGCTTATATGTATGTGTGTGTGCATATGCGCATGGTGTGCATTTGTGTGCATGTGTGTGCATGTGTGTTTATTGTTCCTTCCAATGCAGTTTCTGCCTCCGTGACAGTTTTTTCTTTTTTCCATTTATTTCCTGGACTCTACCAACACTCTTTTCATTGTCTTTGGGTATGTTCTAATATCACTTTCTTGAATTCTGGTGACTCTTTCCATGAGAAGGCCATGCTGTCTGTAATTTCTTTAAGACTCAGGTGAACCACATGTGTTCTGAGGTTGTCCTCTTATGAAGTGTATTCTTTATCTGATTTTGCTTCTGTTCCTTTCCTCCTTCAAAAAGTATTAATTTTTAATTGTGCAGTTTATATGTGTAGTACCCTTGTTGATTCTATTCAACATTTTACTCAACTTTGAATAGAACCTGCTACCAGCAGAAGAATAACGTGGGAGAAGGGATGATAATGGTAATACTAACAGCTAATGCTTACATAGTGCTTACCATGTGCCAGACACTACTCTGAATGTATGACTCAGTTAGTACCCCCAACAACTCTTATGAAGTAGATTCTGTTATTATGCCCACTTTGCAGATGAGGAAACTGAGGCACGGTGTGTTTAGGTAAGTTGCCCAAGGACATACAGTTGGTAAGTGGCAGAGCTGGGACTGGAATGTAGGGAATACAGCACCATAGAATGTGTGTTCAAGCATCCCGGGTGATGGCCTTGGAGATGATGAGAGTGGATGGGGAAGTGGACAGGTCTTGCTGAAGGGTCAGATGAGGCTGGTGGGTCAGGAGGTGGCTCCTGGTTCCAGCCTGAGCACTGAGTGTATGAGGTGCCATGTGGTAACTTCCTGCACAGTCACCTGCCCTCCCCAGGAGCTGTCTTTGCAGTGCTGGACCCCATGCTCGGTATGGTAGGTACATAACACCTGTGTGCACATGCCTTGTTCCCAGCCAGCAGGTCACGTGCTTGGCAGAAAATGAATAGCTGACTTGGCTTAACTTCCCCAGCAGCCTCTCCTCGGACTTCTCCTCAACTTCTCCTGGCTGCTCTGGTCTTGCTTCTAATGTCTGCATTTTGGATTTTTGATGCATAGGGACAAAAAGGAAAGTTAGTAGATTCCAAAAGCCTTCATTTTACTACTTATTTCTAGTTCCAGTAAAAAACACTTGCTGGAGGGGGAAGGAAGTTAAAGATTAAAATAAGTACTGGGATTATTAGCGTTGTAGGCATCTGCAACACGTTAGTCTTCATCTGCTGTGGCCAAGTGGGAGTTGGTTCTTCCCGAGAAATTCAGAAGTCAACGTGTATCCAAAAGCCTCAGGGCTTATATTTCACCTCTGCCCAGTCCTTGTCTTCTGACCTGTGGATTTGCCTGCATTTGATACTTTTGTGAAGCAAAAAGAAAGACCTGGGGCTTTGGGAAACTGATCCTGGTAGCTTGGCATCATCAGGCAATTGCCTCCTCCTTTTTAAGAATTCAAATGTGTCAAGTATGAGTTTTGACATTTTAATGATAATACACAATAAATTAGTGCTTGTTTTATTGAGCACAAACATTGGGAAGGCCACATTTATAGGACACACTCCATGTACCAGGCATTATCCCAGACCCCATACATTGTTTTCTCCTTTAATCCTTGTTGCGTTTTACAGATGACAAAACTGAGCCTTAGATAAGATAACTGAGCAAAGTTACAGAGCTCATATGTGACCAAACAAGGGTATGAGTCAGGGTCCATGTGGCCTCTGGGCCTTTCTCTTGCCCACACGCCCTGGGCAGTGGTGGTGGCCTTTCACTGTTACTACTGTGAGTCAGGTGGTGGACCTCCCTTCTGTAGTCCAGTGAATCAAAAGCATTGTTAGAATTTGTCAACAGCCTGTTCACGGATGGTTTTCCAACTATGTAGCTATTAATTTCCCTGCTGAAGCTTAGAGAGATTAAATAGTTTGCCCAAAATCACAGAGTTAGTGAAACCCTAAATCTTGGAAGATTAAAACGAGTACTTAATAACACTTTAAGCATGTGGGTTGAATGGCTCTATGACAATTTAGGGAGAATAAGCTGAACTTTCTGAGACCTCTGAAGAATAAGTTATTTAAAAATTTTAACATTATAGTATCACTGGATGGACAAGTCAGAAAAAAGAAATTTTTAGAAATTATCCTCATCCTGGACCTTACTTTCCTAACAAATAATATGCTTTTATTCTTCCATCTCCTTTTATTTTTAATAACTGCCTATAATTATACAAAGGTTTTATGTAATTTTAATACAGGCAAAGACAGTGGTATTTCCTGGTGACTTCACTTATCATTATAGTGCTTTTCAGTGTTGTCGCATTTTCTTCATGATATTCATTTTTTTGATAAACTAGAGTGTTTTTAGCCTTTAGTTTATTTCTAGTTTTGTTCTTTCCTCTCTGTCTCTGTTCACCACCTCTCTGCCCTGTGATTTGACATTATCCCTGGTTATGTTAACGGTAGTAATCTGAAATTGACCCCAGATGAAATTGAACTGAAGCCATAAAATAGTCATTTGGGCTTTTTTAAATGAAGTAGTCATTTTGAGGGTGCTCTCTTCACTTTTAAAACATGAGCTTTCTCGCTTCTAAAGCATGAAACATACTGTTACCGGATGGCAGTTCCAGGTTCTTGGTCAAACCATGAAGGAGAACCTTTCATGGGACCAAACGAAGTCCACAACACAGGGAGCACCTGCTCAGCAAAAGGAAAGAAAGAGGAACAGACTGACAGAACGTTCAAACAATAGCACTCTATCGTAAAGCAAAAGTACGTGCAGAAGTGAGCATGGGTGGCCTTGTGAGTGAAGAACACACGCATTCTTGGGGAGGCGGTTATATGCTGTTCTGGGATGGGAGTGTTTGTCTATCCTAACTAAGAGGAGGAATATTTGACCATGGGAAGGATCTAGAGTAATTAAGTCCTAACAGGCTGATGCAAGGTTCTATTCACCTTCCTGTCATGCATCTCTGAGTTTCTGAAGTTTTTAGTCATGTGCAGTAGGGTTACTTTTCCCTTAACTTTGTCTTTTGTGGTCTAGTATCACAGGTGGAAGGTCATATAGCAGTCTTCTGCACTTTTGTTCCTCTTAGTGCGCAGGTGCTGCAGTTTTTGAAAAACTACAGAGTTCCAGGTATAACAGGCTGATTGGTAGGGTGGTTAAGCTGTTGCCAGCTCATTATGGGTTTATCACCTGCAAAACATTAGTGCTGATCCAGTCTGAATATTGATGAGCAGCCTCCCTGGGGCATGCCCCTATTCTGTCCTCCCTCACTTTTCTGCCACACAGTATGCTGTGACTGTGAGGCACACCTTTTACAGCTATTTACATTTGACAGTCCACTGCAACTGCTTTCTGTTGACAGAGCTGCATTATCTGGTATCCCTGTCAATGGAAAAAGCAGTGTACTCTGGTTGCCTAGACTGTACCTCCACAGTGTGCTTTATGTATTAGGTCTGGGCTGGGAGTGCTTAAAATAAATCAGTCAGGTCAAGGCAAACATTAATCCTTGCTCCAGAGCTTGTTCTTACTTTTTTAAGTTAATGAGCTGGAGCAGAAGCAATAGAATGTTCTTAGTCTAAAGCCACCAGTGAATTGTGGTCAAATGGGTATATTTTCTGCCCAAGTGGGTGGTCAAGGTATTGACGTCCAGTGCATCACAGAGAGTCAGGGTTTCTGTTCAACTGATCTTAGGCTAGCTGATAGATCTGACTTGTGCTGATTCTTCACTCTTCCCTACAGTGACCTTGAGGGTCACTTGTGGGTGTCATTTAGAGGCTTTGACTTCTGCTTTCAGGAAATTGACAGCCATTTCTGAAGCACTGTGCTAGGGATTGGGAAGATAAAAGAATTATGGGGCTGGTGTCTGCTTTCAGGGCTTGCCATCTAGTTGAGAGACAGTAAACTTTGAAAGGTTAACAATTCAGGTGATATATGAGGCCCCCAGGACTGACAGAACTTTGTGGGATTGAAGGTTCCTACAAGGGAAAGGCAGAGGGATTTGTGTCATGTGTAGGTTGGTGTAGGCTTTCAAGTTTGGGGTCATTCGACAAGAATTTATTGAGCTGGAAACACAGTAATGAGCAGGCTCCTGCTTTCCTAGGATTTACACTCTGATCTAAAGAAGGCAGATGGTAAACGAGATAATTTCAGAGCTTAGGATGAAGCAGCTCAAAAAAGATGAGGAGAGAGAGCTTTCCAGGCCCAGGGAAGAGCAAGTGCCAGGACCCTGAGGCAGCAGGAGCCAGCGATTGGGGGTTAGAGTGAGGGCCCTCTCCCCCTCAGACTCTGCCCCTCACCAGGGGCTTTCCACCCATCCTACCTCCAACAACCGGCATGCCCCACTTGCTTCCCCATACCCTCCTTTATTTTTCTTGTTGGTATTCATGACTGGACTCGTGCTTTATATTCATTTGGTTTTTTCTTCCTTTCTTTCTTTCTCTCTTTTTTTTTTTTCTGTCCCCAACTAGAATGTACGCTCTGTGAGATCTGGGACTTTGTTTTGTTTTTTGCTATATCTTGAATTCCCAAAACAGTACCTGGCACACAGTAAGTGCTCAATAAATACTTGAATGGCTGAATGGAAGGTCCATGTGGTTGAGCACAGAGAGAAGGGACAGAGTGGTACCAGATTCAGAGGAGGGGATAGACAGGAAGGAGGGTATGCCAGGCACTTATGAGGGACTGAGTAAGTCCTCTGCAGGGTCAGTGGAAGGGCCAGGCACACAGGGGCAGAGGGTCTCATCTAGAAAGTAAACCAAAGAGCCTTCGGTGGAAGTCAGAGAGAACATTAGCCCTCATCGCACCTAGTACACCAATCCTCCCTTTCTCTATTTTCTTTCTACATTTGTTGAGCACTTACTATGTTCCAAGCTCCATTGGTACAGAGATACAAAGGAGGAATAAGGCAAGGCACAGTGTAATATTTCACTTTGCATAGCATAGCAGTCCATCCCAAAGATTTGAACAGAGAGAATCAAATTACACAAAAATATAGGAAACCAAGTTATTTGGACATGAACTTGTGTGTGTTCCTAGCTTTTCCTTGTTGCTTAATATTGACATCTGATAATTCTTGTGAAGATGATCGTTCTGGGAATTCATGTCAGAATCACTAAAGCATATTGATAGTATATATTTATATCGCCGACACAATCAACTGATTATAAAGGATTAATGTAGTAATTGGTAAATAAGATTAATTTAAACCTGAAAAAGTTGGTTCACATGTATTTAATGAAAAGAGTATATAAAGATAATACAAATGCTTGTGTCTATCATGGGAATACTGTATTTGTGCACGTGTCAGCCTCTTTGGCTAGACACAAGAGAGCATATCATATTTTCTCATCTCTTTCCTCTCAGGAATAATTCCAGCTAATGGGAAGATGAATGTGACTGTTAAGTTCACACCCTTTCAGTATGGGATCGCACAGATAAAAATGCAGTTGTGCATTTCACAGTTCAACTCTCAGCCATATGAATGTGTCTTCACTGGAACGTGCTATCCCAACGTGGCCTTACAGTACGGCTTCTTTGGAGTGTTTTTGTTTATTCTTAAAACTTTTCCAAAAGTCTAAGTCATCCTTTCTTCCATTCTCTTTCTTGTAACAAAATGCCATCAAAAGCTTATTTAAAATGATGAGCCTACATAAAATACACTTTTAAATATAACAGTAATACATAGAATGTCTCTATGCTAGTAGCAATAGTTGCTTCTGCCAAGAGGGGAAGAAAGGACTCAGGGAAAAGAAGGGATTTTCAAGGGATGCTTTCTTTCACCGATCACTACTGTTGCACTGTTTGAGTTTTTGACCACGTGCATGTATTACTACCTATTCAAAAATGTAGATCATAAGGCCAGAGCAACATAATTATATTTAAAGTTTCCAGTTAACATAATTAATTGAGTGCCTGCTGTGTGCAGTGTCCTTTGCAAAGCCCCATGGGAAATAGCCTACACCCGCAAGAGAGCAACACATGTACAACAAGTGACTTCACAAAAGGCAGAGACTGAAATGTGCCACACAGAAGATTTGGGGTTTTTTTTTTTTTCAATTTTATTTATATTGATATTTTTCTGGGAGGAGTTTTTTTTTAAAGCACCATTAGAGTGCAAGTCAGAGTGAAGATATGAAATGGGATTATTAAGTTTTACTTTACAACAAAACTTTTCTGGATTTCATTTCCATTTGAATATGAGCTTGTATTTTTACATCCCAAGGTATCTGGTTGATATTATAAGTTCTTTTCTAATATACATGATTTTATAAAAGTTGAAAGGAAAAGTTGTCACAGCATAAGGACTAATTTTTTTTTTTTTTTTTAATTTGGCTGCTAGCCACTACAGGGATCCAAACCCTTGAATATCCTGACGTTATTTTAAAATTGATGAATATCTTGATTTTCCTCCTCTTCCCTGCACACATGGATAAACATCACATGTTAACGTCATTAAGCATATTAAAAGTGGAGTAACAACCTTATACCAAAATATGAACTAACTCCATGATTTCTTATATATTTATATCATGCTTTTCTTCCTAAAAATTTAAAGCTGCCTAAGTCAACTATGTGTTATTAGTGTGGCCTGCTGAACCCAAATCTTCAAGTAACCATAGTAGAAATAAAATCATTCAGGCAATAAACAAGTTGAATTGAATAGAAATAGAAAGCAGTGCTAATTTTTCAGGTGTCAGATAACCAGAACCTGGCGAGCAAATGCTGTTTGTCATTTCATGTCATGTGCTGCAGTACTCAAATGGCTTTATTAAAGACATCATTTGAGTGGGATCTTTACTAGTATATCCTTCTATAGATGTGTTCTTAAATACACAAGAGCATTATACGCTAAAAGCATCATAAGGACGCCAGGCTTATGCTATTTCTAAAATACTATGTTTTGGTTACCTATCTAGAGTTTAATATACCTTAATTAGTGCACTGTTGACGTTTTCAAGGACTATATCTCAAGACCTGCATGTCTCCACAAACTGCAAATAGCACTACAACATATAAATTTCACCATGAAGGGGAAAAAAATTGTGCTCACTGTAGTGTTCTCTGTAATTTTCGTAGATTGCTTTCTTTGTTTCAGTATGGGGAGTGCGATAGACTTATTCATGTCCTACATTTGGGCACTGCCAAATTCCACGTGTAAGTCTTTATGATTTTCTTAGACCCCTTTATTTCCATCATTAACACTGGCAATTAGGGTTCTTTCGGGGACTGTTTTTTAACACCCCCCAAGAAGGTTTTTTCCCCCAATATTTACAGTAGAGGTGATGTCGAAGCTTTTTTGGATGTGGATTCTGAGCACACTCCCTAGCTAAACATCTCATCCTTGTACATCAGAGCACGTTGGTCAATGAGTGTCTCACCAAAGAACAGATTCTTTCATGGCGTGGACCTTCAAGGATGCTCTCACATAGGTGGACGTTGAATTTGAGATTGCTGGCATATGTTCCATATAATGCAACCAGGCCTGTACAGTAGGTGCTCAGCAAATGCATATCGACATCAGCATGAATGAACATTAGCATGTTCTTACCTTACTTCTGTAAAGCCATGGAAAACAAGTGTTTATCCTGTAAAGCAAGTGCTTACACGTTCTTGCTTCAAGAAATGCTTCATAGATAGCATTTCTGAATATGACATAGTTCTACTACTTCTCATCAAAAACAACCCAGATAGCTTCTGTAGGCTATTAGCTGCACTGGCTCTACCTCCCTATGTCCAAAGGCAGTTTTCAGTTACAGAAAAGATCCCAAACATTAGTCTGAATCTCTTTTTGAGAGATCTTGCTACAAACAATTGGGCATAATCATTGTCTTGCTAAGAAGATAGATAAATCAAGGTAAGATTTTTTAAATGTAATAAATTTAGCTGTTCAAAACCAGCAGCCTAGAAATAAAGTATGCCAGACCATGAGAGCATGTTCAGCATGTCATGTTTTCCACTCATCATGTTGTTTAAGAATACAAGGGAAAATAACCGTTGGTGGGCCATTGTGATATACTCTCATATACTGGCGCTGCATTTGTGTTAGTAGACCACTGTTCGGACACACAGGTTTATTTTCAGTTTAGATATAAAAATGGACTGCAAGTCATGGTATTATCAGAAAGAACATAAAAGTAGGAAACTTGAGGTATTGGCTTATATACTAATTTACTATCTATTTTAAACTATAGATTAGAAGAATTTGAAAGATTAAATAATCTTTCTAAGAAAGTACACGTTCCTCCAGAAAAAGCGATGACACATATAAATTTTCACCAACTACCAGCAAAGACGATGCCTCAAAAGATTAAGGTAATGTGGGCTTATCCTCAATGTGATGGAAGGGATGACAGAGCAGCACAGCAATTCATTTTGCCACCTGATTTCGTCTCTCAGGAAATTGAGTACCAGAACCTAAGATTTCCAGTAGACTTATCAAATCCATTTGCTGTGGCGACAGTTTTAAACCAAGAACCAGGAAAATTGAAGATTAAAGAATTAAAAGAAGGTAACCAGTTGGTCCACCACAAGTCAGCCCCTGGGCAGAATATGAAAGTGTTACTGCTTTTGACATTTATTATTTAGGAACAAAACTCAGTTAGATTGCTGTTATACTTTGGAATTAGAAATGTGTTGTTCTCTCAGCGAATGATTCTGATTTGATTACTGGTGTAATTATTGTTTGCTCCTGCCTTCAGTTTTGGACCAAGGCACTGAAATTTCAAAAACAAGACAGATGAAGGAGGCGCTCTTTGAACAGAAAGTCAGACAGAACGTTTCCGAAGAGATTGAAAATCACCTTAAGTGGTAAATATTGAGCAATTATTTGTATCAAATGACAGTATGATTGTTTTTAGATGATGACCTTTTATACATGGGACACAATGAAGTGAAATAAATTTTTATGCCCTTTGAAGAATTCGATTATTCTTTCTCCTCCACTGGTCCTTCTCTTTCAGAATGAAGTTTCTATTAAGAATAAATTAATGTGACTAAACCATGCTTTTTCCAAAATGTGACCAGACAGTGGCAGAACCAGAGTGAATTGTGGGAGACATGGGCCTCTGCACCCTGCTGCCAGCACTGCCCTGTCTCCAGGACAGATCTGGGTGGCTCGGGCACCCCAAATCTCACCTCATCACCTCTCACCCCACCATAAGCCCCTGTGACCTGGGATGTGTGTCCCACAGGACTTGTGGGGAGCACAGGGGTGTGGGGTGGGGGTTCTGAGGGAGGTTTTAGAACTCAGTTATGAGAATTCTTGTGCTTCCATGATCAAAATGGAATATTTTTCACAATTTTTTTTACTCGATTATACCAGGCATATCCATGTGTACAGATCAGCTACAGTAAACTTTAGGAACTCTTGAGTTGAACTAAAAAAGAGACCCCTGGAAAATGTCACTGAGAGGCTGCCTACTCCATGCCCCACCTCCACACTTTCTCAGCACCTAAGAATCTGCCCTGATCTTAAAAGCTTTCAACAAAAGTGTCCACCACCCTGATACCCTGTTTGGGCTTTGCTTCTGGGAGACCCCATCTGCTTCAGCTTACGTCTGTATTCTTGGTCTAATGTCAGTTAAATGGGAAATACTCTGAGGAACCAAAGATTTTTTAAAAATATTTTTCCTATTATGAAAAATAAAGACATTGTCATTGTAAGAAACCTGAAAAGAATATATTTTTTTTAAGTATAAAGAAGGAAAGAAATCACTGTAATGTCACCACTCAAGAATGACCACTGTGACCACTGGTCTTTTCTTCCTTCTATGTTTCCTTGTAATGTACTTAAAATCACATCCTAAATTCCATTCTGAATGTTGTATTCACTTAATATTTTTCCCAACTTTTTAATGCTACAAGTAACACCCATATGCACTTGACCTAAAGTTCATTAATTGTTAACGTATGCCATGTGCTTCCCCTGTATACGCAGGTGTGCACACACACCCACACATAACTTTTTTTTTTTTTTCCTGAACCATTTGAAAGTAAATTGTAGGTATTAGGAGGCTTCACCCAAATACACTTCAGCATGTAGCTCCTAGAACAAAGGACATTCTCCAGCATTACCGTAATCACTTCCAAGAAGTGGAACACTGATGCAATAATATTTTGTAATAATCAGTCTGTAAGCGAATTTACTCAGTTGCCCCAATAATGTGCTTTATATCTGAGGGTTTTGTTTGTTTGTTTATAGAGAAGGGAATCCAGGATCCAATCAAAGATTATACAATTTGTACTTAGTTTTCAGTTTCTTTAGTCTCCTTTAGCCTAAAACAGCTCTCCAGGCACATCCCCCCGCCCCACTCCACTTTTAAAATTATAACTACTATTTATTTTGGACATGTGCTGGGTTTCATGGTGGATACATTACATACAGGATTTTTTTAAATTGTGATAAAATTCACCATATTAACTATTTTAAAGTCTCTACAACTTTCTCTCCCCCATGGTGTCTCCTCCAGTATCTCAGCATCCCTCTTCAGTTGTGGAGTATAGTGAAGACTCTATACCCTGAAGTTGAATATGGTACTCTGATGGGTTCTGGAAGTCAGTTCTTTTCTCCCCAGGCAGGTGCACCTTGGTAAAGATCATATGTCTTTTAAATTGAGGAAAGAGCTTACTGAGGAGCAGCTAAGAGCCTTCACCAAATATAAGGTCAGAATTACTGCTAATTTTATACCATCTGTTTCACTAAATATTTTTAACTCCTACAATATGCAAAATGCCATACCAAGTGAAGGAAAATGTATAGTTAAGTTGGGAGAGAGGAGGTTGATGACAAGTAAATTGTTAACCATAAATCAAGGTTGGTTATAAATGTTACAGAGACCTACGCTAAGCATTCTGGGGATTCAGAAGCCAGAGAGGAGAGAACTCATCTACCTGGAAAGCTTCCTAGAAAACACAGCATAATTTTGAAAAGTAGCAAAGAGGACAGAGGCATTCAGATGGAGGGAATGGCTCAAATGCAGGCAGAATTCTGGGAGTGGGGTGCACGTATCCCATGATCTACACAGCATGAAGACAAGAGAGACCCAGACACGTGACCTGGAGCCACGCCAGAGCCAGATGCAGTGAAAGTCCCAAGTCAAGAGACATTCAAAGGGCTGAGCAGAGAGAGGGAAACTGGGCAGCGGCTGTGGGCTCAGGAGCAGGAATGTGAGTCTGTGCAACACCCATGGCTTGGAGGATGGTTTTACGTGCAGGGCAGGTGCAGAGAGCACTGGGGGCAACCCGCAGTGGCTGAAGCACAGGACACACATGGGCCAGAGGGGATAGGACGTGGCTGGGACTCCATGACTGAGAGGTTCGGATTTCATTGGCAGGACTTACAGAATCAGCACATGTTGTATTTGTTTGCTGAGGCTGCCATGACAGTTACCACACACTGTAGGGCTTAAGCAAAAGGAATTTATTTCCTCACAGTTCTGAAGGCTGGAGGTCCAAGACCAAACTGTCAGCAAGGTTGGTTCCTCCTGAAAAGGATCTGTGCCAGGCGTCTCTCCTTGGCTTGTAAGACAGCTGTCTTTTCCCTGTGTCTTGACATTGTCCTCCTTCTGTGTGTGTCTGTGTCCTAATCTCCTCCTCTTGTGAGGACACCTGCCACATTGGATTAAGACCCATTCTAATGACCTCATTTTGACTTAGTCACCTCTTCAACGACCCTGTCTCCAAATAGTCATATGCTGAGGTACTGGGGGTTAGGGCTTCAGCATATAAATTTGGAAGGGGCGGGACACTATTTATTTAGCCCATAACACAGATATTTAAGCTTGGGAATGTGAGCTTCAGGTAAACTAACTTGGCAGCAGTGGGTAGAAAAACATGTATCTTCTCAGATATAAATATGTTTCTTATAGAGAATACATTTTTCTTTCTAGATTTGGAGTCCAAACCAGATATTTAAATGAACTTATCTCACTTTTCTATATTTTTTTGTAAGACAAACAAAAGAATGTAAAATCATTTTATTGGCAAATCTCATTTAGGAAAGGCACATATTAGGTTAGCACTTAAATTTAATTTGGTGTGTTGTTCAGATTCTTTGCATGATCTTTTAAAAACAAAATATCGAGTATTTTTTGTCAAGCCCACAGTGGAATGCTGTTTTCTAACTGTATAAACGATGATGTTGACACAGATGTAGCATAACCAGGTCAGCGTGAGTGTTAAGGCTGCAACTGCTGCCAGCATTGAAAGGGAAGGAGCAGTCACAGCCTTCGCGTCGCTCACCAGGACAAGGACAAGGATGGGCAGGCGACCCCGAGGCCCCGGTGTATTGGAGACCTAGTGGTGCAGGGATCCTATTCTGTGTGTCCAGGGGACTTCATCTGACAGCTGAGTCCCGGCAGGTGACTCAGTGGCTAGGAACACCTGGAGACACAAGGTGTATGTCAGAAAGCTGAGAAAAAGAGAGATTGGGGGGCAGAAAGGAGTCAGCATCACAGCTGGATGACACAAGCCCTCAAGGATGATGAGCTTTTACTCAAGGAAGATGATCAATAATATTAAATACTGAGCTGTCCATCATAAATAAGTAGAGTCTTAATAAAGATATAAGAAATCTCCCTTCTCTTTATTCTAGCTAACGACCTATTGGCCAATCCCTTCTTTAAATTGTCTATTTTATTTTACTATTATTGGGGGGGGGGGTCTTGGTCTCTCCTCACAAAATCCGTACTTTGAGCTTAAGGTTCACAATCTCAAACTCAACTTCCTGATACTTGCTAATCAGAGCTACACAGCTCACCACCCTGGTGACAGTAACACACCTCTCTTATATAGTGTATTAATGTAATGATCAGAATAGATTTCTTCCAATTAAGTCTTTAAAAGTGATTGTGAACAGCATACTTAAGAGCTAAGCTACTTTGCAAAGTTACGTGGCAAATCAATAGAATCCACAGATAAGCAAAAACTGACACAATCTGCAGAGTGCACAGTCCCTTTTCCATGGGGTCAAGCGTGTATAGACAATGATCCAAGCCCAGCCAGCTTACCCTGGAGCCATGGTGGCTCCTGGGAATCCATCAGGGAAGCAGGCAGGTGGGGGAAAGAGAGCAAGCTGGGGACACTTGCTCCAGGGAAAGGGCAGGTCACTTTCCAGCCGCAAAAGATCCGTCATCCTCCATCACCCAGAAAAGAGAGGAATCATCATGTGCTTTCCTTCATTAAAACCTGACACTTGGATAATCAGCTCTGAGGAGCTTAAAACTTCACTGGGACACTACATTTCTTTCCATTGAAATCTATATACTCCCATAGTTACACGTTTCCTAAAATCGTTTCTGTGGATTTTAAGTGCTTTGGAAATATTTTCCGGAGTCACTACCCTCTAATTATAAAAAGTTATTGGGTCTGTGCTTCTATAAAATCTCCCTGTGTTTAAAACAGTAAGTGTAATTATAATGAGCATTTTAACCTACTGTGTCTCCACCACCCCCAATGGGAACTCCATGGGTGGCTTTGACAAGTTGCTTAATGGGTTTCTACCAGCTGTAGGGAGAAATAAAGTTTTATGCTTTTGTATTTAGCTTTCATTATTTTGATAATTAAAAAACCCAGCTAGATAGAGGAGATCCTATTTTGGATGAAGAATTTCAGCGACTCAAGACAGAAGTTAGCAACAAACGGGTCATTCGCAATCTACAAGAGGTAGGTAACTTACCTTCGTTTGGAATCTAATTATTGGCAGCCCTTTAAATGCTTATTTTTAAAAATGATGAAAAATTTTTTAGAAATCCCTTTACCAAAAAATATTTAATAATTTTTAATATGCTTACATTTTCAGTGTTTTTTACTATGATTTCGCAAGTAAAGCATCAAAACTTGTAATTAATGTTTCTTTTGAAATTAAAAGCATCATGTACTTTGGCCCCTCCTCTCTACCCCTCTACTTCCTGTTTCTTGGTCTCTATATTAGTCTATTTCTGTTACTTATAACAAAATACCTGGAACTGGGTAATTTATAAGAAAACAAAATTTATTGCTTACGGTTTGGGAGGCTGGGGAGTCCAAAGTCCAGGGAACACATCTGGTGAGGGTCTTAGTGGTGGCAGGTGTGACCCAGGGGTCTCACAAGGCAGAAAATGGTGGAGCAGAGAGAGACTAACCTCTCATGTGCTCTTCTTTAAAGCCCTTGGAACCAAGCCCCTGACCACCATTATTAATCCATTCACTATGGCATGATCCTACAGTCCAATCAACTCTTCAATTACCATAATAGGATTTCCCACCCTCAACAGTTACATCTGAGGGATTTAAGCTTCAGTGAGGTTGGGGGGCATCCAATCTACAGCAGTCTCCTTTTGGTTTCCTTTGCTCTCTGAGCCCCTGTCTGCAGGTCCTCAAGGTGGATCCCGGGGCCTCCATTCATTGCCCCCCTTCCCTTGGTGGTAAGGATACAAGCCCAGAAGTTGGAGCCAGAGTTCTGGTTCCCGCTCTGTGATAGATATGGGACCTGGGAAAAGCCTCTTATGGTACCTTAGTGTCTTCAAATGTAAAATGGGGACAGTAGCCCCTCCACTGGAATATCCTCTGTCATGTGATAGTTTCTGGTTAAAACTCCAACTTTTAATTTTAACAATGAAAAAATTCTTCCTAATCTCCCCATCTCCATCATTCTCACTTTTCTTTGCTGGGCTGGCTATCTCTGAATTATTTTTAACCTCTTTTCTTTCCCCTCCATCCCACATTCAATCAGGCTACAATGTCTTGCCAATAGCTCTTTTGCAAGGCCACACCCGAGTCCAGACTTTGGGTCTCACGCTCAA
This sequence comes from Cynocephalus volans, assembly GCF_027409185.1. Lineage (NCBI taxonomy): Eukaryota > Metazoa > Chordata > Mammalia > Dermoptera > Cynocephalidae > Cynocephalus > Cynocephalus volans. Next base: position 198,049,933 of record NC_084460.1, on the reverse strand, counting down.
TTAATCCAACAGGCTTTTTGTTCATATACCTGTCCTGCCACCCCTCTCCTCCGCAGCCCACTGCATATGCCAATGTGGGACAGATTCATTTCTGATGCCTTTTTTCTTCAAGTAGTTTCTCTATTGAAGAACCTACAGTGTCTGAGGCTCTGGCTGGCCTCTCCCTACCTCAAGCACCCTTTCCTCCTCATTCATTTACTGACCTGTGCACGCGAGTGCCCGGGATGTGCAGGTACAGTGTTGGTGCTGCGTGCACAGGGCCAAGCAAAGCAGTCCTCCTTCCCAGACGGGACTGCACGGTCCACTCCTCTCAATTCAGGATGCGGGGCTGGTGCCCACCACATGGGCTTGATCTCTGTGTGCACTTTATTCTCCCTCCTCGGGGTCATGTGTGTTTCCTTGAGCTTCCCTACTAGACTATGAATTTCTTAAAACCCAAATTTTGTCCTCCACTTTTGGCCCCCAAATCAAGAAGTATTCCCTATAATGTTATGTCCACTAAAAGTGCTTAATAAATGCTCACTAAGTGGTGGAACAGATAAATAATAACTTAAAACACTAAAACACTTTAATCAAATGTTTATGCCAGGAGTTAAAATTTAAAGGTAAGATATGCCTATATTTTATATTCACAGACAATCAAGGAATTTCATCCTAGTTTTGATCCACTGGTTAATAATACTTGGGTCAACAGGTTCAGGGCACAAAGACGGTTTCAACAAGCAGCACGCAAGGTACGTCTCAAAAGCAGATTGAAATTTTGATTTGTTTCGTCATCAGCACAAGGAAATCGAACAACAGCCTTTTAAAATAACATCCTTATTGAGATACAGTTTACATACCATAAAATTCACGTTTGTAAAGTGTGCAATTCAGTATTTTTTAGTATATTTACAGAGTTGGGCAGCCATCACCACTATCTAATTTTAGGACATTTTTATTACCTCAAAAAGAAATTCAGTGCTCATGAGCAGTCACTGCCCACTCCCTCCTTCTCTCAGCCCCTGGTAGTGACTAATTGACTTGCTCTCTCTGCATTTGCCTGTTCTGGACATTTCATATAAATGGAATCATACAATATATGGCCATTTGCAACTGGCTTCTATCATTTAACATTTTTAAGATTTATCGATGTTGTAGCATGCATCAATTCTTTGTTCCTTCCTTTACTGAATAATGTTCCATTGTTGGGACAGACCACATTTTGTTGATCCACTCCTCAGTGCATGGGCGTTTGTGTGGCTTCTAACTTTTGTCTATTATGAGTAATGCTGCTACGAACATTTGTGCACAAATTTGTGGACGTATATTTTCAATTCCCTTGTGTGTATATACCTAGAAGTGGGATCGCTGGGTCATAGGATAACTCTAGAACAATGGGATTTTGATCAGTTATTTCTAAAGAAAGCAACTGTGAATTCCTGTGGGATCTTGTCTCTGACATTAGGCTTATGGCTTCCCCTTCAAAGGCACCATCTCCACTGAGCACATTTCTAGCCTCCAGTGGATTCCTGTTATCAGGATAAAATGAAGACATCTGAACCTCTCATGCCAATAAAGGGTATAAGGTCCCCTGGTCTGGCCACACCCCTCCAGCTGCCCCCTGTTCTCTGTTTTGTAGCAGTCCTCATCTTCCAAACCCACCATGCTCGCCCCTCTGCAAGCCTGTGCTTCTGCTCCTCACCTTCAACTACAGTGCCTGTCCGTCTCCAACCCATGGGTCCACACCTGTCCTATGGGCCACCTCAAGTCCACCTTTTCTCTAAGAAACAGTCCTTGGAACTTTAGCACTTCGGGAGCTCCTCGGTGCCTCTTGTGTCTTATGCTGCCTGTAGATCTCTCGTCCCTGCCACTTGTGTGGCTTTCCTGAGGGTCAAGCCACACTCAAGCAGGGGAGAGCAGTGGTTAAGACCTGGGCACTGGAGCCAGACTGCCTGTGCTTAATTCTCGTGCTGCTTCTCAGGAGCTTTCTGATCTCAGACAGGTTACATATCCTCTGTGCTTTAGTTTCCTCATCTGGACACCGACAGTAATGATAAGGCCTGTCTCGCAGGGTTGTTGGGAAGGTATAAGGGACTCCAGAGTTTATGCTCCAGGTTGTCTTTCAGGCAGTCCTCTTAGCCCAGACTGATGACAGTCCCGGTGGAGAGAGGCAGAGCTTGCTGCCTCGGCGACCAGCTCACCAACCTCCGAGGCCCTGTAGAACCGATGTCCCCAGCAAGGCTTTGCCTGGGTGGTCTCTTTATATATGCAGAACAGGGGCTGCCACAAGATGCTCAGCGCAGAGAAGAAAGTGGCGAAGAGAGGCGGCACAAAGCCATGCTCCAAGGGGGAAGGCACAGCATTGACAATGGGCAAACGGCAGCAAGACTGGCCAGGCTGGCTTACCACTAGTGTGACCCCTGTAGCCCTCTGCAGTGAGCCCCACAGCCTGAAGAGTGTGGCCAGTAGCTTTGTGCATTGTTCTGAGTGTTTACTCTGTCTCTTCTTCGCATGCCACAGCAAGCACTGTCAGTTCTAGGTGCCAGTATGTCCCCAGCCTATTGACTTGCCATCTCCCAGCTACAGACACCCACCAGGCCCCCAGCATCTCTGGTCTGGACCACTGCCACAGGTCTCCCTGCTTCTGGCCCCACACAGCAGCCAGAGTAGTATTCGCAAAGCTTAAAGATGACAGTACCTTCTGCCGGCTAAAACCCTCCAAAGGCTTCCCATGGCAACTAGAATAAAATGCATGATTGTTATCAAGGCTGCAAGACCTCACTGGATTTCTCTCTGTCCCTTAAATGCATATTTTTTCCTGCATCAGGATCTTTGCTCTGGCTGGTTCTTCTGCTCAGAACCCTCTTCTCAAGATCTTCCCATTGTTGTCCTCCCATCATTCAAGTCTCAGATAAAACCACCCCTCTGCAGAGAGGCCTTCCCTCATTATCCTTGCATAAGTGAGCAGACCCCTGCCCATTTCCAGCCCCTTCAGTCACACCTTTGTGCATTTGCCCTCTTATTTCCTCCATCGTATTTATCGTGTTTATTTACGAGTTTATTGCCATCCCCCCCAACACACATGCACGCACACCCCACACACACATTCGGAACGTCAGCTGCGTGCAGGCAGGACATTTGTTTGCTCCCCACTGTGTCTCCAGTGTCTTGCACAGAACTGGGTACAGAGTAGCCACTTCACACTATTTGTTAAATGAAAGAGTCCTTTGCAGAATGGAAAGGAGTGTGAATCATGGAATGAACGATCCCTTTGGCCGCAACTCTGGGCACAGGTGGCCCTCACCTGCGGTAGCATCAGTTCTGAATGCAAAGCTCAGAGGTGAGCAGTTAGCAATGCCCATAATCCATAGCCCTGTGGCCACAGAGTCACTCTTGTAGTTTGTCCTTCAACTCTGAAAATAGCACAGCGGTAGCACCACTATTCAGATATATACAGAAGAAAGAAAGTAGAACTAGTCACTCTTTCCACTCTGGAAATATGAGAAGATTGGGGCTCATAAATTGGGTGGGACCAGGCCAGATGACAACTTGGTCTTTTTATGTATTCAGGCCAGTCAACATGGCCTAGACCTTGAAGTCCCTGTGGCCCCTGTCCAGGACAGCATCCCCTCTCCCTATGAACTTTGACTTAGATGGGTGGCCTCAGCCCTCAGTTGTGGTTTGGGAAAGTGAATTTGGTTGAATACCAAAATGAGCATATATCCATTAATAATTCTTTCCAATTCCAGATCATGGTTCAGCGACGATTACTCAATATGTTGAATGCTGTTCGTGAAATGGACAGGAAGAGTGTGATGAGAAAGCTGAGCCACGTGAAACCATCAGCACAAGGTAGAGTCTCGCTGTGACACACACACTGATCATTCCTCTAACATGAGGTTTCTTTATGATGAAGTTAGTTGTGTAGAAATAAAATATTTTCATAAATCGCATGTCTTAGTTTCCTATTGCTGCTGTAACAAATCACTACAAACTTAATGACTTAAAACAACACAAATTTATTATTTCACAGTTCGGGAAGTCAGAAGTCTAAAATCAAGATGTTGGCAGGGCTGGCTTCTTCTAGGCTTCAGGGGAGAACCTATTTCCTTGCCTTTCCCTGCTTCTGGAGCTCGTCTGTATGTTTTGGCTAGTGGCCCCTTGCTCACTTCTCTCACCTGCTGCTTCAGTTGTCACATCTCCTTTTCTGACTCTCACCCTCCTGTCTTTCTTTCATAACGACCCTGTGATTACAGCAGGCCCACCTGAATAACCCAGAATAATCTCCCCATCTCAAGGTCCTTAACTTAATCACATCTGCTAAGTCCCAGTTATTATAAGGTAACATATCACAGGTTCCGAGGAATAGGATGTGGACAGCTTTGGGTGCCATTACCCAACCTGTCACATGACGTAAATCAGATCTCCATGCCAGATCCAGCCAAAATACCTGCCCAGTTGATAATAAACAAGGTCAACTGACCCAGACCACGTCATAAGGTCTCTGAAGTTTGCCCATGGCTCCACCTCCTGTTTTGTGCCCTCACCAGAGAGACGGAAATAGTTGTCATTCATACCAGTGAATTGACTGGCCGAAAATGGTGTTTTCTCAACCTAGCATTTGCACATAAACCTTTTTTTATTTCATATTGTCTTTGCTATTTAAAGAAATTTTAATCCTCTGATCCCCAGGTTGGCTGGGGCTGTTGGAGGGCCCCTCTCAGTAGCTTTGGGGAGCCGAAAAGCCATATATCACCATCTTCTCCCAATATATGTGTTTCCAATCTATAGCTCCTGTGCAGTCCACGGACAGGCCCTGACTCTCCCTGGCCTAAGCCCCTGAGTTGGCCCGGCCTCCCCAGCCTCCCTGAGCAGCAGCCATGCCCCCTCTGCCTCTCCACCAAGATCCATGTGCATTTTTGTCTTTCAAAACATCTTATAGCATTTTAATTACTCCTTTTTTCCTCCTGTGTTATTTTTATTTGTGATGTTGAAGTCTCTAATAAAGGAGTTCTTTTTTTTTAACAAAAAAAATTGTGAAACTTACCTGTGAATTTTGTGTGGATATCTGTAAAACGTCTTCATGTACTTCATTAATGTAAACATTTTCTTTGCTGAATTCATCAGAGATATTTTAATTAGGAATTATAGTTTTGGGGAAGTAAAAATAAAATTTTTAAAAACTGAAGGAGGGGTTGAGGTAAAGAACAAAGGGGAAACTAAAAATGGAAATATATATTTATATCTGTATACACACACACGCAATATTCTTTTTGAAGTGGAATGTGACAAACACCCACTAATTGGTGCATGGCATATATGCAACTAGAGACAGTGGTTTTGCATAAAAACACTTTAAGAACCCCTTAAAAGCACTGTTTTGTTTTTCACCCACAGACAAGAATCTCTCCAAATACCTTCAGCCACGGATCAGTCAGGATGATTATTCTGTCCGCTTCTCTGTGTCACCCAAGGAAGTGCTGCCCTTCGCCTTCCCGTCCTACAGTCCTCCTCAGGACTCCAACGAGTTGGTGGGTGCTGTCATGCTGTGGGGCGGGGGCCGGCATGATCAGATGGGTTTTGGCAGATTGCTGGAAAAGCTCTGCCTTAGCCTCAGTCCTTTCACCTCCCCTGAGAGGCTCCCAAGGGAGACCTGTGCCCAGGGAATTGTGACCAGTGGGAAACCAGGGATCATCTACTGCTGTCAGCTTTGTACCTGATACACCTGCACAGAGCTCCCTGGTGGCTGGGGCGGGGTCCTTCCCAGCCTGCAACCCAGCATGAGCACTGAGCCCTGCCCTACTGTTCTGGAACTGGGCCTGAAAGCAGAAAGGCCCAGAGAAACCAAGATGGCCCCACCTGGCCCGGGAGGTAGGCTCTGCTCAGCTGAGCCCTTTTGCTACCTGGGCAAATGGTGAGACCAGAGAAGGGCCTGGGCCCAACCAAGTGAGGAGGGAATGTGGCCCCAGAATCTGACGATCTAACCCTCAAGCTCACAGGTCCACCTCTCATTCTCTCTCCCTCTCTCTCTCTCTCTCCTTTTCTCTCTCAGGGTGGCAGGAGGTGTGACAGCTCATCTTTCTTCCCTTATGGATACAATGATGCATTATAATAAAAATCATAGTTAACCCTTGCAGTGCACTTACCATAAGTCAAGCAGTGTCTTAAGCGCTTCAGTTGGGTTGCCTCCTTTTATTTTCTACAAATCTACGTGATAGGTTTATCCTTTTATATATGAGGACACTGGGGCACAAGGTTCTGTAGCCAGTAATAAAATATTGCTCAAGTTCACACGGTTAGTAATAAAATGTGTCCTTAAGTTGATATTGTAAATGTATATGCACCTAAATATTTGTTAAGCATTATAGTTTAATCTGCTCAAGAATTACAGGACTGAATTTAGAAATTTCATATGTTTTCTGCTCTGATAATTAAATGATTTAAAAGATCAGAATATCTAGCTCCTAGGAAATAATGAATCTGTCACTTTTAAGCAATAATACTCTGACAATTAATGAAGTAACAAGGTGATGGGTGAAAAGAGATCATCACTGTGCTGTGGAGCTCACCTTATTATTTTTGAACAGTTCAAAGCTCTCATATTTCATGTGGTATTCTTGTTAGTGCTGCTAAGACTTTTCTGCTGTTCAGCGTTGATAAAAAATGAATTGCTCAGCACTCTTGTCTGTAAAAAAGAGTTTATTAATTTATTCCAGAAATACTGTATTTCATCAGTTCTAAGATGCACTGTTTTTTACATTTAGCATCTTTGAAGTTAGAAATTTTCTTATAATTGATGGCATATTAACATTCCATTATATCAGTCTAATGATGGTGTATTAGATTAGGTGAAGTATGGTATTTATTGAGTATCCATCATATGCCAGGCACCGTTCCAGGTTCTTTGGGTGTCTGAGGCAGATTGGCATGCAGGAAGTTTATTAGGTAGCGCTTGGGGGATTAGCACCTGTGGATGGCAGGCAGAGGGGGCAGTATTGGACAGAGAAAGAAGTATAACTGCCATCCACCTCAACAAAGTCCACAGCTGAGCCCACGAGGAGCTCTGAAGGTGGCACAGGGTGAGAGGACCCAGCACTTGTACATTGGCTTCAGCCTGTCACTGGAGACGAGCTGCCCGGGAGGGACACGTGACATTGAGTGAGGCGTGTGACCTTGAGTGAGGCCGCTCCCTTCAGCCAAGGCAACTCCTGAAGTGGGTTGAGCCCAAGAGTTGTTTCTATCAACAGGGCTCCTAGAAGCTGGGGGACTAAGTCCTGCAAGCCTGAAGGGGATTCTGGGTGACACATTGCCATGTCCCTGACAGCAGAAAATAAGAAAGAAGCCATCACATACACTAAGACACATAGAGGAGGGGATGGCCAGGGCTGCCTCCGGGCCCCACAGATAACAGCACCCGTGGTCACAGGAAGGACCGCTCTGAGAGTAGAACTGTTCACATCATGTTTCAAACTGTAATGGAAATAGTAGCCACTGTTGCTCAGTGTTGATTAATCATCTGTCCATTATTTTTTTATTTTCACATTTTAGGCTCCTGATGGCCTTGGACTGGTCCCAATTAAGCCTTCAGAAGTTCAAATCAAGCAGAGTTTTTCCTTCTTCAATTTGCAGGTCAGACCTGTCACATAGTATTTATTGAGTTTCTCACGAAGTGAGTAAAATATTCTTGAATTTGAATCGCATTATTTTGTTAGTTTTGTTCTATTATAGATTATACTTTGCAGCATACTGTGTATATTTTTCTGCTGTTATTTTATGGTATGTGGGAGGTACAACAGATTCTTTTTTCTTACTGTGGCTTATGGAAGCCAAGACACATGATATATTATGCATACATGAAGCTATCTGAACTGATATATTAGAAACTTCAAGAAAAAACATAAGGTGAGGTGAACAAAAAATTAGTCAGCCTTTCTTCAGGTATATGACCTCTTCTGTTTTTGAAAATATAAAAATCTTAAATTGACAAGCCATTGTTTGGTATATTTCTACATCTAAGCCAAATGGTACGGGAGAGTAATAATGAACCCTCATGTGCTGAAATTCACAACAGGGCTGAGGACTTGCACTAAAGTCTGTCCAGGGCTTGTCCAGACTAACAATTGCCACAGTCTGGTGGCTATGACATGGTGCTTGTTTTACTTCTACCATGAGGTAGCTCAGAAATGCTATTGTTGAAAAGTAGATTCCACCAAATGTTAATGGGTTTTTAATGCTATTCAATCAGTTGTCTTCTTTCACCCTCAGGTTCCTCAACTGTACAAAATTAAGAGGTATCAGCCGTTCTCTGTCCACAAGGCTTCGACAAGTTACAGACCTCAAAAACTTGCTCGAGCCCTGAAGCAAGGAGCAGAGGTACTATGTCCCCAACCTTCCAGAATCACTCTCCCCCTCCCCCTCTTGTCCTGGCATCAAAACTAACATGCTGCTCTTGGTCCTCACACAGGATGAGGTCACCACCATCATAGCCCTCCCGAAACAGGACTCCAGACCTCGGCTCTCTGGAAAGACCTCAGTCTTGAGCATGAAGCCACCTGAGGCCTTAGCCGTGTCTCCAGACTATGATCCCCTTTATATTTTTGTAAGTGACAATTGGCTTGTGTTCTATGTTCCTTTATTTCAATTACTCTATAAGAAAACAGAAGTATTAATTGGGAATATTTTTTATCTTTGGAATTTCTAGCATTAAACAATATCTCACCTTTGAAAATGCTTGCCAGCATTGTTTGGAAAATATCAATGTTTCTGTCTTTTAACAGTTACAGCATTTATTTTTATGACAAGGCTAATCATCTTTTCTAATTAAATATAATATGTACATACAGGCCAAAGAAGAAATCAAAAGAGAAATTAGAAAGTATTTTTAACTGAATGAAAATGTAAACAAACATAAATTTGTGAGAAATTTATAGCACTATACACCTACATTAGAAAAGAAGAAAGGTCTCAAACCCATGTCCTAAGCTACCCCCTTAAGAAATTGTAAAAAGAAGAGCACATGAAACCTAAACTAAGCCAAGAAAAGAAATAAGTATCAGATCAAAAATCAAGGAAGCAGAAAAAATAAGAAGTTCTTTATAGAGAAAAACTGGTTTTTTGAGAAGGTCAATAAAATGGATAAACCTATAACCTTACTGATCAGGAAAGAAAGGTAAAAAACACAAAATACTGGTATCAGTAATAAGAAAGATGACATCACTAAAGATTTTACAGATGTTAAAAAGATAATGTTAATGTTGTGAAAAATTTTATGCCAGTAAATTCGACGATTTACACTAAATCCACAACACAAATTCCTGTAAAGGCACAAACTATGAAATCTTATTCATGGGGAGATAAATAACCCAGAGAGCTCTATATCTGTTAAAGATTGAATTTGAGGATAAAAACCTTCCCACAAAGAAAACTCCAGGCCCAGATACCTTCAATGGGAAATTCTGCCAAATGTTTAAGGAAGAAATAACACCAGATCTACATAAACTCTTCCAGAAAATGAAGGAGGAGAAACTATTTCCCAACTCATTCTAGAAGCCAGTATTACTCTGATACCAAAGCCGGATCGTACAGTTACAGGAAAAGCAAAGGACAAACCAATGTCCTTCACAAGCATAGATGCAAAATTTGTAACAAAATTCTAACAAATCAAATCCATAATTATAAAAAAAGACAGTGTATTGTAAGCAAGTAGGGGCTTGTGCCAGGAACACAAGATTAGTTTAAAACATTTAAAACTCAATGTAATTCACATATTAACAGACTAAATAATAATAATAATATGATCATCTCAATAGATACAGAAATATTATCTGACATCCATTCTTGATAAATACTCTCAGCAAGTGAGGAGTAGAAGGGAACTTTCTCAACCTGATAAAGGACACCTATTAAAAACCTGGAGCTAACATCAAACTGAATGGTAGATGACTAAATATCTTCTGCCTAAGATCAGGAATAATACAAAGAGTCTGCTCTCACTAATTCTATTCAAGATTGTAATTATAGTCAATGCAATTAGACAAGAAAAGGAAATAAAAGGCATCCATGTTCCAAAGGAAGATGTAAAACTGACTTTATTTACAAACAAAATTATATATAAAAATACAACAAACTCTACAAAAGGTCTTCTAATAGGTGAATTTAGCAAGATTAAAGGATACAGTCATAATGAACTAATTAATTTTAATATATTTGACATATTTCAATGACAAAAAAAAAATTAAAGGATACAGGATCCCCTTACAGAAATCAATTGTATTTCTATAAACTATCCACAAACATTCTGAAATTGAAATTTTAAAAGCCACATCACTTAACAATAGCATCAAAAAATATGAAACATTTAGAGATAAATCTAACAAAAATGTATAAGTTTGATACACTGAAAATTATAAAGCATTGCTGAGAGAAATCAAAGAAGTCCTAATTAAATGGACAAATAATATGTTGGTAAATTGAGAGATTTAATATTTTTAAGATATCAGTTCTCCCCAAACCATTCTAAAAATTCAACACTATCCACAATCAAAATCAAAAACCAGCAGGATTTTCTTTTGTAGAAATTGATAGACTCATTCTAAAATTTATATGAAAATTTAGATATAGTCAAAACAGTTCTGAAGAAGAACAAAGTTGAAGGACTTACACTATCTGACTTTAAAGTTTATTATAAAGCTACAGTAATCAAGACAGCATGTATTGGCATAAAAAAAACCAAACAGATCAATGAAACAGAATAGAGAATCCAGAAATATATTCATTTATACACAGTCAATTGATTTTTAACGAAGTTCAAAGACAATTCATTAGAGAAAAGATACTCTTTTAAACAAATAGTGCTAGAACATTTGGATATCTATTTACCAAAAATAAAAATAAATAAAAACAAAAGAACTTCAATCTGCACCTCACAACATTTATGAAAATTAACACAAAATGGATCTTAGGCCTAAATATAAAACGTGAAACTAGAAAACTAGAAAAGAAAATCTTTGTTACCTGGGGTTAGACAAGCATTTCTTAGATACAGCACCAAAACCACAATCCATAAATAGATAAAAAATTATTGGACTTTGTCAAAATTAAGAATTTCTGTTTTCTTAAAGACACTGTTAAGAAAATAAAAAGGTAAATCACAGACTTAAGAAAATACATGGAAATCACATATCTGATAAAGGACTTGTATCCAGAATATGTAAAGAACTCTCAAAACCCACAAAGGAAAAAACAAAACAATGAAAATGCGACCTATGGAATAGGAGAAAATATTTGCAAACCATATATCTGATAAGGAGTTAATCCAAAATATATAAGGAACTTCTACAACTCAATATTAACAAAAAAAAGTAATAACCCAATTAAAAATGGGCTAAAGACATGAATAGACATTTCCCCAAAGAAGACTTACAAATGCCCAACAGGTAGATGACTCAATGTTCAACATCACTAATCATCAGGAAAATACAAATCAAAACCACAGTGAGATATCACCTCACACCCATCAAGAAGGCTATTATTAAAAAAAAAAAGTGTTGAGGAAGATGTGGATAAACTGGAAACTTTGTGCACTGCTGGTGAGAAGGTAAAATGGTACAGCTGCTATGGGAACAACATGGCTGTTCCTCAAAAAATTAAAAATAGAATTATCATACAATCTAGCAATTCCATTTCTGGGTATTTATTCAAAAGAATTGAAAGCAGGAACATGAAGAGGTATTTGTACAACCATGTTCATAGCAGCATTACACACAATGGCCAAAAGGTGGAAACAACCTAAATGTCCATGAAGAATGAATAGGTGAAGAAAATGTGGAATATTCATACAGTAGAATACTGTGCAGCCTTTACAAAGAAAGAAATTCTGCAATATGCAACAACATAGGTGAACACTGAGGACATCATGCTGAGCAAAATAAGCTAGTCACGGAAAGACAAATACTGCATGAGGTATCTAAAATAGTCAGATTCATAGAATCAGAGAATGGGATGGTAGTTGTCAGGAACTGAGGGGAGGGAGAAATTGGAAGTTGTAATCAATGGGCATACAGTTTCAGTCAAGAAAGATGAATAAGCTCTAGCAATCTGCTATAAAACATTGTATTTATAGCGAACAAAATATGGATTTAAATGTTTGTTAAGGGGATAGATATCATGTTAAGTGTTCTTACCACAATAAAATTTAAAAAATAATTTTTAAAAAGAACTCTCAAAACTAAATAGTAAGAAAATAAACAACCCAATTTTAAAATGGGCAAAAGATTTGAACAGACACTTCACCAAAGAAGATAGACAGATGGCAAATATGCCCATGAAAAGATGCACAAAAGAATGCATCAACAAAATGCAGATTAAAAACTTGGTGAGAAACCTCTTAGAATATCTAAAATTAAAGAGACTGCTGATGAGAATGTAAAATATTACAACTACTTTGGAAAACAGTGTGGCAGTTTCTTACAAAGTTACAGAATTAGCAGTAAACATACACCTACCATATGATCCAAACTTTCCACTCTTAGGTATTAATCCAAGATAAATGGAAGCAGAAGACCTGTGCAAGAATATTCATAGCAGCCTTACTTGTTCCCAAAAATGGAGGGAAAAAAGTGTCAATAGGTTAATGGATAACATGAATAATTTTCAAAATAATTATGCTAAGAGAAATCAGACAAAAAAGAGTACATGATATATTGTTCATAAGAGTTGATGGAAAATTTAAAAATAGAATCCATTTGGCCTTGATGCTAGAACTGTTCTCTAACAAACAGTGACCCACAGGTCATAATATTGAACATTCACAAAACAAACAAAAAACTATAATCCAAGCCTCTATTTGGCCTGGCGGAGAAACATATTTACACAGTTAAGACAAAGTAAATGCTACTTACTAGTTTCCAACTTTTAGAGACAACTGATAAACACAGCACGAAGGTCTTGGTTGTGGTTCCCGAATGAGAATGTTAACAATCTCAGTAACCTCAAAGTAAAATTGTGGAAGAGAGGAAGAAGGGTACCGGAAAGCGTAGGCATGATAATGTTCTCGTTTCACCTGAAGAGGAGTTGAAATATTCAACTAACAATGAAACAAGAAATAGGGATATAAGTGCATCATTTCAAGTCACAAAGGTAACCAACTGCAGAACAATATAAATTGTTCTAAGTAGAACAATGTAATTTTCAAAATTGGAAGAAAGTTTGGAAAGGGCATTTGTATACATGAGCAAAATATTTATCTTGCATAGTAATGAGTCAGTAGATAGTGTCTGAGGTTGATAGTCAAGAAATAGAAGAGTAAGCATATTGTTTAGAGTTAGGGTAGTAACCATCAGAAGCATGAAACCCAGAAATAAAGGAAAGAATAAGCCTCTGGGATGTCAGCCTAGAAGGGACCACAGGAGCCCATGTCTTTCCATCACAAATCCTTGCAGCCTGAGTGAGTCACTACCATATGCATACGTTAATCTGAGGAAAATTAAAATTAAAATCATCGTGGGTGACCACTCAGACCACTCACTCTGGTACCAGTGGCCACCCAGGGGGATCTGAAATACAACGACTATTGGAGTCAGTGCTATTGCAGTCTCCAAAAAGACTACATTCATTAAATTTGGACCATGACAGGCCAAGAGAGCTGGCCACATAGCAACTTCACGTGCCCTCAGTCAACTAGAGCAGGAGACAGTCCTGAGGCCTCACTGGTAATTTCCCCTTCCCCACTGTTGTGCACCTTTGCCCCGTCACTACCCCCATAGGGGGCAGCCAGCCCCATCCCCCATCACACTGCCTCCTTCTATTTGTACCTAGCTCTCGCCTCAGCTGCAAGTGCTCACTGAGGTGTGTGCTTGCTTCTCCACTCCTGTGGGCATCGCAGACTCCCTCAGTGGGCATCACCACGTCCCTGCCCTGCCCCCTCCTTTACATCATGAGTTCAGTCAAGAGCCTCTCCCCACATTCCCCCCAAGCTTTCATCCTGGGCCAAGCTGCAGATCAGTCTGTCTGCATTAACAGCTTACAGTCTTTCCAGTATTCCTTTTTCATTATTATTTTACTTTTTTACTGAAGCATAATTGATTATACATATTTGTGGGGTACAAAGTTGACTACCAATAGTTGTGTACAATATGTGCTGGTCAAATCAGGATAGTCAGCTTATTCATCATTACATTACGTAATGATTCTCTGTGTCCATTAACCAATTTCTCATTAATTTCTCATTAATCCTCCTCCATTTCTCCTCCCCCTTCCCACTTCTAGTAACCACAGTTCTGTTCTCTCCTTCTAAAAGTTCAATGTATTATTGTGATTGTTGTTTCTTTCTTTCTCTCCTTCTTTCTTTGTTTGTTAATTCAACTCCCACTTGTGAGTGAGGACATGCAGTATTTCTCTTTCTGCACATGATTTTCTCCAGGCTCATCTATGTTGCTGCAAATGGCAGAATTTCGTTCTTCTTTATGGCTGAGTAGTATTCCGTGGTATATATATACCACATTTTCCTTATCCAGTCATCCAACGATGGAAATTTAGTTTGGTTCCATAGGCTGGCTATTGTAAATAGAGCTGTGATGAGCATGGGAGTGCAGGTTTCCCTTTGACGTGATGATTTCCATTCCTTTGGATATATACCCAGTAGTAGGATTGCTGGATCATATGGTAGTTCTATCTGTAGTTGTTTAAGGAACCTCCATACTGTTCTCCATAATGGCTGCACTAATTTATAGTCCCACCAACAGTGCAGAAGTTTTCCCCTTTCTCCACATCCTTGTCAGCATTTGTTATTCTCAGTCTTTTTGATAATAGCCAGGTTAACTGGGATGAGATGGTATCTCAGAGTGGTTTTGATTTGCATTTCCCTGATGATTAATGATGTTGAGCATTTTTTCATATACCTGTTGGCCATGCATATGTCCTCCTTTGAGAGATGTCTATTCAACTCCTTTGCCCATTTTTAATAGTATTCTTTGGGGTTTTTTACTATAAAGTTATTTGAATTCCTTGTATATTCTGGATATTAATCCCTTGTTGGACTTATAGTTTGCAAATATTTTCTCCCATTCTTAGGTTGTCTTTTCACTCTGTTGACTGTTTCTTTTGCTGTGCATAAGCTTTTTCTGTTTGATATAATCTCATTTGTTTATTTTATCATTTGTTGTCTGTATTTTGGGGGTCTTATTCAGAAAGTCTTTGCCCAGCCCTACATCCTGGAGTGTTTCCCCTACATTTTCTTCAAAAAGCTTTAAAGTCTTGAATCTTATATCTAAGTCTTTAATCCATTTTGAGTTGATTTTGGTATATGGTGAGAGGTACGGGTCTAGTTTCATTCTTCTACACGTGAATGTCCAGTTTTCCCAGAGTTCTTGACTCACCAACATCCCACCCTTGCATCTGGATGCCTGGATGCCTCCCCAGTCCAGCTGCATGTCATTTATGTTATGAGGGGACATTTGTTTCTTGCCAGTGAGATTAGCATAAGCCAAGTGGAGTTGGTTTTTTTAATTGTTAAAAAACTCATGCAAACAAACAAAAAGAACAAAATTTCAGTTTATTTGTTCCTAAATGTCTGAGATTAAACGACTGTGAGAGGGGAATAGCTACGTTATTGATCGGGACAAGAGTAGAGCTTTTATTCTGCAAGCCCTGGAAAGAACATTAAAAGGCTCTATGTCTTAGTATTTTGACATAATCACTCTGTGCCTGGAAATTGTTGTGCTGTAAAATTAGTAAAAAATAGGATCTTCCTTAAAACCATATACTACACCCAAATGGAGACTTTATGAATTAAAAATATTACCAAGCAATGTTAAATGTTGACATTTCCTAATATCTCAAATGTCACCCTCTTCTTTGTCTTTTCTTTAAAGTAGTTTTTAAGAAGCTATTTTTTATTTTCAAAACCAGAAACTTATTCGCTTTTTAAAACCAGGTTACTTATTTAATAATTCCCCCCTAATTCATCAAAGTTAGAAACAAATACTTTAAGGCATTTTTAAGCTGTGGTTTCAATTATACTTGTTTCCATGTGAGTTTAGTAAATCCACATGGTATGTAGGGAAGCTCTTAAACCAGAAAAGTGACATTTATGGATGACTGTGACATTTTAAAATACTGCCAACTTGAAGACACCTCTGCTCTCCTGCTTCTCTTTCCTAGATGAGCTGACATGAAATCACAGTGTTAGTGCAAGCGGGAGCCATAGAGAACATTCGCTGGCGCCTCTCCTACGCCCAGCTTAGAAACTGGTAAACAAAAAAGAATCTTTTTCCCTCTCTTCTGCAGAATCCCAACCCAGGATTATTTGCTGTAAAGCGCCCTCTGACCTACATGGAAACTTTGATAGATTACCATCTGTGCTCTCACCCCAAGTACAAGTTTACCAAAGAGACCCATGATGGATCCAGCATTCCTGTTACCCAAAAGGAGTTTCTTCATCACACGGTAATACCATCATCAGACTCACATGGTATAAATAACTCCATGGTCTGACTTCCTCTTTCTCTAGCCCCAACAAGTATAGAAACATCAGAATGGATGAGGTGGCAATGTAACAAATGCACAGTTAGGGTAGTGGCTCCAAAGAATTCCTTTCCCCACCAGGTGACCAACCTGACCTGAATACCCAGAGAAACCTCTTGAAGCTTACCATCAGACCCCTCAAACCCAATAAATCCCTAACTCAGATCATTATCTCTGCCCCACTTCTACCAACCACACCCCAAACTTTCTCCTCTTGTATCACCTACTTGCCCTTTTGTTCTATGGACTTGTGCAGTTCCCCATGTGATCCTTGGTCCCTCCCCATGTCTAACCACCACTGGATGCCACCAATCTATCTGCCCCATGGCCCACCACTGCTGTGGGTGGCTCTCCATAGAAATCTTCCTTGCACACAAATCTGATCTTGCCGTGACCTGTCTGCCTCTCCAGCCATGTTCCCCCCATCTCTATTACATGCCTGCACGCAACCACATTTGCACATGCAGTTGCCCTGCCTGGAGTGCCATCCGATGAACTGCCCATCCTCTTTGAATGCTGCATTAGCATTGCATTCACAATAATCGAAGTAGATTTGAAGGTCACAGCTGCCCTCCATCACCAGGACATGTTGCTTGTGTGCCTAATGAAGCAAGGGAAAAAACCTCTCCTTTGTTCCTAATTCTGTGTGGTATTATCTGATGCCCTTTGCTGGAGTGCTTGTCTCTTTGCTTCAGAAAAATTCAGTAAGTGTTAATGAAATTATAAACTTTGGAGCTAACTGTTTAGGACTGAAAAGTAAGTCAGTTGAATGAAGTGGAAGTCCCTCCTAGAGTTTATCTCACCAAATAGTTCCTTTCCATACCATACCCTGTGCCGGCTTTTCTTACAGGACATTATTCCTGGAATAATGCACTGGAAGAGGTTCCAGTCCCTGGATCTCTCTTCCCTGCCCGAAACCTCTAAGGCGGAGACGACACAGAGGTGAGCACTCTGTTGTCACATGAGGTATGCTGCCCCACAGAGTACAGAGGCTGTGATCCCCAAACGTTAAATGCCAATAATATATTAAACCATACTTTTAAATCATGAGGGAAGTTCACTAGTCAGAGAAATGGCATGATGTATAACTGATTTTCATATTTGGAATTTATCTTCATTCAGATACACTTTTTTAAAAAAGTAACATCACACGTGGATAACTGGCAATGCTTCAGTAAAAGCAGACAACCAATCCATATAATTCCACTGAAATATTCACAGCCAATTTTTAAAATTTATAAATTACCAAGCTTAGCCTTCTGCATCCTTCATCTCCAGTTCCAGAGGATCCAGTTCTCTCTCTTGCCACAGCATGGCATTCACTGTCAGCCCCACAGCTGTCCTCACACAGAGACAGCTCAGCTCCAGATACAGCCCGTGGCTCTGCTACAGAAACAGAACGGGTAGATAAGAATATTGTTTAAGCAAAGAAAGATGAAATTTAGAGTAACCACATTTCTGCTAAATGCTTGTTTAATATCTCTTCAAAGCAGTAAGAGATCACACAAATAGCCTGATACCTTTTCTTTAGACTCTGCCTGGCCAGTAGCCCACATCTTCAGTCCATTGTCCTTACAAATATTGCTAAACGAGTTATTGAGTATCGGTGAGAAAATGTGACTAATGTCCCAGAATGATTATCAGCGCTCACCTTTTGTTCAAATCCTCTGTTCCAGAATGAGGCTTACTCCAAGGTGGCAGAGCCCTGTCATGGTCCTAAGAGTGCCAGGAAGCCTGAGCTCTGCCACCAACCAAGATCAGCAGGTGATCTTTATACGCTCCCCCTCCCCCAAACTCCCCCTAGTGTATCCTGGGTCCTCTGACTCTGAAACTCACCAAGAATGCCACACAATCTCCAGGAGGCGGGCCCAGTCCTCCTGTCAATAAGACAAGGGGATTGGACTTGTTACAAAGGTCTTTCTCAGCCTTGACACTTCTGTTTTAGTAGGAATGCAAAAGCTCGGCCAGTGTGTAGCTGCCTTTATAATACCTGTGCACCTGCCCCTCCCCAGGTCTTTGAGGAGATGGTGGAACACAGGTTGTGACCCTAGAGCTTAATTCTACTTCCTTCATTGCCAGCAGGAAAGGCTGCTCCTGAGTTAAGCCAAATGCAGGCGTACTTCCAGAGACTTCTCCGTGTGCCGACCCTTTGAGTTATTTCCTTAGTGCCCTACTACTCTCCTTTGCCTGGAGATCAGCGTGAGATAAACAAAGAGCACTCAGCATAGAATTTGGGACATAACAGGAGCTCCAAAGTATTATCCCTTTTGTATTACTTCATCCATTCCTCCTTCACCCTGTGGCCATCTCAAAATAAACTCAGCATCTCTGTTCTTCATTTTTAACATATTTCTAAAATGTCAAATCTCCAGAATTGGGGAAACAATGGCACTGTAGAGGGAAGGAAGGCTTTGGTGTTAGAGAACTGCCTGCTTTACAGGCAAACTGTGTCACAGTTCTCTGTCCATGGGCGATTACTTATTACTGAAGCTCTTTGAGCAATAATTTCTCCATCTGTGAAACCAGGGCGAGGACAGCATCCTCACCCGGGCTGCTGTGAGGATTAAAGTAAAAGTGTTAAGCGAAGCATCTAGCATCATGCCTGGTGCATGCTCTAATAACTTCCTTCTCTTCTACCCTCCACCCCCACCCACCACACCCCGCAATCACTGTTGCCACCAGATGGCGATGGTCCGTCACCGCGTCAACAGACTGCCTCGTTTTGCTAGGGGACTGGGTCACTTCAAAACGGACCCATGTAAGCGGTAAACTGCATAGCTGGGTTTGGGGTATTGTCAGAAGACTGAAAAAACAAAATGAGAAATGGTGAGAGGTGGCAATTGTTCGCATTTACCTGCTGTCATCACACACAGATCTCAAGAATTAAGAAAAAACACCCAATTTTTTTTTTTTTTTTCCCAAAGCAATTCCTTGGAAAAAACTCCCTAGGCTGTTCTTTCAACAAGCAAACAGAATGCAGTTACCTTGGGCTTGAATAACCATGAATTAAACATGAATTTTACATGGATTAAAGAAACTCTGCAACCTGGTGTTTTTTCAGCTTCTGGGCCTGAGTGCTCCGTAGGGCCAGTTTGTTTCAAAATAAACTGCAGTTGTGTAACAGCTTATAAAATCAAGAGAGGATTTTATATTTCCTTATCACGTATTTCCACTTGGTGTAAGATTCTAGGTCATGTTTTTATTTCTAAAATCAGTTATAAAATAATGGCAGTTCCTTTTTTTAAGTTTTGTCTTTGCTCGTTCGGGCTGCTATAACAAAATATCATAGACTGGGTAGATTATAAACAACAGAAATTTATTTTCACAGTTCTGGAGGCTGGAAGTCCAAGAACAAGGTGCGAACAGATTTGGTATCTAGTGAGAGCCCACCTCCTGGCTCAAACATGGCCATCTTCTCACCGTGTCCTCACATGGTGGAAGCCTTCATGACCTGAATCACCTCCCAAAGGCTCCATCTCCAAACACCATCACATTGTGGGTTAGGTTTCCCAACATATGAATTTTGGGGGGAGACATTCAATCTATAGCAAGTTCCCACAAATCCATTAACAATAATTCAACTTTACAGCCATTTTGCTTGAATAAATGACCTCCTATTACATGTGAGGTTTTCCTTACATCCTTTGCCCCTGAGAGTTATGTGTATGTTGTTAAACCATACAATATAGTTTACATAAGTTATTTTTGTATCCATAATAATTGAAGCAGGTCATTGATTACTGTATAGTAAATTCAGAGAGAATGAGTCTCTATGGACTTCCATAAAATCTGAGAGTCAGCACCAACCAAAGAAATTATCTAATCCACTATTTCCCAGACTTTTGGATTTTATAGATGAGTATTTCCTAGAAGAATTTTGGGAACTGACTTAGGGGGGTCAGAGTTTTATTTTGTCAAGTAAGAACATTAAAACAAACAAAGCAAAACAAACAAAAAGGCCCAACCACCATCTATTCTCATCTCCATTTCAATTCTAAAACAACATATTAATACACACACCAAAAAAAGGTAAGAGGACCATAGTCTCGTGATTTTAAAACTGGACTACTTTTGTTTCATAAAAACTTTTGATTGTTAACATTCTGTCTTCCCAGACTAGTCTGGTTTCTGGAGAGAGATCTCGTTTCTCAGTTTCTCAGTCCCTACTCTTACAGGAATCACTTCTGGGTGGAATTTTCAATTAGAACCTGGATTCTTTGTCATGAACTTAGCAAATAGAGCTAATCTCAGCGTGGTGGGGCACGGGTTTCTTTTAGTGAGAATGAAATTAAAGGCCAAAACCTGAGTGCTAGGTGTGCACACTGCTACTGGGGTGTTTTGATTTTGTGGTCTTTTCAGTAGACAAAGCCAGGGATACACACACACACACACACACACACACACACACACACACTGCATACATACAGATACATGTACGCACACACATATATACATATGTGCATATAAACACACATATACACAAACATATACCTATTTTGGAAATTGTGAATTCACACCAACACTTAAAATTCCCATCCATATCCGCAGAGACATTACTTGCTTTCCGCCATTCCATATTTGCATCCCCCTTCTTCCTCTGTGAAAACTCTGGCTCCTACCACATTTACGTACTCAATTTTATGATACACCTAAAATAATTCATTATCGCTTCCACCATAACTACTTTAATAAACAAGCGTAATAAATAGAGCTCAGGTTCATTTGCAACTCTCCTCCCACTCCATCCCACCCAAGACTGTGGGTGTATTGTCCGGTACTTATAAGTTACTTGGGTAAGTTACTTGGGTTATTTCTTTCTGTCTTTTCCCTCCCTCCCTCCCTCCCTCTCTCTCTCTCTCTCTCTCTCTCTCTCTCTCTCTCTCATTCCTTCTTTCCTTTCTCTATCTCTCTCAATATCTTTCTCTCTCTTTTTCTTTCCTTCTCTTTCCCTTCAGATAATGGAATTTATGTAAAATGTAACTATTTGTTTCAGTTTGCTTTCAGTTTTTGTTTTTATTTCCCTTTCTTGTAGATTTAATTTTATTTTTTCAGCATTATCATGTTTTCCAAACAAAAAGGCTTACTCGGGGAAGTGCCCCTCCCTCCAATCTCCCTTCCACCCCGTCCCCCGCCCCTGGTAGGTGCCCAGCTTGTTCTTCCAACTGATCCTTCCTGTGCTGCTTTTTGTAACGCTAAGCAGAATATATGCATTTTTCTTATTTTCCTTTCTTTCTTATACAGAAAGTGACATTCTAGATATGGTTTTCTGCATTTGCTTTTTTTACTAAATATCTCCTGAAAATCCCTCCACTCACAGGTATCCTCCTCATTCTTTTTTCCGTCTGTAAAAACCATGTTGCATCATTTTTTTCAACCAGTCTCCATACTTGTATGAAAAGCAGGTGCATTTTCACACAAGAACAAAACAGGATAAGAGTCTTCTATCAAAGACACATGTGCACACAGAAGAGAGCCTCAATTAATCCCTGTTCTCCATTCCCACTTCCTGCCTTCCCTTCAGCCCGCGGCCTTTCCCATGTCCCTGAGGAGGTCCATTTCCTTCCCTGTGTGCTCCAGGCTCTGTCATTCTTTGCTCTTTTTCATGAGACAGCACTCTTCCAAGCTTCTAGAAATTTCTTCCAGAAAATTGTTCAAAATTTTTATCCCCTGATGTCTTTTCTTCTGTTCTCTTTGCTGTTGTGTGTTCAGTTTTTATTCCTTTAACATCATTTGAAAGGTTTTAGGCTGGCAGGTTAGCTCAGTTGGTTAGAGCTGGTAACACCACGGTCTGCAGTGTGATCCTGGTACCAGCCAGCTGCCAGGAAAAAAAAAAAAAAAAAAAAACAGTTTTCCTTGACAATCTCATTTTAAAGGTTTATAAGGATGGAATTGAAACCACAAAAACAAAAAAAGTGAGTGTTCATTCCACCATCTTGAAACAAAAGTTTGCTGCCAACTTTAAAAATAACAATATTTTTTTTCTCCCTGTCTCAATTATTTTTAATGTCTTCAATACCCAGGAATTTTTATATAAAGCTTTAAGGTTACAATACCAAAGTCTACATAAGGATGTGGGAAGGAAGGTTTGAAATTGAAGAAAATGACTAAGGAAGGCAAAGGTGGGGAAAAAAACACTAAGAACAAGAAGTAAACTAACGAACCATACCCACCCCAGGAAATTATATAATTTTAGATACCACCAACCAAAAAAGCCTATGATTCTGTGTTTAAACTCCAGAAAATGTCCCCCTGGGCGGCGCTCTCCTGGGCTGCACGGGCCTGTTGCGGCCTTGCCTTTGCCTCCCGGGAAACGCGGGTGGGTTTTCGGGACTGAGGAAGGACAGAGCGGTAGAGGCCTCACCAGTGGTGAAATAAAAATGCTTCAGAAAATTACATAAAGACCCCCAGACTACTAACGTGATCACTTATCCCTGACTGTAGTGTGATTTTTCCGCAGCTGCGATTCCTTCAATTCAGTCATGCTTCCTATAGACGTCCCTGCCGTTCTTGACGCCTTACCAGAAGAAGACAGACTGGAAATAGTCGAACGGTATGTTTTTTGCCTTTGGTCTCTAATGTGTTCTGTTTTCCAAAAATATTCAAGGCATTGTGAGGGATTTTAAAAGAACACAGCACCTGAGCATGCAACTCAGATGAGAAGACAAGGCTCACACCCAAGCGTGCCACCCCCTAGATACAATGTTATGTTACGTTCCTGGAGGAGAACAGACAGTCCCTAGGGTCTGCAATTGGCTGATCTTTAGATGCTCCAGGAGCTGAAGGGAGTGGAGCTCAGAGGTGGTGCAGAGTGGCCTTGGAAGGCTTCAGTGGTCACAGGGACTTGGGTTAGTATGTGAAAGATGGGTAGGATCTGGGCAGGCTTAAAGAAATACAAGCCCCGTAGCAAGATGCTTACACTTGATTTTACGGTTCAGCCTCCAAGCCAGTGAAAATATGTCTTATAGATGTACCCAGATATCACATTGTACTCCATGAATATATGCAATTATTACGGGTCGATTAAAAAAATAAATTTAAAAGGAAAAAAAAGTCCAGAGACAGAAGTAGATTAGACGTTACCAGAAACTGGAGGGAAGGAATAACGGGAAGTTGTTACTTAATGGGCACAGAGTTTATGTTTAGGATGATGAAATGGTTTTGATAATAGACAGGTAGTAGACACACGGCATTGTGAATGTAATTAATTCTACAGAACTGTCGGTTTAAAAACAGTTAAAATGGCAAATCTTATGTATATTTTACCACAATAAAAAAAAAAGTCCTTGAATCTCCTGTCACCATGCCCATTTAAGCCTGATGGCTAGAGAGGCCCAGCAGCAGACTGGAACAAGAGTGGGAAAGCTGAGCCAAGCAGAGTGTGTGCCCTTGTCTTGCAGCAGCTTCTCCACTGTGAGCACCTCAGTGCATGGCCCCCAAACCCCCAGCACGCACGCATCTGAGCTGAGTTGCCTCCCATTGCCCCATATGCTAATGCCTCTAGATCTCAGTCAGTACTTTTTCCTTTTTAAAATATATCACCACATAATTTCAGAGAGAAAATTAGAAGTTCCATATGTTTTAGCAGGTGCTTTCTACCAGGCACAAATCTCTAAGTTTTCTAGTTTAATTAGCCAACATAGCATAAAGTTTTATACATACAAACAAGAGAGGGAAGAGCTGGGTTGGCCAAGGCCATCTGGGGACATGTCCTGCAGCATCCTTGCTGATTTTCACTTCTTAAATCCATTATTCCAAAATATTTTTGTTTTTAATAAATCCAGACTTTCATATTCTTAATTATACCATCAGTTGTGATAGAGCAAAGAAATCCTGATCACTCAAGCACAGATAACAACCCATCACTGTCATGGTTAGACTAGGGTCACTGCCAGACTGCCCTGTGATAACAGGAAATGGTTTATTATTTGCCAGACTACAGCATCTTTCACACTAGATATACCCCAAAATAAGTATTTGTTGCTTACTGTGTCATTTCTTTCTTTTATAAACACATGCTATATTGATACTTTCAGTACATTTTTACATGTAAATAATCAATTACTGAAATCCGAAATATCCGAGGTATATATCCAGTTCTTCTAAGACCCACCCACATACAATGACACTTGACAATACTTCAGCGTCCAAAGCTTGGAATCCAGATCTGAAAAAGAAGGTTGAAGTGCCTTCTATTCAGACCACTGCATGAGGGCATTTCTTGAGAGTGCTGCAGCCAGGGTGGGATGATACACATTTGCTTCAAGGTCAACTGAACAAGTCCTGCCAGGCCTGGCTTGCTAGGGAGACACTCAGCAGATCAAAATATAGCCAACTCCTCCTCCAATCAGCACAAATGTACACACCATTGTGACTCGGTTTCCTCATCTTTGAAATGGGAATAACCATACCTCCTTCGGAGGAGGTTGTCAGAATTAAAGGCAACCGTATGATGCTGAAGAGGAGGATGGTGATTATAATAACCAACACTTACTGAGCACTAAATGCATATCGAGTGATGCTTTGCATACAGTCTCATTTACTCCCCCAGGATGAGGTCTTACTGTGATGCCCTCCTTAGAGATGAGAAAATTGCTAATGGGAAGATAATGGTTGCAAAGCAGCAGCATAGTGATTCGCATGTAACAGCTGCTTGGTAAATGTTAGCTTTCAATCTTATGGGACTGTAACAACTTTTTTCAGTTTTCAAGGGTATTTTCCTTAACAGAAAATCACCATGGCCACCTCTGTTTACGTATCACAGCTGACTAAAATGTTCCTGTTTGTAGTTCCAAACTTTGAAGCCTTTGTTGCCTTTGTTGATCTTGGAAGCATTTCTCTTTGAGTGTAATGGAGACTGCCGCTGTCAAAAAATTAATTGCCCTCTTGTTCTTAAGTCACAGAGTTGTTGAAACTAGAGGCTAAATTCCCTTTCTTGTAGTTAAGTCATCCATTTGAGTAGGCCTTTGCCAGCAGATGTTAACAGATGAGATATATTCCACTTCTGAGGTCAGGGCTCTTAACAGAGTGCGTGTGTCTCCTCCACACTCTCCCTCCTTTACTTTGCTCCAGCTGAAACCCAAACACGCAGTGACCCAGCTTGAACCAACCAACAACAAAGCTCTAGGCCAGAGGTCAGCAAACTATGGCCCAAGGTCAAACCTGGCCTGCCACCTGTGTTTGTAAATAAAGTTTTATTGTAAAACAGCCACACACATTTGTTTACATATTTCCTATGATCCCTTTCATGCTACAACAGCAAAGGTGAGTAGTTGTAACAGAGACCATATGACCCACAAAGTCTTTACAGAAAAAGTTTCCCAATCCATGCTCTAGAGGATAGCAGACCACAAAGTGATTAAAAATAACCTAGACCCCTTTAACTTCTCCTTTTACCCATAGACTATTTAGAATTATGTTGTTAATTTTTTTTAACTAATATATATTTTTTTACATTCTATGATGTTGTTGCAAAGCAGTTGGGAGGGAGGGGGAGAGGGGAAAGGGGAAGGAAATGGGATGGAAGAAGGAGGAAGGAGGAGGGGCAGGATTGAGGCCTGTGTCACCCCCCACATTCCCACAGGAAAGACCAGGGGGCTTCCAGCAGTGCTTGGTCATTGTCAGGCTGCGTGCAGATGTTAGGGGTGTGTGGCAAAAGCCCTCACTTCCCACCTCCCCAGCTCAGGAACCCGGGGCCCTTCTTGCTGTGGCTTGGTGGTCATTGCTGGGCTGGCTGCAGGTGTGGGGGGTGCATGGCCAAGGCCTGAAGCCCCACAATGCCCTAGCTCAGGAGAGCCCAGGGAGCTACCCATGGCAGCTTGGTGGTCGTTGCTGGGGTGGTTACACTTATGAGGGGGGTTGTGGCTGAGGCCTGGGGCCCCATGCTCGGGACTGGTTGCAGGTGTGTGGGGTCATGGCTGAGGCCCCCAGCCCTCCCAACTTTCTATTGTGGTAGCCCATGGGACTTCCTCTCCTTCTAGGTGTTATAGGTGTTCTTTGGTGAAATGAGACCTTTACTAGTTAATATCAAACTTTGTCTCTGGTTGTGGGTACTTTGTTTTTTCTTTCAGTTCTGTGTTGGATTATTGCGGTTCCCATCACTCAAACTCTGTGCTGGAACTAATTTGCTGTCCTTTGCTTACTTCTAAAATGGGCGAATTTCTGTGGGGACCAGTACTTGAGCTCTGTGGTTTAGCTAAATTGCTGCTTTGCTGCTGATTCTCTAGAGAAGGGTTTTTGTGCAGCTCAGGTTTTAATAGTTGACTTTATAGGTACTTCTGGGTCTAGTGAAATCTGGTGCACCTGGTTTGTGTAGAAACTCTGGTCTGGGCCTGAGTCTTTTCATCAAACTGCACCCCGTGCAATTCTATTTTCCTGACCAGTCTCCTCTGAGTGGTCCTGCACTAACTGGGGTGCAGATCAGCTGTCCTTGCTGTGCCCCAGTATTTCCCCCAGTGGTCCCATCTCCCCCACCACCCATGCTCCAAACACTTCCCATGGGACAGGACATGTGCTGGTCCCTTGCGATGACTCACTGGCCTCTGAGTGGCTCCTTTTTTTTCAGTTGTTGTGTCTCCTCATTCCTGTGTGGGTCCACAGGAACCCTATTAGTGGTCTTGCTGTCCTGGGGGCCACCAAAGCCCTCTTCTCCCCTGCCACCTCCAAGCAGCTTCATCCAAAGGGCACAGCTGTGGCTTTTGCTGGCTCCTGCTCCATGCACTCAGCAGCTCCAGCCTGGATGCGGCCAGGGCTCGAAACAGTCAGAGCAGTTCTTTCTTTCCTAATCGTGGCTTCTCCCACCTTCATGCTCTCCATAGGTCTCTCCTCCTCTTCCCCTGAGCTCTAGCCACCCCAGCTTGGCTATCGTTCCTTTTTAATAGTTGTAAATCAGTTAATGTGTGGAAGAGAGTGATGCTGAGGACCCTCTATTCTGCCATCTTGACTGGAGTCTATTTAATTTTAAAGCAATTGTGGACTTTCTAATTAATCTGCTTTGCTGTTGATCTTTATTCTAATTCCATTGTAGCCAGAGAACATATTCCGGATGATTTCAATCTTTTGAAATTATTCAGGCTTTCTTTATGGCCCAAGATATGACCTATTTTGGTAAATGTTCCATGTGCACTTGAAAAGCATATGAATTATGTAACTTGATTTTTAAAAATTGCTTTTAATTCTCTGGTTATAAATAATTACCATTGTTCCTACCATTGTTTGTTGGTGGAAACGATTTATCAGCCTCATACTTTTCTAAACATAGACTCAACAAAAGTAGATGGAACTAACGTTGAAAGCCACAAAAATTGCATAACTCCTAAATGATCACAATATTTCATTCTGTTTTTACATTGGGAAGGAAAAGTGGTTCCCACTAAACATCTCATTACTTTTCAGTGAGCTCTGTGAACAGAATGTAGAAGTTATGTTGACTCCAGAAATTATCCAGGTGGAATTCCCCATGTTGGACTATAAGGACAGCAGGAAGAAGTAAGTGGATGCTTTGATGCCTTGTTAAGAGATAGCCATGGATAGAATTTGTCCTACATGAAGTACAAGACTGTCACATTGTCTGAGCCTGCATAGTTCAAGGTCCAAAAGAGACATATTTCTGATGCTTCATATATTTAGATGTGTATTTTATTTTATGTACAATTACACTCCCTAAAATGTTATTGGCAATAAGTCTTTAAACACCGAACCCAATTTTTCCATTCACTTATCATTCAGTTCCAGAGGTGTGTCTGTTTCTTGTTAATAGTTGACTGAGTTTCATTCAATATAAGGAACCCAGGCTCCGGAGCCAGGCCAGATCTGGGGCTGAATCCCAGCTCCACCATTTATCACATGTGAGATCTCGAGCCAAGTCACTTACCTTTTCTGGTCCTCATTTTCTTCATCTGTACCATGCAGAAAATAAGATTCTGTCATGGGGCAGTTGTGAGGATTGGCTGAGATGCCAAACGTGGAAGCATCTAGCCAGTTGCCTGATGTGAACTAGAGCCCAGCAAGTGCTCTTACCTCCTGCTGTCCATCAGGCACTGACTAGCTAAGCAAGCATCATCCTTCCAAAGACTGGTCTTGAAAACACGGTCATAAACATGTAACATGCAGTCAGCCTCACTTGTGATGAAAGAAATGCAAATTAATACAAAAAATTGCTTTTGAAAAATGCTATTGCAATGTAGATAACTACCTATAGATCATATGGTTTATAAGTTTGAAATTCCAGGTATCCTTTTTTCACTCTTTTTCTTTTTAAAAATGCCTTTTTTGGGGGGCCAGCCCCGTGGCTCACTCAGGAGAGTGTGGGACTGGTAACACCGAGGCTGCGGGTTCGGATCCTATATAGGGATGGCCAGTGCGCTCGCTGTCTGAGTGTGGTGCGGACAACACCATGACGAGGGTCGCGATCCCCTTACCGGTCAAAAAAAAAAAATGCCTTTTTTATTATTTAAAAAAATCAGAAAATATAAAAATAAAATAAAGAAATACAATGATCCTAGCACCCAAAGTTAGTAATCTAGACATTTTGATGTCTGTTCTTCAAACAAAATACATATTTTTTTATTTAACAAAATTAAATCTGTACTTTTATTTAACAATATATCATGAACACATATTAGCAAATATAGATATGCATCATTATATTTCACTGAGTAGATGTACCATAATTTATTTAACCAACCTCTACCGATGAACATGTGAACTCTTTTTAATGTTTTACTGTTATCCATAGTGCAACAAACATTCTTGTGCCAATTCCTTGCAAACTTATCAGACTGTTTCCCTAGGATAAATTCTAGAAACATAAATGCAGTCTGCATTTTAAGGTTTTAAAATATATTGCCTAGGGCTGGCCCGTAGCTCACTTAGGAGAGTGTGGTGCTGATAACACCAAGGCCACAGATTCAGATCCTTATATAGGGATGGCCGGTTAGCTCACTTCAGAGAGCGTGGTGCTGAAAACACCAAGTTAAAAGTTAAGATCCCTTTACTGGTCATCTTTTAGAAAAAAATAAATAAATAAAATATATTGCTTAATTGTCACCCAGAAAATACATTAACAGCCCTCCTACCAGCAGAGGTCAGGACAGCCTGCATTCAAATGTTCTGGACAACATGAAATACTATTTTGTTTTCATCTCTAAGAACAGGATAAATTTTTTTAAAAAACACACCATCTCATTGCTTTAATTTTAACTTCTTGGTTTCAGACGATATTAAAATTTGTCCTCTGTTTATCAACTATTTTTCTTGTTTTATGAGAGGCTTGTTTTGCCTGTTTTGTCTACTTTTCCTATTTATTTTTAAGAGTCCTTCATTTTTTAAGGATAATTAAACCTTCTTATATTTGCTGTAAATTTGTTTTCTCATTTCGTCTTCTAACTTTGTTTAGGGTGTTTTGGGGTCCTGCCTTTTCTGAAAGGAATGCTCACATATCTTGGAGCAATATAGGGTTTCTCTGGTTTGTGACATTTTCAGAGGCCTGTGGCAACCAACACTTCTCACAAAATAGATTGGCAGTTTCTGGAAAAAGAAAATTTAGGAAATAAAAATTTTAAATAGAATTCCATAAGCATCTGTTTTGATCAGTTAGTTAACTCAATAAAATATTATATTATACTATATAGCACATAAAACTTCTTGTATTTCAACAAATAGATGCACTTTGTATTTTGTTTCAAGTTTCAAATAGTTTAAGGGTTTTAAATAAAATTCTTTTCATTTTCTATTTCAAAAATTACCCCTGGACATAGACTGTCTTGCCCTGTGAGCAAGGAATGCCCAGTATCTCTCCATGCACTTGCTCTTTTTCACCCTTTATACTGCAGAGCTAGTGTTCAATGTCATTTGATTATCAAATTAATACTATATGAAAGAGAAGTTATTTCTATATATAGTCACCCAAAATAGTATGTCGTTGTTGTTTTTTTTTATGCTTCAGCTACTTAACCAAAAAAATAAACTAACAATCAACTCTAAACATTTTCTGCACACCAAATTAGCTTCTAATTTTTTCAAAACAAATGTATACATTTCACACACTTGCAATAAACATTTCCATGGAATTCACCTCTTTTGCAGTTAAAATTGTTTTATGTACATTTTTTCGTGTGTCAGAATTGTCAACATAATTATCATTTTATTGACTGCATTGTATTCTAACAGGTTGATATCCCACAGACCATTTTCAAAAGTTTTCTGGTTCTGATATTCTCTGCAGCTTGTCTCGGGCATTGTCCTTTGCTCAGTTTTGTCTTCTCTGTCATTACTTGTTCCTCATTCTCACCTCCTTCGGCCTTAGCCAGAAGCCAACACAGTCTTCCCTGTCTGGCCCGCAGGCAACCAGAGCGTAGACACACAGGAACAGCACACAAAGAACATGTAAACGGTGTTTCATTTCCCCAAGAAGACCACTATCTATTTGGTTTCTGGCAAACATTTGTTTTCAGGGATGCCAAGAATTATCTGCTTTCCCTCAATGGCTGTAATGAACTGGAGAGATTCTTTTGCTGCCTAGAAAATAGTCTCAGCCCTCTCAAGACCCACTCAGGAATCATGTTGTAAAATGACCCAGAAGCTGTGCAAGTGACTTTAGTTGCTGACACTTCACTCAGCACTGCTTAGACTGTCACAATATTACTCAACCATTGATATCTTTAAGGGGACCCATGATCTATATGTTTTTAGACATGATTCCATAAAACGATGCCAAATAATTTCTTTAATTATATGAATTAGGGGACATATTAATTCCCCTTTTTCAGATATTTCTGGTTTTCCAAAACTGTCAGGCATTTGCCAGAATTTTACATCACCCTTTTTAAGAAAATGTTTCAGAAGCACTTCATTTTATATTAGATTCTCCTATCTCCCAGACAGATCATACAGCTGAACCCATAGTCTTTAGATGAGACATCCATCCTTTCAGCCAGTACACCCATCATTTCCTCCCAGATAGCTGACTGGTGGTAAGCACCGTGACAATCTCTGAGCTGAGTCTCTGTCTGCACCTTAACCCTTGGCCCCAGCCCATCAAGAGGCAAGTTGGCCCCTAAGAAGCCCAGACATTCCCCATCTCTCAACCCTTTGTTTCAGCCCCCATTGCATCCTCTTACTGCCAGTGTCACAACACCACATCTGCTCAAAGTTCTACCCAGCAACCCGTGGCCACACTTAGTATCAGTCTCGGCTCCATGTCAGCCACTACTTGATCCAAGTGTGTGCCCCTCCCTCTGGGTTCACACTCTTCTGGAGCTACTGTCGGAGTCAGAAATATTGTGTGTCATAAAGATGAAAAACCAACTGACACTGAGCATTTAGAAGATATTGTGCTAGGATCACTATGAATAATAATGTCTCACTTCACCTTGACAACAATGCTGGGGGATAGAAATCACCACCGTTCATACTTCAGGAAACAGAGACTCTGGACATTTAGATAACCTGCCCATGCTGAGAAATGGGTACAGCTGAGACTGGAATCACTTACAAGTTGAGTGTTTTTGCTGGTAACTAAGTTTTCATTAAGTATAATTAAAACCTTCTTCATATATTTTTAAAAACCCACCTCCTCCAACCTTCACTGCCAGTGCTGGGCATTGGTGGGTGACTTACATGTTTTATTAAGTGCTCTCATGTGTTCTTGTCGTGTTTGTTGATATTCAGAGAAGTGAAAGACCAAGCACAACCAGCAGAGAACATGGGAGAAAAAGTGCTCGAGGAGATGAGGAATCTGCAGAGCAAAGCTCTCAACACGTACCTGATCCTACAGTGAAAATCGCCAGCAGGGCAGTATCTCTCATTTGCTTTCTGTGATTGCTGAGGTCCCTGGTGTCCATTTACATTCCAACCATGTTTGGAATTACAATTTCTAGAGAAAAATAATTGAAATGTGGATGATGTATATATTTTTAAATTGTACTTTTTCTTTTTAAAAATAAAATGTCATTCACGTGTTGGCAATGTTGGAAGCTTCTTGGTGCAAGATTTCGTGTGGAACTAAGCCTTCTGAGCAAGGCTTGATGAGAGGGTATGAGCCAGGTGCTGACAGCTGTTTCTGAGGGTCTTTGGAGGTGTGGTGCCCAGGCACCAAAGTGGGATGGTTTGGGGGAGGGCCTGCTCTCCCACATCTGCACAGAACCATCCCCC
The DNA here is from genome assembly GCF_027409185.1 of Cynocephalus volans. Taxonomy (NCBI): domain Eukaryota; kingdom Metazoa; phylum Chordata; class Mammalia; order Dermoptera; family Cynocephalidae; genus Cynocephalus; species Cynocephalus volans. The sequence continues at coordinate 198,017,281 of NC_084460.1, read as the reverse complement.
TTTGCCCCCCGAGCATCACTGATTTGGCTTTGGCAGCCACTCCCAAGAAGAGCAGTGTTGACATGGACACTGGCTCCCCAAGCAGCTGTGCTCGTGGCAGACACTGGCAAGGGGGGACTAGGACTGGAGAGGGCACTGTGAGGTGACTAGAGCTTGCAGACTGGTTTGAGAACAACTGGAAAACACCCCTCTGGGAGCTCCCAGAAGCACCTGGGGCAGGAGGTCCTTGCAAAGGAGCTAGGAGTCCCAGCGAACTTAGTGAAAACCAGGCCTTTTGATTGTGTTTGTTAACATGGTTCCATTCATATACACATGCCAGTAAGGCTGATAACATTTGGGGTATAACAAACCATAATTATCCAAATATATCTGGGTTTATTCTCTTCACTAATTTTTCCATGCATACACTTAAATAGCTGGTATCAGACTGTATGTATGTTCAATTTTTAAAAAGCTCTTCATTAACATTGATGCTGACATTTTTCTGGAATTTGTTTTGCAGTAGTGACCCCTCCTAGAAAATTTTTTTGACACCCCAAATTTGTTTTTTGTTTTTGTTTTTGTCTTTTTGTGACCGGCCGCACCGCGCTCAGCCAGTGAGCGCACCGGCCATCCTTATATAGGATCCGAACCCGCGGCGGGAGCACTGCTGCGCTCCTGGTGCTGCACTCTCCCGAGTGCGCCATGGGGTCGGCCCAAGTTTGTTTGACACCCAAATGCTTTAGGGACAGCATGCTGCAGTGTGTTTGAGGCAGCTCTTCACACACTTTAGACAACTGAATGTTCTTCAAGACCATTTCCTTGTTGTCACTCAGCACAGCAGTTAAACAAGTCAGCTTGGGTCTGTGAAACTCATTTCTTCAGTGTTTGTCTTGAAGAGCATCCCAGTCTAAGTGCAAAATAGAAGTTTCTATCATTCAGTTATGCAAGTCCCTGTGGGAAATGCCCTGGGGAGGGGGGATGGGGGACACGACAGCGGGAGCAGAGCTCCATGGTCACTCCTCAGAGCTAGGGTTGCCAGACAAAACACAGGATGTCCAGTTAACATTGAATTTCAGACATGCCACAAATAGTGGGTTAGTAGAAGAATGTCCCAACAGTATGTGTGTGAACTATTTGGGACATATTACACTAAAAGTTATTTATTGTTTATCTGAATTCAGACTGGGCTGGGTGTCCCATGTTCTGATTTTCTGAATCTGGCAGCTGCACTCAGCGCTCAGCTGTCTGCTGAGAGGTGGTGTGAGAGCGCGAGAGGACGTGGCTGCAGGAGGGAGAGGCGGTCGTCACTGCAGGCTTTGTGGTGAGAGGCGAGGCAGGCTTTCTCACCAACTAGAACAGTTCATTTTCCCTGGGTCTACCATGTGCCAGACCCTCTGCAGGCCCTTAGCAGGGAACCAGTCCTCCAGTCTTCTCACCCTCCCCAGAATCAGGCAGCATGACTCCTGCTCTGTTGTGGCTACCCGGGCCTTCTCCCTCATCTCCCAGCATGCCAGCCACACTTCCTCTGCCTGGAAATTTCCATTCCCAATGACTACGTGGCTTGCTTCTTCACTCCAGTGGAGAAACCCAGGGGTCAAGGAAATCAGGTGACTCCCCAAGTTGGTGAAGACCCTAAAGCCTGTGAGACATCAAGGCCTGGGCAGAATCAGAGAGGGATCCTCTGGGCACCCAGAATGCAGAACTGGTTGGCTGTTCTGGGCAAATGGGCCAAAGTCGGTGACAGGGACACTGCCTGCAGTTGCTTGAGGACACCAGAGTCCTTATCCCAGAGTGACCCACAGCAGCCTCAGCATATGTTTTCTCCATTTCCCACCTGCCACCTCCACTTCCTCCTCCTCCTTTTTTAAACTACCGATTAGTCCCACCTCATTAGATTAGGGAATAAAATAAAGGTTGCATTACTTTTACTACTCAAAGCATATCTCCTATGCCATCTATAACGAAAATGGCCTGCTTACCTCCTAGAGATTCCTCTTTCTTCCAGGATAAGTCCAAGTACCCCGGAGACAGTGGGGCGTCTTACTGGGCCCAAGAGACTGGCCCTGAAGCCCACTATGGAGCCCTGGGCCTTTGGATGCAGTTGCTGCACCAGCACAAGGGTGTCCCTGCAGGCTGGCCTCTGATGGGTGTCCATCTGCTGTGGGACTGAAGCTCACCCCACCATTGCTGGTTGTGGAAGAGCTGCCACTCCATGCCAGTGCAGCCTGGGAGATGGCACATGTGCACACACACAAAGATGTACACATATGCATGCAAAATTCAGAAGCATTGCTGAGTACCATCCAGGGGCCAGGCACAGATCCAAGTCTAGGAGGCATCACTACCCCAAGTCTACCCCATCGCAAAACAGATACACCATCAACAAAAAACAGATTTTGCACATGAGTAGTATAGTGTTAGGTCATGAGAATGACTGCAAAGGAAAACTAAAGTATAGCAAGGAGATAGGGAGTGGACACCAAAGGCCCCTCAGAGGAGGTGTCATTGAGCAGATTCGTGACTGATGTGGAGGAGCAAGCTGTGCAGTCATCGGGGGACAGAGCCTTCCAGGCAGAGGGGATGGCACATGCAAGGGCCCTCCAAGGAAACGTGCTTAGCATGCTGGAGGGTCAGGAAAGAGGTTGGGTGGCTACAGCAGAGTGAGCTGAGGGGAGTCACAAGGAATGAATACAGAAGTAGCTTGGGGCCGGTCACATGGCATCTTGCAGCTAGGATGGGACTTTGGATTTGAGATTTCACGCTAAGTGAGACAGGGAGCCCTTGGAGAGTTTTGGGCAGGGCACTAATGTGAGCTGTCTTCTGTTTTAAGCAGACTTTCCAAGTCTATATGAAGAACTGACTTTAAGGGGCAGGGTGAAATACAGGGGACCAGCTGGGAGACCATGACAGAAATCCAGCTCCAGAATACTCCAGTCAGAATTCCTGCTGTGTGGCACCAGGGCCTTTTATGGGAACAAACTGGTCAGTCTCATCCTCTTAGCGTCAGGGTCAGACATCCTGTTACACCCACAAAGGAGAATAAAAGTGCTCCAGGCTAGAGCCAAGGGGACAGGGCTGAGACAGAGACCACGTGGGGCACCTCTCCCCTGCCCACCCCTCGGCCAGGCTTCTGCAGGGAAGGGCCATACTCCAGTGCTTGGACCTGAGACCTCAACCCAACTGAACATCAGAATTACCTGGAGAGCTTTGTGAAAACGCAGTGCCTGAGCCTGACCTCAGACCAACCGAGTCAGATCTTCTGCAGTCAGACCCAGGCAGTAACAGTGCTCAGAGCACCCCGGGTGTCTCCTGGGCAGGCGAGACTGAGAGCTGTGGCCTCTGGGGTAACGTCTGCACTTCTTGCTACAGCCCCTAAGCCCTTGTTTCCCAGTATTTTGTCTCTAGTTTTCTTCTGCAACCCCCTCTCTCTCTCCAGGGAGGAGGGAGAGACTTTGGAGCTTGCCTGGTTGCGTTTGAACCTCAGTCCTGCTCTCACAAATCATGTGGCCTTTGTAACTTCCGTTTTCCCACGTGCAAAGCGGTGTCTGCCGAGCTTCTCCACTGTAAAATTACTACTCTTCCCTTGGCAATTAATAAATATATTCAGGGAGAGACTTCGAGATTATACAAACATCCTGTTTCTCCTGAACTTTTTCCCATTCTGTATCTACCTATTTGTGTATATATATATTCTGACTTTAGCATCATCAGCGGTTCTTGTCTGCAGTAGTTATTACCATGGGGTTTGCTTACTGATGATTTCCGTGAGCTGCTCCCACCCTCATTTATTTATTTGGTTATTTATTTATTCAGTATTTATTTATTTATGTCAGTATGGAATCATGGATATTAATTTTATCATGTGGGTTATAATCCAACACTATCATTGTTTATTTTGTTGCTCGAATTGTTCCAGCTCTGGCCATTAGGAGCTCCTTCAGTTTATTCCTCTGTCCTTTCGACATGCCCCCATCCTTTCCTAAGCATGTCCTTACTTTCCAGCATCACGGGATACTCCAGACTCATCTGTATTTTCTCTCCCTCAGCCCTGGAATCAACCATTTCTCCAAGGAGCTCTGGTTCCTTTTATCAGAGAATGGTGCTTAGAAACCAAGACCTGGGTACTTATTGCTACTGGGGTCCGGTCACTTGCAGGCCCTCCCATTGGACAGAACTATAGGAAATACAATACCCGTATATATACTTTACCTCTGTATCTGTATACCTGCATATATGTATGTTAGAAAACATGAATTGAAACTGATTCTTCCAATTCCAATCCAACACCGTGGGTTCATTTCGGCCTCCCCTTTCCTTATTTGTAACTTCTTTCCCATTCAGTGAGAAACCCTGTTTTCGTTATCTACAGTTTATTTACTTATTTGTTCAATCTTAGTATATCCTTAAAGTCATGTCAGAATTGCTAACCCATCTTCCTATGAGAAACACATTTACTAACTAAAATACAATATTTGTGTTCTTTTTGACTTTAGCTTTGTAGGATCCAGTTAAAATACAGTTTTCCAAAGTTTCCCAGGTTCATTCTTTTGGATTTTTTTCCCTCCACTCCCATCAGTGTGGTTGTGTTAGTCATTTGGGATACAGTTAGGTTCATTTGTTACTGTTTGTATTCCATCTTGGGTTCCCCCACACCCTACTTGGTTTTAATTATTTCTTTATTTAGGGGCTATGTGGGACATTACTATGATTCCAAGAGCCAGAGCTATACACAAAGACATACTCAGGGCAGTGGCATTCCTGCCACCCCATTCCCATTCCCCCATCTTACCATCCTGTTGGTACCTACCTCCTGTACACAATCAATCTCTTTAGTTTCTGGTTTATCCTTCTCATCAGTAATTTTTAAGACTCCCAGGGGCTCCCATGCGTTCCTCCTCCACATGCACCAGTCTCTGGGCTTATCTACCAGCAGTTTCCTAAGAATAGCCCACTCGTTCACACCCCTGGGCCTTTGCACATGCTGTCCCTAAGACTCCACCACCTTCTCACCTTAATGGCCTTCTCAGCTCAGGTTTCCCTAAGCCTCTGCCCCTCGGGCCTTGCACTTAACTCAGAGTCAAGGGCTATCTAGTCCCTGCCACCGGAGAGGAGGTGCCCAGGAGATGCTTGTTCAAAGAATTGCTTCGCTCAACATCCAGATTTAACACCACTTTGTCCACATTGCTTCATTTGGCAGCACCCAACCAGCAGTTGAGCCCTTGGTAATTCCACCTAACCTATCCCCCTTTCTTGCTGGGAGCCCAGCATTGCATTACTTGTGTGAACTTTCTGGCTCAGGGCTTGTTACATGACATTGAACTTGTTCTCATGTCAGTGCATGTATTTACATCTATCTCAGTTTCTCCATCTATAAATAAGAACCAATTTCTTTTATTTCCTTTCCTGTCTTCCAAGGATCATCCTAAGGCTGTGGCCCCTGGGAAAGATTATAGTGACTGTGTTGGGGAGCTGGTGCCCCCTGATGGACGCCACAAGAAAGGCACCTCCTGACTCCCAAATTGTAACCTGGGTTCCCACTGTGAACCAAATCAGCTTCCAAATACAGATTGTCATCTGTGCTTTTCTTCATTTTTTTTCAGGCCACCTTTGGGTGAAACGAGGCAAGAAAACTTTACATGTATTTTCTTCAGTGATCAATTCCATAGAAAAAGTTTCTTCAGTGAAATCATTGGACCACGTGAAGTTTGGGGGCTCCCTGTGGGATCTGTTGTCCAGGTTCCTTAGGAATTGTAGATATAATGAAGGGTTGACTGGGTGGATGAGGATCTCAGAATTAAACAGCTGTCTCTGAAGACCTGCCAGCTGCCTCTCTCTTGCATGATTCATTATCACATCATACTCTCTCTAAGGTCAAAGAAATATATAACCAAAGAACCTCAGGATAATTCACTGTAGTCCATCATTTTAGAAATAATTATAATTGCTTCCCTTTCTAGTACTTTCAGTTGTGAAGTGTTTTCTCAATGATTCTCACGACATTCTGAGACAGACAGAGTAGCTATCTGTAGTGGATTGAATTATGTCCCCCCAAAACTCACTGAGGCTTGAATTGTGTCCCCCAAGTATTATGTATTAGAAACTTAGCTCCTGTTGTGACTGTTAAGAGGGTGGGAAATCCTATTACGGTAATTGAAAGGTGGAGCCTTGAAGAGGTGATTGGATTGTAGGGCCATGCAGTAGAGAATGGATTAACAATGGTGATCAGGGGTGTGGTTCTGAGGGCTTTAAAAGAATAGGAGAGTCTCTTGCTCTCTCTCTACTCTCTCTGCTTCCACCATCTTGTAATGTGAGGCCCTTGGGTCACAGTCGCCAGCACCAGATGGACTTTGGACTTCTCAGCCTCAGAAACTGTAAGCAAATAAATTTCATTTTCTTTACAAATTACTCAGATCCAGGTATTCTGTTAGAGCAACACAAAACGAACTAATACATTATCATTACTGTCACATATATGGAGAAACTGAGGCTCAGAGAGGTTCATCGACTTGCCCAATTAACAGAAGAGACAGGTTTGGGCAGAACCTAGGTTTCCTGGTTTGCAGTCCACTCTTCCTGTACTACATGGTAATCAATGGAAATATTACAAGTTTATATTTTTTTACTTTTTATTTAAACTTCCAGATATGGGGTCCCTAAACGTAAAGGTATTACATAATGACATTTGTATTTTACTTGATCATTTGTTCTTTAAAATACATAATATGGAAAAAAAATACAAATTAGCAAATGTCCTAGCTCTAAAAGTAAGCAGCTTTAATCTAAGGAAATCAGACAGTATGTTTGCTCACCAGCTCATTTCTGAATCCCCAGCACACAGCAAGATGTTTGGCATGATGTAAGCTCTCAATAAATGTTAATGTAAATAAAAGAATATAAAAGAAATATGAAAACTATGTATCTAATATCCATTTACATTTTCATGGACATGTATATTTATAAAGTATATTTCCTATAGGAACAATAGGTCTTGAACCTAGTAAATGAATTTAGAATCCAAAACGTCGGAGGTGGAAGGACATGGAATGTCATCTAGCCCATCCTGGCAAATATAGGAATAGTTTCTGTAAATTTAGCAAGTTCGTGCAGTTTCCCTGCTTTTATTAAACAGGGGGAAATAACAGTATTGATTTCATGGGATTGTTGTGAGGTTAAATGAGATAATCCTGGTAGCACAATACACAATAAGTATACAATAAATATCAGCGTTTATTAGGATCACAGTGTTTATTGTTGAGGGAGTGAAGCTGAGTCCTTATGCCCCATCCCATCTTCTTCAGTTACCCTCCCCACCCTCCACCCATTCATCTTGCATTTTCCAGTAGTTAAGTTGGGATCTGGGCATGACAGAGAACTTTCCAGATGGTGAGGGGAATGAAACATGGCACTAAAGAACACTAAATCTCTCTCTTTGAGCAAGATTTCAGGGATAGGTTCAGATAAATTTTAAAGAGTGGGGATGGTTGGAATATGGACCTCCTGGAGGCAGGGGAATGGACTGAGTGACTCAGTGCTCTCTCATGTCTCTCCCAAAGATGTGAAGAAGTTGGTGGTGTTCAGTCTCTTTGTCCCGACCTCGCAGCCTTCCCCTTCTGGGTCAGACCACAGCCCATTTACCCTTCTCTCACTAGATGGCATCACAGAGAGAGGTTTCATCATGAAGGCAAGGAGACCCCTCTACCCAGGAGCCCAACACAAGAGCTCCCAAAGCACCCCCTCCCTCAGAGGAAGCGAGAGCCTTGGTCGAAGGGTGTAGGTCAACAGGCTGACCCCAGACTCAAGCCCAGCATCGAAACATAGTCTGAGGTATTCTGATCCCTTCTCTCAGGAATCTAGACCAAGGAGTAGACAGAGACTAGGCAAATTAGCAACAGGGACAGAAGCTGGACAGTTACAAAGTAAAGAAGTTGTGTGGGGCAGCCACGAAGAACCCTGAGCAACTGAAGTTAGGAGGCAATGAGGACATGGGCTTATGGTGTTTGGGAAACACACAAAAAAACAGAAAGCAGCTGGCCAGAGTCAGCCAGAGGCAGGCCAGGATGGAGCCCTAGCACACCCATCCCTGAGCTACCAGAGCCTTACGACAACCCCTCTTTTTGTTTAAGAAGCTTCAGTGAATCTATTCCTTACTACCAAAGAGCCTGATCAGATCTTGGGACTTGGCCAAGGCACGGACCCAGGGGTCTAGTGACACATTCTTCAAAAGTGATGTGTTTTCAAAAAAAATGTTCCATTTCTGATACTCTGCAGGAAGTTTATTAAAGCCATTGTGAAAAGACTTTAGCAGAAGCAATGCAAAAGAAAGACCTTGAGGTGTATACAGAAGGTGGTCATAGGATGCTTACCCCCTCCCCACAATAACAGTGCAAGCCTTTACACACACACACACACACGCACACACACACACACGCACACACACACACACACACACACACACACACACACACACATCCTGTCTCAGATCCACCTGTCAATATCTCAACAGCTAGAGAGGCCCGGCAAATGTGGGGCTCCTTTTTCATATGCTTACTCTCTCTGATGGTGGAAGTTAACCTGGCTTGAGGCTTAAGGTAGAGACAGGCTACCCTCAAGGTCCCTGTTGCCTGGAGCTCCAAGCTGGCCACCCTTGGGGCACCAATAGTTCAGCTCCTCTATCCCCTCCCTCGCCTTCCAGAAGCTCTCACCTCTGCTTCATTCTAATGCATCCAGCTCCAATCAGAAGCCTGACCAGATGCCCAGGGCCTATCTTGTAACTTCTAACTAATTACTCTGGACTTATAACTAAACTGTTAGCCAGCCCTCCCTAGGTTCTAAGTCTAAAGTACCTACCAAGACTAATCTCATCTTGCCTCACAGTCCTATTTACCTCTCCCACCACCGGAAATCAAGCTAGATTAGCAGAGAGCTTAACAGACGGGGACAGGAACTTGTCCATCACCAACATGGGCTGTTCACATTACGACCCACCTGTAGGAGGACACCCAATGAGCAGTCATGAAAAGGAAACAACTGTTTTTCTCCCCAGGAAAAGAGCTATGGGTGAGATAAAGCAAACCACACACACACACACACACACACACTCTCTCTCTCTCTCTCTCTCTCTCTCTCTCTCCAAGGCATTGGAGCAACAAGTCTAGTCTACCTTAGGTGTGGGGTGCTGACTTGGTAGGAGCAGATCTGTGTGAAATATGGGATTGAAGTTTTAAGACAGAATAAGACTGAGTCGTAACCAAAATGACTGCCTTAGTAACAAATATTGACTGACAATTTATAGATTTGGACTATGCATCATTGAGGAAGTCTGCTTTTAAGCAGGAAATTCAACAGTTTGAAGAATACAGTTGGTAGCAATTACAGGAAAAATAAAGTCATTTCATTTAACCTTCAATTAACTAATATTACTCAAGCCATTCACACTAATCATTTCCAGAAATTCCAGCTTCTGATGTCAAAAAGACACTAGAAATGGTAGTCGATGGAACATAAGGATCGTGGAAGGGACAGAGAGGTGCAGAGCAGCCCAGGCAAGGGGTCCAGCACTGGACTTGGTCTCTGTGGGTCACAATACACACCCTGGCACGTGGGAAATTAGTAAAAGGATGTTGTATGGTAGCAATGAGGGAACCTAGTATGTCAGTAAATTCAAGAAAATATGAAAATATTTTCTATTTGAAAAGGTTTGTTTAAGTACTCAGTTGAGTTAAATTGAAAATAATGATACAATCCTATGACATTAAAAAAAAGTATCTTTCCCAGGTCTGCCTTTCCCAGGTGCGGCCTGCTGTGCTGTTGCCCACTCCCCCTATCAAGTCAAACGATCTAACGTGTGCCCATGCACCCAGGTTATGGCCTCAAACACAGTTCCCCAATAGAAAGAACCAGGGATCCTTGGAAAGTATCTGATTTTATATCTTAGAGCAATGATAATTAAGATGGGCCTGGAGCATCAGCTAATTGCCAGAAAGAAAGTATGCTTCCAAAACTACCCAGGGACATTCTATAGGATAAAGGAGATGTTTTAAAGGGCACTGAACAAATTGTGACAGTTTTGGCAATAGAAAGAAAGCAATGATTTTCTGCAGAGCCATGTGAGAAAAAAAAGAAAAAAGAAAAAAAGAAGAAGCTTTTATAAGTTTTTAATGATGTTCACAGTACATTGACCAAGCAAAACTATGTACATACTGTATTCAAGTGTTGGTCAACATCACAATTGCATCATTGCAAATCCCAGTAGGGGGTACAGTATCTCATCAGCTTTACCCAGGCAACAAGAAATTGTGGGAGATTTTACTAAAACAGAAAAAATAAAGCCCCTCAGAAAGTCTAATTATCCCCAGGGAGACTCAGCCTAATAAACACCAATTCATGATAAATCATCCTGGTATCCTTTCTTGACCCCTGTCCTGGGCGTAGATATCCCCCCAACAGCTCAGCTGACAATGCCTAAGTGTGAAGTGGCCTAAGATGATGTTTTTGTGCCCCTGCGTTGGAAGAGTACGTTTGTAACGCCAGGATGAGTAAAAGAATCTATTCATATTATCGATTGATGCTTTGGTGCTGGTTAGATTATCTATAATAACAAGTTTTGTAGTCATTGTAGAGTTTCAAATGTATTTCAGTTTTAAGATGTTTGAAACAAAAGAATTTGTTACATTTCTTTCTTTCTTTTTTTTTTTTTAATTTACAAGAGTTGCTTAAAGGTTTAGGGCTTGAAATTTGAAAGACAAATTTTCTAGAGGGCTTGATGGTTAATTTTATGTGTCAAATTGACTGGGCCATGAAACACCCAGATATTTCGTTAAACATTAGTCTGGATGTGTCTGTGAGGGTGTTTCTGGGTGAGATTAACATTTGAATTGATAGACTGAGTCAAGTAGATTGCCCTCCCCAATGTGGGTGGGCCTTATTCAGTCTTGAAGGCCTGAAAAGAACAAAAGGTGGAGGAGAAAAGAATTCTCTCTCTCTGCCTGACTGTCTTAGAACTGTACCTTCAGACTCAGACTCAGATAAGAACTTACATCATCAGCTCTCTTGCTTCTCAGGGCATCAGACTCAGACTAGAACTAAACCACCAGCTCTCTTGGGTCTCCAGCTTGCTGACTGAAGTTGTTAAGACACTTCTCAACCTCCATAATTGCATGAGCAAATTCCTTATAATAAATCTCTTTAAACACACACACGCACACGCACACGCACACATTCTATTGGGTTTGTTTTGAGAGACGCCTGATTTGGGCAATCACTCAGTCAGGAGAGACCCTCCCAAGGAACAACGAGACCACGGCTTCGGATGCAATTAGCAAGAGGGAGAGACTGGAGGTTTTATTGAATACACGGGTACCCGGGCGGCTCAGTCTCTCGGTGGACTGGCGCGCCGAGTAGAGTTTTTGAGCTTGTTTTATAGCAAAAAGCGCGGGTACAGAAGCGAGAAGCAAGGTAATTGGTCGGTTTAAACAAGGCCAGGGAAAAGCGCGGGTACAGAAGCGAGAAGCAAGGTAATTGGTCGGTTTAAACAAGGCCAGGGAAAAGCGCGGGTCATGTGGGAGTTCTTGAAACAGCTGAAGGGCGCCCTGGAAACTGCTGTTGATTTTTTTTTTTTTTTTTTTTTTTTTTACTAGGGTATTTTTCTGTGCCTTGCGGAATGGCGTTACTGCGGCTAGCTTGGAAAACACTTCTTTCATTCCCCCATTTCTCTTGTGGGAAGCTCTAATCTTAGAGCGAATTTAGAGGTTGTCTTCGTTGTCTAGGGTCTGATATTTTTGTCTAAGGACCAGAATTTTTACTGCACTTACCCTGTCATTGATGAACTGGACTAACCTATTGATGATGCAGGGCCCGAGGGTGAACAACAGAAGGAGGAGCAATAGGGGCCCGGCGATGGTTGATAGGAGGGTAGTGAACCAAGGGGAGTTATTGAACCACCCTTCATACCAGTTTTGGTTTTTCTGGCGCTCCAACTGTCTTTTATCTAGTCTCTCTTTGAGTTTTCTCATGGAGTCTCGCACCACACCTGAGTGGTCTACATAAAAACAGCACTCTTCTCTTAGGGCCGCGCAGAGGCCTCCTTCTCTTAGAAACAGTAGGTCAAGGCCTCTTCTATTTTGGAGTACTACCTCCGATAGGGAAGTCAGCGAGTCCTCCAGCTTGCTGATTGAGTCCTGGAGGACCCGGAGGTCAGTATCCATGGCGGTCTGGAGGCTGGCTAGGCCTTGTTGGAGGTCTATGGGCCCTTTAACTAGGGCGGATGCGCCAGTACCTATACCTGCTGCGACCCCCAACCCCAGAAGAACAGCTAGGGTAAGTGAGACAGGCTCTCTTTTAACCCTGGGGTGAGGATCGTCATAGGCCTGCAACAATGTTTCTTCAGAATGGTAATAGATGCGAGGGACCAGCTGGATCAGGATACAGAAATCTTTAGACTGATTAAAAACTGAGGTGGAGAGGCAGGGGGTGAGGCCGGTGCTGCAGGCCCACCAGCTATGGTTGGTGGGGAGCAGGTACTGATGTTCCGTGGAGGAGTTGATGGGTAGGGTCTGATTGCAAAGATGCTGATGGGTAGAGGGCACCTTTCCTATGCACGACCCGTGTCCTGAGACCTCAGTGAGGGTAAGCTTTCCTTGGCTCTCCCAGCGGCACTGGGTATAGTTGGAGGTATAAGTGAAGGCCCCTCCTAAGGAGGCAACTCCTTCATAATAAGGGGGACCCAAGGCCAAACAGAGCCAGCAAGACTTCGTGGCGTCTGGGTCGGTAGCATTTAAGGCTAGGAAGGCCCCCCTCACAAGGCCAAAGAGTCTGTCGCCCGTGGTGGGAGACAGGGTGTTCAGGACAACACTTCCCTCCAGTACCGTGGGGACTTGGCTAGGAGCCGCCGAGGGTTGAGAGATGGGCGGCGCTTCCCTCGTTGGGGAAGGGGGGTTTTTGTTAGGGGGTCCTTGTTTCGCAAGGACGGAGTTGGGGCCCACTGTCTCAGCTGGCTTGCTGGTGATCTCTAACCGAATGGTCAACTGTACGCCTGGATATCCAGACACATAGAATCCCAATCCCCAGGTTTTTCCTATTATCCACTCTTTGGATTGCCGTCCTTGTTCTGTGAAATTTATTTTAAGGGGGTTACACCAGCCGGTTTTTTCACAGGTTGCCAGTAGGGCACCCCATGATCGCTCTGTGTCATTCCATTTTACAGTTATGAGGTCCCAGGAGGACGTAGGTTGCCAATAAACAGTCCCCGTGGTTTCACAACCCCATTCTTTACAATACAGGGATTCTAGCCCTCCACACCTTCTAGCTTCTGAAAGGGACCGGCCATCCCGGGGACACACGTAGAAGGTGGAACTTGCCATTCTAGTCCTAGCCTTAGGGTAGCTGCATCCTATGGCTCCCCAGGTGATCTGTCTATAAGCGTTCTCATAGTTTGAGTCAGGGGGTCTGACTCTCTTAGAGGTTGATACATCGGTTTCTGGGATATCCCAGGACTCAAGACCGGCCGCCAGGGCACATACATCAGGTGTAAGAATGGGCCACCAAGTCCAAGGGGGCTGGACTTTCTCTGTCTTCCAGACAACGTTCCCAGTTTGGGACAGTACCTGCCAGGTGAGGGTCACAGGCCGGTGAGGGTTTTCACTCCAACTCGTTCTGCCGCCGCCGAAAACGCAGCTTAAGAGGATGATCAGTCTTTTCCAGCTCCCAAGACTCATCTGGTGCCGAGGGTGGTGCAGGCTTGAGGTGAGAAGCATGGGCCCAGGCAGCAATACCGTCGACTTTTACTGCGGTCGGGGTGGTCAGCAACACCAGGTACGGGCCTTTCCACCGAGGCTCAAGGCTGCTGGGTCGGTGGCGTCTGACAAGCACTCGGTCTCCGACCTGGAACGGGTGGGGGATTGTCACGGTACCGGGCTTGTACACCTCCTTGATCTGGTCCCAGATCTGGGTCCTCACAACTTCTAAAGCCTTTAAATGAGTAAATAAGACAGGGAGAAAATTATCATTGGGACCCAATGTCCCTCCAGACTCGAGTATGGGGGGCGGTCCCCCATAGAGAATTTCATAAGGGGTTAGACCAAACTGGCCAGGGGTATTTCTGGCTCTGAGCAGCGCTAAGGGAAGGAGGGCCACCCAGTCTTTTCCACCGGTCTCTAAGGCTAATTTGGTTAAGGTCTCTTTGATTGTCCTGTTCATTCTTTCTACCTGACCTGAGCTCTGGGGTCTATACGCACAGTGTAACTTCCAATTTATCCCCAGTTGAGTGGCCAGTCCCTGACTTATCTGAGCAACAAAGGCTGGGCCATTGTCTGACCCGAGTACCTTAGGGATCCCGAAGCGGGGTAGAATTTCCTCTAATATCTTTTTGCAGACGGTCAGGGCCGTTTCAGTTTTGGTAGGAAAAGCTTCTACCCATCCGGAAAAAGTGTCTATGAATACCAGCAGATACCTGTTTCCATACCGGCCAGGCTTTACCTCTGTGAAGTCTACCTCCCAGTACACGCCGGGTCGATCTCCTCGTTGTCTCTTTCCGATCTCCCGGTAGGTTGGGACCGCATTAGTCATGACACAAGCCTGACACCGACTGGTGACCTCGCGAACTACAGACTGGAGGTTCGGGATGAGGAGGCTGGTGCGGTTTACTAATTGGAGAAGCTTTTCTGGTCCTAAGTGTGTCAACTGATGCAACCGCTGAATAAATTCTTTCCCCCGGTCAGGGGTGAGCTCTCTTGGCTCGGCCTTAACCTGGGCGGGTTCGATTAGCTCTTGAGGTTTTGTAGTTTCTGCCAGCACTCTGGTCGACAGGGCGGCTTGTTTTGCAGCCTCGTCGGCCCTCCGGTTCCCGGTGGCCACAGGGTCATTTCCCCTCTGGTGGCCGGGGCAGTGGATAATGGCGACCCGCTTAGGGAGGTGAATGGCCTCTAGCAGGGCCAAAATTTCTTCCTTGTTTTTAATGTCTTTTCCCGCAGAAGTGAGCAACCCCCTCTGTTTATATATTGCCCCATGAATGTGAGCAGTGGCAAAAGCATACCTGCTGTCGGTGTAGATGTTGATGTTTTTTCCTTCGGCCAGGCGTAATGCCTGCGTCAAAGCCACTAGTTCGGCCTTCTGGGCTGACGTACCTTCTGGCAGGCTGCTTGTCCACACCGTCCGCTTGCCATCTACGATGGCGGCCCCTGCTCTCCGCTTACCCTCCGCGATGAAACTGCTACCGTCCGTATACCAGGCTGGCACCCCGGGCAATGGCTGGTCCTTCAGGTCTCGTCGAGTTCCAGTTTCTTCGGCGAGGATCTCTGAGCACCTGTGTACTGGGGTGGCTTCCGATTCGACTGGTAGGAGGGTAGCTGGGTTCAGGATGGCAGGGGGTGCAAACGATATCCTTTCATTTAGCAGCAGGCTCTGGTAATGAGTCATCCTGGCATTGGTCATCCACCGGTCGGGGGGCTGCCGCACAATGCTTTCGAGGCTATGGGGAGCAATCACAGTCACATTCTGTCCCAAGGTTAACTTATCAGCGTCCTTGAGAAGGAGTGCCACGGCTGCAACCGCTTTCAGGCAGGTTGGCCACCCGCTAGCCACCGGATCCAATTTTTTTGATAGGTAAGCTACTGGCCGCCGCCAGGGTCCTAAAGTCTGAGTAAGCACTCCCCGGGCCACACCGGCCCTCTCATCTACGTATAGAGTAAATGGTTTGGTGAGGTCTGGGAGGGCCAAAGCGGGGGCTGACAGCAAGGCTTTTTTTATGTGGTCAAAAGCTTTCTGATGTTCCTCAGTCCAGGTAAAAGGGATGCTTTCCTTTGTTAAGGGATACAGGGGTGCAGCTATGGAAGCAAACCCAGGGATCCAGAGCCTGCAGAATCCTGCAGTGCCCAGAAATTCACGGACCTGTCTGGGGGTCGTGGGAGCGGGGATCTTCATAACAGTAGCCTTTCGGGCCGGGGTCAGCCATCTTTTTCCCCCCCTGAGTAGGTACCCCAGATAGGTGACCTCTCTTTGGCAGAGCTGGGCCTTTTTAGCCGATACCCGGTACCCTAATTTACTCAATTCCTGTAGGAGCTTCTGTGTCCCTTCTTTGCAGTCTCTATATGTGGGGGCTGCCACCAAGAGGTCGTCTACATATTGGAGTAGCACTACCTGAGGGTTGAGGGCCCTAAAGGGGGCCAAATCTCGGTGGAGGGCCTCGTCGAAGAGAGTGGGAGAGTTCTTGAACCCTTGGGGCAGCCGTGTCCAGGTCAACTGACCTGTGTTACCTTTTTCTGGGTCTTTCCACTCGAACGCGAATAGCGGCTGGCTGCTGGGGTGTAGCTTGAGGCAGAAAAAGGCATCCTTGAGATCTAAGACTGAATACCAAGTGTGGCTGGGCGGAAGGGAACTCAGAAGGCTGTAAGGGTTTGGGACGGTGGGATGAATATCCTGTACCCTTTTATTAATTTCTCTCAGGTCTTGGACTGGCCGATAGTCATTGGTCCCTGGCTTTTTTACAGGTAGTAGAGGGGTATTCCAGGGCGATTGACAGGGCACCAAGACCCCTAGGTCTAAGAACCTCTGGATGTGGGGTCTGATACCTTCCCGGGCTTCCTTGCTCATTGGATATTGTCGAACAGCCACCGGTGAGGCACCTGATCTTAGTTCCACTACCACTGGTGGGACTTGATTGGCCAGTCCCATGCCTGCCCTCTCTGCCCATACAGTGGGAAAAAGTTGGAGCCAGGATGGGTCGATAGAGGAGGGACCTGGCTTTTCATGTAGCCGGTATTCTTCTTCTAGGTTCAGGGTCAGGCACAGTGTAGGGCGGTCTTCCCATGTTACTTGTGGGCCCTCAGCAGAAAACTGGATCTGGGCCTTTAGTTTGGTTAAGAGGTCCCTACCCAACAAAGGGGCGGGGCACTCGGGTATGACCAGAAAGGAGTGGGTCACCTGTTTATGTCCAGCCTTTAAAAGTCTCTTTGTGGTCCAGGGGTAGACTTTGCTCCCTGTTGCTCCTTGTACGACTGTCCGTCTGGACCCTACCCTTCCCAGGGGTTGGGTCAAAACTGAATGTTCAGCCCCGGTATCGACCAGGAACTCAATGGGAGTCCCCTCCACAGTCAGCGTTATCCTGGGTTCGGGGAGGGGGTCCGAACCTTGACTCCCCTAGTCATCTAGGGACAGAACTTTGGCTTCTCTGACGTTTTTCTTTCGGGGACATTCTCTTGCCCAGTGACCCTTTTCTTTACAGTATGCGCACTGGTCTTTGTCCAGAGGAGATCTTTTATCCCTAGGTGTCTTTCTTGCCTGGTTGCTCAAATTCCCTGTCTGCCTATCTCTAGAACCTTTTTCACTTATCACTGCGGCCAAAATCCTAGTCAAGTTTTTTTCTTGGCGCTTATCGCGCCGCCTTTCTCTCTCTTCTGCCTCTTTTTTTTCTCTTTCTTGTCTTTCTTCTTCTGTCTCCCTTTTGTGGTACACTTTTTCTGCCTCCCTCACTAAATCTTGCAAGGAATAATCTTGGAGCCCCTCTAGCCTCTGTAACTTTTTTTTAATATCTGGGGCTGACTGTCCGATGAAGGCCATGGTAACTGCAGCCTGCTGCCCCTCAGAAGAGGGCTCAAACGGAGTGTATCTCCTATAGGCCTCCATTAGGCGTTCTAAGAAAACCGAAGGGGGTTCTGCCGGTCCTTGTAAGACCTCTCTTACCTTAGCCAAATTGGTGGGGCGCCGAGCTGCCCCTTTGAGACCTGCCACTAGAGTCCGGCGGTAGACCAGGAGACGCTCCCTACCTGCGGCTGTGTTGTAGTCCCACTGAGGTCGATTGAGGGGGAAGGCCTCATTAATGAGGTTGTCGAGTTGAGTAGGGGCCCCGTTGTCTCCCAGGACATTCTTGCGGGCCTCAAGGAGAATCCTTTCTCGTTCCTCCGTGGTGAAGAGAATCTGTAGGAGCTGTTGGCAATCGTCCCAGGTGGGCTGATGAGAAAACATAAGAGACTCAAGGAGCCCCGTGAGTCCTGCTGGATTTTCAGAAAAAGAAGGATGATTAGATTTCCAATTATAAAGATCTGCTGAAGAGAAAGGCCAATATTGCAGAGGGACTAGGCCGTTGGGCTCGGCTGGGGGTCCTATGGCTCGGAGGGGTAAAATCACAGTGGAGTCAGGACCCGAGTCGTCTGCCGGACTGCGGGCACGGCGACTCCTGGTCCCCGCGGCTGGTCCCTCAGGATCGGAAATATCGGGCGCCTGGACCGGCGCCGGTCCGACCGCCTGAGGGGCCAGAGGAGGTGGCAGGGCTGCCGGATAGGGCGGGGGCTCAGAGAGAAGGAGCGAGTCGTCGGTTGCCGGGTAGATGGGGGGTCGGGGAGGAGCGGATGGCCTCTCTGGACTGGAGACGACAGCGACCTTGACAGAGGGCGGCATCCATGGTGGGGGACTCTGGGCGAGGTCTTGCCACACCACGATATATGGAACTTGGTCCGGGTGTCCCCCGATTTCCTGAAAGACAATCCTTTTAACTGCGGAAATGACAGAGACATTAAAAGTTCCTTCCGGCGGCCACCCGACACCGAACGTGGGCCACTCGGAGGAACAAAAGGTCCGCCATTTTCCCTTTCTGATTTCCACGGACAGATTGTGAGCCCTTGCTCTCACGTCCCTCCAGTGATCTAGAGTGAGGGAGAGAGGGGTAGAGTTATTTTGTCCCATTTCGAAGAGAGGGACCACGACACAGAGGCCTATCAGGAACAAAACAAAAAGAAACCAGAAACGGCGGCGAGATCGAGTAGCGTAGAGACAAAAGAAGGAGTCAGATGGCAGAGCGCGCCTCTCTAGACGCGGCAGTGGGATCAGAACATAATGATCCTCTCCTGAGGGGTCCACCAGGCGTCCCTGGTCCTCCCCTGATCCTGGGACGTCTCCCAGGATTACCGGGCGGTGAGCCCCCGAACACGTCTGTTCGCTACTCACACGTCGCTCCCAGAGCGATCAGCCCGGAACAAACTGAAACCAAAATGCGCGCACTCAGAGGGACAGTCAGAGTTACGGAGTCAGACACAGAAACGAGACACGGAGCGATCGCTGGCCAGCTTACCTCCCGTTGGTGGGTCGGTGGTCCTTGGGTGGGGGTCTGATCCCGGACGAGCCCCCAAATGAGAGACGCCTGATTTGGGCAATCACTCAGTCAGGAGAGACCCTCCCAAGGAACAACGAGACCACGGCTTCGGATGCAATTAGCAAGAGGGAGAGACTGGAGGTTTTATTGAATACACGGGTACCCAGGCGGCTCAGTCTCTCGGTGGACTGGCGCGCCGAGTAGAGTTTTTGAGCTTGTTTTATAGCAAAAAGCGCGGGTACAGAAGCGAGAAGCAAGGTAATTGGTCGGTTTAAACAAGGCCAGGGAAAAGCGCGGGTACAGAAGCGAGAAGCAAGGTAATTGGTCGGTTTAAACAAGGCCAGGGAAAAGCGCGGGTCATGTGGGAGTTCTTGAAACAGCTGAAGGGCGCCCTGGAAACTGCTGTTGATTTTTTTTTTTTTTTTTTTTTTTTTACTAGGGTATTTTTCTGTGCCTTGCGGAATGGCGTTACTGCGGCTAGCTTGGAAAACACTTCTTTCAGTTTCACTGGAGAACCCTGACTAAAATGGGGCTAGATAGTGTATTTAAGAGAATCAGCTAAATTAAATTTGAAAGTGTGGTTTGAAATGTCTAAAGAAATTTGATCAATTAAGTACAGAAGTGGTGTGGTATAATTGAGGATTAACCAATGGGTTAATTGAAAGTTAATCAAAGAACAGGTAGAAAAAAAATTCTTTTTATACAAAAACTACTGGATTGATTAATAAGATAACAATGGTAGTAAATTGAGATCTTAGACTAAAGAGACGTGAAATATTTAAATTTACTACTTTAATCAATTGAATAGTAATTAAAACATTAATAACTCTACAAGTATTCCTTTCATACCTTAAGTTGCTGTTAGAAATTTTTTAAAGCCCATCAGATGTCCTGAAACCCATTATTTTCTGCATGCTTATCCCCATGTTGATTTCCTGTTCACCCCCTAATCTGGTCCCAGTCACTCACCCCTTGCAGATCTTCCAGGGTCACTTCACCATGATCTTTACAGTACTTGGTCCATCATCAGCAAATCCCCACACCTTTACCTCCCTTCTCTTGCTTCTCTCACCAAAGCTTGGATCTCTTCCCTGAGGACACTGCAGCCCTCTCAAGTGAAGTCACTTTCTTCCCCATGCTCCACAGAAATAAGGGATGAATAGGTGTCCTCTTTGCTCCCCACAGCCATTTTCTCCTTCACAAACCCAGCTCCTCTGAAATGCCCACCATCAGACCAGTGCAGTCCACTACCCGTCCTTACTGCTGTTATCCACCCACCTCCTGGCCACTTCCTCTCATTTTTGAATTATTTCAGCACCTGGATACCTGATTCTTTATCACTCCCCCTTTTGCCATTCTTGCCAGCTTCAACATCTGCAGAAACAATCCACCCAACATCCTGGCCTTCCATAACTGAGCCTCCTGTTTTGATTGTAGTTGGAATTTAATTTATGGAGGTGACTGAGTGACAACAAAGAGAGGTCAATGCCATTGAAAGAATAGTTTATTACTTATTACTTAGTGCCACAAAGGGCCACAAGGGGAAGTACCAGGGTCAGTTGCCCAGAGGCTTTATCGTGGTTTCCATGGGAACAAATGACAAGGCAGCGCTGGCAAGCTGAAGCCAGCCAGGTATGGAAGAGCTTGAATAGTTTCAGTGGGCTCTGGGCTATGAAGCTGTATTAGTCCATTTTTGTGTTGCTATAACAGAACACCTGAGACTGGGTAATTTTAAAGGAAAGAGGTTCATTTAGCATGATTCTGGGACAGCTGCATCTGGCACAGGTCTCGGGCTGCATCTGCTCACTGCAGGCAGCCGGTGGGTGCAAGCGATCACATGATGGGAGGAAGCAAGAGAGAGAGGCAGGGGGGGTGCCAGAATCTTTTAGCCACCAGCTTTCTCAGGAAGTAATAGAGCAAGAACTCACTCACTACCCACCCCTGCTGGGAGGGCATTAATGCATTCATGAGGGAACCGCCCCCATGACCCACACACCTCCCAACACTGCCACAGATTTCAACATGAGTTTTCAGGGGGACAAACATATCCAAACAATATCATTCCACCCCTAGCTTCCCAAAACTCATATCCCTCTCACATACAAAATATAGTCATGCCATCCCAATAGTCCCAAAAGTCTTAGCTTGTTCCAGCACCAACTAAAAGTCCAAAGTCCAGCAAAATTCCTTCCAGCTGTGAACCTGTAAAAATCAAAAACAAATTTATCTACTTCCAACATATGATGGAACAGACATTGGGTGCACATTCCCATTCCAAAAGGGAGGAATAGGCCAGAAGAAAAGTGTAACAGGTCCCAGCCAAGTCTGAAACAAAGCAGGGCAGATGTTGTGCTCTTTTACCTGCTGGTAATCCTGCACCAACTGGGCCAATTGTTGAGCTAGGGCTGAGTCTGGAGCTCCCAGACACCTAAAGCCCATTCACAGACTGGGTCACAAACCCTTCACATGCCAGGCTGGGTCCCCAGACCCCTTACAGGCAGGTCTAATGAGCTAGGTAACTGGCCAAAAGGTCCCTGGAGCCATAGGTTGGAAAGCATGGCTGCGCCGGCAGAAGCTCAAGGCAGACGCCCACCCGCATGCTTCACTAAAACTCTCTCTCTTCTCTTTTTCTCTCTCTCTGTCTCTCTGAAGAACGCAAGAATAGCAACAAAACTAAAAAGACACATTGGCAGGCATGCGCACTAAACACACACACACACACACACACACACAATTTGCTTACAAAGGATGCTGAACCACACCCAACGGGACCCGAGGCGAGGGCCCTGACCAAACTATTCTATTTTCCCAACAGCAGACATTAAGTCTTAAGCCTCCAAAATAATCTCCTTTGACTCCAAGTCTGGCATCCTGGGCACAGTGGGGAATTTGGGCCCCCAAAGCCTCAGGCAGCCCTGTGCCCATGGCTCTGCTGGGAGCATTCCACGAGACTATACTGGTGCCTGCAGCTTTTCTAGGCAGGTATTGCAAGTTGCCAATGGTCCTACAGTTCTGGGGTCCTGGCAGTGGCCCAGCTCTTATGGCTCTACTACACATTGCCATGGTAAAGGCTCTCTGTGGGGGTTCTGACCCCACATTTCTGCTCTGCAATGCTCTTGTAGATTGCTCTGCAGTGTCTCTGCCCCTGCAGCAGCAGGTGTTGCTTATAACAAAATACGACTAACCTTTACGTTCCTCTGGGCCAATGACCTTGCCACTTCTTCCTTCTATAAAGTGCTTAGAAAAAGTGCTAGGCACATGGTATGCAACATTTAAGTGTTAAGTACTTCAATCCCCCCCACAGGTCCTCACTATCCCTCTCTAGCACTAGCGTATAGTTCACAGTCCATCACTATATAATCTCTTCATCGCAAACACTCTCATCAACCTTGCCCCTTTCTCTCCACTTCATACTTGACTAGCAAATCCCAGCTTTGAATAAACCCAGCTATTCATCTACCCGTCCCTGCACCTGAATACCCAAACATTGCTGGAGAAAATCACACAATCATACTAACTAGTCTCACTGCATTTTTGACCTAGATCTCAAATGGGTGCTCCAGGCTGCACAAGAATCATTACATTTTCTTGGTGAATTCTTTCTCCCTCTCCAAATGGAAATTTAAAATGATTTCTGCTTTCTTCAAACCACCACTACCCCCTCCCCACTACACTCTTAGCTGATGACCTCACTTCATATATCACTAAGAAAAAAAGAAATCCAATAAAACAACTTCATCTTCCCATGAATTCACCAGCCTGGACCCACTGACCATGCTTCCCTCTTGTTACAGTGATAAATTGCTCCTGACCCACCAACCTTCTCTCACCCACACCCTGGACTCCAGCATCTCTCACCTACCCAAGGAATTCCTTCTTGCAGTGATCCCTCTCTCTGGCACCATCAATTTATCTCCCTTAATGAGATCATTATCACATAAACACGCCTTAGAAAACAAAACAAAACCCTTCTTGGACCCCATGTGCACCTTGAACTACCATCCCACATCTGCGCCCTTCACAGCTAAAAGAGTGGTCTGTATTCCTCACCTTGCCTTCACCCTTCAGCCAGTCAAACATTCTGCTCACCTCTCCACTATACAGCTCTTATCTAGGTTGACAAGGACCTGCCAATCCTGTGTACAGTCCCAAGTGAGGGCCCTGCAGCAGAAGCAGGCCTTTGCCCTAGCCTATCTGTGCTCACTCTGGGTCAGGCCAGCCCCTCCCAGACAGGAGCAGGACATTCCTGAAAAAGAAGGAGAATCCCAGCAGAGGAGAAGGAGCAGGAGACTTGTCGTAGCCATTCTTGGACCCCATCAAACAGCAGCAGCAAAGTGCTGTTTCTCTGGCAACCTCCCAGACAGATGGTGGCCTGGGAAGCTTGTGCCAATGGTGCTGGACATTGACCATATTCTGGCCTCACACTAGGAGTTTGTAAGGCAGCCTTTGGGACCAGATATGCCACAGCTCCAAGAGCTTGCCTTCTAAACCCAAAGTCACCCAAGGAGCTTCTGTCCGGGGCCTTCCATTTTGTTATAGCTGTTTCTCCCTCAGCCCTTCATGCCCTGTCCACTCTCACATCAGGAAAGGATCTGACTGAGAGCTGAGAGAGGACCAGCTCTCTCCTCCTGAAACAGGGGACTAGTCTCTACAGGAAAAGCACCTCATCCTGTCTGCTTGACCACCCAGCGAATTCCAAGGAGTCTTCCAAAGTTCAGCTATAAGGGCACCCCCATGAAGAGAAGTGGTCACTCCCTTACTTGGAGCCCTACCAGAGGGAAAGTGGGGAGGGCTATGTACCCACGTGGGTTGGTTTGTCTGTCTGCTTTATTGACCAGGGAGCTACATGAGAACTGTGGCTGATTCTTATCCATGTTTAACCACCATCAGTCAACAGACTAGTAGCTGATTGAATAAATGAATGAACACACAAGAAGTAGAGTTCCGGACAGCCAGAGAGTGGTGGGGGGGGGGAGTTGTTGGGGATGGTTATATCCCCTAGCAAACAATGTAGATGACCACACACTCTTCTTATTGGGAAGCCCAGCCTCAGGCGAAATATCCACCTATCCCATGGGGTTCTTGCTTCTCATTCCTGAAAAATAACCCTCCCACGT
Source organism: Cynocephalus volans (assembly GCF_027409185.1). Taxonomy (NCBI): domain Eukaryota; kingdom Metazoa; phylum Chordata; class Mammalia; order Dermoptera; family Cynocephalidae; genus Cynocephalus; species Cynocephalus volans. Next base: position 197,993,104 of record NC_084460.1, on the reverse strand, counting down.
GCTTTAGTTGAATGAGTGATAAATGTTCTATCAGCTCCGCAGTAGGGTTGGTCAATCTACTTTTTTTATATGTGCATTTTTGTATTGAGATTAAATTCACATAACATAAAATTTATCATTTTAAAGTGTAAAAAATCTTGGTTTTTATCATATTCACAATGTTGTGCAATCACTACTAGTATCGAATACCAAAACATTTCATCACCACAGAAAGAAGCCCCATACCTGTTAGCAATCACTCCCCATTATCCCTACCCCACTACTTGTCAACCACTAATCTGCTTTCTGTCTCAAGGGATTTACCTATTCTGGAATTTTCTATACATGAAATTATGCAATCTTTGTCCTTTTGTGTCTGGCCTCTTTCACTTAGCATAATATTTTCAGGTCATCCATGTAGCATGGACCAGCACTTGATTCCTTTTTATGGCTGAATAATATTCCATTGTGTGGAATATGCCATATTTTGTTTATCCATTCATCACTTGATGGACATTTGGATTGTTTCCACCTTTTGACTATTGTGAACAGTGTTGCCATGAACATTATGTACAAGTATTTGTTTCAGTACCTGTTTTCAATTCTTTTGGGTATATTCCTAGCGGTGGAATTGATGGGTCATATGGTAATTCTAAGTTTAACTTTTTCAGGAACTGCCAGACTATTTTATACGGTGGCTGAAACCATTTTACATTTCCACCAGCCAAGTATGAGGATTCTAGTTTCTCCATATCCTCACCAACACTTGCTATTTTATTTTTTTGTTATTATTATAGAAATCTAGTAGTGGTGAAGTAGTATCTCATTGTGGTTTTGATTCATGACTAATAATGGCGAGCATATTTTTATATGCTTTTTGATTATTTGTATATCTTTTTTTGGAGAGATGTATACTCAAGTCATTTGCCCATTTTTTAGTTTGGTCATCTTTTTGTTGCTGAATTATTAACATTTCTATATATATTCTGGATACTCTATTCTTATCAGATCTATGATTTCCAAATACTTTCTCCCATTTTGTGGATTGCCTTTCCACTTTTGATAGTGTTCTTTGATACACAAAAGTTTTTAATTTTGATGAAGTCCAGTTGGCCAGCCTACTTTTAAAAATATTTTTTAAAAACATTTTATTATTGAAATTTCCAAACATACACAAAAGTAGAGCATGAAGACCCTTGAACCTGTTGTGCAGCTTCACAGTAACTAACATTTGTCAGTGTTGTTTCATCTGTGTCCCTGGTTTTTTGCTTGTTTTATTTTAGCTGGAATATTTTGAATCAAATAGTAGACATCATGTTGTTTCACCTGTAAATATTTCAGAATGCATAATAAGGACTTTTTAGTTTACATAAACTACATGCCATCATCTCATGTAGCAAAATAAGAAATAATTAATTCATATCACCTATATGCAATCCATACTCAAATTTCTCCAATTATTTCAAGGGTGTCTTTTTTTAGTTAGTTCATTTAATTCAGGATCCCAATAAAAGTCACATATTACAATTAACTGCTATGTCTCTCGAGTCTCTTTTATAACAGCTCCTCATCTCTGTTTGTTTTTTTATACCATTGATTGGTTGGATAAACCGTATCATTTGCCCTGTAGAATGACCCACATTCTGGATTTGGCTAAGATCACACAGTATCATTTACATATTGAGCAGCAAAAAAGTTGGAGTCCCAGAACCAGAACAGACCTTAATAATTACAGTTAATAGCTAGGCGGCACAAACTGTCCATACATACATGGACTCATCTTATCCTCCACAACAACCCTAGGAGGTAGGTAGTACCATCATCCCTATTTTATAGATGAGAACACTAAGTCCAGAGAAGTTAATTTGCCCAAGTTCATACAGCTAGTAAGGGGTGAAGTCAGGATTTAACCCCAGGTAGTCTGGCTCCAGTGTCTACTCTTTGCCACTGCAATATTTACATCTGGTCACAGAAGCCCTTTGTGACAGACAGGGTACTTTTCAAGGCTGAGATTGAAGGGAAGATCCCAGGTCAAATCTTCCTTTTCAGGGGTTAGTGACTTGGAGTGCCCCTCCCCTTAGTTATACAAATGAGTGTCTAGGCAGCTGTTTTCCAAGGAATAGAGTATAACAGGGTCCTTTGAAAAGATATTATCCTCACTTTACAGACAAGGAAACTGAGGTCCAGAGAGGTGTTCCCTGGGGTCCCCCTGCCTCCTAAGCAAGGTTTCTTTCCCTGGGCTGCAATCTCCCTAAGAACTGATTCTGGGCTGAGGGACTGGCTCAGGTCTAGGGGGCAGCCACATGGAGTATAGGTTCTCCCCTAGAGTCAGCAGGGTCCTCTGCTTGAGCTGTCAATAATCCAGGAGGGGTTGCTGGGCCAAGCCTGAGACAGGAAATGCTGACCTCAAGGTTGCCCCACAGAATGATCAGGGACACAGAGGGTTCACTGGGAATCAGGCATGATCTGGCTGGTCAGCCCCCAAGTGACTCACTGCAGCTGGTCCTTCTGTGGTAGGGAGCCCAGCCAGAGGGCTGCATTGGTGATTTTCTGGAGACACAGTGGTCCACAGGCTGCTACCCTCCCAAAACCCAACCCCAGCACCCACATGCTTCCGGATCACCTTACATCCTCTTTTCTCTACATCCTCACCTTTCCTCCCAGGAGATGAGCCCTACTTTCCCACTTCCCCAGAGGCTGGAATGGAAGAGAAAGCCAGACACAGAGGCCAGACCCACTAGGGAGAACGTGTACTGAGGCAGGAGCTGTAATGGGAAACACACAGGGATGGTAGTCCCATCCCGCTCTGGTGCATACCAGCTGGGCATCCTGCTCAAGCTCCGTGCCTCAGTTCCTTTGTCTGTAAAATGAATCTACTTCTGGGGTAAGCAGAGCTTTTCTGTAAAGAGCCAAAATAGTGAATATTTTACGCTCTTTGGGCCAGACTGTTTCTGTTGTAGCTACTGAACTCTGCCCTTCTAGCAGGAAAGAAGCCACAGACAACATGTAAAAGAATGGGCCTGGCTGTGTTCTAATAAAACTTTATTTACAAAACCAGGTGGAGAGCTGGATTTGGCACACAGGCAAGCCCATCCCTGATCTACCTCACAGAGCTGCTGGGAAGGAGAAATGACAAATGTGGTGCTGCTCTGTGAACCGTACAGTGTGGGACACTTGGGAGGAGTTTGGTGGGCAGCAGAAATGGTAATAAAAAAAAGCTCAGAGCCCCCCCCCATCGGGGGTGAGCGCTTTCAGTCGGGAAAGGACACAAGCCTGACAGTCAGATGGCCGCTGTTCCTTCCAGGGTTAAAGGATGACCACAGACGACTTTCAAGCGCACAGAAGGAAAGGATAGCCAGCGCTGCTCAAGCTGGAACCGATGGCGCCCCGGGTCTCAGACGCCCGGAGCAGCTCAGTCAGCGGAGGAGCCCACAGCGCCGTCCTGGGGAGCCCGCAGGCTCCTCCCCGCGCCACCGGCCCCGCCCCCAAGATGCCCGCCCCTGGCTCCGCCCCCTGCGGTCCCCGCCCCCAGGGCCCGGACCAACGTGCTTTGCGGTCGGCCCCCCCCCCGCACACGTGTTGCGGCGTCCGGGACGGCGGCCGAGGAGGTGAGCGCGCTTTGCAGGACAGACGTACGCGCAGACCCGCGGTGCCGGGACCCTCACAGCTTCCCCGCTCGTAGCGTGTCCGGGCTACCAAGAGTCGCCTAGGAGTCCCAGGGCAGAAGGATAGTGGTGACCCCTCTGCCGGGGTCCTGCGGCCCCTGTTCGCCCAGCCATCCGCGGGCCGCGCGGCACCGTCTCCTAGGCCGGCCCCAGAGCGCGGCCTTAAGCGCTGGTGGCCCTGGCGCGGTGGGACTTGGCCAGGACCCATCTTTTCCTACCCTCAGTTTACTCATTGGAAGAAAAGACCCAAATGATGTGACTCTTGTAGGAATTCTTGCTTTAAGTAGGCTAAGTGGTACCCTGCATTCTTGTTTGTAGCAATTCATTGCTAATTAAATAATTTCACAGACAGGAATACAGTAAGCTTGAAGTTAAATAATTGTGCCTTTTTACTGACATATTTACGGAGGAAATGATAGGATGCTCCGGATATTTTGAAATAAACCAGATGAAGGGGGTTGTGAGTGGGAAGAAAATGAAACAAGATTGGCCGTGAGTTGATAAGTGATTGAGGTTGGTTAATGTATATTTTGTCTGCTTTTGTATGTTTGTAATTTAGCCTAACAAGTTTTCTGTAATGAAAGTTTGCTGTGGACGCCTGACAGCGTGTGTTCAAATACTGTGCCTATATTAGTCTGCTGGGGTTGTCATAACAAAGTGCCACAGACTGGATGGTCTAACCAGCAGAAATTAATTTTCTTACAGTTCAGGAGGCTAGAAGTCCAACACCAAGGTGTTGGCAGGGTTGGTTTCTTCTGAAGCCTCCTTCCTCTGCTTGGAGATGTCTGTCTTTTCTCTGTGTCCTCACGTGATCTTCCCTGTGTGTGTGTCAGAATCTCTTAAGGCACCAAGCAGAATGAATTAGGGCCCACCCTACTGACCGCATTTTACCTAAATTACCTCTTTAAAGACCCTGTCTCCAAATACAGTCACAGTCTGAGGTTCTGGCGGTTGGGACTGAAACATGGATTTTGGCCACTTTACTTTACCTGTCTGTGCTTCAGTTTTCATAGTTTTAAAATTGGGGGCAATCGTAGTAATTAGGTCATGGGGTTCTGAGGATTCAAGTGTTAAATAATATATGTAAAACTCAGAATTGTGTCTAGCATACTGTAAAAACAGTAGTCCCCCTTCACCTGCAGTATCAGTTGCCTGCAGTCTGAAAATAGGTGAGTATAGTACAATAAGATATTTTCAGAGAGAGAGACCACATTCACATAACTTTTATCATAGTATGTTGTTATAAGTAAATGTTACAACATTTACATATTGTAAAATGTTTTACTTTATTATTAGTTATTGTTATCAACTCTTACTGTGCCTAATTTATAAATCGAACTTTATCATAGGTATGTATGTATAGGAAAAACATAGCATATATAGGATTCATTACTACCCGTGGTTTCAGGCATCTATTGGGGGTCTCAGAACGTATCCCCCACAGATAAGGGAGGACTACTGTACTCAATAAATTCAACATGCTTCATTTATAAATTAGTAATCATAAGGCTTTACTGGGGGATAAAATGGTGGAGTGAGGCAATTGGATATTTAGTGTTGTGCCTAGCCATAGGAATAAAAATAATAATTACAGCCACTGGCACAAGGGATACCTGCTGCTGTGCCAGACAGTAATTGTTTTATGTATGTCTATTCATTTATTCATCACAACCACCCTAGAGGTGGACCATTGTCACATGCTGTTTGGCAAATGGAGAAATGATATACAGAGTTGGAGCTGGGATTTGAACCCAGGTAGTCTGGCTCTAGAACCCATGCCATTAACCATTATGCTGTATTGTTTCATTTAAAAAGGATGTGGCTCTTGTAGGATGTTCAGTCTGCAGGCAGACCCATGGAACTGTTAGCTAACTTCTCTTTTTCTTGGTCCAGGTTGTCAGCAGTGGCAGCACTCATGGCTGGTCCCCTGTGGTGGGCTGCAGCATTTGTGCAGAGACACAGGACAGGCCTCTTGGTGGGTTCTTGCGCAGGCCTCTTTGGGGCTCAAATCTCATACCACCTCTTCGCAGATCCTGTGGTCCAGTGGCTCTACCAGTACTGGCCTCAGGGCCAGCCGGCCCCACTCTTCCCGGAGCTACAGAGCCTCTTTCAAGAGGTGCTGCAGGACATGGGTGTCTCCACAGGCCACTGCTACAAGCCCTTTACCACCTTCACCTTCCAGCCTGTGAGTGCGGGCTTCCCGAGACTCCCTGCTGGGGCTGTGGTGGGCATCCCTGCCAGCTTTCTGTGGGGCCCAGTGACCAAAACTGACCAGCCTGTGGTCATACTTGGGCAAAGAGTAGACTGGCAGAGCCCAGTAGGCGCCCGACTGAGAGATGCCCTGACCCTGTCCCGTGACGCCCAGAAGTTCTCCTTGGCGAGGGATGTTGTGTACTTGGAGAGCAGTGCAGCTGCCCTGCAGGCCCTGCCAGCCCCAGTTTGCCTGGTAGGGACCTGGGCACTGGGCGTGGGGGCCAAGCATGCACTGGGGCTCTACGGAGGCCCCATGAACTTACGGGCTGCCTTCAACCTGGTGGCAGCTGTGGCAGGCTTTGTGGCCTACGCCTTCTCCACAGACTCTCTCACTCATGCCCTGGAAGCCTGGCTGGACCGCCGCACGGCCTCCCTGTCTACAGCCTATGCCCGGGGTGGAGTGGAGTTCTATGAGAAGGTTCTATCAGGCAACCAGGCCCTGCGCAGTCTCTTGGGCAGTCATGGGGAGAAGCTGTTTACACCCAGTGGGAACGTCGTCCCCAGACACTGGTTCCGCATCAAGCATTTACCCTACACAACCCACCGGGACTCTCTGCTGCAGATGTGGAAGGCAATGCTCAACCCAGGCCGCTCCTGATGGCTCATCACAAGAACAGTTCCAGCTTGTGCAGAAACCACCCTGCCATGGAACCTGGGGAGCTCTCTTGGTGCCTCTGCACCCACAGCCCAAGGTCAGAAAAATCACAGCCTTAGGATTTAAATAGCCTTGATTCTGCCCTAACTACCATTGATGAACTCAGTGACTTTGGGCAGGTCCCTTTATGAATCTGAGCCTTGGTTTCCTTAACTGTTAAATGGGGATGATGTAAACTACTTTGCATAATTGCAGCACTGTGTGAGGTTGTGAACATAAGGTCTTGGCAGAGAGGGCGCAAGAGGGTGCTCCATAAATAAACAGGATGTCTCTCCTTGGTCTCTGAGTGGCTGTGGGAGTCAGGCCATGCCTCCCCACCAAAGGTGCTTGCAGTATGTGAACACTTTCCTGCAGTGAAGAACCAGCCCTCAATTGACCTGTAGTCAAATCCCAGTTTTCCTCTGGTGGAGGATAAAAGAGTTAAGAGGCCAAGGTAAGAAGTTAGTGTGGATCTGAGGCTGCTTTAGGGTGGGCCTTAAGGATGGTACACCAGTCAGGGTCCTGTGGATGCAGATGGCATTCTTGGGGGCAGGGAGACCAACAAGGGCAGTAGGAGCACCAGGAGGGCCCCTGGACCTGAAGGGGAGGGGAGGTGTGCCCAGAACCTGGTGAGACCTGTGGCGTGGGAGATCTGGTATGGTCTTTGCCTGAAGGGAGAGAAAGGAACAGACCATTGCAAAACCGAGGCCCTGCAGGGAAGGAGCCCGCTGATGCAGTCCAGAGCAGTCAACCTCCGCAGGCACAGAGAATGGTCAGGCTTGGAGAGGAGAGGAGAGGGAGTTGGGGGGCGGGGAGTCTGGCTGGTAGGGGAAGTGAGGAGAGCACAAGGGCAGAGGTGGGCAGTGGGCTGGGCCTGTTGTCCACTCGGGACACATGAGGAGGCTGCATCCTTGCCCTGCTTGTCTCCTTTGAGCCCTCTGGGGTGGATAGATCAGGCTGCCAGTTTTCATCCCTGGACAAGAGACTCCAGCAGGGCAGGGTGAACAGAGTTGTGATGAGGGAGCCACTTTCAACTTGGCCATTCGTGTCATCTTTTCATTGAAGATTGTTTTCCCTGGCAGAGTTGTGAAGAATTCGGGCCTGGCACCAATATAACTCAGGGCAAAGGGATCAGACCACACTCGGGAAGAGCACTTGATGGTGGCAGATAGCTCTGGAAAGGAGCGTGCTCCAGCTAGAACTGAAGGACAGGGTGGGAATGGGGCAACACCTTGCTGAGTCCTTCACCGTGGGCTGGAGCTCAGTTTGCTGAGCCAGCCTGCAGGTCCCTCACTAGACCTGGACAGGATGAGTTCCTGAGGGCAGAGCAGCCCTACTCATCGCATGGGTCTCTGGTGCCTGGGACAGCGTTGGGCACAGGTTTGATGAGCACACAGATGGGTGGACGAGGCAGTACCAGGTGAACAAGCCTCCACTCAGAAAAACTTCATGGGGCCCTTGGGATGTCACCCTGCTGCTGCAGTACAAACAGGGCCATAAGGCCACATGGGGCCACCTAATTCTTGGTTGGAGAAGTGCAGTTAGGGGTCTGAAATTTGATGGACTTCATCTTCTCACCATTCCCACCCACACCCCACTAACTCTAAGTACTGCAGGAGCCAGAAGGCAGCATCTGGCATTCCTGCTGCTCTGCCCAAAGGGTAAGGTAAGGCAGCTCCAGTGTGGGGGAGAGCAAGGCCCTGAAATGGCTGTTCACTTGTCCCCCTCTACTTCAAGTCACAAACTTTGTCTACACTCACGTGCTGTTCCCAGTCCCCACACATGCCTTATGTGCCACACACACCCCAACCATGGCTCTCCAGAGAGAGAGAGAGAGTGTGTGTGTGTGGCCCCTCCTCACTGCATTCTGCAAATCCCCCTAAGCCTGGCTTAAGCCATCTCAAACCCTCCCACTGCAGACCCCTCCCTTGGCAGGTTGGCAGTCAGGCTAAGGGTGTGCTTTGGGCTAGTGGTCCTTCCTCTCTTTCCCACTATCCCACCCATGGCAAAATCCAGCGCCCAGCCTTGTTGCTTTCCTTCCTGGAGGTTCACAGCTCCATCTTTTCTTCATCTCCACTGGGTCTCCTGGCTCTTCTCTCACTTCTCCCAGCTCTTGGAAGTGCAGGTCTGATTGGGTGGCTCTCCTGCTTGAAACCCGTTAGGGACATCCCCACGCTTTCTGGCTAAAGTCACATCTCCCAGCCTGGGCTTGCTGGCCTCTCCAACCCATCCAATGTCCCTCTTCTCCTGATTCTGTGGATCCTAGCTTCACCGGCAATTTGGTCCCTTAACTGCTCTCACCTCCTGCTCGGCACATGCCTTCATGCCCTTGATCCAGGGTGCTGTCTTGCAGCCTGCCCTTTGCTCAGTTATTTGGTGCTCCTCCTGCAGGGACCTGACCACTCAGGTCACTTCACCCAGGAGCCTTCCCCGTCTTACCTCAGATCCCCATTTATGCTCTCACACATCCTGTGCCTCTCCCTAGCCCTACAGCTAACTAACTAAGTTGTCAGAGTTACTGTTTTAGTTTCTCCTCTGCTGAAATGTAATATGTATAATGGCAGGATTGTGTGTCTTGTTTACAGCTCTGAACTGAGGCTCTCCATAATATTTTTAAATATATGAACAGGACTCTAAGCTGCAGCAAGCACAGCCACAGCTCCCTAATGTCTTTGAGCAACTACAGCAAGACTGGCTGTATGCCCTGATGTGGCCTCTGTGAATCACATCTGACCCTTTCCTGTCTTCCCACCTTGGGACTTTCCAAAGGCAGGGCCTGGCACTGAACTTCCACGATTGCTGACTCCAGCAGGGAAACCGGGACACTTCTGGGTCACTTCCTGTAAGGTACAGATTACTCCCCACGGCACCAGGGACTCTATGAAGCTTTACGAGCCTCAAATTTTGTAATATATTGTTGCCCTCCACACAGATTCAGGGGTTGATCGCAGAAAGGTTAAGAAACATGCTCTAGGGCTTTGCAGGTGAGCCAGGTGGTAGGGAGTTACCCTGTAATGTTACCCTGCATCTTTCCTTCTCAGGTGCCTTCTTTGTGCCACGATCATTGGCACTCTGCCCTAGACCACTGGAGAACACTGTTCTACTGACTCATCCCCCTCCCCCGCCATCCCAGGTTCATGGTTTTCTGGGTGTGAATGTGCAAAGATGCCCAACACCACAGAGCACTTATGCACAGACCCAGAACTAGGCTCACTTACAGAGAGCTACATCAACACACAAATACCCCACCCCCACACACATGCACATCCAGACAAGCCAAAATATGGGGAGGAGAGTCCCAGAATCATGGCACTGGTGTTGGCTCTGCCCATCCCTGACCCTAGCTGGCCCTACTGCCTCTGTTCCCACCAGTGTCCACAGTGCAAGGCCCCACTCAGCCATGCCTGGAGCTGGGCACACACATGGAACCCCAGTCCCCACATGTGTATAGATCACGGGCCGGGTCCCAGATAGATGTGCAGTTCCTCACCCAGAGAGGCTGCCTGCTTGTCTCCTGCCCACCATGTCCGTACAGTAATGTAATGGGGCCTTTATTATGCACAGATACTGTGTTAGGTTCTTAGAGACATTTTCTCATTTATCCCCAAGTGGAGCATATAGCTGATAATATTTTATTTTTCAATGTAATTTTATTTTTTTTTATTTTTATTTTTCAATTGTACAAGTGAGGAAACAACATAGAAAGGTGAAGAAATTTGCCCCAAATCAAAAAGCTTTGTGAGTAGCAGAACAAGGAGTTGAAGCCAGCAGTCTGGCTCCAGATATTCCCAAAATGCTAAATTTATACTGTTCTATTTATCCTGAAGATTTCATGGTGCAAACTTATACTGTGGACACTATAGCTATTCTCCCCACTCTGGGTTAGAGTTGACTTTTCAGGCTTCTTTTAGTAAGAAAAATAGTCATTGAACAGAACTCCCAGGGGAGACCCTTCCAGCTAACTGAAGAGGAAGGAGTCATTTACTCGATCATGTTTAGTGCCCAAGTGGGAATGGGGGAGGGCAGAGTGTCATGGAGCTGTAGGAGGCACCAGCCGAGTACAAGGGGACCTTAAGAGGCAGGGGGAGAGCAGAGTGGGCAGGCAGCCAGGGGTTCAAATCCTGGCCCTACCATCATAGCAGAGTGACCCTGAACAAGTGATTGCTCACCTCTGGTCCTCAGTTTCCTATCTATAAAAGGGGGATATTCATATGTATACTACAGGATTGTTTTGACAATGAAAGTGTAAGAAAATTTGCGAAATGTGAACCCTGGTGAAGGTATATAGTAGGCTTTAAAAGAAGACTGATTTTCTAAATTTTAGTACTTTTAAGTGTTATAGGTATCAGGGTGTTCAGGTCTTGGAGTTGTTACCCAAATACCAGTAATTCCTTGAAACTGAACCCCTCCCAGAGAACTCACTGCTGCCTAATATAGTTCTGCTTTATAGACTTTCAAGAATTTCCAGTTACAGCAATTCTTTAGATTGCTATCAGTTGACATCTTTGGGAAATTACTTGACAGGAGCTTAGAGCAAAGACCCAAGTGACCCAAGGGGGAGATACCAGGCTGGGGAAGTGGTCATTAAAGTGGGAGATGGTCTTTTACACCTACTATATGAGTAATTTTTAAATACTAAAACATTCAATGTCAGTGAAGCTGTGGTAAGATGGACACAAGCATATGCTCTTGGTGACATTTGTGGTCAGCAGCCTCTAAGGTGCCCCCCCGCCACCCATCATCCCTGGTCTTGGTACTGCTGACCTTGGGTAATCTCCCTTTGTTCCTCTTGGTTCTAAACAGTAGAATATGGCAACATTGAGGGGTGTTGGTTCTATGATCAAGTTACAAAAGATTGTGACTCCTGTCTTGCTAGCAGACTCTATGTTGTCTTCTTGGCTTGCACATTTTGATGAAGCTAGTTGTCATGTTGGAGAGGGCCCATGGCAAGGAACCTAGGGCAGCCTCTGAGCAATAGCCTGCTGAGAGCCAAGGCCCTCAATCCAGCAGCCCATGAAGAACTGAATCCTGCTAGCAACCATGGGAGCTTGGAAGAGAATCCTTTCCCAGTCAAGCTTTCAGATGAGACCCTAGCCTCAGCCAAAACCTTCACTGCAGCCTGTGAGAGCCCCTGAAGCAGAGGATGCAGCTGAGTCATGCCTGGATTCCTGACCCACAGAAACAGTGAGGCAATAAATGTATGTTGTAGTAAGCCACTTGGTGTTATGGTAACTTGTCATGCAGCAAAGATAACTAATACCTATTATTAATTGACATAATGTTTTTAGAAAACAATTTGACAAAATGATACAATCACAAAACTGTACCTTTTGGCTCAGTAACTTCAAACCTAGATTTATCGTAGAGCTATAACCCAACAAAAATTAAATAGTATATGTCCAAAGATATACATCAGTGCATTAAGTATAAATACAAAAAAAAATATGAATAATGGGAATTTTGAATAGCAGTGACTTAGGAAATTGTGCTACGTACACTTGTAGAATATTGCTCAGCCATTAAAAAGTATAATTATGAAGACTTTGATAGAATCATGGGGAAATTTAGTTATAAATATCAGATCTGTACTACCTGTTTCATGATTGCAATGATGTAAATGTGGTAAGACCTGGGAATAAATGCACAAAATTGAAAGTAATTCTGTTATGGTGGAATTTTGACTGACTTTATTCATTCAAGCAGTAAGGACTTCCCACTCTATATAGTTAGATATATGCGTGAAGGCCTACTCAGAGGGGGTCTGGACCTACACCTTCTCCTTGCATCAAGGTGGCAGATTCTGGCAACCCTGCTTCTGGCCCTGCATTCTTGGGGTGTAGCCAACCTTCTGTCTGTCACGAACTGTGGCAACCATGAAAATGTGCCGCTCAGACCTGCTATGGGGGTCGACTTGACTGACTGCCCCAGCTGTTGTTTCCTAGGTCTACTCAGTCCATGCCTCCCATGGGCTGCTTTCAGCCAATGACTGAGCATGGTGGCAGTATTACTGCAGATAAATTGTGAGACTCCTCTAGTGGGTGACTGTGGTTCAAGGACTCCCAATGGCCTGGGCAAGCCTTTCTTAGAACTGACCTGAAGTCAGAGACTCTTCCTTCCCCCTCTTCTCCACAGGTATCAGACCTGTGCCATGGTCTAAAGGATCTCCCCACCTTCTCATGTCCCCTTCCTCTTTGTCTTTCACAGATATTTCCCCCAATAATGATCTTACTCATGCGGTCTTGTCGTGGTGTCTAATTCTCGGGGGACCCTCACTCAGGTGCAGTGTGAGGTCCTGGGGAAACACCCCTGCCCTCAGGGAACTCACAGTCCTGCAGAGGAGACTGTCTCACAAGTACACCTGCAGAGACAGCAGGTATAATCAGTGCAGTGAAGGTGTGTAAGGGAATGAGGGGGGCACCTAACTCAGCCTGGGATGGGAGGCAGTCAGGGAGGACTTTCCAGCAGAGTTGACCCTGTTGTTGAAACCCCTGAGAGTGAGTTGAAGGAAGTCAGTAATAATAATATCAAATACTTATATAACACTTACTATGTGCCAAATGTTTTACATATATTAACTCATGTAATTTCCACAACAATCCTATTATCCCCATTTTACAGATGGAGAGATCAAGGCATAAAGAGGTTGAATGGCTTTTTACCAGCGAGTGCTTACTTGAGATCTGAACCCAGGCAGTCTGGTTCCAGCATCTCTGTTCTTAACCACTCTACTTACACTTAGCCACTGAACTAGGCCACAGGAATAGCCTGTTTAAAATCCAGCAATGAGACAGTTTGTGTGGATTTTTATCAGTCAAATTTTAACCAGGAGACTGAAAGCAAACAGGGAAAATTCAATAGAAAGAATTATTACCCTACAAGGAATTATTATTACTATACCAAGAGGAGATTGGAGTGATGAGGACTGGCTTGTAAGAAGTCAAGAGACTCTAAAAAGTGCATGAATAGCATGCTCTAAGGAGCAGTTCTTGCCCCTACCAGGGATGGGATCCAGACCTCATTGAAGAAGGCGTGACTGTGACTCATTTCTCCACGGTGCAGAGAAGTTACTGAGGTGCCACACCAGCAGAACTTGCTGGAAATTCACCCTCTGGAGTAAGAAGGAAGCTATCTGCAGGAGGTGCCATACCTCAGAACTCCATACAGAGCCACTCGGGATGCCAGGGAAGCTGTCCGCAGGGAAGAGCCTCACCAGCAGCACTGCACTGCAAAGCCCCCAAAGAGATACCAGGGCAGCTGCCAGGGCACAGCACACTGCAGGAGCCAGACACTGGGGAGACTGCACTTTGGAGGAGCTCACTGTTGAAGAAATTGCCTTGCAAGAGCCTGACCAGAGGAGCACACTAGAACCAGGAAGAGAAAAATCTGGCCCTTCTCCGATGTCCCTCTAGTGCCCTCTTCTGACAAAGTTCAACATTATGCCAGCTGAGAGAAATCTTTAAAGGGATCACCTCAGTTTTCTCAGAGCAGGCAATGAAGGGTAGATTGGGAGTTGAGGCAATAGTTGACAACTGGTAAAATTGTCAAAGAACAGAACCCAGCATGGCTAGCATAGACTGCAAAGGAGGATGTAGTGAGAAATGGGGCTGAAGGGCCTGGTGGAGACCAGAGTACACAGAGCTTGTGGCCATGTTGGTGTTTAGACTTTATTCTAAGTGCAGTGGGGAGCCTTTGAGGGTTTCACAGGAAGAGAAAGACATATTATGCTTGGGTTTTAGAAAGTGACTTCAGTGTGGACAGTGGGTTGAGGGGGGCCAGACAGGAAGTGGAGAGACCTGCTTGTGGGAGTGGAACATTGTATCACCATACGAGAGATGACCGTTGCCTGAACTTGGCAGTGGAGATGGAAAGAAGCAGAACCCAGACTGAATTTGGGGGGTAGTATGGGTAGGATTTGGTGGGGGACTGGGTCTGGGGTGTGGGAGAGAAATGCAGGAAGTCAACAGTCAGGGGTCAATGTTCAGGGATGTCTCCAGGGTTCCATCTTGGGAGTGTGGGTGTCTGGAGTTCACCCTCTTCCATTCCCTCTCCCTGCTGCAGAACTCTCTGACGTGACATCCCATTCTCCCTCTGTCTCCTGGGATGTCCCTCCTCCCTCATCGATTATGCCTCCTTGAAAAGATAGTTTTTGTTGTTGCTGCTGCTGCTGGAAGTCTTTTAGCCTGCTGGGATATTTAGGAACCACCAGATTGAGGCAGAATGGGTAAGAAGAATGGTAAAATGCAGATTGTCCAACGCACAGGCCAGTGAAGATGAGCAGCCAGTGTCTGCTGGTTTGATCCTGTCCACTCCATCCTGAGGGCTGCCTTTCCCTCTGCCCTGTCCTTGCAGCCTGTAACTCAGCCAAACCAAACTCTAGCAGTCCTGTGAGCACAAGCTTATCTTTTGTGTGGTCTGGGGACACCTGGACTCAGAGGTGCCCTGGCTCTGGACTTCTTCCATCCCAGCCCCCTGAAGACTTTGTTCCCCAGAGACCTTGTTCCCTGCTAGAGGTCAAGGGTAAATCCCAAGAATGGATTTCGTCTCATACTCTCACCTACCTCTATCCCACTCCTCCCCACTGCTCTGCAGGACAGTTATGAGGACAGGCTGCTAATGCTGGGCACTGCAGGCATTCTGAAGGCTGGAGGGCCTAAGCTAGGGCCTTGGCCTAAGGACCAAGCTATAGGAGTGGAGGCATGCACACAGCACACACAGACAGCAGTGCCCTGCTTCATCGTCAGACCCTCTGTATATATAGTCTGTAGTGGACTGAATTATGTCCCCCAAAACTCAAGCTTAAATTGTGTCCCCCAAGTTTTATGTGTTAGAAACTTAGCCCCCACTGTGACTGTTAAGAGGGTGGGAAATCCTATTATGGTAATTGTAAGGTGGAGCCTTGAAGAGGTGATTGGATTGTAGGACCATGCCATAGTGAATGGATGAATAATGGTGGTCAGGGGTGTGGTTCTGAGAGCTTTAAAAGAAAAGGAGAGTCTGTCTCTTTCTCTGCTCTGCTCTCTCTGCTTCCACCATCTTGCAACGTGAGACCCCTGAGTCATTGTCACCACTACCCAGATGGACTTTGGACTTCCCAGCCTCCGAAACTGTAAGCAATAAATTTCATTTTCTTTATAAATTACTCAGTTCCAAGTATTTTGTTATAAGCAATGGGAACAGACTAATACATAGACTTTACTGTCATCACCAAACAAGACCTGCCAGAGCCTGACACCTTAACACTGGCCCACTAGTTAGGCATGGGCAGTTCACAGCACGGCTGTAATTATGCTTGCTTTTAGCCAGCCCAATCAGGTGGATACTATTTATCTTTTCAATGGCTTGGTTTTCCAAGGCCTCAAGTCAACGTCAGTGTTGAGCTTTCCCAAACTTCAGCCACATGTCAAAAGACCAAGGTCCTAGCCCTTTTCCCCACTGGCAGGGACTCCCTCTCTTTCCCAGTTCCCTGAGCTT
Source organism: Cynocephalus volans (assembly GCF_027409185.1). Classification (NCBI taxonomy): domain Eukaryota; kingdom Metazoa; phylum Chordata; class Mammalia; order Dermoptera; family Cynocephalidae; genus Cynocephalus; species Cynocephalus volans. The sequence continues at coordinate 197,977,102 of NC_084460.1, read as the reverse complement.
CAGTTCCCTGAGCTGGCCCACTTCAGAGCTAAACATGGCAGATTGGGAGGCCCCTCTGGTTCTGCCACTGGCAAGCAGCCCTGCAGGTCTGAAACATGCATGTCTTTTGCTGATTTGCTGAGGAAGGAAAGAACTGGAATCAGAGTCCTGGAAGACGAGGGTCCACTGGGGAGCCCTTGGCCAGGGGGCAAATCTGCAGGTGCCTCTCCAGGCAGCCTCTGGCCTTAGAGCCAGACCACCTGGGTTAAAATCCTGGTTCTGCAACTTACTACTCCAGTCACATTACTTACCTTCTCTGTGCCTCCATTTCCCTAATATGTAAATGCGATAATGACAGTGCCAGCCTACTGGGGTTGTCTGAGGATTAAATGAGTTAATATCTGTAAAGCACCTGGAACAGTGCCTGGCACAGAATTAAAGTCTCAGGAAGTTGAGCATAATCTTTATTCACCAGTCATTGCCCAAGGCTCAGTTGTCGGGAAGTGACTGAATCAGAGTTGGCCCAGTGTGGCACTTTTGGAAGCGTCTCAGGTGACTGTGCTGTGAGTCATGGTTGGCAGCACTGCCCTACACAGTGCCTCAACCCTCAAACAGACCCATATTTATGTGCCTGGGACTCCTCAAGGGCAGCAACAGGCCACACTCACCTCTTCTCTGCTATTTGACAGAGAGCTGGTGTTCAGGAAGTGTTGCTGAATACATGACTGAGTTTTGACCAGAGGGAAGGGAGCGTGACAAGTGGGCAGACCCCAGAGGCACTGGCCTGTCGGGGTCAGCTCAGTGCACATTTCTCAGGGGGGCCACACGGGAGAGGCTGTTGTGGCAAGACCTATCAACCCCAGTCCTGCCCCCTCTGGATTCGGCTCCTCCAAAAGGTCCCCATTACCTTCTGACATTGCTGTAGCCGTAGCTGGAGGCCACCTTCCGTTACCGTTCCCCAGGTCCACAGCAGCCTGCTCAGCGCCCTGGCATGTTCAATGTCCTGTGCTGGTCCCTGGCTGGGAAAACTGGCCCCACCTTGAGGTCTGGACTCAGCTTCTGGGGGGAAGTATGCTCACATGTCCTCAGGAGCTGCCCCACCCTGGCCTTTCGGTGCCTCCTCCCAACCCTGGAGACCGATTTTGAATCAGGCCCTTAAGGCTCTCCCTACCAGCCAAATGAATGTCAGGAGCCATCTGTCGCCCAAACCAGTGGCAGCTGTTGGGAGAATGCTTGCGCACGTGTGAATTGATTTTGTTTTGCCTCGTGATAAGATCTTCAGTTGAGCAAGGGGAGATTTGCCAAATTATTCAGAGGCATTAACCTGAGGAAGGCAGAGCTGACAGCCCAGGGGAAGGGCAGAAGAAGCTGGAGACAACTAGGAGGCCCAGTAAGCGGGACTGCCTGGGGCCTGCGGAGGAAGCCAAGCACCAGGCCCACAGCCCCCTAAATAGGCCGACGCTGGGGTGGCCCTCAGCAAAAGTGGTAAGTGGTGGCTTTTGGTGTCCCACCAAGGTGAATCTTCCCCTGGGTCTGTTCTGCCCAGCCCCACGTTGGAACTTCTTCCAGCTCCCACATAGGGAGCCAAGCCGTTTCCTTACATCTCATTTAATCGCCACAAAACCTCTTAAAGAAAGGCAGGGATTAGTCCCTGGGTCCAGATGGGAAGCAGCAGCCCAGAGAAGTTAAGTCCCTGGACACCAAGCTGTGGGTGACGGGGCCGGGCTGAGGAGTCACGGCGCCCTCATGCGAAGCCTGTGCTGTTTTTTCTGTCAAGGCTGTGGCCTCGGTGGGGAGGTGGAGATCACAGCGGCACCCTTTTGCGGAGCAGCAAAGCCTCCTGGAGCATCTTAGTTACTCAGTCACCACTCGGTCCCCGTGTGATGCTTGGCCCGAAAGTCTTGCTTCTAAAACTCGGGCTCTTCATAAAACTTCCTCCAAGAAAAGGAAAATGAAAAGCTGAAATAAGCCAACACTGAGGTTAACGTTCTTTAAATGCCCAAGGCACGGAGCCCTTCAAATCCATACAGTCCCTTCTGAGGGAAAAGGCCTCGGCTGCACCTGAAGCAAGGGTCTCCTGCAGGTGCCACATGACCTACCTACATGACCTCTACCCACCAGCTGGAGCCACAGAACACACACATACACATCACACACACACCACACATACCATACACATCACCTACACACATCACACACCACCCACACACTACACGTGCCCATTCACACCACACGCCACACACACACCACACGTACACACACACCCCCAGGCAGCATTTGGAAGTCCAGCCTAAACCAGGTGATATTAATCAGATTCTCTCAGGTATTTAAAGCAGAGGTGTGGGGCGAGTTGGTCAGGTCTTAGTAGGGCCTGAAGAAGCCTCGGCACCCTGAGAGGCAGCAGGGTGCAGCCAGCACTGAGTGAGTTGTGCTCTCTACCGCTTGTGGAGACATTGCTGTCCACGAGGTGCTGTGCCCACCTACTTCCTCGCCCCTTTGAAGGTAGGTGTGGCCATGTGATCTGCTCTGACCAGTGGATTTGAAAAGTGAAGGGTCCACTTGCATGTGAAAGCATTCGAGAGCCAGGGCGTCATTCTCCATCTTCCACTCCCCTGGCAGGGTTCAGATATTGGGTCCCCAAGAGAGGATGGCGTGGAGCAGAGCGCACCACATGAGGAACAAGTGATGCAAGCAAAAATAAACCTTTGTGGTTTTAAGGACAGATTTGGGGGCTACGTGTTACCACAGCATTATCCACCCCATCTGCTGCTTTACCATATTTCACAGCCAAACTACCATGAGGGTTAAACTCACTCTGCTTAGACAATTCATGTAATTTGGGCACTAAACTAGAAGTGGGCTGTGGAGTGACTCATTAATAGGAGGTGAGAATTCTGCTCGTTGGAGGCAGTCCTGTAAATTCTTAACGCTTAGGCCTTTACAGCCCAGTGCAGCTGATGCTGCAGAGCCTTTCCAAAAAACAAAAAAAACATGAAGAAATGATTTTGCAACACAGAGCTGCTAAAAATGCTTCTTTATAGGTGTGTAAGAGTGTCTTTGTGTCTTTCTTCCTTTTTTTCCGTGGAAAGAACAGAAGCTCAATGAAGATGACAGCCCTGGAATGTGAACAGAATGGGACTGGGAAAACTCCATTGCTGCATTTTCTGTCATTCCCCCACCTGTCACACCCATCTCTCTGAAAAGCTGAAAGCAACACACAGATGTAAGGAGCCGTTTTCATTCTTGCAGCTACAAGCCCTCCCCTCTGTTCCCATGGCAGCCTGGCACGCTCTGCCGGCACTCTTCACACTACGTCTGGTCCGGTGCCTTGTCTGGCTCTCCCACCTGGGCTGTGAATGTCTCGCAGGCAGGGCCGGGGCTTCCTTCCTGCATACTGGGCACCTGGCTCGGCACCCGGCCTGCTGGAAGTACTCAGTGACTGGCAAGTGGGTGGTGGCCATGCGGGAAGACAGGGCAAGAGCAGAGAGGTGGGGAGAAAGCACCTTGGGGAGGAGACCCAAAAAAGCATTTCTTGAGCACCCACTGTATACAAGTCATGGTGTTAGGCTCTGGGGAAAAGTCCAGATTTGTAAGACGCATTTATCAGTTTACAAACACTTTATATATGTTATTTTTTTGGATTTCACACCACCCTAGTGAGGTAAATTGTACACAAATGACCCTGTTTTGAGAGTGGGTTTACAGAGTTGATATGAGGTGTGGCAAAAAGGGCAGTGATCTTGGGCCCTACATCTTGCGTTGAGTCCTGGCTTTGCCCCTAACCAGCCATGTGACCTGGGGAAGCTTCAGCTGACATCCTGGCTTATAAAAGGAGGGGACTGGCTCTGCAACCGCACACATATTGCAATGCCCCAGCCTGGCCTGAAACTTAAGACTGCTTGATATATCAAACAAGAGGTGCACAGCTGCCCAGAGTCTGGGGGCAGGCTCAGACCTCAGGGGCATGCCGGACCAGGGAGAGGGGCAGAGACCATGGCTGCCTCATCCCTGTGTCCACAGATCATCCTACAAGGCCGGGCCCAGGAGGCACATGGTGAATAAATGCACGAGTGAAGAGCTGACAGCCTGGATGGGGGAAGAGTCCAAAAATCTGAGCTGTTCAGGAGCGTGTGGGAAGAGGTTAGTCCTGAGAGATCAAACATGAGTCGAGGGAAGGGTGGCTGGGTGGACAGCTGTTGAGGTTGTTATTGAGGGCACTGTAAATCCCAGGAGGACCGGGCCTGGGGAGAAGGTCTATCCCTGGTGTAGTCACTTTGTCACTAACATCACAGTGACCACTGGGGATGGGGGCACTTGATAGAAACCTGCCCCATCTCTATCACCAACCCTTTATCCATCAGGACACATTTATTGAACACCTGCTGTGTGCCAGGCTCTGTTCTAGGCCGTGGAGAAATAGCAATGGGTAAAAATCCTTGCCCTTAAATCCTAGAGAGGGGCACAGGCAATAAACAAGGAATGAGTAATTATAGACAATGACAGGGCTGCTATGGGAAAAGGGATGGGAAGTTCTAGGCTGGGGGAACAGCTGCTTTCCTGAATAGGATGGCCAAGGACAGCCACACTGAGAAGGTGACATTGGAGCAAAGAGAGCGAGCCAAGTGGAAACTTGGGAGAGAGCATTCCAGCAGAAGTGAGGACGAGGGCAAAGGCCCTGATGCAGGAGCACGCCTGGCATGCTGGAGGCTGCAGCCAGAGAGCGGGGGGAGAAGTGGGCTGGGATTGGAGAGGCGGGGGAAGGAGTTAGACTGTGTAAGGTCTTGTGAAGGATGGACTGTGGTTTTCCCTGCTTCATCTGGAAACCTTCATTTTGTCTTCACTCTGTGGTTCAGATCAGTTGTCTCTCCAGCTAAGCCTGTTTTGTGGGAAGCAGCCTGCCCTGGAGAAGACTTCTCATGGCTGCCTGTGGGCAGACACAAGCCTCACTGGCCATCTTCGGCTGGTTCTGGTGGTTCACGGGCACCTTGGGTTTTCCTAGGAGACCCAAAGACGGGGCTCCCAGAAGTGCATTTCACACTTAACTTGCCTTTGAATGGTACTGCACCCAAATATGGAGCCAAACACCTTAATGGGACTGAGGGGTCAGGGTCTGCCTCTGCCTCTAGTCTCCCCACATCTCGCTTTAGGGACCCAGCCGTGTAGAACTGTGGGCTCACCTTCCTCACCTTCACATACAGTCACCCGTGCTGAACAATGGAGGTGCGTTCTGAGAAAGGCATTGTTCCTTAGGCAATTTCATTGTTAGGCAAACATCACACAGTGTGCTTACATAAACCTAGATGGTATAGCCTGCTATACACCCAGGCTCTGTGGTATAGCCTATGGCTCCTAGGCTACAAAGCTGTCAGCATGGGACTGAACTGAATATGTAGGCAATTGCAGAGCAATGGCTACAACATCATTAGGCGATAGGAATTTATCGGTTCCATCATAATCTTATGGGACCACAACTGCATATTCAGTCCGTCACTGACAGATACGCCATTATGCAGTGTGTGGCTGCATTTGCAGGTGCTCTGCCCTTCCCAGGAACCTGCCCAATTCCTCACCCTCTCCCCTGTCCCGTCAGTGCCGCTGCAATTCCCTCTGCTTCCTCTGTCACTATCTCCTGTCTCCCTCCTCTTCCCACAGCTTCCCTGAGGGCAGGGGTCATGTCTATTTCATTCACTTCTACACAAGCGCCTGGTATCCTTGCTGCTGTGTAAGATCTCAAGACATTCCGGCTGAACAGCAGGAGGAAAGGGAGAAGGTTGTTGGCTCACTGGTTCTAGTGACCACACTTCAAAGTGGAGAGGAACCAGGGACAGAAATAACATAGGGGATAGGAACAGGAGGCAGGTGTACTCAAGGCATAGGGAAAGGAAGGGAACAAGCAGGACACTGGATGCTGTGGGAGTCTTCAGGCGAGTGACTTCCAAGGTGAAGCCAGCATCATTGTGTCTCTCTGTTTACTTGTGTTGGAAGTCTGACGGTTCCTGTGGTGCTGTCCTTTGCTTTCCCAGACATTTAAAGCAAAAGTTAACGCTGGCTTGTCCACATGGGGAGAAATGATATCTCTTCATGTGTCAGACAGGTGCTATGTTGGGTCCTTTTACATCTATGCTCATTTAATCCTCACATCAGCACTAAAATGGGAGATTCTTATCTTTGGTTTGATAAACCAGAAATCTGCTCTGACTGAAGTCAGCTAAATTCCTAATAGCCTTGGGGAATCTGGAATGGGGCAACAGCCATGTCCACACATTCTGGAACTGTTAACACATGACTGCTTTCAATCTGCCACCAGACCCAGTGCCTAAAGAAGCTTTATCAACTTAAGAATGCTGAACATATATCTTGTGACCTACATTCAAACATCTATACCTAGGATGCAACCAAGAACTAATCATTAACCTATGTAATCGCACGTAACCAAACCAACGTGCTGATCAAGGGACTGTTCCCTTTTCTCCCCTTTGTTTTTCACTCTTCTGTGATTATGAAAATACTAAAGTTCTGCTGACCCTTCAGAAAGCACTTCCCAAAGCAACTTGGTGGTGTTTTCCCAGGCTGTGGTCATACATATTGGCTCAAATAAACTCTTTGGTATTTTATCAGTGCCTCAGATTCTTTTCTCAGGTCTCCAGCTTTACAGATGAGAAAAATGAGACTGATAGAAAGGTTAAGTACTGACCCACACCCACACCCACCACTGGGCTAAGTTCCACAGGGCATTGTCAACTGCAAAGACCATAATCTTCTCTATTTCCACCTCCCGGACTCAGTGGTAACACCACCAATGGTAAAATTGAAGCACGTTTTCCAAGGTCTCAATGCACATAGATCTCCTGGCTCCTACTCAAGTGCTCATTTCACTAAAAGCAGTTTCTCTTGGCAGATTTCTGTCCCAGGAGATCTATGTGCCTTTTTTTAATTTCTCTGCCTCTGACTGTCTATCTCTCTCTTTTATGAACAGATTACCTCCTGGCTTTTTCTAGCTGTTTTAATATCTTTACTGATCGCATACATACACAATTCCCTCAAGCCTGGCCTGTGCTGGGGGCTGGGGTTACAAGGAGGACCTGACCCCTCTGTGGCTGCCATCCTCCTCCTGGGTCTCTGACTGACTCCCAGGGGCAGGAGGGGTGAGGACAGAGGTGTAGGCACCAACCAATGCAGAAATGGGTGGTGACATGATATAGGCGATTTCTCCCCCATTCTTCATCCCCCTTTCCCTCCCTTCCTTCCTTCCTTCCTTCCTTCCTTCCTTCCTTCCTTCCTTCCTTCCTTCCTTCCTTCCTTCCTTTCTTTCTTTCTTTTTCTCTGCTTTTAAACTGTTGTGCTCATTGCCTCAGGGAAGAGGTATGACAGCAGAAAGCAGGAAAAAGCAGTTGCATCCTGGATTTTATTTTCCAAAAGCCCTCCTGGACCCCTAGGGAAACAGAAAGTTCCTTGGGCTTGGACAAAAGATCTGGGAAGAAACAACAGGAGAATAAGAGTGAGGAGGTGTCTTGCCTAGGCTAAGACTCCTTGCACTGGGTGAACGGGAGGAGTTGGAGGGAAGAGGTGAAAGGTAGGCTCTTCCCTGTTTCCTAACTGTGCCCTGGGATGTGGCAAGATCCCAGGTGGGCTGATGGGATGTGAGGACAGAGGGAGCCTAGCCCTCATTGCCTGGGGACCCCAGATTGGGGGGTGAGGGTTGACTAGAGGTCTCCTTAGTTATTCTTTCAGAAAACCCAGTACCCCTGTCAAATGACAAGGCCACAGAGGTATTCCCATGAATCCAAATGTAACAACTGAAGGAGTCTGCATCAGGAACATGAGGCCTCTTGTGGGGCCTCCCTCGCTGCTGCCCAGGAACATCTGAGCAGGTGCCTGTGAGGATAGAGGACAAAGGGCACTGCACGTCTCTTATGTCTTGACACTACATAAAAGTTCCTTTTCCTCCAGCACCTACAGGATATGACTCCAGGGAAAGGGCAGGGAAGAACCCTGAAATGATTGAAATCAAGTTATCACAATTTATTGGTGGAATTGGAGTTCAAAATAGAAAGGTAAAAATTAGAACAAAATAAAGTTCATTTTTCTTGATCACCTGGGGCAGAGAGAAGCAAAAATGCTACTGGAGTAGGGAAAGGGGCATACAGATTACAGTGGGTGTTTGGGGTTGTGTGATCACAGAAGGCTTCTTGGAGGAGATGAGATCAAATAAAAAATTTTAAGCTCCTTCATATGTATGCCAATTTAAATTTCCACCAGTGTCAGAGCTCCTGTGCTAACCAAGACAGTCTCTATTCCAGGGAGGTGGATCTAAACATCCCTTGGCTGCTCAAAGCCCTGCGGGAACTTCTCAGGGGGCAAATCTGTGTGATCTGCAGGAGAGGACTAGGCACTGTTTCCCACAGATGCCCTGTCTGGCCAGCAGGGGGAGCAAGCTCGCCATGGCCCAGGGCCTGGTGGGATCAGCAGGAGACCTAGGGTAAAGGGCACGTGAAATCCCAGAGAGCTAAGAGAGCATTTCACAGCTTCCTAGGGAGTGTGCACCCTGAAAGTGTTGGACTCACCCCTTGGCGTTCACCTTCCCTCCCTCAGCCCTGGCCCCAGCCCGGCCTTTTCCTCTAGAACAGTTCCTTCGGGTGCTACCCAAGCCTTCTCCTGACTTGTAACTGAGCAGAGAAATATAGGGGTTGAGGGCCCATCATAGTTTCCAGGGACCTCTTGGGATGTCTTGGAAGTGGGGCTGGGCCTCTGGTGTTTCTCCCCTGGACTCTCCATGCTCTTTCCTGTATCCCAGCCAATGAGAGACACCAGCAGGAGATGGAAGGGTAGGAAGAGAGAGGGGCTGGGACATGACTCCCCCACACTCTCCCTGTCTACAGCTGTCACTGAGCAGCGCCCCTCTGGACTCTGTTACCACTATTGTTTGCCTTTACCCCTTTGGTCCTAAGGGTGGTAATGGCTTCCGGCGACTGCCAACTCCTGGGTGCCTCAGCAACCTTTGTTGGTTCCCTTAGACTTGTCTGCATCACTGTAACTCATCCTTCACTAAATGGCTCTTCACATGAACCATCAGTGTGAATGCTGTTTCCTGCCAGGACTCTGACCAATGCACATGGTAAATGAAAAGAGAATACAGAACTTTGTATAGGAAAAAAGGGCCTGATCCTTGATCTGCACTATTTCAGTGAACCCTCACAGCAATGCAGTGAATGCGGCCGAAAGGAGTGTTGACAGATTCAAATTTAGAAAGTGTTTGAAGGTACAGTCTAATAATGTCTCCAGGAAGAGGAAGAATATGCTAACAAAGGAAAGTGGTAAAGGTACAGACATTTATTCCACTTAAAATTTCTGTAAGTTGCTACCAGACTATTTTTTTAAATGCATAATATTTTAACTCTTTTAAGAATGTGCGTCTGATAAGAAAAAGAAAGGGATGAGGAGGAAGAAGTGGAGGGAGAGGAGGGACCTCCTCAAATTTAATAACCCACTAGGGAGTGGGCACTTTGTAAACGTCAGACCCCACCCTAAGGGGAGGGGGAGCAGGGGAAAGTTAGAGGGAGGAGAGAGGGGGAGGAGGAGGAGGACAGTGGCTTGATAAAGTAGGCCACATGAGCTCAGACGACCTGGTTTTTTCCTAAGCCAAATTCTTACCCAGCTTATAATGGGAGGGGCTGACAATTTCTTAGAATCCCAGCTCTATCACTGTGTAACCTCAGTTTTTTTAGTCTCTAAAATGGTTATATTAATGCATGCCTTATGGGTCACTGTGATGATTGATAGAGTCTGTGTATGTAAAGTGTCTGGCCCTGTGTCCAGGTCATTGTGGGAACTCATAAATGTAAATTCCCTTTCCTATCCCTTCAACCACATCTGAGTGGGAAACTTACCGTTCTGGCTAAAACCAAAAGGAGGGGTGTGAGACGAAAGCCTCATATCGTGACTTAGTACCTGGCACATACTAGTGGCCTTTAACAAGTGGTTGACAAATCAATGAATGAACAGATCTATCCTCCCGGGTTGGGTCCCAGGCAGACTCTTCGCAGCCTTCTCTCTTTCACTAAAGCATCTTTACTGTCTATCCACTGTATTAGGTTTTTATTGCTTTGTTTGAAATTTCCACAAGCGTAATGGCTTAAAACAGCACACATTATTATCTCACAGTTCCTGGGTACAGGAACCCTAGCTGGGTCCTCTGCTCAGGAACTCACAAGCCTACAGTCAAGGTGTCGGCTGGGCTGTATTTTTATCTAGAGGCTGGACTGGGGCTGGTCTCAGAGCCTGGGCACGTGCTATTGTCTAGCCTCGAGGTCTCCCAAGTCTCACAGACTCATTCAGGTTGTTGGCAGAATTCATCACCTTATGATTGTAGGACTGATGTCTCTGTTTTCTGGCTGGCTGTCAGCAAGAGCCTCTCTCAGCTTCTAGAGACTGTCTGGGGCTCCATGCCCCATGGCCCTCTTACAACATGGCAGCTTACTTCTTCAAAGCTGGCATGGAAGAACCTCCCTCTCACTCCAGTCTGCTCAGAGCCGTGTGTGTGTGTGTGTGTGTGTGTGTGCGCTTGTGTGTGTGTGTGCATGCATGTGTGTAAAATCACCTTTGCCATATAACATAACCTAATCAAGAGAGCAACAGTCCCTCACCTTTGCCACATCCTCTTGGTTAGAAGCAAGTCTCAGTGTCTTCCCATACTCATGGAGAGAGGGTGGGAGCTTTACAGAGTGTGACTCATTGTGGGTCACCTTAGGGTGTGTCCATCCCTTCAGAGTCCTCTTATCTAGTGGATGATGAACAAATCTATATATTTTCCTTCCATGTAAGCTATTTGCTTTTTTACCATGACATGCAGGAAATAATTCCTTAACCCCAAATAATCATGATAACATCAGTTATCCTGGCAATATTTGTTGCTGGTTTCCCTCGGGGGGATGGGAAGGATTGCCTCACCACTAAAAGACTTCACACTCTTCAGATTCACTACTCTGGTAGCTACTCATTGTCTACAACCATCCACTCAATCTTCATCACATATTTCTTCTGCTGAGTGCCTAGCACTGTGCCAGAGAGATGCTGCTGCTAGTCTTTTCCTTGGTAGCCAACTTATTTACTTCCACTTTTTTTCTTTTATTGAGTAGAAACTTATTTTTTGCTTTGAGTCAAGGTATGTATTCAACTGCAAATCACACAAAATTCAACCGGGGTTGATAAGAAAGGGATTTATTTTAATCACCTAACAAGAGGCCCAGGGGTAGGCAGTCCAGGGCTGATGAAACTGCTCAAGATGTCATCATTGTCCCAGGCTCCTTCCTGCCCCAGCATCTAGCTTTAGTCCTCGTGCTCACAAGGCTGCTGCATCGCCAGGCATTGCATCTGCAATTCACACAGGAAGAAGTGGGGAAAGCAAAGAAACTTGCTTTTTTATTCTGGAAGGCTCACCTTCCCCAAGGACATCCACCTCCATCTCATTGGTCAGAACCTGATCACATGGTCACCAGTAACTCCAGGAGTACTGGGGAAGCAAACTTTTTTAGCTGGGCACATTGCCAGCCTGAACAAAATCCAGGTTCTGTTAGTAAGAAGACAGGGAAATGGATTTGGGTTAGGTCAGCAGCAGAACCTGTAGGAAATTAGGCCAAATCTCCATGGTTTCTCAAAGCTGATGATTCTGCAGTGACAGCATTTGATTCTTTCTGGGCCCTCTTTGACAGGCTATGCTGACACAGAAATGTTCTTGATTTATTTGCCAGAAAGGTGTTATCTGAGCTACCAGCAGCTGCTGTAAATGAACTAATGTCTCCTTTGCCCCATAAGCCCTGCTGTCCAGAGCTCTCTGGTAGGCAGCAAGGGGTCTCCAGGGCAAGCCTCGATGAGATGGGACGTTAATATCCAAACTATGCTGTAGGGTAATTTTTTTTTTTTTAATGTTCAAACAGAGAGAGAATGGTGTGCAGACTACAGACCATCTCCTTTCAGATCCACTCCACTTGCCCCTCCCCTGCTCTGCTCTGCTTTTTTTTTTACTTCATTTTGGTTGCAGATTGGGTTTGGCTAAGGGCGAGCACTGGCGGGAGAGTAGGGGTGGTGAGAAGAGAGAAGCCGGTGTTTTCCCTCCCTTTCTACCTTGGGTAGTGTCCCCATCGCAGATGTGGCTCCACCGTGGCTCCAGTGCCTGTCCAAAAAGGCCTGCTGTAGTTTCTACTTTGCTAGGTGACCCCAGCCCCTGAGCTCCAGTAACAGCACCTTCTTGCCTCACCCTTCCAGCCCAGGGCTGGTGGTGTCTGACACTAATCTCCAGGCTCTGCGTGACTCCTCAGCCTCCATCTACCGTGTAACCAATGAGCTGCCTCAATATCCTTCTGCTTTAAACACTGCAGTGGTCTTGTCTCCTGGTTATATCCTGACTCATATGGATAGTACAATAAACACTCAAACACCCATGACTTAAACTTAACAATGGTTACCATTCTGTCCTACTTGCTTCATCTATTCTTATTTTTGTAGGAAAAATCCCAGGCACCATGATGTCACTTAATGATTTCAGCATATGTATCTGAAAAAAAAAAGGACATTTTCTTACATAACAAGCATATAAAGTTGTTCATGCCCATGTTCACATATTAACACACTTAACAAAATTAGCACAAGTTCCTTATGATCATCTAATACCCAATCCATATTCAAATTCTCCCAGTTGTTCCAAAGATGTCTATTTTACTGTTGGTTTGTTCAAATCAGGATTTAAACAAGGTCCACACATTACATTTAGATATATTTCCTGAGTGTCTTTTAATCTTAAACAGTCCTCCCACCAGACCGTGTCACAAAGAGACACACACACCACCACACACAGCACATACACACACACCACACACACATACAGCACACACACACACCACACACACAGTACACACGCACCACATACCACACATACACGCACACACACAACATGGCCACGCTGACACACTGCATTCTGAGCCCCTGAGTCACCCTGCCCACTTCTCACAGAGCCCCTTGTGACCTTCGGTTTTGGTCCATAGCTTTTCTCTTATACAGTACTCTCTCCTTCCTTCTCTGAACCCCTAGAGATTCCAAGTCACTGCACCACAGCTTGGTACCAACTCTTTTATTTTTCTTACATTTTTTAGGTTTGTTTCCCTAATAATATAGAAAGTCACAAGGAGGCAAGAACTGAGCTTTATAATGACTTTCAGCCCTCAAAGTGATCTTAAAGATCATCTAATCTAAGCCTTGATTTTTCCTTTTTAACTTTTACAGTTTGCACAAATAGTACATCACCTGTCTTACAGATGAGAAAACTGAGGCACAGGAAAGCTAAATAATTTGTCTAAGGATGCACAGCAAGTTGGCAGCAGAACAGGCGTCCACTTTAGGTGGATTTTCCACTGTACCATGCACTTCTGTCTTTCCGTTTTTCTATAGCATCTAGCACTGCGTTATGAAATGTAGAAAATACTCACTAAGTACCTGTAGCCTAATAGATCTGGATCTGATTTTTAATTACTTGAGGTGAGTGCAATTGTGGCCACTTAGAGAAAGTTATTGAAAGTTAATGACCGGTAGTTTCAGCCTAAAAATCCCACCTTATACTTGAATCCTTTGAATTTTCAACAAGCGTTGGATATATTGGGGTACCAGAAGCCTTTGGTGATGGCTAATAGGGTCATCCAGCTAATTATTTTTAGGGAAAGCAGACCCAAAAAGAAAATGTCAAAATGCACTACACTTGTAAACCCATTGAGATAGAAAACAGGTTGGTGATTGCCAGGGGCTGGGGAAAAGGGGGAGTGGGGAATAACTGATTAATGGTACAGGTTTTCTTTGGGGGTGACAAAAATGTTTTGGAACTAGATAGAGGTGGTGGTTGCATAACACTGTGTACATACTAAATGCCACAAAATTGTTCATTTTCAAATGGTTAACTTTATGTTATGTGGATTTCACCCTAATAAAAATAAATACACTACACTTAAGTCCTAACTCAGCCCCGCTAAACCCAACCACACCCCAAGCTTGCCACCACCTCAGACTATGTAAGCAGAAGATGAGATCCCAGGGGGAAATTCACTGAAGTTGGGGGAGCACTGTTCTGGGGAGTATTTTGACTTTCCCTTCCTCAGTCAAGAGAGGCCCTAAACAAGAATTGCCCTTTCAGATCGTGGGTACCTGTAAGAAGCATACTCCTGGGCTGGGGAGAGGCTGTGGGGCAGGATGAATGGAGAGCCTGCAGCGAGCAGCTCCCAGGCCCAAGCAGGATCCACGAGCTTCGTGGGGTAGTAGGTCTCTTGGGCTGTCCAACCAGCACTCCCCCGCAGGAGAGCCAACCCCCGGCAAAGTACTCCAGCCATCAGAGGGAGCCTCAGAGAGGCAGAGGGAGGAACCCAAAGTCATCCCCCTTGGGAGATGGCCTGTGGACACCAGCCATCCTGGGAGCAGCAATAGAGAACCCACAAAACCCACTGAAGAAGAGGTTGCAATCAAAGGCCCAGTGAAGCAAAAAGATTCTCATCCTTCCCCCACCCCTTCTCCAAGTCCCCAAGCATGACGAGAGGAAGAGACTGAACAATGAGAAGAGGGACGAAGAGCAGCTGCACTGCCCTCACCCCGGGCCCCCAGCTAAAGGAGGCTGGTGCTGGGGGAGGCGCGGGCAGTGGACATCACATCCAACTCACGACGTGAGGCTTTGAAAGGAACGAGATTGAACTGGAGGTTTTTTTAATGCCTGAAAACAACTAAAAATCTATGGGATCAGCCAAAGATTTTACTAAGGATTGTGAAAAAAAGATTTTGATGTAAATCTCCAAAAGGTTTGGAGAAAAAGTAGAATCATTTCATGTTTGTGTCCCATGGAGTTCAAACTGTTTAGTTGCCTAGTCTGTTTTCTCAATTGTAAAATAAGCATAATAATGTCTTCTTCCTGGGTGGTTGGGAATGTTTGTGAAGTACTACTCGTGAAGCACCTGGCACACAGGTAGGTAGTCAGTACAATGTGGAATGGAGCAGCTGCTTTCAGAAGGCAAAGAACTCTTCCAGGCAGAGACGTGCGTATCCTGAGGAAGCAGATGCTCCTGAACAAGGGTTCGGTTTTTCTCATCTCCTGGGACTTCAAATATGGATGGGGCTTTTTCTTCCCCTCCCTGAGGACAGCTTTCTTCACTAACTAAAAAATACACCTTTGTCGTTGCCTGAAAAGAACAGGTGTGAATCATTCTACCTCAAGCAGCGCAGAAAGTAGCAAGACCTGGGACACCCAACAAAGATGGAAAAGGCACTGGAGAACCAGTAAACTGAGGACTCACGGCAGCTTTCTAATGACTCCCATGGGACAAAGCTGTCCAGTGTTTTCCTGAAATCACCAGAGCAGGTTCCTCAAGACAGGGAACCTGGGGTGGAGAAGGAGAAAGTTCAGCTGGATAAGCTGGAACACAAATGCCACGTTACCCTGGCTCACATTGACAACCGTCACTGAAGGTCTGATTGGGGGTTTCCCAAAAGCTTTGAGCCAGCAGCCCCTGCAACAGAATTGCAGTGTAAATTGATCCTGAGGATAGAGATTGCGAATGAGAGAAAAGTGGAGCAGCTGTGCTCTGGGGCAGCGAGGAGACCTGGATTTGGTGCCTGAGGCCTTGGCACAGAGACACCCCTTGGTGTGGCTTACTAGATATGTAGTGGTGGGCAAGTGGCTTGTCTTTGGACCCCAGTTTCTTTATCTGTGAAAAGGGATAACAACACCTCCCTTTGATCTTGCAGTGCTCGAGAGCAGGCAGAGTATATTTCACCTCCCACTGATGTTGGCTCAGTCATTGTTATGGGCTGAATTTTGTCCCTGCAGTTCATGTGTTAAAGCCCTAACCCCCAGTACCTCAGAATGGAACTGTATTTGTAGGTAGGGCCTTTAAAGAGATGACTAAGTTAAAATGAGGCCATTAGGGTTAGTCCTGATCCACATGACTGGTGTTCTTATAAGAAGAGGAAATTTGGACACACAAAGACACCATGGGTGCATATGCACAGAGGAAAGCCCACATGAACACGCAAGAAGAGGCGGCCATCTGCAAGCCAGGAACAGATGCCTCAGGAGAAACAACCCTGCTAGCACCTTGTTCTGAGACTTCCAGATGACTCTAGAACTGTGAGAAAATAAATTTATGCTGTTTAAGCCACCCAGCATGTGGCACTTTGTTATGGCAGCCCTAGGAAACTAATAGAGTCATCAACTTGTTCTGTCCAACGGAAGGTGGGTAGAAGTAACAGAGACACAGTTCCCAGTCCAGGCCTCATGGGGCACCATGTATGTCTGCTCACACTCTTGTGCTCCTGCCATTTGCCATGAGAAGAACACAGCCTGGGTACCTGCTGGCCCAAGAGGAGCTGAGAAATGGGGATCAGACATCAACCTGAGCTCAGAGCCCAGAGTGCACAGCCTGGAGTCCAGCCTGCTCCAGATGCCTTACAGCCCATCACAGGCCCGTCAGCAAGAAGTAGACGCTTACTGTTTTACACCATTGAGTATGAAAATAAAGCTGACAGAGAAACTCCCTCATGAATCTGCTGTAAGAATTAAATGAATAACATGTGAAAAGACTGTGCTAAGTAAATACATTAATATTATTTTTTAGTAAAGAGATCAAGCCACACTCGATCAAACTGGGGATAAAAACAGGCATCCTTTGGATAGTGGACACATAACAAGTGTTCACTGATGACAATGATGATAGCAAGGAATCTGGATTACAAAATATTTTTAAAAGAAACAGTTGTCTTACTTTAAGTTACATGCATAAGTACATGATTGGCTAACAATCATCAAAGTTTGATATTATCAAAATTTTGTCTGTGCTATGGGTGGGCCTAAGTCCTGGAAGAAGTTTATCCTTTCACTGATCTCTTGATGCCCCTGCAAATTTTACTTCAGATTGCTAAGGAAATCCTCCAGCCGATTTATATCTAAGTTTTACCAAATTTCATATTACTGGGGCCCAAGTTAATTGCATGTAGAGCTTTTGATGTTCTTGTTATTCCTTTCCCCTTCTCTCACCCTGCTCCCTGGTTTTGGAACTAGAGAACATTATATCTCTTTTAATTAAATCCTCACCACTATACTATGAGATGGATATTATTCTCCCCATTTTACAGATGATGAATCTGAGGATCAGGGAAGTAATTTGCTAGTAAGCAGTTGAGCTGGATTTGAGAACCAGGTTTGCTGACTCTAAAGCATGTATGTTGTTGCTTTGTGTTGCTTCACCCCCAACGGATTTGTCACCCCACTTGCCCTGGGTGATGGAGATGCAAAGGATTACTCAAAGCCCATCTCTTCTCAGCAGTGAGAATCCCCAAAGTGGTTAACTTCCCTGGGACCCTCCAGCAAGAGGCAACCCTTCCTCAGGAAATTAACCCAGAATTGGGGTTCTCTTCCTGCATTTATTTTCCAGACCAGGAAGTTACAGGAAGAGAACATAGGTGGGGTTATAGTTTAACAATGTAGGCTGGTAATTTTCAGTGAAACAAGTCAGATGACATTCCATTAGACAATTAAGTGATCCACCAACAAAAGCTTGATCTTAGCAAACATTCCTTCTCCCTCTAGCAGTTTTCCAGCAACTTAGCTATCAATCAGTAACTAATCTGTCTTTGAGCCAGCAACCTTGCTGTGCCACAATTCTTATCTTGTAACAGAGACTTTATAGCCTGAGGAAAATTTCCAGTCCTCCACAAGGTCAATATTTGAAACTGCAAGGCTTTGGAAAACCAGGCCCTGTGAGGTACATGTGCTTTATAGTATATTCCACAGTATGTATATTCCCTCCAGTGCTGCCTCCTGAGAATGGAGTCCAGATTGTGCTCCTGGGAGTCAGTAGAACAAGGGCCTGATGGGATGGAGACACACCAAACAGGTATGCACAGAAGGTGAAGCTGGAGCTGGGCTTTGAAAGGCCAATAGGTGCTCCCCAGGTCATGAGGAGTGATGAGGGAACCCAAAGAGCACTCAAGAGGAGAGAACTTCTAAAGGAAGGGCCTGGGCGGGGCAAATCCCAGAGGGATGGGAAGGGGGAAGGCAGAGCCAGGTGTGTGGTGGGGCCTCTGAATGTTTTCTTTGCAAGTCTCCCTTTTCTATAATTTTTTAAAAGGGAAATGTGTTGGCATCAGTGGCATGCCAAGGTTAGGAGTGGAGGCAATGATCTGCCTACCTGCAGGCAATAAGGGGTATGTTGTCTATAGAGAATTTAAAAAGCAATGATAAAACTACTTGCTATGGATTGAATTGTGTCTCTCCAAAATTCATATGTTGAAGTCCCAGTCCCCCAAAGTGACTGCATTTGGAGACAGGACCTTTATGGAAGTAATTAAGGTTAAATGAGGCCATAAAAGTAAGACCCTGATCTGATAGGATTAGTGTCCTCATAAAAAGAGACACGAAAGAGAAGATTTCTCTCTGCCATGTGAGGACACAGTGAGAAGGCAGCATCTGCAAGCCAGGAAGAGAGTCCTTACCAAGAACCGAAACTGCTGGCAACTCAACCTTGGACTTCCCAGCTTTCAGAATGGTGAGAAATAAATTTCTGTGTTTAAGGCACCCTGCCTATGGTATTTTGTTATAGTAGCCCAAGCTAACTAAAAAGTACCTCTAAAAGTCAGTCTGCCTTTTATTCCCCAGCAATGCACCTGAACAATGCCAGTGACAAACTGCTCCTTCCTGCAGCCTAGACTGCTGCCACCACTCTCCTCCCTGGCATACCACTGGTTGACATGTTAAGACTACGATAGAAGGATTATTTGGCCTTAGCAAGAAAGCAAGGTTAGCTTGTGATAAAACATCAGTGAGTAAATCTCATAAGGATATACATAGTAAGTCAGCATTTATACAGTCTAAAAACACACAAAACAATACTATATATCATTTAAGTACATATACGTATATAACCAAACCACAAAGACTTTCCTGGAAATACCAGGCACCGAATTTAAGATAATGACTTTTTTTTTTTCTGGTGGGGAGAATTGGAGAGGAAAAAAAAGAGGTCCCTAGATATAAAGGTGACATTTCATTTCTTAAGCCTGGTGATTCATTATATCATTCCCTACACATTTTTGTATGATTTAAATATTTTATTCAGGGCCGGCCCGTGGTTCACTTGGGAGAGCGTGGTGCTGGTAACACCAAGGCCACAGGTTAGGATCCCTATATAGGGATGGCTGGTTTGTTTACTTGGGAGAGTGTGGTGCTGGAAACACCAAGTCAAGGGTTGGGATCCCCCTTACTGATCATCTTTAAAATAATAAATAAATAAATAAATATTTTATTAAAAAAATACACATGAATCAGTTAAGGGGCCTGCTCTCCCTTCCACACTGGAGCAGGCACACCACCAGACTCAGTCTCCATTTTCTAGACCTGGTGTCCTTCCTGGCCTGGAGGCATGACCTAGGCTGGTGCTTAGGAAACAGCAGGTCGTTCAGGATGTCTGAGCTCAGCTGTAGTGGGACAAGGCAGGGTATGTGGCTGCACAGGTGAGCGCTGGCCACATCACGGAGGGTCTTCTGTGCCATGTTGGAGAACTTGGGCTTTGTGTGAAGAGAGGAGACAATTGGGACAGTTGAGTGGCTTGGCAACAGGGAGATGGGTGGCATTGGAAGCAAACAAGAGACAGTGGAGGTGGGACCTGCAGTAGTTGTAGGGATGTGCCAAGAAGGGGTTAGTCAGGAGAAAGAGGGGCAAATCCAGCCTCATGGCTCATCTGGTGCAGGACGGTAGTCAGTTCCAGCCCGAGGTGGAGTTTTCCTGGGTAAAAATGGAAGCAGCCAGCGATTGCTATTTATAAAAATAACTACAAAGGCTTGACAACCCAGAGAGAATACTGAAAAAGTAAATTGAGGGCTGTTCGGAAAATGCTCAGTGTTTCTCATCTTCAAAGCATTTCTGAGACATGAGCTCATGAATCTTCCTTCCAGAGCCCTGAGAGAAGTACAGGGAAGAAGGAAGGTGGTGGGGAGGGGGACTAAGCATGGGTGACCTCCCCAAAGCAGCAGAACCTGGATGCTGGAGACATTATGGTGGGATGCCACTTGAGCGTTCACTGCTTCAGGCCCAGCCAAGCTAGGGGCTTGGATGTGGCATGGCAAAGGGTGGGGTGGCCACAGGGCAGGCGGAGCTGGCAGGCCATGCCAGCAGTTGTGCTCAGTCACTGCAGGCCCCAGGGGGCTGCTACGACCTGGGTCATAAAGGCAAAAACATAGGCAGGGGGCAACCCGGGCCACTGGTCAGGGGTCACACTGGGTAGGGGTCCAGGTAGAGCCCAGGCTGTGGCACATGGGACTTAACCATGTAGTTGGCACGGGCAAGAGTTGCGGTGCAAGCCCTGGCCAGGAGGGGGATTTAAACCCAAACAAGGCCATAGGGAGGGAATGGAGGGCGGAGGGCAGACAAGAAGCATGTGCCACCCCTACACCTGGACTGAGAGCTACCTGCACCCGAGTGCTGGGAGCCAGGCACTTGAGCGCCCATTGCTGTGAATCCTACAAGCCCAGAGCATGGAGCTCTTCTCACTCTTCCATAAAGGAGGAAGCCGAGGCTCTCTCAGGGAGGGCATCTTACACAGCAGCACTGATGGGTTTTGAACACTGTTCACTTGACTTTAATCCCCTTGCTCCTGGCAAACTCCCACTCACTCTTCAAGTTTCAGCTCTAGTCCCCTCTCTGGAAGGATTCCCAGACTGACCCTAGAGGGAATGAGTGGTTTGCTCCTCTGTGTCCCCAGCAGCCCAGAGCTGACCCTTGCACTGGTCGTTAGTGGTCTGTTGCTTGCTGTCTCCCACTGGGCTAAGCCCCTCAGAAGGCAGAATCTCGGCTCCCTCCTTGCTGTCTCCCTGACCCCAGCAGGATCCAGCTTCCTCCGCTGTCTTCTAGTATCTGCTCCCAGGACTTGGCTGACCCCAGGTCTCCTGCAGGGTGACCTCTAACTGGCAAAGCCTTTCCCTGTGTCTTAGGTTAGACTCCCAAGAGGGAGAAATAGACCAGTAGTGTGGGTCAGGTAGCCACCCTTGAGGCTGAGGGGTAGGGTGAGGGGTAGGGTGGCCTCACTGGCAGGAGTAGTGAGAACAAAGAACACTTTACCCACCCTCAGGTGTGTGACAGAGTGAACTGAGCATCTAAGTCCCAGGTGTGGGGATGCATCAATGAACAAGACAGGTCGTGGGGCTTACATTCCTGCAGGGAGATGGGCAACACGTAAGCAAATCAATAAGCTAATCTCTGAGAGTGATCTGTGCTGTGAAGAAAGCAAGACAGGGACTTGTGACAGGGCTGACTGGGGAGTCTCCTCACCAGGGTGGACAGGGAAACCTCTTCCAGGACCCAACAATGGAGATTAGCATGTTCCACTGGGACTTCCATGCTCGGAATTAAACTTCCAGGGGCCACTCTGACCTTCTGCATCTTCGAGTGCCGCATTACTCAGTGATGGTGACAGCAAGGTCTCTTCTCCATGAGAAACTGGACCTAGACTCGAAAGCACTGCTTCAGTTTCATGGTTCTGCACATTTTCTCCAGCCCGCATGGTGACAGATTATTTCATTGCCTTCAACAGAAGGCGTATTTATGTGTGTACATATGCTTGAGAGAAATTTACTGAAAAGATGTGGGTACGAGACCAGCTGGCAGCACTTTCCACGCCAGCATCCTCTTAGCAATCTGCCGAGAGCTCATGTTTGCAATGCTCGAACCCCAGCCAGGGGAGAAATGGGTGTAAGGAACGCACAGGGCAAATTCACATGTACTCCAAGCTCCTAACACCCTCCAAAGGGAGGGAGGTCCTGACCTGAGAGAGAGGAATGGAACAAAGACTTCCTAGGGAAATTTAAGTGGAAAGTGGGCAATTAGTCCAGTCCAGGGCACAGATTTCACAATGAGCAGTCAAAGAGAGACATGCGGTTATTCAGACACCTCTCTCCAGTCTCCTTTTAAGGCCTTTTTCTAGGGCCCCAATTGTTGTATCTGCTCAATGGATATAATTCCTACCACCACTTTCTCCTAAGTAATTCTTTATTCAAACTTTATATTTTTTGTTGCTTTCAAGAGTATAAGGCATAGTAGTACTAAACATAGGTAGAGGTGGGTAAGAGAGTTTTGAAATGTAAAATCATAAATCAAGAGGTTATAAACATATTTACCTCTTTCTTTGCCTCTCTTGCCCCCTTTTTTACTCTCCTTCCTTTTACCATCAGTTTCTCTTTATGGTTAACATGAAAGAGCTAAAAAAAAAAAAAACGAAGATGAAGAAAAGAGAAAAGCCAAGGGACAAAATAAGCTGGGACACCAAATTGGGGAAAGAAGGAAAAAGATAAGCTGTTTTAGGCAGAAAAGTGACTCCCACCCCCGCCCCCCAGCAAAGATGTGCCCATCCTAATGCCCAAAACCTGTGAGTATATCAGGTTGCATGGAGAAGGGGATTAAGGCTGAAGATGGGACTAAGGTTTATCTTAAGGTTGACCTTCAGATAGAGAGATCGGGCAAGCGGGCTCGATGGAATCACAAGGGCCTTTGCGAGTGGAAGAGGGAGGCAGCAGGGGAAGCTGGGGGTGCCATGTGTGAGAAGGACCCGACCTGCCTTGCTGGCTTTGACAATGGAGGAAAGAGCCGTGAACCAAGCAATGTGGGTGGCCTCTAGAAGCTAGAATAAGAAAGGAAACAGATTCTCCCCTCAGAGCCTCTAAAAGATTCTTCGATTTTAGCCCAGTGAGACCCACATGCAACTCTTAACCTATAGAACCATAAGACAATAAATTTGTGCTATTTAAGCCAATAAGTCTGTGGTAGTTACAGCAGCAATAGAAAACTAATACCTAGAGATAGAAAGGATTGAAAGCAAGACACAGAAGGCACGAAGCAGTGAGCCGGGGGAAAGGGTAGTTCTGTGGGCAGAAGACACAGGACAAGTTGGATCTGACTCTTCGGGGGCACCAGGCCTCGGGGTGGAGAGGAGGCGAAAGCCATCTCCCCTTGCTGGCCGTTCTCATAGTCAGGTCCAGCTACATAATTTGTGTAGCCCAGTGCAAACTAAAAATGTAGGACCCCTTGTGTAAAATTATGAAGAAATTTTGAGACAGCGACAGGGCTCTTCTGAGTGTGGGGCCCTGTGTGACTGAGCAGGCTACTCCCCAGGAAGCCAGCCCTCCTCACAGTGATGGGTGACTGCTCCGACATCTCCCTGATGAAGGCACGGGTTATTCAGAAGCTTTTACACAGGCACCAAGGTGGTGGATAAGCCTTTTTCTGGTCACGAGGCCACAGCTCCCTTGGACCTCTCTCAGTTCCCCCATTGCCAACCTTTGTCCCTGACCTGAGACTTTAAAAGGAGGATGTGCCTGACACATATTAATAGAAGCCTCTTTCCCTACTCCTGCCTGCTGGTCCACCCGTCTGAGCTACTATCTTCTGCTCTTGCCAGGGGCTCATCAGCACCCACAGGTGTGGGCCCGAATGGGGGTCCGAGAGAGCTCAAATTGTAGGCAAGAATCAGAAGCAGAGTTTTTATCTTAAATCAGAGCAAAAGGAATGATGCGTGCAGTCCTAAGAGGGCTCAGTTTCTGCAATTTCGAATACCAGTTTATATTCCTTCTGGCAAACCATATATTCTTACAGAACCGGTATTTCTTACCACACAGTATTTCTAGAATTACTGTTAGGCTGATGTACGTTTTAAATTGTTTTCCCCCATTTGTATGGGTGAAAGATTTAGCCACGTGAGTTGCAACACACCCCGCCTTTGTGGATTCTCCCTTTCTCCACCAGCCCTGGGCTGAGCTCTCTAAGCAAGAGCAAGGGCTCTGTCTTCAATCGGATGGCTCCCGCTGAGGTGGGTGAATGCTTGGTTTCAGGCAATGGGACCGGCCAGTGGGGCCTTTGGCATCCACTCTTTCTCAATTAGGGTAAGATTTTGTTACCATTTCCCTGAAGTCTCTGGACACATCTTTGCTACTTTCAAAAAAAGGAAAGTCACGATTCAGAGAAAATTGCCATCTCCCTCCCCTGTCCATAATGTGCTTGCCACACTAGCAGGTCAGCATCCAGCATGTCTTGAGCCCTCAGGTGCTGCGTGAGCACCTGAAGTGGTACAGGAAAACAGATTCCAAAGAGGAAAGGAAGGAAATGAAGAACAGGCAAAGGGAGGAAGAGAGCAGGAGAAAAAGTTGCCACTGAATAGGGATTGGTAAGTGATCTACTTTGTAAACCCTGTGGAGAATAGAAAGGGTTTCACATATAGCCTACTAACACAAAGTGCTATAATTTAGCTTGAGAATCAGCACTGCTCCTGTTCTCCCCACCTTCTTATTGCTGGCGAAGCCCTGCTATTTTCTATTAAGGGTAGTTTTTAAAATTGAAGTATAATACTGTTTTTCTCAAACTCTAATATGTGAGTGTGTCACCTGGCAATATTGTTAAAATGTGGTTTCTGATTCAGTAGGTGGTGGGACATGAGATTCTGTATTTCTAACAAACTCCTGGGTGAGGCTGATGCTGCTGGGCAATGGACTATACTTTGTAGCAAGGGTGTATATAAAATAACACACAGACACATACACAAATCATATGCATACAGCTTGATGGTAAATACACCCATGTGACCACAATCCAGACTAAGAAACAGAGCATTATTTGAATCCCAGAAGCTGCCCTCATGTCCCCTTCCAATCATTACCCTCATCCACCTCCCCAAAGGTGACAACACTCTTGAGTTCTAACACCATAGACCAGTGTGGCTTGTTTTTGAAATGTATATGGTATGCATTCTTTGGTATAAGTAAAGTCCTGAGTTTAATCATGTGTCCAGCCTCCACGAGGTCGTGTGTTCAGGGAAGATGACACCCTCCCCAGGCTCAGACCTTGACTGCTTTAAGCCAAACATGGGTGTTCCACTGCCCTTATCAGCAACTGCTTTAGACATGGGCATGTAGTACAATTCTGGCCAGTGAGGAAAGTCTGCTGGAAGCTTCTGGGAAAGTTTTCCTTGTTGATGAAAAAGATTTGTTTCCGTTGGATATTGTTGTTCCTGGAATTGTGGCAGTCACCCTAGAACCATGAGGGGAGATAGCTGAGGTCTAAAGTCAACATTCTGAGCATGGAAGAGTGAAACAGAGTGTGTTGAGGGCGAGGTGAGGGAGGCACTCACCTAGGGCACAAATTTTAAGAGGGTGTCAAAAATCTCAGTAATCAAGATAAATAATATTTTTAAAAATAAAATTAATGCTTAGATTGCCTTCATCTCAGGGTGGGGAGGAGGTTTTTTCCATTAATTTTCTTCATCTTATTAAAAAGGAGAAGAAAATTAATGGAAAAAACCCACAATGCACAAAATATCAGAATGTCAGTTAAAGACAGGGTTAGTAACAGTGCCATGCTGAGCAAAATTGAAACCTGAGGCAAAAAGAAAAATCAGTAATACTGGTCCTGTCTTTATTTAAAATTTTGATATTTTGCTCATTGTAAAATTTTTGCATTTACAAAAATATTGCATTAAATGCTACTTATCTTGATCACTAAATTTTTTGTATCCCCTGAAATTTTGTGCCCAAGGCAAGTGCCTCCCTGGTCTTGCCTTGTTCCAGCCCTGCATAAAAAATGAAAGCTCAAGAACTGTTGTACATTCAGACTTTTCATTTCATGGAATAATAAAGTTCTTATTGTTTAAGTTAGTTTGGTTGGGTTTTCTGTTTCTTACAGTTCAAAGAGTAATAATAAATATAAGATCAATTAGCTCCAAGTGACAGAAACCCAAATCAAACTGGATTAAATAATGAGGAAAGGTACTACCTCATACTTCAGAGAATACAAAGTAGGATGGACTACTGGTTCAGGTTGATCAAGACTCCAGCTTTGTTTCTCTCCTGTTCTATCAATATTTTCCTCCATGACCTTCAGGTTTGTCAGTAGGTCAGTATTGTATAATGAAGAATTTGTCTGGTCTTGTCCCAGATTCTTAGCACAGGGCTTCTAAAATCCTTGGAATTTCCCAAGGGATAGGAATGTCTTTGTTATTCATGAGCCTTGTGGACAACACCCGAGTTTATGCTGAGATGGCTCAGGATGAGGGCTGGTCACCAGAAAGACCAACCATGTAAACAGAGGGTTGGGGTTTTGAGCCAGCCCTACCTCCAGGGAGGGGAGGAGAGCTGAAGATTCAATCATGTGGCCAATATTCAACCAATCATGCCTATGTAATGAAACCCTAATAAAACCTCTGGATGTCAAAGTTCAGTGGAGCTTCCTGGTTATGAACACATTGGTGTGCTGTGAGAGGGATGCATCCCAATTCCCCAGGGAGAAGGCCTAGAAGCTCTGCATTCAGGGCCCTCCCAGACCTTGCCCTATGTTCCTGGTTTATATCCTTTTGTAGTGGATTGAATTACATCCCCCCAAAACTCACTGAAGCTTGAATTGTGTCACCCGGGTTTTATGTATTAGAAACTTAGCCCCCACTGTGACTGTTAACAAGGTGGGAAATCCATTACAGTAATTGAAAGGTGGAGCCTTGAAGAAGTGATTGGATTATAGGACCATGCCATAGTGAATGGATTAAAAATGGTGGTTAGGGGCATGGTTCTGAGGGCTTTAAAAGAAGAGGAGAGTCTGTCTTTCTCTCTCTCTCTACTCTCTCTCTGCTTCTGCCATCTTGCAATTTGAGACCCCTGGGTCACTGATGCCACCACCACATGGACTTTGGACTTCCTAGCCTCAGAAACTGTAAGCAATAAATTTCATTTTCTTTATGAATTGCCCAGTTCCATGTATTCAGTTATAAGCAACACAAATGGACTAATACAACTTTATAATAAAACTGTAAAAAGTATAGGCTTTCCCAAATTCTTGAGCCATTATAATGAATTATTGAACCTGCAGGGCATTGTGGGAAGCTCTCAGATTTGTACCCAGTTGGTCAAAAATGAGATGGCCTGGGATCCCACTTGTGGCTGACATCTAGAGAGGGGCCGTCTTATAGGGAACCATGCCCTTTAATGCATGGAGCCTTCACTAATTCCAGGTGGGATTTGTATTTGTATCTGGGGAATTGTACTGCAGTACATCAGCTGGTGTCAGAAGAATTGGTATCAAAAAAGTCATCTTCCCCTAGAGTCACAAAAAGGCCACCAGCAGCGGAATACCTACTTATTTATTCTAGCAAGAAAGAGAGAAAAACTTTTCCCCAAAACATGAAAAGATTATTTTTCCTTTGATCTTATTGTGTCCGCTTGTCATCCTAGACCTAAGACTGTCACCAGGAGAATGTCACATATTGATTGGTTTAAGCCCAGATTCTTAAACCAGTCCCCTGGCAAGCACAGGGGACTACTGTGATTGGCTTAGAGTAAACAATCTTCCTGTGCTGCCCCCAAGAGTTAGAAATGGGGTCATTGTCCCTTGGCCCACATAAGCTATTTTGAGGAGTGGTAAATAATTAAACAAAGTTGAGTTTCCATTAGAATAGGAAGGGGGGATAAACAATGGAAGTTAGGGAGACCACCCACAGTGTAGAGCCATGTAATAAGGAGAATGGCCTTGATTTGAGTCCTAACTTTGATACTTACCAACTGTAGGAACAGACTCAAAGTCTGTTTTATTTGTAAAAAGGAGATAACAATGCCTACTTGACATGAGTGTTTATGAGGATTAAACAAAAATGCATAGTGTCTGACATGTAGCAAGTGCATTATTAAATACATAGTGTCTGACATGTAGTAGATGCACAAATACAATTCCTTCACCCAGTCTCCCCTAGACACTGCATTCCTGCGGGCTGAATGCAGCCCTTTCATCTTTGATTACCTGGCACATGGTGAGCATTTAATAGCTAATTATTAAACAAATGAACAAGAGAGCATTCCTCTGAGAAACTGGAACCCTTTCCTTCTCTCTAACACTAAGAATTATGCAACTAACTGTGTAGCCCATTCTTGCTTTGACACTAGGAGAATTTTAGTTAGCTAAATTTGAATTTCAGCTACAGCAACTATTTGGCCTTCCTAGTCTACACATCTGTGCTCTTCTTTTATCTAATCTTGATTTTCTGTTCCTATTTTTCTTAGGCCTGGTTCTCTACCTATTTTTGTTGTTGTTTTCCCAGCATCATTTTGTTGTGTCTTTGCTGTAAGCCATCTTTGTGGAAAGAGATGGGGCAAAAACAGAAAGCACACAAATCAAATTTTAACTTTAAAAAACACCGTTGAAGACGTATCTAGGCCCTTCCACCATTATTAAATGAATTCTTTCATAGGCTGGTCTGAGTAGCACCCAGACTTCACATCAGGCTTTGTTCCAAAGGGGTGGGGGGTGCCAAGGGGCACACTGCGGCCTGAAAGATGTCCAAGGAAAAAGGCTTCTTTTTGAGGTGAACCCGCATTACACAGTTGGCAAACGTTCTAAGCTGAACGTTCTCCCAGTGTTCAGGGGGAAATGAAAGCCATTCCCTCCATAGCTTCCCTTTCAAGCTCTTACAGCTGGGAGGGCAGGAGAGCCAAGTTCTGCCCTTTTCAATACAGGTTGTCACTTGGATGCCAGGATCTGCTGATCGATTGGCCAAACATCCAACATGAGAAAAAGGCCCATCATGCATCTTTTTGCTTATCCATCATTAAATGCTCCATTTAACCCAAAAGAACCTGACTTTCTCTTTTTTTTCTTCTGCCACAGCTCAAGGAGAACACCACTACTGAGAGGTTTTTTTTTTAATTATAAAGGGAAGTAAAAGAAAGAAACAATTTCCGAGCAGGGTCTCTCATTTGTAATTCTGTACCTCAGGCTGTTTGTATTTCATAGAATCTGAGAACTCGAAGGAAACTTGGGAATTCTCTAGAGTCACCCCTCTGTTTTACAGATTGAGAAGCAGATGCCCAGAATGGTAAAGTGACTCACTCAAGGCCATTCGCTGGTTAAGGGCAAGGGCAGGACCAGACCCAAATTACCTGATTCCTAATCCACTCACTATGTACTTTTTCAGTACCATATACTTATTCACAAATTCTTGTAAGATATTTAATAATTTAAATAGATGATGGCCTTGCAGAGGGACAAACCATGCAGCAGCCCCACTTCTTCTATGTAATTTAAACCAACAACCCAAATAGCATAATGATAGAGCCCAGTTTATTTTTCTTGTCATACAGAATAAGATAGTTTACAGGAAGACATTCCTCATTCACAAATAAGCTGTGTCCTAACAGTGTGTTTGGAATGTGCTATTTAGAACCCAGGATGTGTTTTCTCCCTGGGAAATCACATGATCAAGTGTGGTTAGAACCCAGGCCAGGTCATAAAGACCAACTTCACCAGTAAGTAACCACTGTGGAGTCAAAGCAACCCTTCATCATATTGTTTCCATGAAGAAACACATTCCAAGTTTCAAGTGGGAACAGTGGAAACACAGTTGGCCTACCAAGGTCCCAGCAAAAAGATGTCCCTCCCTGGTGCCCGATGGGGAGCTAAGAAGCAATGCAGTCCATGAACTGAGCACAGGCTTTGGATGGAGACAGAGCTAGTTTCCAGTCACCTCTGCTGCTTAATTGCTGGACAAGTTCCTTAACCTCTCTGAGCCTCTGAAAAATGAGAATAACAATAACACCTCACAGGTAAGTTACAAGGACAAAAGAAGTGTATATAAAGGACCTATTACAGTGTCTTGCATATATCAACAAGCTGTCATTTATTATTATTATTGTAGCTGCTTGGGGGAGGAGAAGGATGAGCTCTGGCAGTCTAGAGAGCTGGGATGCTCCTTTAGGTGGAATCTGGGGTGGAGGAAGGGGCAGTGAGGGGACCCTGGGTTCTTAGACCCCACCCCTGCCCGTTAGGCAGTAGAAATGGCAGCAGCTGTGGTTCCACTCCTGCTGGCTGAGAGGAGGTGGTGAGGCCCTGGGTGCACCCACAGTGGCTATTTCATGCAACCCATGTAGAAAGGGCTGCACTCAGCAGCATGCAATCATGAGCAGCTTGTGTCTTCCCACTGCCCTCTGTGATCATTCTTCCCCAGCCCCAGGGGACCTCCCTGGCAGCTCCCACAGTGTTTCTGGGCCCTTTCAAGTCTCATTTCAGTTGTTAAAATGTCCAAGCCAGTATAATAATCAAACTACATTATGTTAAATTTTAAGCTTTGGCACCCTCCTCCCACAGGCTTCAGGCTTAGAAGAGGCATGGAGAGGAGTGGGAGTCTTTGTTGCTGGTTTCTTCTCTCTCTTGGCCCCATTCTCAGCTCCCATACTCACTAGCTGGGTGTCAGAGCATCCAAGGCCAGGCCCAGAGGGAGAAGGGACGGGGGAAGGAGAGCACAGCAGTGAGACCCAGCAGGGGGTCTGATGCAGAAGAGTTAGTGCCTTCCCAGGCCGATGGCTCCAAAGTGGACCCTCCATGCCCCTCACGCTTATTCTGGTGGTGAGGGAAAAACACCAGAAGCTTCCCCCAACAATATGATGTCCAGCCATCCCAGTTTGCCCAAGACTGAGGAGTTTCCCAGGATATAAGATTTCCAGGGCAAAAGCCAGGACAGTCCCAGGCAACCAGGAGGAGTCATTTACCTGACCCAAGAAGGGGTGGGCATGTCATACTACACAACTCTCTTGCAAGTAACTCTTATCTCACAACTCTGCCGCTCAGGGTGACTGGTGGGCTAGAACTGGCAGGCCAGGCTTACACTATCTTAGCAGGTCCTGCATAGGTGGTCTACCTCACGCTAGGATGTAGATTCTTGGCATTTTCTAAACGGTTCTCTTTGGGGCTTCTACTTAAACTGAGACTCATCCTCAAATATGAACTAGAGGAATTTCCAGTGTGGTAGTGAATCTTGAATTGAAAGGTCCTACTGGGCGCTTAAGAACATCTCAGCAGGGACTCTCAACAGAGAAACTATACAGGTTGTTGTAGGTTGTGGAAATCTTAGCTCATCCCCTTATTATCTTGGACTGTGTTATCTCAGCAGCTTATTTAGCACCTCTGTGCCTTAATTTCTTCACATGGGAAATGGATTGATCATGGTACCTACGTCCTAGAATCATCTGGAGGGTTACAAGTGTTAACTCATGTAACACATTGTCTGAGACGGTAACTTCACAATAGATGTTAGCTGCTATCCACGTCATTATAGCCAGCTGGTGGGCACATTAAAAGTGCCCACAATTTTATTATCCAAAAGTTGTGTGATAAAAACTTTAATAAGTTTCAAATTTATTGCAGGCATATTTTCTAAAGTTATTTTATTAATTTTAAAGCAAACTGATGAGTTGGTGTTGGCGAGGGCACCAGAGAAAGGCCATACACTCATACGCTGTGGGTGGGAGTGTAAATTTATAGTCTCTTTGGAAGGTCATTTAGCAATAAGTTTCAAAAGCCCTAAAAATGCCTTTGACACAGCAATTTCACTTCTAGGAACTTATCCCGAGGAAATAATTAGAGAACTGGCTAAAGATTAATGTGCAAGATCATTCATTGTAGTGCACTTAAAACAGAAAGATTAGAAGCTATCTGAATGTCTTAAAATAGTAGATCAGTAAATTTTGGTTCATGCATACAGTGAAATGCCATTCAACTATTAAAAATGATATCACAGATTTATATCTATTGACATGGGAAGATGTTCATGATATGTATAGTGCACATATACAGAGAGTGTACATTTAAAAATAAGGTATATTTCAGGATTTTTCTGAGCATAGGTATTATTACAGTTTAGCTGAGATCAAAATGTGTATATAATTTTGTATCTTGCTTTTGTTTTGCTTAACATTATATAAAAATCATTTTGTACCATATAACAAGCCTTCTATAAACTTCAATAGTAATAATACCCATCAAGTTGATGTTTCCTGATTTAGATAACCAATCCTTTACTGATAGAGCAGCTTATTCCAAATTTTTTTTAAAGAAATATATATTTACATCTCTGTGCATAATACTTTTTTTTTTTTCATTTTCAGGAACTTTTTTCAAAGATTAATTTCCCAGTCAAATTATGAGGTCAAAGTTATAGGTGTATGTGAATATTTTTTATAAATATTTTAAGGCTTGCAATATATATTAACAAACTGCTTTTCAACAAATTCACTTCAAGACTTGATTTGGAAATTGGATATTTGTTCATTTAGTATAGCTTGTCTACTGTTCTCAACAAAGAAAGGATATTCCACTGCTCATGTGGTGTCTTCCACAGATTTATTGTCCCAATGGAACAGTTCACCCTTACAGTATCTGATCCTCCTGCTCTGATAAAGAATGGTGGTTCCTGATGAAACTGCACCAAAATGCCACAGGTATGGGGGTGGGAGGGAGGAAAAAAAATATTGCAGGGTAACAAAGTCGCTATGCATACTCACCAATAGAGCAGTCTGTATGGCAAAAGAGTAATTCAATTATGCAATATGTAACTCTACATTTCAGCAATTTTTAAATGCACTCAAACTGCTCTTGAGAATGCCTTTATTTCAGAATTGTCAATTATACAAAATTCAGGTGTGTTAAAAAGGAAGCATCCCATTGGAAGCCTCAGACAAAAACTGAAAGATAAAAGACTGAAAGAGTTTCAAAATGTAAAAAACTCTCTTGTTCTATCACAACAGAAGCTAAATAATCTGATGGACAAAAGCACGAAGTTGAGGAAAAGAATCAGCATAGCTAAGAAAATATAAATAATAAAAATGACAAGAGAAGAGAGAAAGATTATAAAAATCAGATCATATCAAAAGCAGCACTTCATTAAGAGAAGGATAAATTTAGAGCATAAGTAAGTTGTTTGAATAACCCAATTTAATTAAGAAGAGTGAATCATATGAATATATTGCAAAAAGATTTCTAATTTTGGTGATTTGACCACAAAATACTGACATCAACAAGGGTAAAATGAATTCGTAAGAGGCCACTACTCCAGGACATTGACCAAAACACGTAGGAAAAAAAAAAAGCCAATAAATGTAGAAAAAGCATATTAAGCAATGTGTTCAAGGTAACCAACATAAATATTATGTTATTTTTCTGGACTTTGTGATGTATGTGGTATTTGTCAGCTTTTAAAATTTTGGAATTTGTTATGATTTCTCCTAAGTTAATATTCACATTTATGCCTAATTTTGTGTTCATAATTTGATGGAGTTTTTTTCTTAGAAAGGACCCCAATTTGTGTAAGCACCAGGTTTCCAAAAACCTAGATCTGCACTGTTGCGAATGTCAAGTGCCTGCAAAGGTTGTTAGAGAAGATTCCAAGTCCAGCTCAGCTTCTCTCCATCATTGTATCTGCCATGTTTTGTAACAAGAAGGCTTCATACAGCTAAAGTACCTCTGGGAAAGCTTACACAATGCCAGAAAAATTCTCTCTTCATAGATCCTGTAGGGGAAAACATGGATTGATTGACTGAAGCTTTCAACATTCAACACTCATATATTTATTGAGTGTCTGCTACATTTGCAACCAACTGGGAACACGGATGAATGATCAGACACTAGTGAGAGAGACAGATATGCAAACAAGCAGTTTGTGAACCAGTGCCACTTCATAGGACATGACTGCAAAGCAACTCTGTGGGTTAGCTTCTTACTCAGCCGGACATGACGTCTTAGGCAGGTATCACAGGTCCCTTTAAGTCACAAGAACAGTGGTTGTATGTCTGGTCCAGGTCATAACCAAAATGTTCAATTTCATTTAAAAATAGAGCATCTGCCTCCTCTAGCTCAGAAGCCTGAAATGATGGAAAGGGTGCGGATGTGGTCATCTCCTCCTGTGCAATCTCTTCTTTCACCTGCCATTCACTAGCCAGGGTTACTGATGTGGGGTGAAGATGGGGCACAAGGGGGAGGGACAGGATGAAAGAGCAGAAAGAATCTTATTTGACTGCTTCAGTTGTGACTGGACATTGGGATTCAATAGCTAAACTTTTCTTTGGGGTGCTTCTGTGGGTTTCTTGGAGAAGGCACTAGAATTTCTGCTACGAAGCTCCCAACTTAGGATTGCCAGATAAAATACAGAATACCCAACTAAATTTGAATTTCAGATAAATAACGGATAATTTCTTAATATAAGTATGTCCCAAATATTGCATGAGACATACTTACACTAAAACTTATACATACGTATCTATTGTTTATCTGAATTTCAAATTTAAATGGGTGTCTTGTATTTTTATTTGTTAAATCAACCCTATCCCAACTACAACTTTCATTATGAAGCTGTATGTATGTTGTGGGGAGGGGTTCCAGTAGTTTTCCAGCAGGTCAACTCTCTGCTGGGTCCCTTTGCTCCTCCAGGCAGCTTTCTTGGTGTGCGGCTCTCCTTCAAGGAGGCTCCAGGTGGTCTCCCCACCTCATGACCCACATCTGGTCCCCATTAACCATGCACCTTCACCACAGTGCCCTCTGGGGCAGGACATCCTTGGCCCAGTGCAGCCCTGACTTCTCGAGACCTGTCCTCGAGTTTCCCCAAACACTTAAAGGCAGAAGAAAAGCTCCCTTGAAGCCCTCCTCTCCCCCAAGGAAGGGCAATGGGGGTGGTGGGAACACAAAGTCCTCAGTTACTCTTTCCAAAGAAACCCTCCCTGACTCCTGTTCACAGGCTGGAGGTGGGTGAGGGGCTGATAGAGGAAGTTTTACATTCTCTGAGCTTGCCCTGCGTAGGGTCTCAGCATTTCGTGTGGACGTGGGGCTTCCTGGCACCTATTTTGTTCTGTCTTTGAGGCCTCTGCTGAAATTTCTAAGCAACAGGAAAAGTCCCTTTTAACATCCAGTTATACTTTTATGTTGTGAAAGAAGTCCAAACGGGGCGCGAGGGGAACAGGAAGAAGAGCTTATTTAGCTGGGTCTGGGAGCAGTCGGGAAGGGCTTCACAGAAGAGGAGCCAACCCAGAAGGCTCAGCCAGCGCTGCTCAAATCTTAAAGTGCTTATGAGTCCCTGGAGATCATGTTAAAAAGCAGATTTGGCTTCAGTAGGTCTGGGGTGGGAACTGAGATTCTGCATTTCCCATAGCTCTCAGGTGATGTCCTCAGATGCACTCTGAGCAGAGAGGGGCTAGAAGGTTATATAGGAGGAGTTTCTAGGCCCTCAGGGGAGGTGGACAAGGCTGGGCATTGTAGGCCAAAGGAAAAGCAAGTGTGAAAGCAGAGGAAGAGTTCAGGGCCAGTTGACATTGCCTTTGTGGGTTCAGCCAGTAGGTCAGAGGCTAAGAGAGACCAAGCCACACTGGTGGAAGCGGGTAGGGGAGTTGGCAGTAGATGAAGTTCCAGAAGGGTCCTGACTATGCGTGAAAAAGCTAGAACAGGAAAAGCAAGCCGAGTGTGCTCCATTTGTGTCAGATCTTGTAAAAAGGCTTTATGAGCTAGCCTACATAATTGCATTTCACAAAACCATGTGAACATTAATTACTCAGTACATTTGATGGCTTGACCGCAACATGCCTGTGACAGACCCATTTAAGTCTTGCTTTGCACAATGCCCAGCTGGCACTGACTTGCTGCAGTTCACACGACTCTGTGTCTCCCGACATGCACAGGTGGCATGAGTCACCTGATAAAGGTTTATTGTCTCAGTGTAACATCTAGAGGAGGATCAGCAAATCACATAGCTTAACCTGACTCTGGGAGGCAGAAGTGGCCCCCTAAAGATGTCCACGTCCTAATCCCCAGAACCTGTGAATATGTGACCTTACATGGCAAAAGAAATTTTGCAGATAGGCTTAAGTTAAGGACTTTGAAATGCAGAGATTATTGTGTTATCCATGTAGACCCAACCAATGTAGTCACACAAGTCCTTAAAAGTAGAGAGCTGTCCCCAGCTGTGGTCAGAGGGAGAGATGTGACATCAAAAGAAAGGTCAGAGAGATAGCAGCGTGAAACAGAGCCCTTTTGCTGGTTCTGGGATATAAGGGGCTATGAACAAGGACCAGGGAGAGGTCTCCAGGAAGGAGCTAAGGGAGCTCCAGAAAGGAACATACCCTGTGGCCATGTGAGACCCATGTCTGACCTACAGAACTGTATGATAATAAGTTGTGTTGTTTGAATCCGCTAAATTTGTAGTGACTTGTTACGGCAGCAATAGAAAGCTAATACTCTGCCCAGAATGACTCCCCCCTTTTTGTCAGAGGAAGGCTTTGTGCCTTCTGCTGAAAACTGGCTTCCCTAGGTTGTCACACCCTAATGCTGAACACTCCCCAGAAGCAGCTGCTATTTTCTGAGAACAATGAGTTGCTTGTACTGAGAACAGGATGAAAAATCTACTTTGCAGACAGCCCTTAGTCTAATGGGTATGCCCTCGGACAGCAAGTTGGTCTTTGACTACCTGTTTTCTGTCTTGCCTTTTTTTCGTCATGACTCCCTGTCTGGCTCATTTGACTTTCTTCTTTTTTTTTTTTTTTGTCTTTTTCCGTGACTGGCACTCAGCCAGGGAGTGCACCGGCCATTCCTATATAGGATCCGAACCCGCGGCGGGAGTGTCGCCGCGCTCCCAGCGCTGCACTCTCCTGAGTGCGCCACGGGCTCGGCCCTCATTTGACTTTCTAACTTCATCCAGAAAGCTACCTTGACTCTTCTTGTAAGAGAAAAGCTGTACGGACATAGCATGTGGAATTATCACATGCCTGCCTCAGTGGTTTCAGAGAGACCCCTGCCCAAATGTCTCTGTGGCTACATGCATCAGGCCCATGGAGCAGTTAGAGTGGGAAGGGATCTCATTTAACATGGAAAGAGGATGTATTAGTCAGTCTTCTGTCACTTATAACAGAACATCTGAAACTGGGTACTTTAAAAAGAAACAAAATTTATTTCCTACAGTTTTGGAGGCTGGGAAGTCCAAAGTCCAGGGGGCCCATCTGGTGAGGGCCTTCTTATTGGCAGGCACTCTCTGAAGAGCCCCAGCATGGCACAGAGTATCACATGGCAAGAGGGCTGACCTCATATTAACTTGCACTCTTTATAAAGCCAGCAGTGCCCCTCCTGTGATAACCCACTCATCCATTAACCCACCAATTCATTAACCTATGAATTAATCTATTCATGAGGTCACAGCCCTCATGATCCAATCACCTCCCAAAAGCTCTACCACTCAACACTGTCACATTGGGAAACAAGCTTCCACATGAGCTTTGGAGGGGACAAACATTCAGACCAAAGCAGAGAAAGGAAGGAAACAGGGAAGAAAAGGGAGCTTAGGTCAACTCTCTTCACAGGATCCTATGGTATAGCATGACACTGAGACTAAGAAAGCAAGAAAAGTTGGGAGCTAAAGGAAACTGTGGCCAGTGAGCCAAGAGGACATCCCTGAGGGCTAGCAAAGAGCCCAAGTACCCACCAGAGGTCAGAGAGTTGGACAGCTTTGGTCTGCTTCTGTGTACTTACCCAGAAAGGACTGGGAGGGACCCTGGGACCAGGTCACCAAGGTCACACACCAGATAAACAGAGTTGCCTGGACTTCAAACTGAACATGTCATTGTGACAAAACAGTCATCAGCTCCCATGAGCTGTAAACATTTGTGTAAAGTTACTAAATGTACACAGTCTTTGTACATATGCATATGTTTACTAAAGGTTAATGTCTAAATAAATCAATTAAGGTTCAACCTGCTTGTTTTCTGAGTAATTGAGCAAGTAATTTTACTTTCTTCCTTTCTCTCTCCTCTCTCTCTTCATTTAAAACATGTTCTTCTCTAGACTGTGAATTAAAAATTAGACAGATGCCTACTTCTCCCTTTTTGGCAGACAAATGAAGGCTCGCTAAGGTATCTGCATCCTTAGGTACTTAGGGGATTTAGGTATTTCATGGGGGCCTGATTCTTCCTAATGACAGAGCAAAAAACAGTGGCAGCCGCTTGGGCTTGGAGGCAGAGAAGCCTGGACAATGGAGTTTGAGGGGTCCCAGATGGGCTTGGCCTCATAGACCTTCCTGCCCCATCCTGCCTATGGCAGTTCCTTTTAGGAGCCACCCCTACCCTCAAAAGACTGTCCTTGGCTGCTGAACTATTAAAGCAACTACTTCGACAAAGAGTCATTGATTCCCTACCCTCTGCTAGGCACAGGAGTCCTATGGGACGGGCTCTTCCTCTTAATCCTTATCCCTACTGGCTACTGACACTGCCCCTGCCCCCCAATTCTACTACAGCCTTCCAGTCTGATACAAGAGCCTGACTCTCATGACCTCTGACCTCTTCATTCTTCTAGTGTCTATTTTGGCTCTTCCTCCTTGGCTCAGTAAATACATAGACAATCCCAGACCAGTCTTACATGTAGCCACCTGCTTCTCTCCCGACTTTGCCCTTGGCCTCAGGTCCAGGGCAGGATCCTGGCCTGCTAATAATGCATTCTGAGCTTCAGTCCAGTCTCTGCAGGGGTCAACAGCAGACGGTGCTCACCCTGGGTGACCGGGTCCTAACACCTGTTCTCTGACACAGCAGAAGCCCTCCACCCAGGCCCTGGAATGGCAGCCCTGATTTTCCATCACTAGGGGTCTCCTGACAGTACGCTTGGGCTGCCCATCTTCCCTGAAGTCCAATTCATCCCCTGCAAAGCCAGTTTCCGCTGTTCATGATGATTAATTCTGAAGCTCTCTTTCTACTCTGTGAAATGCCTTTTCATGCCGTGCATTCAGAGAAAGGGCTCTGCCATCTGCAGTGACCTGTGCGGAAATGTGGGGAAATGACCGTGTGTTTATTTATGTCGTCCATTGTTAGCTGAGAATATGCAGGTGTTCTAATAATGGAGGTACCAAGAAAGGAAAGAGTGTCGGATGGTGGGAAGGATGTTAGGCTCAGGGTCAGGAAAGCAAGCCCCACGGCCTGAGCTGAGTGACTTTCAGCAAGTTTCTTTTAGTTCTTTAGCCTCAGTTTCTTCCCATGGGGGAAAAAGTGAGCCTATTTGTACTTGTTCTGCTGACCTTAAAGTGGTATAAGGAGAATCCAATGAGAGGATGTATGTGCATCCCAAATTTGCTCAGGCCCAGCAGCCAGAGGGACAAATGAATCCACATTAATAGATGTCACCAGCCTGTGTCTCCTGCCTGCTGACACAGGGCCTCCAACACTCCTCCATATAAGTTTCACCAGAGATATTTTTCAGAGTCCTAGGGGTGTCTCAGGAGAACCCACACACAATCTTCTCTGTCAGCTCACTGTCTGAGAAGGCCCTCCTACAGCTACCCATATCCCCCGAAGAGGCTGAATCTCAGGCCTCTCAAAGCTGCAGAAACCAAGGCATCAAAATGATTTGTCCCTTCTTAGACCCTCCCTGCCCCCTACCCTATGTGGATAGACACATGGAGGCTGGGACATGCTCAGCAATCCAGGAATGTCCAAGCTTCAGGTTAGGCTCAGGAGAACATCCCTGCACAGAGGGCAGGAGCCTGGGCTGAGGGTTTTATGCATGTTTCCTCTGAATCTACACAACTACCTCAAGAGATGGGGATTGTCCTCTTCCTCATTTGACCAAGGTCACACAGCTAGTAGTAGTAGGTGATGGAACCATGTGGTGGGCATTTGTCATTTTGGCCACTTAGCATCTGAATATACTTATTCTATGTTTTCTTTTAGAAATAGTGTAGTTTTCAATTTATATTTACGTCTATGGTCCAACTTGAGTTAATTTTTGTATATGATGCAAGATAAGAATCAAGGGTCTTTTTCTCTGCATATGGTTGCCCAACTGTGGATATACTTCTTATTTCGGAGGAACATCAAGACAAGTGGGGAAAAAGTTCCACCACTCACTATGGAAACCAAACCAAAGGGGAAGATAGTCCCTCTTCCCACTCTCTGGTTACTTAAAACTTTGATTCTTTAGGGAGACAAACCAAGGCAGAAGGTCAGTTAGGAATTATATGAGGTGGCCATGAAGTGCAGAGATGAGTGCCCTCCGAGGTTGGCAACTCCCACAGCAGCCTCTTGACCGTGCCTTGCCTCCTTTGCGAGCTGCCCCAGCCAGGGCCTCCCATCTGCCCCATAATTCTATGAGTTACCCACTGATCCTCACGTAAATTCCTTCTCTGCTTAACTTAACCAGAAACAGTTTCTGTTTGCAACCAAATCCCCAGCTAATACTAGGCAGAATTCAAACCCACGTACCGCTTCCTGAAAGACCCTTGTGTTTTCTAAAATACCACTCTTGGTGCACTGTTAAAGCTTATATACATGTAAAACGTGATTATTACAATGTATCAAACTGGACAATATCCTAGTGAGATAAGTGACAGGGTGGTAGCAATTGTGGAAGAAAGCAAGCGTAAACCATCAAGGTCAGATGCTCTAAATCTACACACTCTCAGAAAGGTTTGAAAGGAAAAGAGTTATGCAAGGCAGGAAAACAACAGCTTAAATAGGAAGCACCCAGCTGGGTAATGGGATTTCACTACCTGTTTTCCAAAGAACTAATTTCAGTTGTGATTTAAAAAAAAAAAAAAAATCCTGTGTGGTTTGTGGATGGTCAAAGTCATGGGACCTAGAATTTTAAAGCCAGGAAGGCCTTAAAAATTATCTAACTTGGGCCGGCCCGTGGCTCACTCGGTAGAGTGCGGTGCTGATGGCGCCAAGGCCCCGGGTTTGGATCCCATGTACGGATGGCCGGTTCGCTCACTGGCTGAGCGTGGTGCTGACAACACCGAGTCAAGGGTTAAGATCCCCTTACCGGTCATCTTTTAAAAAAAAAAAAAAAAAAATTATCTAACTTACTCACCTCATTTCATAGATGAAAAGACTATGCAGTGACAGAGCCAGGACTAGAGGGATGCTTTCTCTCCCCTTGCCACATGAGAAAAGGGTATAAAAATAATCCAAAAAGTCAGAGAAGAACCCCTCTTACACAAGTGGGAAACTAGATATTAGTTTAAGAAATCAAATTGCATACTTACTCCAGTCTTGTCTTTGTGAAGTCACAGATTCATTCTCAAAACTGTCCCTCTGAGATGTGCCCACTCTTTCCTATGTTTCTACTGAGGAACCATCCAGGTAAACATGACCTCCCAATGAATGTTCCTGAGCCCCATAGTCAAATGAATAAAGCATTTCAGAGCTAGGGTGTACCTGAAGTTCTCTAAAGTGTATGTCTGCCTTTTACATGGGCTTTCTTAAATGTATTACCTAAGAGGATTGATACGTGATGATTTTATCTTAATGTTATGGTGCTATGGTGCTATCTTATAGACAGTCATTCAGATTAAGGAGAAGGAATGCTGAAGAAATTAAACAGAAGACCTAAGGCCTCTACTGAGGGATTTTCACACAAGCAGGCAATCACTCTGAGTACAATCTAGGGAAAAGCTTCCCTTCCCCAAAATGCATTTTCTTAAGAGGCTGTGGAAGTTTGAGTTAACGCTAAAGAGCACTGACCAGCTTTCCTCCCGTGGAGGAGGCACCTCAACAGAAGGACCTCCCCAGTGGCCTGAGCTTTGTAGTCAACCAGAGAGTCAAGGCCCATTCACACTGCAAAGCAATGCAAATCTTAGGAGAATGAGATCACTCATTTTGTAGTAATGTGGAAAGTTCTCTAAGGTTTGTTGGGAATGCAAAAAGTAAGTTTGATAATTTGATCATGTGTATGTAAAAAATAAACATAATTTAGCAAAATACACGTACAACATCTGAAAAGAGACACAAGAAACTGTTAACAGTGTTTGCTCCTGAGAGGTGGGTTTGGGACATGGAGGAGGGAAGAGATGGAGATTTTTTGCTTTTCAGTTAAAACATCTCTGTAAGTTTATATTAACAACAATAATGAAAACTATGAGCACGAGTTACCTTATCATTAAAAAAAGAAACTAATTTTTTTAAAAAATCCAGTTTACAGAGCATTAGCCCCCAGATCTGGGGTTGGTGGGGCTTGGAAATCTATATCTTAATGTGTTCTTCGGGTGATTCTAATGTGCGCCAGAATTGAGAACCACTGAGTTGAGGCACTGAGGGTCTCTGATAACGTATTAACTAGGAGGGGAGGTATGTCGTGGTGTTATCTTAACATGAATCACTCTACTGGATTAGCCCCTGGGTGAAAAGGATGCTGACAATATTCAGCAGAAGAATTAAGCAGGGTGTTTTATGGGACAGAAGTAGGTTACTCAAGTAGGCAGCCCAGGGGGCCCTGGGGCTGATGCCCAAGAAGTGAAGAAAAGAGAGAGAAGGGAAGGTGGGGCAGGCCAACACTGCAAGCCTCTGAGACCTCACTTGTCCCCAGAGCCAGCCCTGTTGGCTCCATGATCTCTGTTCTCTCCACCACCAAGAACAGACTTGTACCCACAAGCAATTAGGATATTTGTTTTGTTTGGAAGCCTTTAAATTATGTTTAAAAATAATTCTGGGTTTCTTTCAAAAGGCAGGTTGGGGAGAAACATCTGGAATGAAATAAACCCATAAACCACTTACACAGGCCAAAAGAGAAAGGAAAAAAATCCCACTCCAAAGTATGCT
Source organism: Cynocephalus volans (assembly GCF_027409185.1). Lineage (NCBI taxonomy): Eukaryota > Metazoa > Chordata > Mammalia > Dermoptera > Cynocephalidae > Cynocephalus > Cynocephalus volans. Next base: position 197,934,706 of record NC_084460.1, on the reverse strand, counting down.
ATTTTCAACAGTGCCAGGAAAGACATGAATGAGGGAAGGGAGGAAAAAACCACAAACTTCTAAATGATTTTAAGAGAGGGTAGGGAAAACTGAGAGTGTGGGTGGGTCTGGGAGCACTTTGCTCTCATATTTTGGAAAGAAAGAAGTTTCATTTCAGTAATTTTGAGTCTTTCTCAAAAAAGTAATTTGTGTGTATGGTTCTAAATTATACACTTGACTCAGCTCTGAGGAACATCATACAAGACTGGTATCCAAATTCCCGTCCTCCCCATAGAGCCGGCTAAACAGTCTGTGTCCTGACCCCAGTAATAATGGGTGTGCTCTCAGAGTAAGTGTGTTTCTGACAGACATAGTTCTCAACAGCAGTGCTGGTGTCTCTACATCGTGTACTGGGTTGAAAAGGGACTGACATCTGCAAGAAGTCTCTCACAAGGGCTGATGGACTCCCCAAAGCATCAACTGCAATTCCCATTGCAAATCAGTTCTTTCTTGGAGACAAATCCTTACTGAAAGCCACTGTCCTAATGATGTGTGTTGATTTCTTTAGAAGACAGCAGGAGGGAACTAAAATTGCTGATCACCTAGTAGGGGCCTTATAGAAGTTATGTTTCTTATTCCTGATCAGTTCTGTGAAGTCGCTTTTATTGTCCATCTTTCACAGATAAGGAAGTTGAGTCACAGGGAGTCTGGGCTCCAGAGTCAAGCAACTCTAGTTCCTCTACCTGCTAGTTGTGACTTTGGGCAAGTTACCTAACTCTCTGTGTCTCGAGCTCCTCCTCCTTAAAATGGAGAGAACAATGAAACCTCCCTCATGGGGTAATAGAGAGGATTGAGATAAAACATTGTAAAGTGCTTAGCAGAGGAATTATCAATCCCCTGCTAATACAAATGTTAGGAACCGTTATTATCATTTTATTATGATTTAAAAGGTTAAATAGCTTGCTCAAATTAAGTAATTCAACACCAAAATAAAGTGCTGAAGCTGGGATTCGCATCGTTGTATTTCCAGTACACATTCTCATTACTCAGCACTGTCCTTCTAAGCTGAGAATGAAAGACCACAGACACCATCCAGAGACATACATACAGACAGAGACACCGTCCTCATTCCCCCAAGGGGCAGCGAAGTAACTAAGGGTATGGATTAGGTTGATGTTACCTTCAGGCCACACAATTTATTTTGTGGCTTATTAGTCAGAGAGTAAGACTGGCTTCCTGTCACCTGCTGTAACACAGGCCCAGGGTGAGGCCCAGGACAATTCTCCTGGGCAGTGGGCAGGGCCAGCAGCTGGGAACAGGCTGGCAAGGGCTGGAGAAACTGGGCTGCCCCAGGCCCGAGTGCAGAGAGGGGGCACAAGGCCTGGACATTGTGTCTGTGGGCTCAATAGGCTAACAGTTCGGAAGCGTCTTGGGAATGTGGTCAGCCAGGCAGGCCACAGGAGAAGTGCCCAAGTCACCAGACTGTAGCTGAATCAGAAGGAAACTACCATGGATCTTGCAGCCAATGGATGGCCTGGAGCTCTGGAGGGAGGCATCCAGGTCTCATAGGGTCCCCTGGAAAGTGGACTGGCTATCAGTAATTTACCCATGACTCTGCCCATTTTCTCATCTCTCCTAGTAAAGATGTAAGGTGGAGGGTGAGTGTGTGCAAAGAACCAACATGCAGACAGGTGCCAGGCACTGTCACTTACATGCTAGGTACTTTGCACATGCTGTCTCAGTTCTCACAACAGGCCCATCTAGTAGCTATTCTCGCCCCTCCAGTTATCAATGAGGAAACTGAGGCTCACGCAAGTTAACTAATTTGTTCAAGGTCAGTTTTAGATTGTCTAATAACCTACATAACAGTCTTCTTAGGATACCTGCAAAGCAAGAGCACATAAAAACTTGTTTTGAAATACAGTCATGAGTCACTAACAATGGGGATACATTCTGAGAAATGCATCATGGAGCAATTTTGTTGCTGTGTGAACATCACAACATATCTTGGTCTTAGACCAAGTGTACTTACACAGGCCTACATGGTCTAGCCTATTGCACACCTAGGCTATGGAGTACAGCCATTATAATCTCATGGGACCACCGTCATATAGGTGATCCATCATTGACTGAAATTTGAAATTTGATTTTTCTAAGAATGCATCAAAGGAATCATTGTTGGTTAAGTTAGAACTTTGTTGGACTTCTTTACAATTATTTTTATGTCCTCAACAGAATGGAAAAGAAAGGGTGAAAAGGGGCTTTCTCTTCACCTTCCTGTAAGGAAGAGGGAGGAATCTTTTCTAGAAGCCTTCAGCAAACTTCCTCCAACATCCCATTAGCTAGGACTGGTTCACATGCACACCCCTAGACCAGTTGCTGGCAGAGTAACAGCATTGTTTTGTCTTAGAACAATCACATCTTATACTGTGGTGCTGGGCAGATTGCCACACCAGCAAAACTGGACTCTGTTAGCAAGGAGGGGACAATGGCTGTTCAGTAGGCCACTGACAGAGCTACCACAACCTTTCCAGATGCTCTAAAATCCTGGGGGAGCTAGTGAAGCATGGACTATTCATTTACCAAATGGTTGCATTGCGTTTAGGGTTTATTAACTATGATTTTTTTAAAAAGAGAATATTAATTGACCTTTATGGAGACTCGAATCCCATGGCATAGTATTATTAGGGACTATGTTCTAACCAAAGCTCCCTGTCAATCCTGTTCTCCCCTCTCTATTTCTCTCTTTCCTTACTTGGCTGAGCTCCTTCTGCCCTGACTTCATTCACAGTCTCTACTTCCCACTCCTTCTTCAGCTCCCCAACATCTGGCTGCCACCCCCATTTCTTCCTTGAAACTCTCTGGCAAAGGTCATGAATGAATATTAAGTTCCCAAATCCTTTACACACTTTTCTACCCACATGTGTGTTTAATTGACTTTTGGATGGTTCTCTGTAGAATCTCACAGGCACTTCAAGTTCAATTTCTTCTAAAATGGGCTCATCATCCTCTCTTTCAACCCTACTCCCTCTTATCTTGTGCCTCCTGAACTTGGTGACTGGCACCACCACCCATCCACCCATCTGGCCAAGCCAGAAACATGATGTAAAAAATGGATTGAGTCATATTGTTTCTACTTAGTATCTCAAGTATTTCTGTTCTCTTTTACATCCACCATTTCCACCTGGGCTCAAATACTTAAAACCATCTGGGTTATACAAGGGTCTGAAACTGGCCTCCCCACCTTTCCACTTACTCTACCCCCAGCCTATGCTCCGCCATCATCATAGTGGTCTGTATAAAATATGCAGATGATCACTTCTTCCCTCCTTAAAAGTCTCTTATGGCTCTTCTCTGCTGCCAACACAAAGGTCATGGATTCAAACATAAAGGCAGCCCATCTCCCAGCCTTATTCCCGTCCTTTCCCTTCTTGGCTTTTGCTCTCTCCATGCTGTCCGGACAGAGCATGACATGACATCACATTGTTTTACCTTCAACAACCTGAGTTGCTTGCATTTGTATAGCACTCTGATTTCTACACCTCGAATCTGGGAGGTCAATATGTAATGATGTAGAACGGCAGGCTAAGCTTCAGTCTCCAACACTGTGTGTCTGAGTTGAATTGCTGAAACCCCTAAATTAAAGTTTCCTTACATGCAAAATGGGAAGGCTAATACTTGCTCAGAGGATTATTGGGAGGTGTACATTCAGTGCTATGCAAGTATATAACAGGCACAGCACATAGTAAGGGTCCAATCAATGATAACAGCTACTACTTATAGAGCACATCTTCCTCAGTGCCAGGATGGTTCTAGGTGCTTTATGTTTGTTAGTTCATTTGATCTTCAAAACAATTCTATGAGGTAGGTATTATTATTGCCATTTTATGGATGAAGAAACAAGCATGGAGGGCTTGAATAGCTTGTCAAAGATCACATAGATAGTGAATGGCAGAAGGGAATTTGAATCCTGGCAGGGTAATGCCAGAAACTGTGCTTTTAACCACTATGGTCCCTGCCTCTTCCTGACTGGTGATCATTTAAATTAACCTACTTATTTTAGCTATGTGAACCAGAAAATACATTTGGAGTTCCTAATAAAATTGTTACAAATTATATGGGAGGGGACTAATTTCTAGAATGTTAGTATAAAGCCAATAGGATGTCTTCCACCACAAAAAACAACAACCTCTTGATACTTTGAAGGTGCATTTTCTCCACTGATCCAGGAACAAATTGCTTTGATGTCATTATACCAATGTAATTCAAGCCAAAATTAAATCTATTGTTCTGTAAATTAAAGAGTTTGAAAATTGCTTCAAAGACACTGACATTTTTGCTCTTTTCAAAATTGCCATTTCACATTGCCCTCATTTTGTAGGAATTTCCAGACAAGGGCACTTGTAGCTACCCATTTAGGTAAACTTGACTTTTATCTACAGCAAAGTGCTCCACACTCACAGTATTTACCTAGTTCTTCTTGGCTTGGATTTTAGCCAATTTGTCAACAATCAAAGGTGCTCAAGGACAACTTGAAAGGTGTATTGCAGGAACTGTAGTGTGTGCTTTATGTCAATACAAACAGGTCTCACTACTTGGTCTCCCCTCCATGAACACCTGGAAAGTTTACCCCTTGTAAAGAGAGGGAGAATAAGTATATAGGCCTTTAGATCACTCCTTCTCTCATCCACAAACTCCTTTAGGGTAGGGACCATGTTATATTCATCTCTGCAAACCCAGATCCTGGCATGGTGCCTGGCACAGAGAAAACACTCAATTAAGCCAAATGCTGGTGGGGTTAGAGGTCCTAGTTTACCTCCTGCTTCAACCAGAATTGGTTTAGAATGGGGGTTGGGGTAGAGAGCACCTACAAATGACAGATATCAGCATGGTCCCATACAGAAACCTGAATGGTAGAGATGAAATAGGCTTGGGGTTGAAAGTATTTAAGAAATAGTCAAGTTGTTAGAAATACATATAGCTTCCCAATATGACTAAGTTGGAGGACGGTACTAATTAGAATGTGTGCATTCTCGTATACTTATAACAACCGCACACACACACATGCACAAGACATGCCTTACAGTTATCACACTTTTTGGTGATACATGCTACCTCTTCCCTATAAACCAAATAAACATATAGTTCCAATTCTCTCCTCTTTTGGTTGATGCTTCTCCTGCTCTTTTCCCACTAAGACTACATCTGTGATTCTGTAAAATCTTTCCTCCCCTTCTTTTTTACCTAAGCATACAAAACATTCATATATAGAAAGATTCTGATATGTAGGATAGTTCCAAATGTTGCAAGTCCAAAACAGACTTGGAAAAATTCTCAATTTACTACCACAACATACTTAAATCAGTAATATCTTAAAGCACCAAAAGAAAAAGAAAATTAAAAGCTAAGGGCATCTTATTTGGGGAAAAGGAAAAAAGAAAAAAGAAAAAACTTAGGGCAAAGATCCAATTGTAGTAGCAAGTAAACTGCCAGTTGAAGGGAGAGCACGTGGAAGGGCAGCTCCTCCTCACCCCAGGCACTTTGCAACTGGTTGGTCATGCATCAGACAGAACCATCCAACACAGTTGAATTACATTTTATCTGCGTAAGGAAGTTAGACCATTAGTTGATAATACTATGTGCCAGGCACTAAGCTAGGTGCTTTCCACATGTTATCTCTTTTAATGTTCCCCACATTTTGCAGGTGTCAATAATCCATTTAGAGGTAGAGTAATTTGCCCAAGAACTAAAACAAATAAGTTTGCTGTACTCCAAAGCCCAACATCCTTCCAAAGAATCAGCATTTCCAAGACAGGACCAGAGCCTGGCATTGTTAGCAAGGCTGTGCTTATTATCTGTGCAGCTGACATAAGCAAAGGAGTTAAGACTTTTAAAGTGCAGAGAGTAGTGCCCGGCACATAGCAAGCACTCAATTACTGTTGCTATGATGCAGACACTGACCATACTGAGGACAGCACAGTTTGTCCAGGTGGACAAGGAGGCTCAGAACACAGGTTAAGACCGGGTTGGCTCATGTGTTATCCTGACGGTCACCTGGTACAAGACCCAATCCAAGAAGAGAAATGAAACTAAGGTAAAAAACTGCTTCAACCAGAGCAACTGATCCAGAGCTCTGAGTTGGTGGTGGTGGTGGTGGGGTCACGTGAATATTTGATGGAGACCGGAAGGGTTGGGAGAAGGCAGCTGAGAGCAGGTGTGGGGGAATGTTGTCTGGCAGTTTATATAACTGTCTTTGAACACTAGGCAAGGGTGTAGAGCCCCTTCTAAGGAGATGGCAGACATCCTGATGCTAGCAGCAGCTCTTCAAGGCATTCCTGACAGAAAAAGAGTTGGCAGAACACACACCAAACTAACAGTAGTCAGGTCTTGCCAGAAAGGGAGGGCTCAAGCTTGGGAGTAGCCATCAATGGAGATATTTGCCTTATATGTGACTCAAGCTTGGGAGTAGCCATCAATGGAGATATTTGCCTTATATGTGACATACTTTTAAACATATTAATAGAATCAAAATGCAATACACTAAAAATGGATCACCACTTGAACACTTTGTGTCAGTTGTAACACTGAGTGGAAATACTACACTCGAGAGTGAGATGGAGATATACTGGAAGGAGAGGGGCCTGAAGTCTGGATTACAGGCAATCTGTCATTCTCCACCATGGCAGATGCTGCTACATGTCTCCCAGTTCCCAGTCTCCCTTCTCTCTCCATAATAGAAGTAAAGAAGCCCCACATTTCAGCTGGGAGAATGGCAGCCCTGGAATAAAGACCACACTTCCCAGGCTCCCTTGCATCCAGTGTGGCCACATGACTAAGCCTCTGCCAGTGATGAAGTGATGTGTACCAGCTTCAGGAAGCCTCCTTCAAGCCGTGTGCACCTGCCTTCATGACCTTGTCTTTTCCACTTCCTCCAGTGGCTGCCTGGAATACAGATGTGCTAGAGCTCTCTGATCACCAATTTAGACCACGAAGACGAGAGCCACACCCTAGAACAACACAGCAGGTAGCTGGAAAGAGCCTGGGTCCCTGATCTCTTCAGAGAGCAGAGCCACCTTGCCAGCTCAGGACTGCCTGCTTCCCTCAATCACAGGAGAGGGAAACGAACCCCTCCTTGAATAAGGCACTGTATTTTAGCTTTTCTGCCAAGTGCTGAGGGGCCCATCTCACAGTCTCTTGGATTCTTTTGTTCATTTTTGCTTCCTCTCTGCCTATGCATTAGTTCTCTTAGGATACTCCTGCTGGGCTGAGAAGGGGGCTGAGGCTGACCTGTACATCTCAGCTGTTCCCTTTGTGAGCCCCTAAGTGCCTTACAGACTGTGTATTTATTAGCGGTATATTACTAATGACTCTGGTAAGCTATCCAAGCTGTTTTTATTTAACTTTGGAGGTTTATAGTTATAAGAAAAATGAAAACTCAGAATAAAATTTTAGGCTCTTTGGACTATGTTGGATTTTCCGGAAGTTAATTGGTCCCTCTTTAGCTGTTCTGGGTGCATTTTTCTGTGATTTCCTACATGTGACACTGAGCACCACACTCAGTCTCAGCTGCCTCTTAACTGGGACAGGAGGACTGATGCATAAGCATTGCAAGGAATCTGCAGCTAGCCTACGCTTTCCCAGTACTCCAAGGGCAAGCACAGATGGGGGTGGGATTTTGCCATGGGGAGGAGGGTTTGATAGGGACCAGAGCTGGGGGTGGGGGGAAATGGAGAAGCATCTGAGAATAGGGAGACCCAGAGGTGAAAGCTTTAGACACCCTTGTGAAGGCTGAGCTGACCAGGTGCACAGGGTCTGGCATTGGGGACCATAAAGAGAGCAAGGAGTAGGAAAGCATGAAGATTCAGAGGTGTGGGCAGAGGTGGTTCACTGTCACTTAATAGGTACACAATAAATATCTCTTAAAGAAAGGAAGGGAGGAGGGAAGGAAGGAAGGAAAGAAAGTTTGCTAAGACCAAGTGTTAGGCACCAAAAGGAGTTGAGAGACAGGAGTTGCTTAAATAGAATGAACAAGACAAGAACGTGCATGCAGGTACACTAGGGTAATGCTTCAGCTGGGAAAGAAATACACACACAGACACATAAACATATATAGACATACTTATATTCATATATGTGGTAACCAGCCTGCAAGTTGGTCTTCAATCCTTGCCTTTTGGTATTTACACCCTTGTGTATTTCCCTCCTACATTGAATGGGCTGACTCGTGTAATGAATGGCATATTGTAGAAATGAAGGTGAGTGATTTCTGAGGTTAGGCTGTAAGAAATCATAGAAGCTCCTGCCTTGCCGTCTCTAGGATCACTCCCTCTGGAGGAAGACAGCCCTCGTGTTGTGAGGACTCTCAAGCAGCACTATGGAGAGTTCCACATGGTGAGGAACTGAGGCTATCACTATGTCAGAGGACAACACAGTTTGACATTTTGTTGTATTTCCCTCTGGTCTTTTTTCTATATGTATTTTTAGAATTAGTAGACTTTATTTTCTAGAGCGGTTTTAGGTTTACAGAAAAATTGAGTAGAAAGTACAAGGAGTTCCTGTATACCCTCTCTTCCCACCGCTCCCACCCACAGTTTCCCCTATTATTAACCTCAAGCATTAGTGTGGTACATTTGTTACAATCAATGAGCTGATATGATACATTATTAAGTCCAAGCTTGCATTAGATTTCACTCTTTGTGTTGTACGTTTTATGAGTTTTGACAAATGTATAATGTCATGTATTCACCATTACAGTATCATACTGTATAGCCTCTCTGCTCTACAAATCCCTTGTGCTCCACCTGTTTATCCCTCCCTATGCATGTCATTTTTAAGCAATCTCATCTTACTATAATAACTTTGCATCTTGTTTTTTCAATTAATACTACATAATAAGCATTTTTCCATGTAAGTAAAACTTATTTATAAAGATAATTGTTAATGCTTGAATAATATTCTATGTGTGTATGGACGAACCATAACTAAATTAGCCTATTCCCTGTTGTTGGGCATTGAAATTGTTCTGCCAGAATCTTTTTTGAAGTCCTGGGGTTGAGGACTCAGCAACTCATCTCAGCATCCTTAATTTAAGTGTGCATTTGTCCAAGGATGTGTGTCACCTTCAGCAAGTATGTATCACTGCAGTGACTCTCACATCCTTAACCTGGCTCTGTAAGAAAACTGGTAACTACTGATTCTGTAAGTTATTTCTAGCCCATGAGTATACTTGTTCTACCCCCATCCCCACCCCCAACCTGGCTTTTAGAATAAGTTTTCCTCAATTCCCAAGAAGTGAATCATTGTGAATAGACAACGGACTAAGAACTTTTCTTTGCGCCCTGCTTCCCACATCAGACACAGGCTGTCACCACTGATGCCTTTCCAAGATTAGCAAGAATCTAAAAACAAAGAAAATAGAAGTAGGAGCAATAAAGGAAAGTGATATTCTCTGAGACTGATTTATCAAATATTCTGCATTTCTTTTGCCCATTTCCAAATTCCCTCACTTAATTCTATATTTGATTTTAACAGCCTATAAATTCTTATTGGGGCCGGCCCGTGGCTCACTCGGTAGAGTGCGGTGCTGATAACACCAAGGCCACGGGTTCGGATCCTATATAGGGATGGCCGGTTTGCTCACTGGCTGAGCGTGGTGCTGACAACACCAAGCCAAGGGTTGAGATCCCCTTACCGGTCATCTTTTTTAAAAAATAAATAAATAAAATAAATAAAAATAAAAAAATTCTTATTGGATTAAACTTTATGACTCATCTGAACTTTCAAGTTCCACTAATTAAAATTTTCCTTTATATGTGATTTCCTATTTACTACAGTATCTTTTTCGCACACCAGGGGACACCTGACTCTGTATTTCAGGAAGTTTGGACTGGTCCATTCATCAGACTGTCATTAGTAAAAAAGGGTGATGCCCCTCAAAAAGTAAGCCTTGCCCTCCCCACCACCTCTCTCTCTCTCTTTTCCTGAAACCTAATGCACATATAGGAAGTAGAATGTTCTAAATCTTGTGACTTTGATCATCCTCAGAGCAAGTATTGGTATTAGGAGATTCTAAAGAAGTTAGGAACTAGAAATGGAAAACCTGAATTGGCAGTTACAAGACTTTGTCATTGACTAATTTTGGTTAAAGAAACATTTTGTCTCACCCGTGATGGGTAACTTTTTTGTTGTTGTTGTTGTTGTTGTTGTTTTAATTCTGAGAAAGTTCAACCTAAAGAGAGCAAAGCACAACCTTAATTTTTGTTTTAATGTATTCCTGGATGTTCAGATTAAAGAAGAAAAAAAATTGTACAATTTACTGAATTCCTACAAAATAATTTAAATAGTATAGTTTTTCCAATGAAAAGTATTAGGCTATGGTAGAATACTGTGTTGATTTATCAAACATTCAGTGAAAGATCACTTTAATACAATAAACAGGAGGGCTAGCAGCCCTTACTAGAAATTAATGCAAACTTTAGTCAGATGACTGGTAATGAGCTTTTAAGATAACCATTTGTTATAATCCATTAGTTTTGCTTTACCTCCAGCAAGAGTTCATATATAAAACTGAGACCATTATTTAAACTGGTTAAATATGTAATGATAACACATCAGGTCTGTGGCACCTCAAATCTAGATGATTGCAATGGACTTTTGAATTTCCTTACCCTGCACCTCAGGCACAGGACAGACTCCCCTCTGCACCAAGGTTCCCATGGCAGTGACTATTAACCAGGGATGGGACCTGGGAAGGGTGTGGGTGACACATCAGGATTGGGCAGTGGAAGGCAGGGTAAGAGCCAGGGCTGATGTGGCATCTCAGGTGGTTCTTGTGCCCTTCATGAGTTACTCGCTGTTTTAACTGGTTCAACCTCTGCCCTAATCTAATCTCTCCTTCCTCAATCCCATGAAATTAATTTGTCTTAAAGCACTGACTTTATCATCTTACTCCCCTTCTTACACACCTTCATTGCCTGCCAGTTAATGCTCATACTCCTCAGTTTGACTTTGAAGAAACACCACCACCACCACCAGGCTTCATCAGATTAGAAGTTAGCCCTCTCTCTTACCGACCCTTGCCACAAGATCACACTTTGACAGTGGAACTAGAAAATCAGTTAATTTCACCAAACATTTGGGAGCGGCTCTACTATGCATGGTTTTTGGGGACCCAAGAGTGTAGGATAGATGCTGAACATAGCCCTATTCCCCCCCTTTTTGTACACCAGCATTCCCTACTTCCTCCTTGGGGGGGTGGGGCTGTCCCTGATCAAGGCAGTTACCCAAGGAAAGGCACATCCCCTTTAGATAAATAGGATGCTAGAAGAAGCAGGACACTAAGTACATGTAAATGATTTATATTAGTTGGTTGAGCGCCTGCACATGAGTGTGATTTACATTCTTACTTTGATCTGTTGACTATAAAATTGCTGTATGTACCCCATGGCAGCACGGACTTCTTACTGACCAGCCACCATCTGTGCCTCTCCTAAGTTTAATAAACCAGTGTCTCTACCTATTGGACCTCTGGGTGATTTCTGTGGAACAGGTAAACACTACACAAGTGCCCTCTTAGATCTGGGGCTCCTGTGATACAACTGGTGTAGTCAGCAGGCTGTTCTGGAGAGACCCACCATTGAAACAGGTGTGAGAGTGACAGAGGGGCCTCAGGTTAGCGACCAAGAAGGAAATTAAGTTGCAGAAGGTGGGGAAAATATAGGAAAATGGTCAGGGCCCCTCAGATGTTCAGAATCTTGCCAAGCATTTGATGTAAATATGCACATGCACCCAGGTGTTCCTTGGCTATTGACTAATGTAATTGCGTTTGTGCACCCAGGTGTCCTGGGTTACGGACTTAAGTATAAAGGACGAGTGGCTCTGATCCACAGGCCCCCCTGACCCAGGGATGCCCCCGGGAGGGCCACGGAGAGCCCGCTACTGCTGCTGGAGGCTGCTGCTGCTGCTGAGGACTGAGATCGTGTCATCTGCCAATGGCCCTGGGACCTTTCCCCATTACCTAGCTTATGGACCTGTGTGTGAGGGGTCTGGTGACCCAGTCTGTACAATGGGTTTGAAGGGTTTGAGCCCTAGCCCTTACAATACAAATGGAAAACTTAGTATAACTAAAATAATAAAACATTTTGGCTTTAGTTATGAAATGCCTAGCCATACAATTAGTGTAGCTATTGCCTAACCCTACACATAGCCAAGGACAAAGCGGAGGCTCAGGTAAGCAACTGAGAAAGAAACTGAGCCACAGAGCCAAAGACAAATGTCGCAGGGGGAAATAACCTGGGTGGGCGACTGGTTCAATGTGGTCTGCTGTCACCAGCTTGGTAGATAGCCAAGAACCACCATGTGAGTATGAGGACACCCCAAAAATGCTGACAGGACTCCTACAGGTATCAGAAGCAGTCAAGTAAAGAGGAGGTATTCAGAAGAAAAAGGAATACAAGGCTGTAGCTGCCATGATGGCATGGCTGCTCCTCTGTGGGCTCAGGTCAGTGACCAAGAAGGAAACTGAGTCGCAGAGCCACGGACAAAGGTTGAAGGAAGAGTTAAGGCTAGAAAGAGAGGCTTGTTTAACACAAGTTGACAAAGGATACAACAGTGTGTCAGTTGGACTGAATTTTCTGAGTTAAAAATGCAAACAGAGAAAATGAGACTAGATTTTCAGCATGAAATAGAAAATTTGAAGAATAGACAGGACTCTGAATGGTCTGTTCATGCTAAAGAGATAAAAGCCCTAAGAGCTAAACTGACTAAAGACATTAAAGAAAAGGAAAGTCAGAAGGAGCCAGTGAAGGTTGCTCGAAAGCAGCTGTGGGTGGAGCTAAGGCAGGGGTCAACCCACAAGGAATGGATAGGCAGTCAAACACGGCATTGCTTAGGTTGTCGCAACAGCTGCCCAAAGAAAAACGATTCCAGCCCCTGCTGGAAAAATGGCTAGAGGCTTGGTTGGTAAGGGAATGGACCCTTTCATGGGCAGGGCAGGCAGAGCCGCAGCTGAAGGACCTCAAGAAGCTGCCTTTTATGGGAGGCCTCTTCAGTCCACCTCAGGGGGAATCAAGTGCTTATCCAGAGGGAGTTGAGACAGCTTTCATGTTCCCTTGGTCCCAAGCCTAGGAGTGGGCCAAGGAACGGAGGAAATGTGGGCTGTCTTGTTTACCGGAGGCCCTACGTTGAGCTCACTATATACTGGTCTCCATGGAACATACAAAGGGTGGTTGCCTTGGTAGATATAGGATCTGAATGTACATTGATATTACAAGAATCCATCAAAATTTGAGGGGCTGTTTACTGCTACAGATGGGTATGGTGGGTGATCCATTAAATTAAGAAAAGTGAAGTTAACTTTAAGGATGGGTCAGCTCCACCCAGGCAACACACTGTGCATATGTCCCCAATCCAGGAATATATACTTTGGATTGACATACTGTAAGATTTGTGTTTGAATGCTAGTATGGGGGAGTTTTGCCTCTGAAGTAGGGTTGCAAAAGAGGTACAGAGAGGTAAAGCCCAATGCAACTGCTGCCACCCCAGCAAATAGTGGCAACTAAGCAATATCGGTCACCAGGGAGTCACAAGAAATTGGGAATCTATAATGGAATTAGCCAAGATGAAAACAATATGCCCAGCCCGTAGTCCATATAACTCCTGGGTGTGGCCCATCCAGAAATCAGATGGCACCTGGAGAATGATGACTGTAGGGAACTAAATAAGGTAATTCCTCCTTTACATGCAGTTGTACCTAATATTACTGATATGGATAAATTAGGGACTCAATTGGGGACATATCATGCTGTATTAGATTTGGCTAATGCTTTCTTTAGCATTGATATCCATCCAGATAGTTAAGACCAATTCACCTTCATGTGGGAAGGACGCCACTGGATAATTGTGGTTTTGCTGACGGGCTACCTGCAGAGTCCTACCATCTGTAATGGAATAGTCGCCAAAGATTTGGAAGAATGGACAGTGCCTCTATCGGTGAGACTATTCTACTATAGTGATGACATTATGTTAACCTCTGATTCTCTTACAGGCTTAGAAGAGGCCATGCTGTCTCTTATAACTCACCTACAAAAGGGGGGATGGGTTGTAAACCAAACCGAGGCCCAGGGACCTGAGTTATTTGTCAAATTCTTGGGTGATATCTGGTGGGGTAAAACAAAAGTAATGACCCCTGCAATAATAGATAAGATTCAGGCATACCCTGGGCTGACTACTGTTAAACAATTACAGGAACTTCTGGGATTGTTTAGGATACTAGAGGGTGTTCATTTCCCACTTAGCTCTAACAGTGAGGCCCTTATACAAGCTAGTTAAAAAGGGAGCACAATGGGATTGGACTTCTGAGTGCCAAGCCGCGTTCAGTTCTGCAAAAGCAGTAGATAGTGCAAGCACTGGGTGTTCTAAATCCAGTACTATCCTGTGAATTGGATGTAAATATTCCTCAGGAGGGCTATGCTTGGGGGTTACAGCAATGACAGGGGAAAGCTTGACTTCCCATGCGAGCAGTATGGATGGTAATAGCTGAAGAGAAAGGCTCAGTAACCATCCGTATGGACAGTTGGGCAGTTTTTAAGAGTCTCAGATGGTGGCTGCCCCAGTGGAAAAAACAGGACTGGTTAATCATAAATGAGCCCCTGTGGGGTCAGGACATGTGTCAAGATATATATACTACCAACCAACATAAATCAGTGACTGTGTACCATATATCCAGGTACAACCCATTGGGCAGACCAGGTCAATGCCCTGGCCCATCTGAGATGGCTGGAGGAAGTCCCTGCCAAAAATGTGGCTGCATGGTTATAGAACAAAACAAAACATGCTGGACAAGAAGTACAAAAATGGGCCAATGCCCAAAACATCACTTGGAAGTCTCATCTTCCCTATAATCCAACTGAGCAGGCCTTGTCAAAAGAGACAATGGAATGCTTAAGTAAGCCTTGAAGGTGGAACAGCACACCGTGCAGGGGTGGACAATGAGGTTAGCAGAAGCCCTGTGGACAGTGAATGGGAGGCCCAGATATGGACACCCTTCCCTGCTGGACAAATTGATGCAGCCTTGGACAGCAGCTATAAGACTGCAAATTAAGACTCTAGAGACTTCACTAAGACCTCAGTGGGGGAGTGAAAACAACTTGTTGCCAGTCCCTCAAGACATAGTACCTGGAGTGAGTACGCTCCATTGGCCCTGGGAAGTTCAAAATGAACCACGCTGTGCTCCCTGTTATCTCCCTGGGATGAAGGAATAGAAAGGGGGTTAGAGATCCTCCCCCAGTACTAGGACAATGGCCAAATACTGTGAAATGTCACAACCTTACAGACCAGATTATGCGGAAAGGGACTATTATTATTCCCCTATGCAGTTTTTGGCACCCCTCCCTCCCACCACTCCCGCCCCCATCACAGATAAGACACCCCTTGGGACTAATAGAACTTGGTATGCTAAGCCAGGGAAGCCTCTCATTAGTGCGTATAGTCTCAGGATAAAATTGTTGCTTGTGTGATACCTGTTAAACATCTTATCATCCCTATAATGACCTCAGGGAACACCTATCTTCAGTGGGTTGTGACCCTCGTCTGAATACATAGACCACTCAGCCTGCTGGGTCTATTTGGAGTTCCTGCTACCTGCCATATAGGACCTGCCATGGACAATGCAATCAGTAAATTAGACTGAATGGATGTGGCTGCGAGTGTACTGTATTTGTGAATGCAGTGTGCGACTCGGTACTCCACCCTAGGAGACACATGGAAGACTAACGTGACATGAAGATTGTGAGGGTGGAATAGTCACACATAGGGGTGGGATGTAGGGTAGGTGCTGGATATAGCCTATTCCCCTCTTCCCTCCTCCCTGTGGGGGGCAGGGCTGCCCCTGGCCAAGGTGTTTGCACAAGGAAAGGCACGTCCCCTTTAGATAAATAAGATGCTGGAAGAAGCAGGACACTAAGAACATGAAAATGATTTATATTAGTTGGTTGAGGGCCTGCACGTGAAAGTGATTTACATTCTTACTTTGATCTGTTGACTATAAAACTGCTGTATATACTCTATGGCCACAAGGACTTCTTACCGACCAGCTGCCATTGGTGCCTCTTATAAGTTTAATAAACCAATGTCTACCTGCTGGACCTCTGGGTGATTTCTTCGGATAGGTAAACACTATGCGAGTGCTCTCTCAGATGTGGGGCTCCCATGTTACACAAGAGTAAACAAAAGCTAGGATCACTGTTCTAAGAAGCTTAGAAGTCAACTAAAGAGAAGAGAAGAAACTGGTATATTGCAGCACCCTGTGCTATGTGCTTTGTTAGAAAACAGAGAGTTGAGCCTTGGGTGATGGGAGGTAGGCTTCTGGGAGGAGCCAACATGAGAGTGGAAATTCAAAAGGTGAGTAGGAGTTCGTCAAGGAAAGGGAAGGCAGGGCTTTACAGGCAGAAGGAAAAGACTGCATATAAAAAGGTGAGACATAGTGATCAGCTTATGATGGCTGAGTCATCTGTGGTCCAAATCATTGCTGGGAATAGTTGACAAATTTATTGATGATAAAATCCTGAGGATCACTCAAGTCCAATCAAGGTAATTTGGGATACACTCAGAAGTGATTTAAAACCAGAAAAAGGAGTAACTGAAGCCAATACATTGAACCTGGCTGCTTGAGGTAGTGATGAACAGAAGGAAAAACCCTAGAAGTATGACAGGCTGTCAAAGTCTGTTCACGCTTATTAAGCTGTCCAAGGGAGAGATATACACATTGGGTGGGCATGAGTATTGTCTTCACTAGAGAAGGGTGCTCTATTGTGGGGCAGGCAAAGATCTGCATTCTGTTCCCTGAATATCCTTCTCATGCCTGGGGACTTTCATACTGAAAAGAGGCTGTCGTTATAGCAAACATCAGTGTCTGGTCCCTGGAAAAGAGTATTTCCTTTAAAAGAGAGTGACCTTTGCTTTATAAATGATTTATTTTTAAAATTTTAGCATACAGACAGTACCAAGTGCCAGATCAATGTATGTTCTAATAAGATCAAAGTTTGGGCTCTGTAAAACCAAGGGCCAGGCCCCGGGCCCTGCTGGTCCCCTGGGGTTCTGCTGCCTGGGAGGCACTGTCTGAGGGTGTATCGCTAGGGCTACTGTCATAATCCTGCCAACGCAGCCAATTGTATTGCTATGGCTAGGGCCCACAGACCCTTCAAACCCATTGTACAGACTGGGTCACAGACCCCTCACATGCCAGGCTGGGTCACAGACCCCTCATATGTCTGGTTGGGTCACCAGACCCCTCACACGTAGGTCCACAAGCTAGGTAATTGGGAAAGATCCCAGAGGCCATTGGCAGATGACACGAGCTCAGTCCTCAGCAGCAGCAGCAGCAGCCTCCAGCAGCAGTGGCAGTCCCCTCCCGGGGGTCCCAGGGGCCTAGGCAGCAACAACTTGCAGCAACAGCCTCCAGCAGCAGTAGCAGTCTTCCCATGGCCCCCTGGGGGCATCCAGGGTGCAGAAGAGCACTGTGAATCAGAGCCACTCGTCCTTTATACTTAAGTCCATAACCCTGGACACCTGGATGCGAGTCAGACAACCCAGGAACACCTGGGTGCACATGCACAGTTATAATTTACATCAAATACATCAATCGGCAAGATTCTAAACATCGAAGAGAGCCCTGACCATTTTCCTATATCTTCTCTACAGAGGGGTCAGCGGGTCTCCTCTTTAAATGCTACAAGCACAACCTGTGTGTTCTGCTAATATTGTCACTTGTATGTATTGCATCTTCTCTGCCTTCTCCTTGCACCCATCTCCATCTAGAATGTAACCCATAGCAACGTGATTCAAAGTGTCACACTGCAGTTTGTTACCAGCTCACAATGAGATAAACACAGAAATTGAAAGTAAGCAGTTAGAACCTGCTAGAGAAATTTGACAAAGTAATTAATTTCTGTTGAATAATAAAAAATTGGGGCTTGTATTTTATTGTGTCTTTGTCTTTTCACTTCATTTTATAGTAATTTGTTTTTGTTTATACTGAAAAAATTATTGGTTCATGATGGATTGGCTCACCTCAGATAGTTTGAAATGTACTGATCTAGAGGGCAGGATCCCTGTTTTATACTGATGCCATATGACGTTTAGTGTCCATCCAAATGGAAAGTATAGCTCTCAATCTTGCTGCACAGTAGAATCATCTTGAGAGCTTGAAAAAAAAAATCTATCTTTATCTGTATCTATAGAAAAAAACCTCAGCTCCATCCTGACCAATTAAATGAGAATGGAGGTGGGATTAGGGTGGGGCAAGGGTTTCTGTGTTTATTTAAAACTTCCTTGGTGTTTCTAATGTGCAGCCAGGGATGGAAATACTTAATGTGGGTGGTATGCAATCAATGACCACAGATTGAATGAATGATTAAAACATGTCAGCCAGCCAACAGTAGGTGTTTATTACACACCTGATGCACACTTGACAATGCTGTACCAAGTGCTGAGTAACACGCTGCAAAGTCATGAACATTAATAAAGATTTTCCTATCTGATGATAAAATTCCTATGGACAAACCCAACACTATAAAGAGCATAGACCAAAAAACCTACCCTATGCACCTACAAATAAAGTCACAATTATACACTATGCAGGGATGGAGTCCATCTTTCTCTCTCAAAGCAAACAGCATACCCAATAATATTTCACCTAAGAGATTTCTAAGGCTGGTGTCTCCCAGTTGGTCAAATAATCCACTAGATGTCACTCAAGATCCCTTAGGGTTCCCTCTCATGGGCTCTACCCAGCCTTCAATTCTACATTAGATCATTTTCCTCTCCAGACCTTGTCCCCACTGTCCACAACTCCAATGGAAGCCATGCAAAATGTAAGGCACAGAATGTGCTAATTATTTGATCTCCTACTGTTTTCCCTAGCTCCCTAGGCCCACCCCAATTATTCATTTATTTGAAGATAATAACTGAGGGCTGATTCTGTATCAGACATAGTTTAGGCTGTAATGAAATAATGGTGAGTGAAACATTATGGTTCTGTCCTCATGGAGTTTGTAGTTTAATCTATAAAAGCACTCCTCATTCTAATTTGTTTTGTTTACTTATTCTTCCTTCAGACTAGAAGCTCTCAGACTCTTTTGGCCACCACACCCAAAGTGAGAAAGAAAGACATTTTATATCACGACCTACATACACAAACATAATACCACAGTTAAAGTTTCACAGTACAATGCTTATTTTCATGTTATGCCATGTACTTTGATATTTTTTTGTCTGTTCTAGTTCGTTTCTTTTTTTCAAAATGTTGGTCCTTTATGCACCAAATCGATTTCACAACACACTAAGTCACAATTCTAAGAATGAAAAATACTTGCCTTGAGGGCAAGGGCTACCTCTTACCCGTATTCCCAGTGCCTAGCAAATAGTAAGTGAGCAACACATGCTTTTTAAATGAATGAGAATGCTGAGGACTAATTTGCATTAACGTTTAAATTAAGAAGACTTACTACAGATTAAGTAGTTTACAATATGCATAATCAGTGTCCTAACAATATACTTATATATACACATTATATTTACGTATATCTACAGGTAATTTTTTTCAGATAATATGTAGATCCTAGACTAAAAACACACTATATACACTGTCGATGTAATTTAATGGTCAGTCACAATTTGGGCTTACATATTTTAAGTTCATTTAATTAAAAACATGTTCATCTTGGGAAAAGAAGTCATGAGGAAGAATTAACTCTTTGAGATATTAAAACTTATTATACATTCTAATAGCTAAAAAAGCTTGGTGTTAAGAGACTGTGATACACAGAATAACAGTCTCCAAAAATACCCTAATCCACAGAATCTGTGAATGTTACCTTGCATGGCAAAGGGATTTTGCAGATGGGACTATGTTAAAGATTTTGAGATGGGGATATTATCCTGGGTTAAATGGGTGGATCCAATGCAATCACAAGGATTCTTGTAAAAGGGAGGCAAGAGGATCAGAGAAGGCAGAGAAGATGATGAAAGAGAAAGAGATTTGAAGAATACTATGCTGCTAGGTTTAAAGATGGAGGAAGGGGCCATGAGCCAAGGAATGCAGGTGACCTTTAGAAGCTGGAAAAGGCAAAGAAAGACTGTCTCCTAGAGCCTCTCCAAGGAGCACAGCCTGTTGATCCATTTTGGACTTCTGATGTCCAGAACTATAACACAATAAACCTGTGTTGTTTTAAGCCACTAAAGTTGTAGTAATTTTTTACAGCAGCAACAAGAAATTAATACAGAGATGGAACAGATAACTCAATGGAATAAAGTAAAAAATTCCCAAATTAAAAAAAAAAAAAACTTTGAGAAAGTAGTATTGGGACAACTGGATAGCCATAAAAAAATAAAGCTGGGTCTGTATCCCCTTACACCAGAATTCTTTCCAGATTATAGATTTTAGTATTTTTACAAAAAACAACTAAAAGTACTAACAAAAAATATGGATTTTTTTTTTTTTTGATTGAGGGAAAATACAAAACCTGGAAACAATAAGGAAGAGGTGGATAATAGTAGCTCTCACACATAGTAGGTGCAATTGGTAGTCAATTTGGCAACCTTATTCAAAACTAAACACACCCATACACATCAACACAGTAATGCATTTTCAGTTATACAAAACTTTATGATGAAATGTTCTTTAGAGATTGTTTGTAACAGCAAAGAACTAGAAACAGCCTAAATGCCTATAAATTGAGAAGGTTAAATATATTATGGTATAGCCCTTAGAAAGAATGACATATATGTGTATGTCTGTTAGGGAATGATTCCATATACATTTATAAGTGAAATATAGTATGATCTCTTGTGTAGGTAAAAGAGATATACACTTAGCTTATATATGCAGAGAAAATTCTGGAAGTGTACACAAGAACTTTTAATAGTGCTTACCTTTGGGGAGTGGATCTGGGAGCACGAGGAAGTCCTGGAGTTTTAAAATTTTACATTTTCTGTGTAGTTCTTGATCTCAGGATTGCTAACTTGGGTCTTCTGCTGCTACTCAGCAAAAAAGAAAGAAAAAGAAAGAATTGTTGGCAAGTAAAGAGGGAGAGAGCCAAATCTGGGCCAATCATCTCAGAAGTACATGCTATCTGGTTTTTTAAAAAAATAAAAGTTTTTTTTAAAAAGTATATTTAAAGTAGCTCTGTGATTAAAGGAAGCCCAAGCAACAGAATTCTGAGTTTACTGGAAAAATGCATGACACTTCTTTAAGTTTAAATTCTTCAGATTTGCCTGTTTTGTTTTGTTTTGCTTTAAATTATGCATGAAGATTCCAGACAAGTAAAAAGATAAAGTTCCCTCAATTGTCCAGCGAAAGCTGACAGAAAAAACTAAGGTCTTATGTCCGAGACCCAGTTAGGACTCTCATTTGTTTGAAAGCCTGTGTACCTTGTATGCCCCACCTTACCAGCTTAGGCAACATAATTAAGTCACTTCTAGTCATGAGGTTTTTGTTATTGTTGTTGTTTTCTAAAAGACGACCAGTAAGGAGGTCTTAACCCTTGACTTGGTGTTTGTCAGCACTATGCTCTCCCAAGTGAGCTACCCGGCCATCCCTATAAAGGGATCCAAACCTGTGGCCTTGGTGTTATCAACACCACACTCTCCCAAGTGAGCCATGGGCTGGCCCCATGCGTTTCTTAATGTTAAAATTTATACCACTCTGAGCTCTACCTAGCAAGTAGAGTCCAACTTTCCCTTGGGGTTCTCCCAGATATACCCACTGACCCCAGGGTTACTCATTTCTTCCAAAAGGGTTCTGCCAAGTTACTGATGGAGGGGTGCTCGTGAGTCAGCTATAGTGCATAGTCAAAGCTTCTCCTCCACTGCCGCTGCGTGGGGTCACTGCCAAGACCCAGGCAGCCTGGTTTGGTTGCACAGGCTAGAACAAATACCTTTTCCCTCCTGGCTGTAGCTACCCAAGGTTAGGAGAGGTCCTACCATCACCCACACAGTGCAAAAAGGCTAGTCCTTGCCTGCCAACACCCCTCAAGTGTGGACGCAACCCTTGCTCTTACTCTCCTAATGCAGAGCCAAGGGCAGGCTGCAGACAAGAAAAACATTACAGTCAATAGCAGTGTCTGTCAATATCTACCAATGTCTGAGGCCACCTTTAAGTGAAAAAAAAAAAAAAAATCTTTCTAACTCCCAACTGCAAAATTATTTTAATTCTGTTTCTTAGTTATGTGTAAACATTAGATTAGGTATAAATTCCTTATTCTCACAGGTTTCTACATCTGTGAAACTAAAACAATTTTAGAAATTAAATTCACAACGTTTAAAATTCAATTAATATTATGTATATAACGTGGTGAATGATGTTTTGTTGAAATTAAATTGTCCCTTGAGATGAGAATATGGAACTTACTGCTACGGCACAGGCTTTTTTGTTTGGCATGCTTATAGCTGACTTAATTAGCCTACATTCTTCTGTATTTGAATTTCTGTTAAACTTTTATACAGTGTGCCATGAAGATGCTTGACCTTCACTTAGTCAAAATGCTGTCGTTTTCACAAGAAGTATTCTGTACTTTTCCCATTAGCCCAAGAAAATCAATGTTATAGTTGGTACCAAATACAAAATCAAGTGCAGCATTTGGTTACAAGGTGGTCATCAAATGATCCAGAATTGGCATTAGAATATATTAATTTTTAAAAGAACATAATTTAAATAAGAGCAAAAAATTCACATATATTTTCTTAAACTCTAGTTTAAGAAACAATGCTCTACATCCTTGCTACTCCAAGAATCAGGGAGCCTGATCCTGGTCCAAGGATCAGGGAGCTTGTTGGAAATGCAGTCTTAGGCCCCAATCCAGATGTAATGAATTAGAACTGTACTTTAACAAGATCCCCAGGTGATCTGTATACACATTAAAGATCGAGAAACATTATTATTTCCCAATTCTTTTTTTTTCGGGGGGGGGGGTGCTAGGCGCTGGCTGATACAGGGATCAAACCCTGGACCTTGGTGTTACTAGCACTATGCTCTAACCAACTGAGCTAACCGGCCAGCCATGTTTTTTTCCAGTTCAGTCTTCAGTGGACCCATGTGGGAATAGGGCACAGCCTAAAGCTCCTTTTTTTAAAGGACAATTATTTATTCCTCTCTTTCCAAGGCTGCAGGTTGGTAGATTTAAGGTGAACTCAGATTTCTGTAGGAATAATGGTTAGGTATTGGTGACTACAAAGGGCCCATCCTGGCGACTTCCACAAAGGAAGTTCCATTCAGGAATTTTGTGACTGGTTTTACACCAGACACAGAAGACTATCTATTTAGACTATCTATTTACATGAAATGTCCAGAGTAGGCAAATCCATAGAGACAGAAAGTAGATCAGTGGTTGTTAGGAGCAGGGGGAAGAAGGGAATCTTGTACTAATGGGTACATATAGTAAATGGGTGAATATAGTAAAAAGCACTGAATTGTATACTTTAAAGTGGTATTGCAATATATGTCATTTTTTTAAAAAGTAGATTTACAGTTTTCTTAAACAATAGTAGGTGGATATGAGGCTTACCTTTTAGGGCTCATCTTTTGGAGTTTCCCAAAACAAAGATGTCCCCCACCAATGTTGAGACTCCAGTTATAGGTCAGATTTATATTTTCTAGAGGTCACAGTGGTTTATGGATGAGAGTGGAGGGAATGGGCTGGAGAGGGAGGGTCTGAAGACAGGAATATTTGTGGGGGACTAGTTACAAGGCTCTACAGGGCAACAAAAGGACAATTTAGACCAGATGTATCATCCAGAGACAGAGCAAACTACCAGATTTGAAAACTGAGGAAGAGCCTGCTCTGTTTCAAGTACTTTCCTGAAATCCTAGAGATTCAAGCATTTCATTCTTTCAACAACCTTTTTTTTGACCAGGCAGTGTCATCAGGCATTATACGGGATACAAAGATGACCAAGACAAGGTCCCTCTCCTCCAGTAGCCGTGTTAATAAGACCAGGTAGTAATGCTAAGACCTACACAGGGCTAAGTATTGGATAATAAAATGTACCTTGTGATGAGAACCAAAGGGAAGAATATACCTAGAGCTATCAATGTCAAAGGAGGAAGAAATTACTTCTTATTCCTGGTGTAAGTCCCATCTGATCTTTGGTTGCAGGATGACTGAATGTCGATAGGTTGAGATGAAGTGAAGAGTATTTTAGTACAGGCAACAGCATGATCAACGGCTGACAGCTAGAGACAGGGACGTTTATTTACAGAAGGATGAGTGAGCACTGGCTACAATAGAGATCTGGGAAGAAAAATAAGTCGAAGAAGTAAAGCAGAAAAATATGGATAGACAAATTATCTTTTGCAAATGGAAAAACTAGGGGCGGGGTGCGAGGAAGAGTCCATAGAAATTTCTGTCTCTTACAGATTTGTACGAATTTCCCTGATTGGTACATAGCCATTTTGTCCACTTGGAGGGAAAGTGACTTTTCAAAGAACGTTTTCAGAAAGGCAGGGCTCTCACAGGGTGCTGAAGCTAGAAGCAAAGAAGAGCAAGAAGGCGACTGGCGACAGGAAAGGGCACTGACAAAAATGAGGCAAAATGGGAGTGTGACGACCCCCAAATTCCTCCTTCCCCCATTTCAGCTGAGATCACCCAGCCCATAGATATCTGTCCTATCACCAATAAATTTGTTTCACCGATAAAATATTAGAATGCACTCGGCTAATAATCCTGGCCAGATAACACCACATTCGCATTTGTTATTCGAATGAATTAATTCAGTTTTAAAAAGGACACTGTTCCTGGCACACAGAAGGCATCCAGTATGAACGTTGTTTGTTTAGTCTTTATTTTAGAGCCCATATTTTGGCAAGGACATGATTCAACACTGCACCCCAAAACCTATATCCTCTATTAGCGTTGACCTGGAGTCAGGAAGTCCGGTTTCCCCCTTAAACACTTAGGTTTCTTGTTCCTCCGTGCGGTCCCTCAAGCCAGTAGGTCCTGCAGGGGTCTCATTCAAGCAACCAATCGCGGCGCGACAATGGGGCGGGGCGACAGCGGCCCGCCTTCTCCTTCCAGCCCGCCCTCCCCAACCTTCCCAAGCCCGGCCTTTCTCGCACCTGCGTGTCCCTCCCTCGGTGCTCCGGCTGGTGCAACCTCTCCTCCCGGCGCTAGCCGGGAGAGGGTTTGGCCTCGCCTCTCGCGAGATCGTTTCCTGTGGCTGCCGCCGCCGCTCCTGGCCGCTGACTGGCAGAGCCTGCGCAGCCGCCATGTTCGGTTGCTATGCTGCGGCCTGGGAGACGGGGTGTGCTTGAGCTTGAGGCAGGAGGAGGAGAGGGAGGAGGAGGAAGGAGAGGAGGAGAGGCAGGGGGGTGACTGAGCTCCTCTTGCACTCTCACACACAAACGCTGCCCAGGATTGCCCGCCCGCTCACGCCGCGCTGCGCGCTTTTCCGCTGCTCGCGGCCCCCCCCACATTGTTCTCTCAGGAACTCCTGGGTCCCCAGGGCTGACGCTGGGCCTGAGCCGGGGAGCGAAGAGACTTGGCTTTGGCCGAAGGGTCGGAGGTTTGGGGCCAGGCCCCCCGCCTGAGCCCCCCTCCCCCCACGGCACTTTTGGGGGGTGTGGATTATCTCATCCCCGCAGGGAGGTGTGAGAGGGCGCCTGCTGCCCGCTTCCCTGCCGCCTCCCCGGCGGCGCCGGCCCGCGGCAGCCCCGCAGTATGAGGTGGTGCTGGCGGCTCCGGGCCGTGGCGCGGCCGCTGCGGCGGTGGCTGCTCGGGGGGCGCTGAGGGAGCCCCCCGGAGCGGCGCGGCGGACGCACTTCTCCCCGGCGCCCCGGGCCTCGAGGCTTCCTTTCTCCAGCCGAAAGGACGCGGCTGTGCTACGAAGGTAAGAGGCGCTCAGGTCCCCGCCGGCCTCTCGGCCCTGCACGTTGTTAGGTTACCTGGGGCGTGTGTGGTTCGTGGGAGGTGAGCCAGGTAGGGCAAGCTGGAGGTACAAGGTTTATCTAAAAAGAAGGGGAAGGATGACGCCTTTTCACCTTTCTTTCTGGGACCTGTGCTCTCGGAGCTCTCGGGGATGTAGTTGGAATCTCCGTTGTGAGTGAGCGAAGGGACAGGGGATGGAATAGGTGCAGAGATGGAATGTTCCATGGTACCTGCACTCTAGGTAAGGCTTTAGAATCTTCTGAGTTGGCAATTGCTGGTAGAATTTTTTTTTTTTTAATTGTCTCTTATGAGCTCTTCTTGCGTGTTGCATGAGCGGACCATCCCTACCATTTAAGTTTTAAGCCTCATTATTCTACCAGAATATATCTGTATTTAGGAATCTGTAGTTGTGCCCCCCACCCCACCCCCCCCAAAAAGTTGAGATGTAGCTAAATAGACGTAACGATACATACCCCAGGGCTTCCTTAAAATGAAATAGTTTACAGTTGCACAGGTATATGTGTGGATGTTTCCGTGAAACTTAGAATGGGAGACTTTATGTCTGGGCTTGCATCATATAGTGACATCAGTATGTACAAGTACGATTTGCAGGATTTTTCAAAGCGCTTGTTCTAGAAGAACCTGTCACATATATGCAATATACTAGCAGCTTTTTGAATAAGAGATTTAAGTAATATTAAGGTTACGTGACCAGGTCTTGGGCCCAGTTGAAACAGTATGTACAGCTCATTGGCCACATTTAAAACACATTTATGGAGAAAGATAAAAACAAAAAGCCAATGTATCCGGCTTGTAAAAGACAATTTGACTAGAAAGAATACTGTGGAGCAGTAAAAGTAAGGGCATTTTTTAAATCCTAGTTTTCTGAACTTTAACATGCCAGAGGAAAAAGATTTTTGTTTGGTGGGGGGAGGAATGACCTTAAAATAAATTATTGTTCCGAGCCCAAAGTGTTCTCAATGGAATAGAGCTTGATATATAGCAGTTAAATCTTGAATCTGATGAATATAAATTCAACTCTCTTTTAAAGAAAAAGAAAACTTTTTTTGTAAGCGAAAGTTTTTGTATTGTACAGTATCCTTTTATTAACTCATAATAAAAGAGTGTGATCATTTTGGGCACACCACCATTTTTTGTCAAAATAAATTTATGCTCCAGTTACCACAAAAGCTATTTTTTAATGTCTCTCCCTTTTTTTTTTTTTTTTTTTTTTTAATGGCGCACGTATCTTCGTTACATTTGTGTTGAAACCTGTGCATGGTCTCATAATATCATGATCTTGAGTGATTTATAAGAGAAACATGGCCTTTTTTTAGATGGGTGTATTTGTGATTAGGCTAATCTGTTTTAAATGTTTGGCAAGAGATTCTTAAAACACAAGGAGGCATCACTGTTTTGTAGTTTTTTAAAATATTAATCGAGTAGGTTAAAGATTAGTAAACTGGAAAATCACAGATTCCTCAAAAGTAGTAATGGATTTTCTTATTGCCTGTTTTCTAATGTCTTAGCTTCTGGGCTGTGGATATTGAATTGTCTCAAACTTGTGTTTTTTTCTTATGTTCTAATTGAGTTATCTTTTTAAAATGTCCCTAATAACAATGTTACTTTAAATTTATGACACCCAATTTCTAATTTAGGCTGGGTATAAAACCAGCATTGATTGAACACACTTGCTAAAAATACTTTCTGGGTCGGATGTACGTAGAATGCAGCCTCAGGAAAACTCATTTGAACTATTCTACTGTGACCGATGCACACTTCATTATTATTGAAGGACTTTTAAAAAATTATTGAATCTCACAAATTAGATTTCATCAGTTCAGACGTAGATGTCTAACTTTCTTTTAATGTGTAAAGTGGGATAGTAATAAATTTGTGTGAGATATTAATAAAAACTTTTTTCAGATTTTTGTTACTTATGTGACACACATAGTCTGTTATTAAATGTCATTTGTATATTGTAAATGTTTTAGTTTTATCCAGTAAACATAATTAATTTGAGTTGTAAAGTGACAGTACAATGTATATTGTTATCTGTTTAGTTTATTTATGACTTCTAAACTTTAAAAGGGGTGTCAGTGGTCATGTTTTTGAGCAAATTATCTTTAAGGAAAAAGGTAAGAGACTACCAGATAATTTCAAGGCGGCACTGTTATTGAGAGTACTTTTACCACATCTGAGAGTTAATATGGTTACTTTTAAACTAGAAAGCATTTTAGAAATATGTCGAAATCTTAAAAGTTCTGCTTGAATTCTTTGTGTTAGTTATTAGGAATGCAGAATCAGCGAATTCACTAGGAATGACAAGTCTGTGTGACTTAATGTGGCTAAATATGAATTGCTCCTCCGAAATAAAGTTTAATTATTGATAGAAATTCACCGGCTACAAACTGAGTTGAATTTGGGGTGGGGGGTTGTTATTTCATGTTATGAAGTTTTTTATATGTTTTTTATAGGCCAGCTTTGTTAAATTTGCTAGCTTACTAGAATAAGCTGTAAAGCCTTGAAGATTGGTTGAGAATTTTGGAAATTCTTTTTCTTGTTTGCCAGGAAAGTACTGTAGGAGGGAGGTGCTGTTATTCACTTAATATTCAATTAGTAGTACAGATGATGAGAAGGAATATAATGTAGAAGTACTGTAGAATCTTCTTTATTGGTGTGGAAGTAAAGTTGTCTAGGAAAAGCATAATTTATTTCATGTCCTTTGCATGATTAGTCAGTATAGTCAAATATAAAATGAGATGGGGAAAAAAGGAAGGGAAATTTATGACATCCTCTTTCATTTCATTAGAAGCATTTTCCCTCATGTTCATTCTTCATTTTATTATTCCTAAGTAGAAACACTGGAAGAGAGGTGCAAGTATTTGAAGAAATTAGTAAGAAAAGAACAAAAATTACATACTGTGGACTATCTTGAGGGAAAGATATTAATTTGGGTGGGTTATTGTGTTTGTATCTTTTATCAAGGAGGTTATATAGAGTAGAAGAAAGAAAAAAGGATTCAAGAGGGAAGAGCATTAATAGTTATTGTCTGCTAAGTGCCAGACAGTGTACAACGGGCTTTTCATGTTATTGCTCTTAATCAAGTACACTTTTTGAGGTGGGTATTAATATCCTGACACCCCACCCCACCCCCAAAAATAGAAACTAAGGGAAATTAAATAGCTTGTCCAGAGTCATACTTCTAGTAAGTGGAATGCAAAACAGGTTTGTCTGACTCTAAAGCTTATTCTTTAGATCAGTGCTGTTCAATTAAACTTTCTGCAATGATGGAAATATTTCCCTCCCTCCAGCTTTATTGAGATATAATTGACAAATATGATAGAAATATTCTTTTTTTGCCATGTTAGATATGGTAGTCATTAGCCATGTGTGGCTGTGGAGCACTTGAAATGTGGTTAGTGTGTCTGAGAAACTGATTTTGTATTTAATTTCATTCAACTTATATTGATAGCTAGATGTGGCTAGCAGCTACAATATTGGACAGCACAGCCTTAGATCTTGCTGCCTAGAAAATGTGAGTTCTAGTATTTAATCTTCCAGTGGTTTATGTATGACATGAGGTAAGTTATTTAGTTCTTGAACCTCAGTTTAATCTGTTGTGAAAATGAAGGGGTTGCTGCTAAAAGATTGTCCGAATGGTCCCTTTTTTCTCTAGAGTTTTATGATTCTTATTAAAATGAATAGTGGTATTTAGTATTCATAAGCATTATATCTGAAAAGGACCCCCTCCTCAATATGCTAACGCCTTACATAAGTAAGGATTTTTGTTTAGTCAGTTTCTCTTGTTGAGAAGAATATGTATAAAGCACACCTAAAAGCTAATGGATTATTCCGCCCCCCCACTGCCACCCCCAATTGTTTGGTGAAAATATTGTGAAACCCAAGGTGGTACTTTATGTTGGAACACAGTTTAAATATTTAAAGACCATGTTTCAGCATGCCACCTTCCTGTTTAAGAATAAGCAGAGCTGGCCAGTTAGCTCAGTTGGTTAGAGCATGGTGCTGATAACACCAAGGTCTAGGGTTCTATCCCTGTACTGGCCAGCTGCAAAAAAAGAAATAAATAAAAGTATAGCAGTTCCCTGGTGCTTATCAGATTAATTCCAAACTTATCTACTTGGCCTTGAAGACTTTCCACCAACTTCATCTCACTAACCCTGGTTCTCGTTCTTGCTTAAAAAGAAAGCATTCTTGTTTTCTCCTCCCCCCTTGTTCCGTCAGTTCAAACGTGCTTAACTCTCTCTAGTCCATGTGCCTCCTCTTTATGCCCTCCTCAAAATTCACCTTTTTCTGGAATAATAACTGTTTAATCCAGTCAAAATGATCTGGCTTTAAATCCTGGTAATAAGTACCCTGGGGTTAATATATCTTGTTTAGATATAGTTTAGTACATCTTTCTTAAGTTTTTTTTTTTTTTTTCCTGCTTCTTAAGTTTTTGTTACCTATTCTGTTTCCTTAATGAAAATGTAAAAAAATTAAAAATAGGGATTCTTTCTCTTTTATTTTCTTTTATTTTATGAGCTTAGTCCGTTGTTCAATACTGTTTTTAAAAGTTTCTAATTTTTAAAAAATGGTAATGTTTTTTAAATAAAATAAACTGTGACAGCATTTGCTTTTAATTGCCATGCTAAAAGGATATTTTTATTTCCTTCTGGGTAGTTGTCCATATTTTTTTTCTTATAAAGTTGTGTGGTAGAGATCGACTTTTGAGTTTAATATATTGGAAACATTGTATAGTGGAGGACATGCAATGTAGGGAAAAAATTACAGACTTTCGAGTGAGATCTGGTTTGAGATCTGGTCTCAAAAGCCTGGCAAATTATATAGCCTCTCACCCAGTTGGCCTTGAATTGTTGTGAGGATTAAGATAGTATATATAAAGCCTCTAGCACTGTGCTTTTGTTTGTTTGTTTGTTTGTTTGTTTGTTTTAAAGATGACCGGAAAGGGGATCTTGGTGTTGTCAGCACCACGCTCTCCCAAGTGAGCCAACCGGCCATCCCTATATAGGGATTCGAATCTGTGGCCTGGGTGCTATCAGCACCACACTCTCCCAAGTGAGCCAGGGGCTGGCCCTTAGCACTGTGCTTTAAATAGCAGAGATGATCAATAAAGGTAATTGGTATTTTGTTTTCTATTTTCCCATTTTTATCTTTATAAATATAATTTAAAGGATTACTTAAACATTCAGGTGATTTATCATAACTGATTAGTCATTTACCTTTTGTTAAACACTATTTTGTTTATTTCCTCAGTCTAAAACCCTAGGATTGGGATAATGGTTCAGTGTTATGAATGAATATTTCTGTGCCAAATCTTTATTACAAAAGTACTGCTGTGGTTTGAATGTCCCCCCAAGCTCATGTTGGAACTTAACTATCAGTGTGGTGGTGGAAGGTGTGGTTTTTAAGAGGTGATTGGATCCTGGAGGACTGTGCCCTCCTGAATGGTTTGATCCATTTGTGGAGCAATGGTTGATGATTTAATGGGTTGTCATGGATGTGGTTCTTAAAAGGACAGCAAGAGAGGTTAGCTTTCTTGCTCAGCTCATTTCTCTTGCCTTGTGACACCCTGCACGGCTGTGGACAGTCACCACCAAGAAGAAGGCCCTCACCAGATGTGCCTCCTGGACTGTGGACTTCCCAGCCTCCAAAACTGTAAGAAATAAAACTCATTTCTTTGTAAATTACCCAGTTCCAGGTATTCTGTTATAAGCAACCGAAAATGGACTAATACAAGTACCTACAGTAGATGTTCTTGTTTTGGAAAAAAGTGTTAATTTGATTATACCTTATTGTTTTAATTAATGTATTTTGAAAATTTAGGTTTGGTGAATGATGTAGTGAACATTCCTTTATGTGTTAATTAAACATTTGAATATCTATTATAGTGGGAACACTGGTAATAAAGGTAAATAAGACATGATTCTTGTCTTTGAGCTGAAGTTCTAGGGTGGTGACATATGTCAACAAACAGTTATAATTCAGAGTGACAGTTTAATAAGATCTGGAGGAAATGAGAAGTGGCATTTGAGCATGGTCTTAAAGGATGAGTAGGAATTGATCTGGATAGAGAGAACAGCATTTACAAAAAGTCAGAAGTATGAAAGGGTGCATAGTGTGTTTGGAGAAATGCAAGTTGTCTTGCTGTGTATCTCTCTGTGGGTGGATGAGGGTGTCTGTTCCTGTGTGTGAATCCGTGTGCCTGTTTGTTGACTGCAATGGAAGACGAAGCCTTGTGAGGGTCCTTGTGTTTGGGAAATGAGTGGGGCCATATTAAGTGCTTTAGGGTAGAGTTTCCCAGTGGTGTGCCATGTGTGGTTTGCTTGTGCGCCAAAGAGCAAGATACCCTTCAGCTTATGGGACCTGGGCCTATTGGAGCCCCTAGCATGGTTTCTTCTGGCTTTCCAAGTAGTCTTGGTTTATCCCAGTGTGCTAAAAAAATTATTTTCATTGTTGCCAAGTTGGGAAAGGGTTGGGAAAAGCACCATTTTCAAGGCTCTAAATGTTGGAAAGTTTATGGTACCTGCTCACCCTTGGCATCCCTACTGTGTAATCAGAAATAAAACTAATACCATATCCTAGAGTAACCATAAAGAAAGTCAAGTCAGAGTCCCCCTTTTCCTCCCCTTTCTCTGCCCCCTGTATTTCTTCATTGGTGTGTGTGTGTGTGTGTGAGAGAGAGAGAGAGAGAGAGAGAGAGAGAGAATTGGGGTGCTGTTTTATTTCTGGTGCCCTAAACATGCATTTAGTCTGCCTTTTGGGAAATTAGCATTACTATTATGGAACAATTATAGGTATCCAAACAAGGGAATGATAAGATTAAGATGTAGGTTTTGAAAAATAACTCCTGACTTCTAGATAATGATGCAAGTAGTAAGGATAGTACAAGGTTAGAAATGATGCAGAGAGACCAGTTAGGATGATGTTGTAGTGGTCCAGGTAAGGGAAGATAAGAGCTGGAAATGGGGACCTGGAGATAAGTATGTGAGATAAGAATTGAAAACTGATTAGATAGTTTCACTAGAACTGAGAGTCCTTTTGGATATGGTGGATAGAGGAAAAGAATTGAACATGATGCTAAGATATTTTCTTTGGCAACTTCCCTTCTTTGGGAAGGGAAGGCCAAATAACTTTTATTGAGCATCTTCAGTGAGCCAGGTATTTTACTAGGCACAAAGGTTGTCATGAGTTCCTATTTGAGTTTTTTTAATTAACATTTTGAAATAATTTCAAGAAAAGTACAAAGAGCTCCTGAATCCCCTTTCACCAATAATTTACATTGTACTACCTATATTCTCTGTGTGTGTACACAAGATGAGCCTGGAACATCTTGTTGTGACTGGCTCACTATAGTGGACTCAGTAAGGCCTTCCCTTCCAGATGCCCCAAGAGATAACCTTGGCATTGTCTTTGACCCTTTTCCTCTTTCTTTTGTATATAATTGGATTCTCAAGTTTCAGTGAAACTACCTAATTTCTCTTTTCTGACCCTTCGTTTTCATCCCTATTTCCCCATATCAGGATAATGCACCATTTCTAATTTCATTAGACTTCTTCTGAACCATTTGAGAGTGAGTTGTAGGCATGATGCCCATCACCACTAAATAGTCTAGTGTATTTTTACCAAAACATGGACAGTCTCCTACCTAACCACCAAATCAGGAAATGAGTATCCATATAAAACTACCTTTGGACCCCTAGATGCCAATCTAGTTTTTACAAATATTCCAATAGAGTATCTCTTCCTTTTTTGGTCCAGGGTTCAATTCAGGTCGCATTTATTTATTTAACGTCTTGTTAGTCTCTTTCAATTTGGAACAGTTCCTCAATATTTCTATCTTTTATGACCTTGACAATTTTAAAGAGTACGGTCCTTTTATTTTGTACATGTCCCTCAACTTAAGCCCATCCAGCAGTTGCTCGTGTGCAGACTGAGTGCATTGTTGGCAGGAATGTCATAGAAATGATGTTGTGCTATTCTTAGTGCATCATTAGGAAACATATGGTATTGTCTCACCACTAGTGATGTTTAACTATGAATACCTTGTTGAGTTCATGTCTGCTGGGTTTCTCTACTGTAAAGTCATCATTTTTCCTTTTGTAATTGATAACTCTTATGTGGAAAGATATCCAAGACTGTGCCAGTATTTCTCATCAAATCTTTAACCACTGCCTTTGGGTCTGCTGATGACTCCTGCCTGAATCAACCACCACTATGAAGGTTGCCCCCTACACTTACTAGTTGGTTTTCTACTGAAAGAAGATTTTTTCCTTCTTCTCCATACAGTTATTTATTTATATCAATATATACACATGGATTTCTGTTCCTGTTTAGTGGTTTGTATTAGTTACTATCATTTTTTATTTTATTTTGATGCTCAAATTGTCCCAGATTTAGCTAGTGGGAACTGCTTCAAGTTGGCTCCTGTGTCTTCTTGACATGCCCCATCCTTGTTGTATTTCCTTGCTTTCTGGCACAACAAAATATTTCAAACTCATCTTTTACTTTCCTGTCCCTGCTTTGGAATCATGGGCATGTTAACTGTGTAAATAGTAGAACAGATAATTTGAATTCAGAGTTGTCTAATGCTGAAGCATCTTTTTTTCCTCTTGTACTGCATAGCTTCTGACTACCTGTGTAAAAATAGCTTGGAATACAAAATGGCAGGATTTAGGTTGTATAGGTGGTAGCTGAAGCAATGGGGTGTGATTGTCAGTGCTTATGAAGTGTGTGTAAAGGAAAAGGGTCACTGGCAAGCTCCTAACCACCATCATTGAAAGATGAAGGGCTTTTAGAAATGAAGAAGGCAGTGAAGAAGACTGAATGGTGATGAGAGAAGAGAGTCTGGTTATGTGGTAGAAGACAATGAAGTAGAGAATTTCAGGAAAATGTCAGATGCTGCTGAGAGAAAGAGAGAAGACCAAAAGTGCTTTGAATCTGACTGTTGGAAAGTTATTGATAACTTTAGCTAGTTGGTTTTCAAGTGTGTTCAGGCAGAGCACCTATATCAGAATCATTGAGATACTGATTAAAGATATAAATTCCCCAGGTCTCATCTCAGACCTTACAGAGCCTTAAAAGTGTGGATTGGGGAGTATGGAGATGGTAGCATGGGAAATATGTTGAAATGCTGCTGAGGTTCTTCTGAGGTATACCAGTTTGTGGTTTGTTGCTTTAGCAGAAGAGTTATAGTAGAGGGGTGTGATAAGAAACTGAGTTGAGGAAATTAGCCATACAATGAATATAGACTAGACAACTTTTCAAGAAAATTTGGCCATAAAGGGAAGAAGGAAGGTCTCTTGGGTCATGGAGGAATAGGAGTCAGCATCAAGACAATATCTTTTTTGGGGGACCAGTCCGTGGCTCACTTGGGAAAGTGTGGTGTTGATAACACCAAGGCCATGGATTCAGATCCCTATATAGGGATGGCTGGTTAGCTCACTTGGGAGAGCGTGGGGCTGACACCACCAGGTCAAGGGTTAGGATCTCCTTATCGGTCATCTTTTTTTAAAAAAAAGGAAATATCTTTCTATCTTTCTGTTGTTTTTTTCTTAAGGTCACATACACCTTAACATTTGTTGGAATTAAGGGAAGGAAACTATAGAGGTTATTTGAAAGATGGGTAAGTAAAATTATATAGCAACACTGTAAAAAAAAAAAAAAAGCCCCGAATGAACTTTGGTAGATAAATCTGGGATAGCTACCTGCCTTCATTTCCAATGGTTGTCATCTTATGATAGGTGTTTGGAGTAGTCCAAGGGTCATTGTTAATCTTATTTTATTATTATTAAAGTTTATATCTTGCCTTTTTGTTATACAATTAAATGTTAAGAGCTTCTCTTGCTCATTTTTATAAAAACATGGGTTCTCAGTATATTCTTGTATATAGACAAGTCACCAGCAATACAATTAAAAATTATGTCCAGAATTGGAGGTGATTTCAAATGGAAAGCATTTAGCCAATCCAGAGTCAGTTTGAGGTATTGTTTGAGCATCAGCTAGGTATCCGGCACTATGCTTGGCAATGGTGATACAGAACTGATAAGACATGATCTTTATCCTCAAGGAGATTATTGTCCTTTCTTCAGAGAAACTTGAAATCTAGTATACAGCTTAAAATGGTATAGATGGATAGATACAGTTAACTATATATACAGCTAAAATATGTACAGATAAATCATAGTTAATAAGTGTAGCAGTATATATTATCAGAACTGTCAGGCTTCTCAATTATTTTTAAAATTTATTTAAATATTTTCTTTTTTGAGTTGGTAATAGGGCTTCTTGGTTAAAATTTCAAAATAATATAAGAAGATGTATATTGAGAAGTCTTGATACCACTCTATCTTTGTCTGTCCTTCCCTTCCCTGCTCTCTGTAGGTAACCATGTTTTTTTTTTATGTATTCTACAGTTTTTATGCAAATAGAAACACATAGAAATATAGATTACTGTTTTCCCCCTCCCTTTCTATGTAGAAGATAGCTTACTATGTTAATGTCTTATACCATCGTTTTTCACTTAAAATTTACCTTGGAGATCATTTGATTTGATGCCCTTTATTCTTTTTCTTTTTTTTTTAAACCAGAGCAACATGTTCTAATATGTGTATATACTATTAAAGTAACTAATTCTAATTATTTAAACTTTTAATTTACTTCAGTTTTTAGGCCCTTTTACTTATATAACTCAATTACTTTCACCTCTTTCTTTATAAACTCGTGCTCCCATGAGGCATTTTGCATTTAATGACCTGCTTTTCTGTACCTAAAGTCCTCTAATGCCTAGTTGGATTAACCTTTCAAGCTTTGTGGCCAAGCCAAAGACCCCACCTTCCTCATTTCAGTAGCTTAGATGAAAAATGGAAGAAAAAGAAAAGGATGAAACTA
Source organism: Cynocephalus volans (assembly GCF_027409185.1). Taxonomy (NCBI): domain Eukaryota; kingdom Metazoa; phylum Chordata; class Mammalia; order Dermoptera; family Cynocephalidae; genus Cynocephalus; species Cynocephalus volans. The sequence goes on along the minus strand of NC_084460.1, from coordinate 197,897,900 downwards.
ATATTGTTGAACTCTACTGGGTGTTTTTAAATATGTTATCTCATTTAATTCTCTCAGTAACCCTGTGGAGTAGGTGGTATTATCCACCCCCTTTTTTTTTTTTAATATAAGGAAACCCATTTTATTTTATTATGATTTTTAAAAATTTTTATTGAATCAAAATCTATTTTGGGGGTTCAACATTGAGATATCTTGTTCAAATCAATATTACTAGCATATATATTGTTACAAATCATAATTATTCTTTATGCCCCTTGTCCAGTCTCTCCCCATTTCTCTTCCGCTCCCCCCTCTAATTGCCCTAGATTTCTTCTCTCCTTCTTAAGGAATAATGGTTACTCTGTTGATTTGTTGCCTAGATGATCCGTCCAATGCTGAGAGGTGTGATCAGGTCCCCCAATATTTATCATAGGGCAGATGCTTCTTCTGTCATTCTGAAATGGGCTTTGTTGAGAGAGACATCATCTTTTCTTTATCTCTGCTGGTGACTCTCCTTGTGTCAGTGCAATCCAGTGGCTGGCGGACCATCTGCGCGGTGGTTGTGGCATCTAGCCGCTTTCGCAGCAGCCATGGTTATTGTGGTGCTATGGTGGGCCACCCACATGGAGGTGATATTTTTGGCAAGCTCCTTGTTGTCGGTGTGCCTGGTTGTGGAGAGTGTCTGGTCCCTGGATCCATGCCTCAGGTCCCGAGGTGGGCCCCGAGGTGCTGGCATGATGTGGGAGGGGAGTCCAGTCCCTGGCTCCACACCTCTGGTCCCCAGGTAGGCCCTGAGGCACTGGCATGGTGTGCCTGGTTGTGGGAGTGGGGTCTGATCCCCTTCTCCATTCCTCGGGTCCCTGGGTGGGCCCCGAGGCACTGGCTTGTTGTGGCTGGTTGTGGGAAGGGGGTCCATATCCCCTATTTTTATAGATGAGAAGGTTGAGCCTCAAAAAGCTGTGTTGTCCAGACTTTCACAGCTAGAAAATGGCAGATTTAGGTTTTAAAAGTAGGTTTGAGTCCAGAATCTGTATGTGTTCTACTGCTGTCCTGGTTTTCTGTGTTATAATGTTCTATTTGAATTCCTGAACTGCAGTCTTGTACCTGGAGCTCTCTACTATCTGCTATAAGCCTTACATCAAGAGCCACAAAATTAGACATGTTGCCTACTGCCATGTTTCCCTGTTGTGTTTTTCCTGATTGCTGGGATACTACCTGCTTACCTGACTTCCACAATGCTAAGGATCTTTGCCTGGATCACTGCTATTGCCTGCTACTATAAGCTCTGCATATCATTTTCTAACTGCCGGTCTGGATTGCCTCTCATCATCACTATTGAGTTTCCTTTTCTTCCATAATTTTTCCTGTTGTAGCCCTATTACCACTTGAGCTTCAGTTTGTCAATGTGAAGCTTGGGCAAAACTTCTGAAATTATTTGGGATGATTTAAAATTTTCTTGATGTGAATTGTTAAAAGCCTATTATATCTTGTCCAGACTTTTGCAGTAGTCTCCTTAAAGTGCATTCTGTCATTAATTTTGCCCTTTTAATCTCCCCAACATGGTAGCCAGAGTGATCAGACATATGCATCTGATCAGAATTTTTTATTCTCTCCATCTGCCTGTGAAATAAAATGAAGGAATTTTCCAAATGGATTAACAGTATTTGAGAAATAGCAGTTTTTAAGGTCCTTTTTTTTTTTTGTTTCTCTTTTAGGTATTTCTTATTGCATGGAAGCAAAATATCATTACAAACTCCAAGGATTTTCAAATTGTTTTATTTGCATTGGAATAAGAAAATCACTATACTTGGTTTATTTATACTTCCAACTTATTTTACCTTTTCCAACCCAGGACATATTGTAATCAGTTACAGTGGCTTACTACAGAAGCTACTAGGGAAATGGGGCATCTTCACTGGGAAGAGCCTTGTGATTTAGAAAAGTTTTCCCAGGTGATTCTGATACTGTGACCCACCTTGCATCTAGCTATTTTTATGATTTTTTATCTGTGTTAGTATAATTGTTTACAAAAAGAATTGTATTGGTTAACAGTTACTGATAGGCAATTTGAAATCCTCAAATATCTAAAAAACCAAGTTTTCGTAACTAATTTGGCAGTCCTACTTGACCTAAATTGATGTGAGGCTGTTTAGTCTTTATTTCATTTACAGTGTATATTCTTTGGGTTCTCTAAAGAAATTTTAAATAGCAATACTGTTGAATATAGGGTGCTGCCCTAGAACCAACCAAGAATGTTACTTAATATAAGGTATTTGTGCTATACCATCTCTCTATATTCCAAATATTCTGAAATTCAAAACACTTCCAAAAGTGTTTAGAACAAGGTTTCAGATATGGGATTGTAAACCTGAACCACTATCTTCCCTTTCAATGGGTGATAAATAGTACTATATTTTTTAGCTCTTTCTTGTGATAATGTTGTTGAACTTTTTTTGTGCTTATTTATTAATTTAATTTTTTCTTGCATACATTCTTCAAGATCTTTGTTCATTTATCTGCTAGTCTTAATGGGTTTTGTTATCAATTTAAAATATTGCATATATTAACTGGTTTGGGGTAACATGCTTGGGACATACTCTAAGTTTTTGTGTGTCTAGGATATCAATAGATTATGAAGCAAGTTGAAAACACGTCTACTTATAATGTAAAGGAGATGAACTTGCTCCTTTGCTCAAAGTCCTTAAATGGCTTCTGGTCCTTCTTAAAGTAAAAGCTAAAGTTTTTGCCATGGCCAAGAATGTCCTACCTGATCTGCGGACCTGCTCTCTCTCTGACCCCATCTCTGAGCACTCTCCTTGTTCATTTTTCTTAAGGCACATTGACTTTCTTGTTGTTCCTGGCACTGGCAGACATGCTACTACTTCAGGTCTTTGTGTTTGTTCTTCCCTCTGCCTCGAACACCTTTCTCCCAAGTGTTGCAAGCAGGTGGAGTGTCCCCATGGCTTACTCTATCACTTCCTTTCAAGTCTCTGCTCAAAAATGAATTTCTCAGCCACACTTTTTCTGTGTACCCTATTTAAAATTGCATCCCTACTCCCACATGCCCCATTCTCCTTTGCTGCTTACCACTTTACAACATACTACATAATTTTTTTCTTTCCTCATTAGAATGGAAGCCTCATGAGGGCAGGGACTTTTAACTCGTTTTGTTAGTTGATATATTCGTGTTGCTTCTCTCTGACACATTATGAGGCACTCACTTGGTATGTTGAACATGGGTAGGGTTAGGGGAAAGTGAAGAGGGACATTTATTTAATTGTCTAACGAACATATAGATACTTGATTTGAGGCTTTTAGTAATAAACACTCTGTTTAATTCTGGTTTAACTAGAGAATTTTAATAAAAACATAACATGTACTTCCAAATTTTTTCCTAAAGTCAGTTTTTAATATTTAGAAAGGTAGTACCCGATAATGATGATGATGATAATGGCTAATGCTTATTAGATACTTTTAGGTGTCAGACACTGGGCTAAGGACTTCTCGTGTGTTATAGCATTTAATCTTCATAACATCTCATTTTTATAGATGAGGAAACTGAGGCATAAAAAAGCTTAGCTCATATAGGTAGTAAGAATTTTAACCTTAAAACAGTCTGATTCCTGGACCCACAGTCTTAATTAACTATTAAGCAGTATTAATTACCATGCATACTACTAGTTTGTTTTTCATAATTTTGGCCCCTTTGCAGAGCTCCTTCTCTTTTTTTAACCTAACTTTATTTGTGAAACATTGATAATCAGTTCCTTTCAACAGACAAAAACTTATGAAAACATATGAGAAAATAGGGCTGGATTGTATTATGGGTACATAAAAAGTCAGTGGCTTTCCCACTATTTAGAATTTACCCCACATTAAGAGATAAGATTTTACATCATGATGCGGTTATGCTCTTGATAACTTCTACTGTATTCTATTATATTGTCACACACACACACACAAAAATACTGGTTTTGACCCACTGAGTTGATTTCATAGTAAGTCTCAACCTGAAGATTGAAACACTTCATTGAACCGGGCTATAAACTCTGTTTGTATTTGGTTACAAAGAAAACTCTGCTTGTATAAAACAGTTGCTGTAAGGAAGGATTAAAAACTGTAGAGGTCAGCATTCTTTTTTTTCCCCCCTTTAAAAAAATGCTACACTAAACCTATAACTAATAAGAAAACAGTTTCTGCTAGAGAAAAAAAGGAGCAACAAAGCCAGAAAGATGATACACTATAAGGCCAGCTCTTTTTAGACAAGAATAAGAAAGAATATTCTCATTGACTGGTGGTATTTATGAAAGACTGGCTTTATTGTTTGAATCTCATATAGGGGAGACTAAAAAGAAATTTAGAAAATGGGGAGGGAGAGAAGAAAAAGAACTAGCTGGCTGCTGAAGTTATTTCTAGTGCTTAGGTAATGAGCTACAGATGGGAGAAAGAGTCATCTTTGACTCACTAAAACAGTTTTTATGTTTTCTAGTATATTGTTTCACTGAATTATTTAGTTTGTTTCCCCAACTAGACTGTGAGCTCCTTGAGGACAGAGATTTGTATGTATATTTGTATCTCCAACATCTAGTACAGTGTCTAGCAACTAGGAGCTGTTCACACGTTTACATGAATAAACAGGTACATTGAAGGTACAGATTTAGGGAGTTCTGTGTAGGTCTGGGTTTCTCTCGTGCACGTGCACACACACAGAGTACATTAAATGCTATAATGTGTAATAGGATATAATGAGTTGTAAAAGATTAAAATAAGTTGCAAAAAAAAAGGAAAAGCCTCAGGTAAATTTGATGTAAGAAATGGTATAAATTAGGTTCCTATATTTAGTATACAGTTAATGAATATCAAATCTATTTTAACATAGTAATTCAGCATTCTTAGCAAGTCAGTAACAGTTGAGTAGAGGACATACAAAGGACATTTGGAAAATACTGTCTGTACATCATTAAATCAATGTGCAGGTCTAGTGCTATGCATTCATATCTCAGGCAATTGATTTTGCACAATTACCTGGGATACTTTTATGTTGTAGCATACCATTTCTTAAACAAGAAGCTTCTTATTTAAGATGTTGCATAATGACTACTATATACATGTGTTTGTTATATGTAAGTATAGAGAGAAAAATTTTAGAGTAAAACTATTGCATTACATTTGATTTTTTCTTTTTTGTCCTCCTACAGGGTATAAGTTTTTAATAGCTCATAATTTCGGTAGCACTGTCCTAAGGGAGTCTGGCCCATTCTGTTTTTTATTGCAAAGTTCAAGTCAGAAGGCTTGAGGGAGCCTTTATTGTATAGTATAAAAGCAAGCTAAGTTAGTCCAGTACCTTATACTACCAGCATTTTAATTTATATTTACATTTAAAGCATTATATAATAAATTAAGATTATAGCAAACCAGGTGGGTTTTTTTAAGAACATTCAACTTAAGATGATAAATATAGAGGATTGTCAGCTATTCAGAAAACTTTTTAGTGGCTAGTTGCTTGATGATATTGGATAATAATGGTTTTATTATGAATGCTTTTATTAAGGGTTAAAAACAATTTGAAAAGTTTTTTTTTCTGTTTCTTCGACTTTTTATTTTGAAAAATTTCACACCTATGGAAAAGTAGCAAGAATTATGTGTTGAAAATCCATATATCTTTCACATAGATCACCAATTGCTACTTTGCTTTATCTTTCTCTCTCTGAATATACTTTTTAAATCTTTAACCTGTTTGAGATTGTAGACATCATGATCATAACACTTAACCCACATGCGAACATGCATCTTCTAGGAACAAACACATTCTCCTATATAACCACAAGATCACACTCAGGAAATTTTGCATTGACACAATACTTATCTAAAATACAGTCCTTATTCATATTTCTCCCATTGTCCAAAGAAGTCCTTTTTACCTTATTTTTTCTGATCTATGATTGGATAAAGCAGTACATTGTATTTGGTTATATCTTTTTTAATCTACAACACTTCCCCAGGCTGCTTCTACATATCCTTCTCCTCCTCACAATTTATTTTTTCAAAATAAAATTTGGGGGGGGGTGGGGGGAGCAGCTGGCTGGTGTGGGGATCAGAACCCTGAACCTTCCTGTTATCAGCACCATGCTCTAACCAAGTGAGCTAACGGGCCAGCCTTCTCCTCACAATTTTGAAGAATCCAGGTAAGGTGTTTGGTAAAATGTTCCTCAGTTTAGCTTTGTCTGATTGTTTTAATCTTATTTTTTTCATCATTAGATTCAGGTTAAACATTTTTGACAAGAATACTATGTAGACGTTGTGTTCTCAGTGTCTGACATCATAGTGCCTATGACATCAGTTTTGGTGATATTAAATTCGATCATTGGGTTAAGGGCAGGATCTGATAGATTTCTCCATTGTAAAGATTCCTTTTCCTCTTTATTATTAATAATTAATCTGTGGGGTGATACTTTTCAGATTGTGTATTTTATTTCCCAGCAAACTTTCACCTAATGATTTTAGCATTCACTGATGAGTCTTGGCTGAATTAGTTATGGTAATTGTAAAATGGCAATTTTCTACTCCTTGTTATTCCTTCCATATTTATCATTTGACATTACTCACGAAGAAGAGTTATTCCTCTCCCTCACTTAAAAAAAAAAATTTAGCATCAGGTCGGACCTATAGATTCTTATTTTACTCAGAGTATTATAATCTACTGTTATTGTTTATGTTGGAACTCATGTTGTGTCGTATTTGGCTGGTAGGAGTCCCTTTAAACTGCCTGTTATGTTTTTTTGATTCATCCTCATTAGACTTTGGTGATTTCCTTACTGACACAAGATATTTAACCTCATTTTATATTTTCGTTGCCCCAGCTGGAATCAGTCATTTCTTCCAGAGTCCTGATTTCTTTTAGTGAAGAATAGTGTATAGAGGATTAGGTATGTTCAGTTGTATTAGAGTATTTTTACTTCTAGGTTCTATTAGTGGACAGAGATAACGCATATACTTTTTAAGAAAAATGAGGTCATATCAATACCTTTAATTTCAATCCAATACTACAACAATCTTCTATGCCATATCTTTTCTTTTTTTTTTTTCTTGGTGGCTGGCCAGTACAGGGATCAAAACCTGGACCTTTGTGTTATTAGCACCAGCTCTAACCAACTGAGCTGACTGGCCAGCCCCTATGCTATATTTTACCTCTTGTTTCCTATAGCCTGGAAACAAGAGGTAAAAATCCCGGAATAAGAGGTAAGACTTCTGGTTCCCAACAGTATTATTTATTCATCTGTTCCATCATATAATACACACAAAATAGTTCCAGAATGCTCCATCAAGACTACTATCAACAGAAAACTTACTAAGTAAAGTTCAAAGTTGTTTTACATTTCTCTTGATTTATCCTCAGGATATATTCTGCTCTAGTTATATAGTCAAGAGCAGGGGTCAGCAAACTGTGGCTCGTGGGTCATATATGACCACCACCTGTTTTTATATGGCCTGTGAACTAAGAATGCTTTCTACATTGTTAAATGGTTGGAAAAAAATCAAAAGAAAAATATTTCATGACCCATGAAAGTTATATGAAATTCAAATTTCAGGATCCATGAAGTTTTATTGGAACACAGCCACACTCAGTTGTTTACATGTTGTTTATGGCTTCTTTCAAGGATTATAGGTGGACTGAGAATCAATATCAGAATTTTGTTGTTTGAGGGTTTCAAGATGGCGGCGGCTGCGGCGGCTGGCGCGGAGTAGCTGAGGTGGAAAAGGTGGCCACTGGGCCTCAGGCAGCCGGGAAACTTGTGGACCTTCCTCTGGCCATGTCTTAAGGGAGGACTGCTGCTGCTGGCCGGTCGTGGGGGCTCAACGCCACTTTGCCCCCGGCAGGAGAGGCTGCCTCATTTACAGGCAACAGCTTTGAAGTGTGGAGCAGGAAAAGAACTGATTCTTAGCTGCAAAAGTGAGTCTTGAAACAGGGAACACGGCGCTAGGGCTGCTGTGGATGCAGCCAGGATCCCGGAGACCGGGGCCGCGCTGAAGAAGGCGGCCAGCTGCCCTATTCAGGATTCGAGGTTTCAGGCCGGCATTAAAGAAGATTCCTGGGAGCGCCCGAGCGGCGCCGCGACTGAACAGCCCGAGGCGGCAGCGCCGAGAACACGGAAGGCAACAAACCAGAGACAGAGCGAGCGCCCGACCTGGCACAGCACTGTGAGTGATCCCTGGCACAGCTCTGTTCGGGGGGGTGGATGCCCACGCGGCTTCCGCCTGCACCACCAGGCCACTCATTGCCCCGGTGCTGCCTCCATTTTCCCAGGTGCGGGCAGCTCCGCCCTGCTCGGCCATCACTGAGCCCATTTGCTTGGCCTGGCGCGGGGCTTTCCGGGCCCTGCGGGCCGACCTCCTCTCCCACTCCCTCCGCGGTTCTCTGGCAGGGCTGTGGGTGTGGGGCGTCCCGACCAGTTTTGGGAGGGCTAGGAAGTACGGGCGGGCCGACTGTCACTCCACCACACCCTGGACTCCGCCCCGGTAAACTTCCTGTTACTGGGAGGCAGATACCATCTCTGCGACCACCAGTTTGGAAAAAAGCCTAACGAATTTCTGGTTGGGAATAGTGTGGTAGGAGAGTTCCCAGGTCCGCTTGAACCTGCCGGAGAGCAGGCTGCAGGCGGGCACTAGACTCGGTTTATACCGGGGGGATACAAAGGTGAACAAGACCCGAAAAAGATCTACACAGTGCTACAAAGGCACCCAGAGAGACCGGTCGTCTGTGCCTAGCAGAAACCTGGTGGACTTCCTGGGCGAGGCGGTGCTGAGCAGGGTCTTGAAGGCCCAGCTGATAGACGAGGGGTGCAGAACACACGCCCCAGCCCAGCACAGTGTGCACAGAGGGGGGAGACGTGCGGCCAGGGAGGCGGAGACTCGACAGGAACCACACACCCGGTGGGGTCGCCACTGCACGATCTAACAGCCTGGGCCAGAGCACACGGAACGGGGAGAAGTCCTGTACAGAAAGTGAAAGCTCAACAGAGATCACACACCCTGTGGTACGTGATCCACCAGCCCAGCAGAGTACAAGCTGACCAGAAAGGTGGCTCCCCGGAGAAGCCCAAGACCCGAGGCAACCACACACACAAGACACTAGAGGCCAACTGAGCAGTCACGGCAGGAGCCATACCAAATTGGCAACCACAGCAACATCCTAGTTAGTCATTAGTCTTAAACCGGTGGACTGTGAAACCCCCTGCCACAATGAATAAACACCAAGAAAAAGACACCAGAAATACAAAAAATCAAGAAAGTACACCACCAAAAGTTAATAAATCTCATACTCTAGATCCTATAGAACAAGAAGCCCTTGAAATAACTGACAAGGAATTTCGAGTGATAATTCTAAGGAAACTGAATGAGATACAAGAAAACTCAGCTAGACATCATGATGAAATGAGGAAAAGTATACAGGATCTGAAAGAGGAAATATACAAGGAAATCAATTTCCTGAAAAAAAATGTAGCAGAACTTGCTGAACTGAAGAAATTATTCAGCGAAATAAAAAACACAACGGAGAGTTTAACCAGCAGGCTTGTCGAAGTTGAAGAGAGAACCTCTGAACTTGAAGATGGGCTGTTTGAAATAACACAAGCAGACAAAAAGAAAGAGAAAAGAATCAAGGACATGGAAGAAAATCTGAGAGAGATATCAGACAACCTCAAGCGCTCAAATATCCGAGTCATGGGTATTCCAGAAGGGGAGGAAAATGGAGATTCCATTGAAAACATATTCAACAAAATAGTGGCAGAAAACTTCCCAGGTATAGGAAAAATCACTGATCTTCAGATCCAGGAAGCTCAACGATCTCCAAACGTATTCAACCCAAAAAGGCCTTCTCCAAGACATGTCATAGTCAAATTGGCAAAACTCAGAGACAAAGAGAGAATCTTAAAAGCTGCAAGAGAGAAGCGTCAAATCACCTATAAGGGAGCCCCAATCAGGTTAACATCAGACTTTTCATCACAAACCCTAAAAGCTAGAAAGGAATGGGATGATATTTTCAAAATACTAAAAGACAAAGATTGCCAGCCAAGAATACTCTACCCTGCAAGGCTATCCTTCCGAAATGAGGGGCAAATAGTATATTTCTCAGACAAACAAAAACTGCGGGAGTTCACTACCACAAGACCACCCTTACAAGAAATCCTGAAGGGAGTACTGGGTTTGGTTCCTGAAAAATAACTACCACTGCCATAAAAACCCAAGAAAAATCAAAACCCGCTAGTACAATAAAAATGGCATTCATGAAGAGAAAACAAGCTAACAAAAACACTATCTACAACCTAAGGAACCAACAAACAAAGAAACCAAACAGTAAATCAGAAAGCAAGGAACAAAAGACACCTAAGACAACCAAACAACCAATAAAATGCTAGGAATAAATCAACACCTTTCAATAACAACTCTTAATGTTAAAGGCTTAAATTCCCCAATTAAAAGACACAGACTGGCTGACTGGATCAAAAAGCAGGACCCAACTATATGCTGCCTACAAGAGACCCACCTCACCCATAAAGATTCACACAGACTAAGAGTGAAAGGATGGAAAAAGATTTACCATGCAAACAGAAAAGAAAAACGAGCTGGAGTGGCTATTCTTATATCTGACAAAATAGACTTTAAACTAAAAACCATAAAAAGAGACAATGAGGGACACTACTTAATGATAAAAGGACTGATCCATCAAGAAGACATAACAATCATAAATATGTACGCACCCAATGTTGGAGCAGCCAGATTTATAAAACAAACTCTGTTAGACCTAAAGAAGGAAATAGACACTAATACCATAATAGCAGGGGACCTGAACACTCCACTGTCAATATTAGACAGATCATCTAGGCAAAGAATCAGTAGAGAAACACAAGATCTAAACAAGACTCTAGACCAATTGGAATTGGCAGATATCTACAGAACATTCCACCCAACAACCTCAGAATATTCATTCTTCTCATCAGCACATGGATCATTCTCCAGGATAGATCACATATTAGGTCACAAATCAAGTCTCAATAAATTCAAAAAAATTGCAATTATCCCATGTATCTTCTCAGACCACAATGGATTAAAACTAGAAATTAATAACAAACAAAACTCTGGAAACTATACAAACACATGGAAATTAAACAGCATTCTACTTAATGACATATGGGTCCAAGAAGAAATCAAGCAGGAAATCAAAAAGTTTATTGAAACTAATGAAAACAATGATACATCATACCAAAACCTGTGGGATACTGCAAAAGCAGTATTGAGGGGAAAATTTATTGCATTAAATGCTCACTTCAGAAGAATGGAAAGATGGCAAGTGAACAACCTAACACTTCACCTTAAAGAACTAGAAAAACAAGAACAATCCAATCCTAAAGTTAGCAGACGGAAAGAAATCATTAAGATCAGAGCAGAACTGAATGAAATTGAAAACCAAAAAACAATTCAAAAGATCAACGAATCAAAAAGTTGGTTTTTTGAAAAGATAAATAAAATTGACAAACCATTAGCTTGGCTAACAAAAAAAAGAAGAGAGAAGACTCAAATAACAAAAATTAGAAATGAAAAAGGCGATATTACAACTGATTCATCTGAAATACAAGGAATCATTCGAGACTACTATAAACAACAATATGCCAACAAATTTGAAAATCTGGAGGAAATGGATAAATTTCTGGACACACACAAGCTCCCAAAACTGAACCGTGAAGACGTAGAAAATTTGAACAGACCAATAACAATAAAGGAGATTGAAGCTGTTATCAGAAGGCTCCCAACAAAGAAAAGCCCAGGACCAGATGGATTCACAGCAGAATTTTACCAAACATTCAAAGAGGAATTGACACCGATTCTTTACAAACTATTCCAAAAGATTGAAACGGACGCAAATCTCCCAAACTCATTCTATGAAGCAAACATCATCCTGATACCAAAACCAGGTAAAGATATAACCAAAAAAGAAAACTACAGGCCGATATCCTTGATGAATATAGATGCAAAAATCCTCACTAAAATACTAGCAAACAGAATACAGCAACACATACGAAAAATTATTCATCACGATCAAGTGGGATTCATCCCAGGGATGCAAGGTTGGTTCAACATACGCAAATCAATAAATGTGATACACCATATTAATAAACTCAAACACAAGGACCATATGATCATCTCTATAGACGCTGAAAAAGCATTTGATAAAGTTCAGCACTCATTCATGACAAAGACCCTCTATAAGTTAGGTATAGAGGGAAAGTATCTCAACATAATTAAAGCCATATATGCCAAACCCACTGCCAATATCATCCTGAATGGGGAAAAGCTGAAAGCTTTTCCTTTAAGAACAGGCACTAGACAAGGATGCCCACTCTCACCACTCCTATTCAACATAGTGTTGGAAGTACTAGCCAGAGCAATCAGAGAAGAGAAGGAAATAAAGGGCATCCAGATTGGAAAAGATGAAGTCAAACTGTCCCTGTTTGCAGATGACATGATCCTATATATCGAACAGCCTAAAACCTCTACAAAAAAACTGTTGGAATTGATAAATGATTTCAGCACAGTAGCAGGATACAAAATCAACACACAAAAATCAGTAGCATTTCTTTTCTCCAATAGTGAACATGCAGAAGGAGAAATCAAGAAAGCCTGCCCATTTACAATAGCCACCAAAAAAATAAAATACTTAGGAATTGAGTTAACCAAGGAGGTGAAAAATCTCTATAATGAGAACTACAAACCACTGCTGAGAGAAATTAGAGAGGATACAAGAAGATGGAAAGATATTCCATGCTCTTGGATTGGAAGAATCAACATAGTGAAAATGTCCATACTACCCAAAGTGATATACAAATTCAATGCAATCCCCATCAAAATTCCAAAGACATTTTTCTCAGAAATGGAAAAAACTATTCAGACATTTATATGGAACAATAAAAGACCACGAATAGCCAAAGCAATGCTCAGCAAAAAAAATAAAGCTGGAGGCATAACACTACCTGACTTTAAGCTATACTACAAAGCTATAATAACCAAAACAGTATGGTACTGGCATAAAAACAGACACACTGACCAATGGAATAGAATAGAGAATCCAGAAATCAACCCACACACTTACTGCCATCTGATCTTTGACAAAGGCACCAAGCCTATTCACTGGGGAAGGGACTGCCTCTTCAGCAAGTGGTGCTGGGAAAACTGGATATCGATATGCAGGAGAATGAAACTAGATCCATACCTCTCACCGTATACTAAAATCAACTCAAAATGGATTAAGGATTTAAATATACACCCTGAGACAATAAAACTTCTTAAAGAAAACATAGGGGAAACACTTCAGGAAATAGGACTGGGCACAGACTTCATGAATACGACCCCAAAAGCACGGGCAACCAAAGGAAAAATAAACAAATGGGATTATATCAAACTAAAAAGCTTCTGCACAGCAAAAGAAACAATTAAAAGAGTTAAAAGACAACCAACAGAGTGGGAGAAAATATTTGCAAAATATACATCTGACAAAGGATTAATATCCAGAATATATAAGGAACTCAAACAACTTTACAAGAAGAAAACAAGCAACCCAATTAAAAAATGGGCAAAAGAGCTAAGTAGGCATTTCTCTAAGGAAGATATCCAAATGGCCAACAGACATATGAAAAGATGCTCAACATCACTCAGCATCCGGGAAATGCAAATAAAAACCACATTGAGATACCATCTAACCCCAGTTAGGATGGCTAAAATCCAAAAGACTATGAACGATAAATGCTGGCGAGGCTGCGGAGAAAAAGGAACTCTCATACATTGTTGGTGGGACTGCAAAATGGTGCAGCCTCTATGGAAAATGGTATGGAGGTTCCTTAAACAATTGCAAATAGATCTACCATACGACCCAGCCATCCCACTGCTGGGAATATACCCAGAGGAATGGAAATCATCAAGTCGAAGGTATACCTGTTCCCCAATGTTCATCGCAGCACTCTTTACAATAGCCAAGAGTTGGAACCAGCCCAAATGCCCATCATCAGATGAGTGGATACGGAAAATGTGGTACATCTACACAATGGAATACTACTCAGCTATAAAAACGAATGAAATACTGCCATTTGCAACAACATGGATGGACCTTGAGAGAATTATATTAAGTGAAACAAGTCAGGCACAGAAAGAGAAATACCACATGTTCTCACTTATTGGAGGGAGCTAAAAATTAATATATAAATTCACACACACACACATACACACACACACACACAAACCGGGGGGGGGGGAAGAAGATATAACAACAACAATTATTTGAAGTTGATACAACAAGCAAACAGAAAGGACATTGTTGGGGGGGAGGGGGGAGGGAGAAGGGAGGGAGGTTTTGGTGATGGGGAGCAATAATCAGCTACAATGTATATCGACAAAATAAAATTAAAAAAAAAAAAAAAAAAAAAAAAAAAGAATTTTGTTGTTTTATTTTGTTTAGCACAGCCTATTCTTTCTGACCTCTCCCAGTAGCTTCCTAAGTGAAGTTCCCAAGTCGTATTTTGAGAGTTTAATAATTGGCTGAATAGGTGCCCTATTTTTGCTGCTTTGCTCATTCATTTGCACTCAGTTGCATTCATTCATTTTTGCAGTAAGGACATTTTTCCATTTGGGCATTGACTTGGGAACTTCACTTAGGAAGCTATTGGGAGAGGTTAGAAAGAATAGGCTGTGCTAAACAACATACAACAACAAAATTCTGATATTGATTCTCAGTCCACCTATAATCCTTTTTCTATTAATATCACCAACACATATAAGCAGTGAGTTATTCTCTCTTGCACTTTCTGTGACACACATCTTAGTGTATGTGGTTGTGACTTCTTTTTCCCTTCAAACTTTCTTGGTGGAAAGTTGAGGTAGAGACTGAGGAAACAGTAGGAAGAGTGCAACGGATCAGATTGAAGATTTGCAAACCTCACAAATAGTGGTGTCTCTTCTTCAATTAATTTAGCTTCTTTCATGGTTGACTTTGAAAGTAACAATCAATAATTTCAGCATGAAGAAATAGAAATCATTAGGATGTGGAAATAGTTTCATCTTTGAGATTAGACAGATCTGGATTCAAGTGCTACTGTGATATTTTTGCTGGCATAACCTTAGGCAAGCCACTTAATCCTTCTGAGGGAATTAAAATAGTGAACTGTTATTGTTTTCTTTTATGAATTAAATTACAGAATATAAGATGTTCCAGTTATTATTTCTGTATAACATACCATGCCAACACTTAGCATAAACCAACCACTGTTTTATTATTTATAGACTCTGTAAGTGAGGAATTTAGACAGGGCACAGGAATGATGGCTCTTTTCTGCCACACAACATCTGTTTGCCCAGCTAGGAATGGTTGGAGTTGGAACACTTAGGGCTGGAAGATCTCCTTCCAAGATTGCTTACTCATATGTCTGATGACTGGAGGATGGTCTCAACTGGGACTGTTGATCAGAGCACTTATGTATGGTCTCTCTGTACAGCTTGGGCTTCTTACAGCATTTTAGCTGGGTTCTGGAGGAAGTATAGGAATGTTCCAAGAGATCCATATAGAAGCTAAAGACCTCTTCTGATGTAGTCCCAGAAGTAATATAGCATCACATCTACTGTAATCTGTTGGTCACAGCAGACGTCTCAAGCTCTCTGATAGCCCCCCAGATTCAAGAGAGATGACATAGACCCTCTAATTCTTGATGAGAGAAATATCTATGCCATTTAAAAAAAACAAAAAAGCAACATAAGTCAAAGTTTCTAGTAGTGTCAGTTGGATTTCCTCATCCTTTCCATATTCTTCCACTTAGCTTTACAATATTGAGTAAAAAAGACATCAGTAAGTTTCCTTTTATAATTTGATACAGGACTACCTAGGTCAGAATTTCTCAACTTCGACACTTGACATTTTGGACCAGATAATTCTTTGTTGTGCTGGACAAGCACACAGTGTGTAATGCTTAGTAGCGTCTCTGGCCTCTACCCACTAGATGTCAGTAGCACTCCCTGCCCATTTGTGACAACCAAAATGTCTCCAGACATTGCCAGATGTTCCCTAGAGGACAAAGTCTCCCCTAGTTGGGAACCTCTGCTCTACATTGGTCTATGGTTCACACTTTAAGAAACACTAATGTAGAGCAGTGGTACCCACATTGATATCACTTGTGGAACTTGTTGAAAGTATTACTTTTTTTCAGAATTTGGAGTTGGGCTCCAAAAATCTACATTTTTTCAAAAGCTCCTCAAGTGATTCTGATGCACACTTATTGATAAGAGAAGCACCAATATAGGTCATCCTTATAAACTATGTAACTATTAGGCATACGAATGCTTTATTAATTGGTAATATGCTAATTTCAGGTCAAATTAATGGCATAGTAGTGTTTTAAAATATACCATGTATATATACTTTGTATTTTGGGTTCCATAGATAATTAGTGTAGTCCACCCATGCCCATTTTATGAAATTTTTATTTTTTAATTTTAATTATTTTCTCACCTTTATTATGAAAACTTTTAAACTCAGAAAAATTAAAAGAATGATGCATGCAATGAACACTTGTGTATGTACCACCAAGAATCAAAAGGTGTTACAATTTTGCTGTATTCACTTTTTGTGTGTATCTGTGTGTGAAAGAGAGACAGAGGAGAGACGGAGAGGGAGAAAAAGAGGAAGAGGGGAGACAGAGAGAGAAAGAATGAGAGAGAAGCTTTCATGGTGTACATTAAATCAAAGTACAGAAGACATAGGTATGTAGGGTCCTGTAGTATAATGGCTCCCATTTGGATAGACTGATCCATCCATCTACATGGTGTTTAATCAGGATACCTTTACTCTCAAGTGGAGTAATTTGGTGTAATGGATTGCAAAGTTTTAAAAATACTTGCTTAGTTGAGCACTTTTCTTTCCTTGCCATATTTGTAGATATTTTAATACCACTCTAGTCAGATTATGCTTCTCCTCCCTTAGTATAACTTAGAACAGTGTTACCTAAAAGATTGTCTGTGGACTGGCAGTACATGGCCTGTGAGAAAATAAGTACAGTAACTGAGAGTAAGTATTTAGAAACTTTTATAACAATTGACAGAGAGTTTGCAGAAATTTTTCTAATAATAAAAAATTGGCGCTTGTATTTTGTATGTCTTCTAAATTTTTATTTTTTAGTCACTGCTATTGTGTTTACAGAAGTACTGTATTGGTTTATGTTCTAGTTACCTACAGCTGTGTAACAAACCATCCCAAAATTTAGCGGCTTAAAACAATAACAGTCATTTATTTTGTTCATGAATCTGTAGTTTGGGCAGGGCTTGGTAGGGAAGACTTGTTTCTTTTCCATGAAGAGTCAGCTGGGGTGGCTTGACGGAAGTTGGCTCACTCACATAGCAGCAAGTTGGTGCTGTCTGGCTGCTGTGACTCCACCATGGCTGAGGGCTGGGAACCTCAGCTCCTTTCCACATGTGGCTTGGGCTTCCTCAGAAGTTGCTGACAAGCTCAGGTGAAAGTTTTATATTCTTTTATGACCTAGCCTCAAAATTAACTTGGTCACTTCTGCTGTACTCTTATTGTCCGAGGCAACCACAAAAGTCTGCCCAAATTCATGGTGGAGGGGACATAGACTCCATCCACCTTTTGGTATAGTGGCAAAATTCTAGAAGTATTTTGAGTTTGGATGCATTGTCCCCCCAAAACTCATGTGGAAATCTGATCCCCAGTGTGACAGTGTTTGAAGCTGTTTGAGTCATGGGGGTGGATCCCTCATGAATGGATTAATGTTCTCTCTGGGGGAAGAGTGGTAGTGAGTGAGTTCTCACTCTATTAGTTCTCGCAAGAGCTGGTTGTTTAAAAGATCTTGGCACCTCTGCTTTCTCTCTTGCTTCCTCTCACCATGTGATCTACTCATACCCGCCAGCTGCCTGACACTTTCCACCATGTGTAGAAGCAGCCTGAGGCCCATGCCAGATGTAGCTGTCCCAGAACTGTAAGCTAAATAAACCTCTGTTCTTTATAAATTACCCAGTCTCAGGTATTTCTGTTATAGCAACACAAACGGACTAATACAGTATTGTTGCTGCCAGTTTTGGAAAATGCAATCTGTCAAGGTCTGTGATAGGTTGAAAATAAAAACAAGTGGCCCTTCACCACAGATAGCTTGAGAAGCACCACTGACCTAGTCCTAAATGACATTCTAATGGGTACTTACATATAGTTTAACTCTTATACATTTGGGGGATACCTTATTATACCTTTATGTAGTAGACATAATATGATACAATGGTGTAAGAGACACCAAAAGGCTGATAGAAAACTTGTGGTACATGAGTGTGTGCTTGTTTGGTGGTTCTGTTGTTGGCCTGCAGGCTTTAAGGTTTACAAGTCTTATCTTGGGCTTGTGGTTAGTTTCCCCAAAGGGCCTACCAATATCCTGCTTGATCAGTAAACCTGGCTGCTAGTGTTCTAAAAACCCAGTTGGGGAAGGACACCGAGAGAAAGAGAGGCCCAAGTGATATTGATGCTTCTGTATGAAGGGGTACTTCGAAAAGTTCATGGAAAGGTTCATATTATCTTTTTAAAAAAATTTTGTATTTTTTACTTGACATGTATTGATTGTATGTATTTATGGGATACAGAGTTATATTTAGATACAAAAATACAATGTGTGATGATCATATCTGGGCAATTAGCATATTCATCATCACAAAAATTTAGCATTGTGATGAGAACATTTGAGCTCCTCTCTTCTAGCCATGTGAGAACATACAGTAAATTATTGTTAATTATAGATGCCCAGCACTACTGTACACCACTAGAACTTATTTTTCCTTTGTAGCTGCATTGTTGTATCCATTAACCAACCTCTCTCTATCCCTCCTCCCCCACCTTCCCAGCCTCTCATAACCACAATTCTACCTTCTACTTTTAAAAGCTCCAGTTTTTGTTTTTGCATTAGCTCCCACTTATGAGTGAGAACATGAGGTATTTATCTTTCTGTGCCTGACTTATTTCACTTAACATAATGTCTTCCAGGCTCATCCATGTTGCTGCAAATGACAGGATTTCATTCTTTTTCATGGCTGAATAGGATTCCATCATGTATATATCCCACATTTTCTTTATCCATTCATCTGCCAATAGACACCTAGGCTGATTCCATATCTTGACTATTGTGAATAGTGCTGCAGTAAACATGGGTGTGCACATATTTCTTTCATATGCTACTTTCCTTTCCTTCGGGCAAATACCCACCAGTGGAATCATTGGATCATATGGTAGTTCTATTTTTAGTTTTTTGAGGAACCCTCCATACTATTTTCCATAATGGCTTTACTAATATACATTCCCACCAGCAGCATGTAACAGGTCCCTTTTCTCTGCATCCTTGCCAGCATTTGTTATTTTTTATCTTTTTGATAATAGCCATTCTTACTGGGATGAGATGATGTCTTATTGTGGTTTTGATTTGCATTTCCCTGATAGTCTGTTGCCTTTTTTTCATTTATATGTTTGACATTTGTATGTCTTAAGAAAAGTCTTTTCCGGTCATTTGCCCGTTTTTTATTTGAATTATTTGTTGTTTTGCTGTTGAGTTGTTTAAGTTCCTTTCATATTCTGGATACTTATTCCTTGTCACATGAATAGCTTGCAAATATTTTCTCTCATTCTGCTGATTGCCCTTTGCTCTATTGATTGTTTCGTTTGCTGTGCAGAAGCTTTTTGATGTAATCTCATGTCTATTTTTTCTTTTGTTGCCCATATTTCAGAAGTTTCTCCATAAAGTTTTTGTCCAGACCAATGTCTTTGAGTGTTTCCCCTGTGTTTTCTTCTAGTAGTTTTATAGTTTCAGGTCTTACATTTAAGTCTTTGATCCATTTTGACTTGATTTTGGTATATGATGAGAGCATAGTTTCTTTCTTCTGCATATGGATATCCAGTTTTCCCAGCAGCATTTATTGAAGAGGCTGTCCTTTCCCCAATGTATGTTCTTGGCACCTTTTTCAAAAATCAGTTGGCAAGGGCTGGCCAGTTAGCTCACTTGGTTAAAGCATGGTGCTGATCCAAAGGTTTGGATCCCCTTACTGCCCAGCTGCCAAAACAAAAAGAAAAATTTTTAATTAGTTCACTGTAGATACATGAATTTATTTCTGGGTTCTCTATTCTTTTTTTTTTTTTTTTCTACAGGAGTGCCTGGTGGTTTTTAATTTAGAAGTAAAATTTATAAATGAAAAATGTGTTGCCACCACCCTAAAATACCAAGAACTATTAGACTTAAATATCCCTAATGTGTATAACAAATAAATCTCCTTGGAGGAGGATGCCCTTGGGTTCTCTATTCTGTTCCACTGTTCCATGTGTTTGTTTTTATGCCATTACCATGCTGTTTTGATTACTGTAGCTTTGTAGTATATTTTGAAGTCAGGTATGTGATGCCTTCAGCTTTGTTCTTTTTGCTCAGGACTGGTTTGGCTATTCAGGATCTTTTATGATTTCGTATGAATTTTAGGATTTTTTTTCTATTGGTGTGAAGAATTCATTGGTATTTTGATAGAGATTGCATTGAATCTGTAGATCACTTTGGGTGGTGTATTAGTCTGTTTTCTGTTGCTTATCACAGAATACCTGAAACTGGGTAATTTGTAAAGAAATGAAAACTATTTCTTGCAGTTTTGGAAGCTGGGAAGTCCATAGTCCAGGAGGTGCATTCAGCTAGGGCCTTCTTGGTGAGAACTCTCTCGAGTCCTGTGATGACACAGGCAATCACATGACAAGGATGGCAACAGCTCCTTAATGTGCTCACTTACTCTCCTTATAAAGCCATGATTGCCACTCTCATGTCATCTCTCTAAACCATTAACTCATTACTTCATGAGTGGATTAATCTATTACAAGGTGATGGTCATCACGATCCAATCACCTCTTAAAGGCCCCACCTTTCAACACTGCCATAGTCTGATTTCCTACCCTCTTAACTGTTATAATTGGGATCAAGCTTCAGTGAGTTTTGAGAGCACATTGAACCCATGTTAGGTAGTACAATCATTTTCACAATATTTATTTTTCCAATCTGTGAATATGTAATGTCTTTCCACTGTTTTGTGTCCTCTTTAATTTCTTTCATCAGTGTTTTATAGTTTTCATTATAGAGAAAATTTATTCCTAGGTATTTTGTTTCTTTGGTAGCTTTGTAAATGGGATTGCTTTCTTGATTTATTTTTCATGTAGTTTGTTCTTGGTATACAGAAATGCTATTGATTTTTGAGTGTTGATTTTGTATCCTGCAACTTTACTGAATTTATTGATCAGTTCTAAAAGTTTTTTTGGTGGAGGCTTTAGTCATTTTTATATATAAGATCATGTTGTCTGCAAATAGGGACAATTTGACTTCCTCTTTTCCGATTTGGATGCACTTTATATCTTTCTCTTGCCTAATTGCTCTGGGTAGAGTTTCCAGTACTGTGTTAAGTACAAGTGGTAGAAATGGACATCTTTATCTTGTTCCTGTTCTGAGAGGAAATGCTTTCAACTTTTCCTTGTTCAGTATGTTAGCTGTGGGTGTATCATATATGGCCTTTATTGTGTTTACAGTGCTACTGTACCTACTTTGTTGAGAGTTTTTAATCATGAAGCGATGTTGAATTTTATCAAATGCTTTTGTTGCATCTACTGAGATGATCATATGGTTTTTTCTGCATCTATTGAGATGATCATTTTGTTGATTTGGTGTATCACATTTATTGGTTTGCATATATCAAATGATCTTTATATCCCTGGGATGAGTCTTGCTTGATCATAGTGTATAATCTTTTTGATGTGCTGCTGAATTCTGATTGCTAGTATTTTGTTGAGAATTTTTGCATCTATGTTCATCAGGGATATTGGCCTGTAGTTTACATTTTCTGTTGTGTCCTTGTGTGATTTTGTTATCAGGGTGATGCTGGCCTTGTAGAATGTATTGGGAAGAATACCCTCTGCTTCAATTTTGGGGGGATAGTTTGAGAAGACTCAGCATTAATTCTTATTGAAAAGTGTGATAGAATTCAGCAGTGAAGGCATCCAGTCCTGAGCTTTTCTTTGTTGGGAGATTACTGTTTTAGTCTTGTTACTCTTTATTGGTTTGTTCAGGTTTTCTATTTCTTTTTGGTTCGGCCTTGGTAGGTTTTGTGTGTCCAGAAATTTATCCATTTTCTCTAGGTTTTCCAATTTGTTGTTGTATGTTGTTCATAATGCTCTCTAATGATTCCTTGTATTTCTGTGGTATCAGTTTCTATTTCTCGTTTGCATTTTTGTTCTACCAGTGAGTTTTGTTCTTTCTTGTGTATTCCTGATAGTGATTATTGTTTTACAGATAAACAGATTCAGGACTCCCTTGAAAATTTCTTGGAGGGCTGGTCATGTAGTGGTGAACTCCTGCAGTTTTTGTCTGTCTGGACAAGATACTATTTATCCCTCATTTCTGAAGGACAGCCTTGCTGGGTATAGTATTCTTGGCTGGCAGTTTTTTTCTTTCAGTTATTTTGAATATATCATTCCATTTTCTCCCGGCCTGTAGAGTCTGTTGAGAAGTCTGCTGTTGGTCTGATGGGGGCTCCTTTAGAGGTGACTTGATGCTTTTCTCTTGCTTCTTTTAAAATTCTCTTTTTGTCTTTGAGCTTTGCCAATTTGACTATAATGTGTCTTGGAGAGGAACTTTTTGGGTTGAATCTGTGTGAAGATTTTTGAGCCTCTGGATCTTAAGGTCTCTCCCTATACCTGGGAAGTTTTCCATTATTATTTCATTGAATAGGTTTTCCTTGCTTTTTCCTTTCTCCTCTCCTTCTGGAACACCCATGATTTGAATGTTTGTGCACTTAGGGTTTTCAGTTAGCTCTCTCAGATTTTCTTCATTTTTTAAAATTATTTTTTCCTTTTTTTTGTCTGCTTGGGTTATTTTGAAAAGAATATCTTCAGGATGAGAAATTCTTTCTTCTGCTTGTTCGAGCCTGCTGCTTAAGCTCTTGGTCATGGTTTTTATTTCATTGAGCGAATCTTTCAGTTCCATGAGTTCTGCTACATTGTTTTTTAAGGTATTAATTCCTTTGTAAATTTCCTCTTTCATGTCCTGGATTTTTTTTCTTGTTTCATTATGTTGTCTAACTGAGTCTTCCTCCCAGTGAGTATCCTTAAGATTATTGCTTGGAATTCCTTTTCAGTCATTTCAAGAGTTTCCTGCTCTGTAGGGTCTGGTATTTGAGAATTACTGTATTCTTTTGGTAGTGTCATATTTTCTTGGGTTTCTGTATTTCTAGTATCTCTACGTTGATGTCTAGTCATCTAGGTAGAGCAGTTGCTTCTTCTGTTACTCTGGAGTGGACTTTGAGGAGAGAGATGTCCCCTTCTTTTTCCAGTCTCCACTGGCAACTCTCCTTTGTCAGTGCAATTGAGTGTCTGGTGGGCTGCCTGCATGGTGGCTGTGGCTACTGCTGTGGTGTCGAGACATTTTTGTGTCAGCTATGGCTGTGGTGGTGGCTGTGGTGGGCCACCCACACAGAACTGGTGTTTTCAGTGTGCTCCATGCATGCTTCTGGGCAGTGGGTGCTGCCCTTGGCTCCTGCCTAAGACCTTCGGCATGCTCCTTGCTTGCTTCTGGGCAGTGGAGCTGCCCTTGGCCACTGCTTAGGAACCCAGGTATGCTCCTTGCCTGCTTCCTGGTGGAGGGGGCTGCCCTTGCCTCCTGCGTAGGACCCCGGGCATACTCCTTGTCTGCTTCTGGATGGGGGTGCTACCCTCAGTTCCTCTTCTCTCTTTTTCTTAGTTTAGCTAAATAGTCAGTTTTGTTTATCTTTTCAAAAAACTAACTTTTGGTTTCATTGATCTAGTGTGTGTTTTTATTGTTTTTTTTTTCTTTCATCTCTTTCATTTATTTCTACTTTGATCTGTATTATTTTTTTTCTGCTAGTTTTGGGACTGGATTGTTCTTGCTCTTCTAGTTCCTTGAGGTGTGAAGTTGTTTATTTGTAATGTTTCTACTTTCTTGAAGTAAGCACTTATTGCAATAAACTTCCTCTTAGTACTGCTTCTGTAGTATCTCATAGATTTTGGTATGTTATGTTATATTTTCTTTCTTTCAGTGAATTTTGTGATTTCCTGCTTAATTTCTTCCTTGACCCATTGTTCGTTTAGGAGCATGTTGTTTAATTTCTATGTATTTGTACAGTTTCCAAAGTTTCTCTCATCAATTTGTAGTTTTATTGCATTGTGGTGTGAAAAGATACTTGATAATGGTTTCAAGTTTTAAAAAATTGTTGAGATTTGATATGTGGCCTAACATAACATGGAGAATGATCTGTGTGCTGAGGAGAAAAATTCATATTCTGCTATTGTTGGGTGAAATAATCTGTAAATGTCTCTTAGGTCCATTTGGTCTATAGTGCAGTTTAAATCCAGTGTATTTTTGTTGATATTCTGTCTGGATGATCCTTCCAGTGCTGAAAGAGGGTATTGAAGTCCCCACCTCTCATTGTGCTTGTGTCTATCTCTCCCTTTATATATATGGGTGCTCCGATGTTGGGTGCATAGATATCTACAATTATTATATCCTCTTGCTGGATCGATCATTTTTCATTATATACTGCCTTTCTCTTTGTGGTTTTTGGTTTAAATTTATTTTAAATGATATAAGTATAGCTACCTCTGCTCATTTTTGGTTCTTTTTGTATGGAGTATCTTTTTTCCATTTTTTCACTTTTATTCTATGTGTGTCTTTATAGGTGAAGTGAGTTTCTTATAGGCAGCATATAGTTGAGTTCTATTTTTTACTCCATTCAGCCAGTCTGTATCTTTTAAATGGGGAATTTAATCCATTTACATTCAAGGTTGTTATTGAAAGGTGCTCCCTTACTCCTGACTTTTTTTTATTAACGGTTAGGCATATTCATGGGGTACAAAGCTGACTGTCACTTGTGCCCAAGATGTGATGGCCAGATCAATACTATTAGCATGCCTATTACCACAAGTTGCAGTTGTTCCCCGTGTCCCACATCCAGTTAATCCCTGACCTCCCTCCCCTTCTTCCTCCCCCACTTCATTCCACTACCCTAGGTATGCTCTCTCCTTCTGCAAGTCCAACACACCACTGTGGTCTTTCTTTCTTTCTTTCTTAGCTCCTACTTAAGAGTGAGAACATGCAGTATTTTTCCCTCTGTACCTGGCTAATTCACTCAACCTAATTTTCTCTAAGCTCATCCATTTTGCTGTGAATGGCAGAATTTCATTGTTTTTAAAGGCAGAGTAGTATTCCATGGTGTATATATACACCACATTTTACTTATTCATTTGTCTGTCAGTGGACATTTAGGTTGGTTCCATATCTTGACTATTATAAATAGAACTGCGATCAACATGAGAGTGCAAGTATCACTTTATTTTGTTGTTTTAACATTGTTTTATATATCTTTTATTCCCTTTTTATTTTTTCTTTTCTATTGTTTTTCCGTTTGGTGGTTTTCTGTATAGATAAGATATAATTTCTTTCTTTCACTTGTGTGTCTGCTCTAGCAGTGAATTTTATTCTTTCACGTGTTATCATGATGCTTGTTATCGTCCTTTTGCTTCCAGATGTAGGATTCCCTTAAGGATTTCTTGTAGGGCCTGTCTAGTTGTGATGAATTCTCTCAGGTTTTTTCTGTTTAGGAAAGACACTATTTCTCCTTCATTTCTGAAGGATAGTTTTGCTGGGTATAGTATTCTTGGCTGGCAGTTTTTTATTTCAGCACTTTGAATATATCATACAGTGTCCTAGCCTGCAAGGTTTCTGCTGAAAAATCTGCTGGTAGTCTGATGGGGATTCCTTTATGTGTGACTTGATGCTTTTCTCTTGTTTTTAGAATTCTCTCTTTGTGTTTTGAAAAGTCAACTACAGTGTGTCTCAGAGAGAACCTTTTCAGATTAAATGGATCTGGACATCCATGTCTCTCCTAATACTGGGGACATTTTCAGCTATTATTTTGTTAAGTAGGTTTTTGATGCCTTTTCCTTTCTCTTACCCTTCTGGAAGACCTATAATATGGATGTTTTTACACTTAAAGCTCTCCCATAAATCTGATAGGCTTTCTTCTTTTTATGTTTATTCTTTTTCTTTTCTTTTTTATTTATTTATTTTTTTTGCGCAACTTGGTTATTTTAAAAGACATGTCTTCAAGTTCAAAAATTCTTTCTTGTGCTTGATCAAGCCTGTTGTTTAAGCTCTCAGTTATATTTTTTATTTCATGTAAAGAATTCTTTAGTTCCAAGATTTCTCCTTGGTTCTTTTTATTTTTTTTTTATTTTTTGTCTTTTTCGTGACCGGCACTCAGCCAGTGAGCGCACCGGTCATTTCTATATAGGATCCGAACCCGCGGCGGGAGCGTCGCAGCGCTCCCAGTGCTGCACTCTACCGAGTGCGCCACGGGCTCGGCCCTCCTTGGTTCTTTTTAAATGATAGCTATCTCTTTGAATTTCTCCTGCAAGTGATGAATTGTTTTTCTGATTTCATTGTGTTTTCTATCTCCATTCTCTTTCAGCTCACTGAGTTTCCTTCAGGTTATTATTTTGAATCCCCTCTCAGGCATTTAATAGATTTCCTTTTCCTTGGATTCTGCTACTTGAGAATTTTCGTATTTCTGTGAGGTGTCATGTTTCCTTGTTTCATGTTTCTTTTACCTATATGTTGATGTCTGGGCTTCTAATGTAGCAGCCATTTCTGATAATTGCAAAGGTAGAGATTCTTTACTGTAGATGTGTTCTGTAGTGCCAGTTGTATAGGGTGTTTTAGATTTGGTTCTGGATGAGTACAGTATTGTAGTCTTTGTTATTTCTTTGACTGTATTCAGTTTTGGTGTTGTCTGTGAGTGCTTCCATGGCATAGGTGTTGGGGGTACTCAGCAGTTCCTTGCTGAAGTGGGTGACACTGGGCACAGTTCTTAGGGTTGCAGGCAGGACCTGAAGCCCCTGGGAGATGCACTGGTGTACTCAGTGATTCCTCAGCTGAGGTGTGTGATCCTGGATGGTGTTGCTGGGATGCCATCAGGTCTCTGGATTTCCAGTGGAAGTGCTGTGTCAATTGGCTGTTCCTTTGCTAAAGTGGGTAGGGTTATCAGGGAAATGAGTAGGAACATGAAATCTTGGGAGAAGCATTGTGGTGCTCTGCAGCATCTCAGCTGAAGTAGCCAACCCTGGGGGGAGGTCACTGGGGCTCTGGGGTGCTGTGCAGCACCTCAGCTGGAGTAGACAACACTGGATGAGGTCTCTGTGGCCGTGGTTTATTATCTTTTCATTCCATTTTTCCACGGACGTTTTGAAGTACCCTCATGTAATTAACATATAGTTTTTGAGTACTATTGAGTACAAATCCATGTCCTAAATTCTAAGAGAAATACAAAGGTACACGACTTCCACCTTTAAGGTATTTACAGTCTTATAAAGGAAAATTACAGTTGATAGACTTTAATGCTTAAGTGGGATTCTTATTAATATTTAAGATCGATATATTGTTACTACTAATAGTAATATTACTAGGAGAAGTAGTATTGTCCAACATTTGTGTAGCAAATTAAAAATTCCTAATTGTTTTTCAAATACGCTCTGCTGCCTCAGCTAATATGTACGTAGCTCTAGTAGATCCATAGTGCTTGGCATAGTTCCCAGAATATAGTGGATGTTTAATAAATATTTGACTAAATAAACAAATGAATCTTTGAAGTGTGGTAGAATGTTTGCATGCCCTCGTGTCTGGTACACTAGGTCTTGCACTTTCTAGCAGTGTGACATTGAGGGGGTTATGTAACCTCTGTAAACCTGTGTGGAAGTAAAGTTAATATCTCTTTACACACCATATGTAAAAATAGGTTGAGATCATTGTGTATAAGCTCCTGAAACAGTGTTCGTGATTACTACCTCTAGTTTTAAAGCCTAGTGTACATGATAAGCAGAGGAAATTACTGGTGTTGAAGACTAATATTAGACATTTTAGGTATTGAAGAATTAAAAATAGCATGCAGGGGCCGGCCCATGGCTCACTCGGGAGGGTGTGGTGCTGTTAACACCAAGGCCTCATGTTTAGATCGCATATAGGGATGGCCAGTTAGCTCACTGGGTGAGCGTGATGCTGACAACACCAAGTCAAGGGTTAAGATCCCCTTACCGGTCATCTTTTAAAAAAAAAAAAAATAGCATGCTGGCCCCTTGGGGCAGTGCATTATTAAATTTTTGAAATTTTTATGCTTTTCTTACAAAATAAACTTGTATTTGGAACGAATATGACATATTAAGTAGAATCTAAGTTTATTTTGGCTTGTTTTAATTTTCACCCTTTGTTACTAAACTTCTACTGACATGAGTTCATAAGAAAATTTAAGATTTTTGTTTTTCCCTTTGTTGGTCTTCTATTACTTTTTTCTTTACTTCTCAAATTTTGCCCTGGGTTTTGAAAATAGATACATATTCTTTAAAAGATGATGGAGGAAGAACTCTAATTGAACGTATTTTATTTAGAATGAGTAGAAATCACAAATAATGAAAAGCTGACTAATACCACAAGTTTCACAAAATTCAAAAATATATTTCCACTAATTAATTGCTTGACACACCTCTAAAAGAACATTTGTTGACTGTAGAAACTTAGATCACCACTTCATATAATGGCATTTTTAAAAGAATTACTTTTAATTATGGTAAAATACACATAAAATAAAATTTACCATCTTAACCATTTTTAAGTGTATAGTTCAGTGGTATTAGGTACATTCACATTCTTGTGGAATTATCACCGCCCTCCATCTCCTGAATTCTTTTCATCTTTAAAGACTGAAGTTCTGTACCCATTAAATAACACTCCCCATTTTTCATTCTACTTTTTTGTCTCTGGTTTTGAATACACTAGGTACCTCATATAAGTGAAATCATACGGTATTTGTCATTTTGTGACTGGCGTATTTTACTTAGTATAATGTCTCAAGTTTCATCTGCATTGTAGCACGTGTCAGAATTTCCTTCCTTTTTAAGGGTGAATAATATTCCATTGTATATATATCACATTTTGCTTATCCTTTCAATGGGCATTTGGTTTGCTTCTACCTTTTGATTATTGTGAATAATGCAGCTGTGAATATGGGTATATATAAAAGGCCGTTTGCACTAAGCAAGTTTTGAGTCAACTAAAGTAAAAGCACGCTGTGCAAGTGGGAGTTTCCAGGTAGCTGATAAAATGATCAAATAATGACAGTTCTTAAGAAATGAGGTTTTTGGGGGAGCTGCACACCCTGTCATTCCCATCCAGTGGCTGCTAGGCTGCCTGTTTTCATAGCTACCATGATTGTTGATTTTCAGAGCCATCACATTGCTGGGGAGAAGAGGATGGGAATAAATTTAGTTAAAATGCAAAGCTCATTATTCTTACTGAGATTCAGTAGTTTATCTTGAATCATCTTCAGAGTATTATCGTCCTTTTGTTATTTTCCAGAGTTTTGAAGAAGTCAATTTTGACAATTTGCCAGTGTTCTTTTTACTTTTATGGAGGAAGTGCTTCCTCCATCTTTTCTTCTTTTGAAACTGGATGTTCCTCGACTTGCAATGAAATCACATTATGATAAACTCATTATAAGTTCAAAATTCCTAAGTTGAAAATTCGTTTAATACACCCAACCTACCAAACATCATAGCTTAGCCTAGCCTACGTGAAGTGTGCTCATAAAACTTACATTAGCCTACAGTTGGGCAAAATCATCTAACCCAAAGCCTATATTATAATGAAGTGTTGGCTATCTCATGTAATTTATG
This sequence comes from Cynocephalus volans, assembly GCF_027409185.1. NCBI lineage: Eukaryota > Metazoa > Chordata > Mammalia > Dermoptera > Cynocephalidae > Cynocephalus > Cynocephalus volans. Next base: position 197,868,091 of record NC_084460.1, on the reverse strand, counting down.
TAATGCTGTACCAAAAGTGAAAGGCAGAATGGTTATGTGACCGCACAAAGTACTGTTTTACTGAATGCATGTTGTTTTTACACCATCATAAGGTTGAAAAATTATTGTCAAACCATCATAAGCTGGGAACCATCCTAAATTGCATAAGACCAGAAAGTTACCTTTTAAATGTGGTTAAATATTTTTCTATTTAAAAATATCAGATTTAAATATACACCCTGAGACAATAAAACTTCTTAAAACATAGGAGAAACACTTCAGGAAATAGGACTGGGCACAGACTTCATGAATACGACCCCAAAAGCACGGGCAACCAAAGGAAAAATAAACAAATGGGATTATATCAAACTAAAAAGCTTCTGCACAGCAAAAGAAACAATTAAAAGAGTTAAAAGACAACCAACAGAGTGGGAGAAAATATTTGCAAAATATACATCTGACAAAGGATTAATATCCAGAATATATAAGGAACTCAAACAACTTTACAAGAAGAAAACAAGCAACCCAATTAAAAAATGGGCAAAAGAGCTAAGTAGGCATTTCTCTAAGGAAGATATCCAGATGGCCAACAGACATATGAAAAAATGCTCAACATCACTCAGCATCCGGGAAATGCAAATCAAAACCACATTGAGATACCATCTAACCCCAGTTAGGATGGCTAAAATCCAAAAGACTATGAACGATAAATGCTGGCGAGGCTGCGGAGAAAAAGGAACTCTCATACATTGTTGGTGGGACTGCAAAATGGTGCAGCCTCTATGGAAAATGGTATGGAGGTTCCTTAAACAATTGCAAATAGATCTACCATACGACCCAGCCATCCCACTGTTGGGAATATACCCAGAGGAATGGAAATCATCAAGTCGAAGGTATACCTGTTCCCCAATGTTCATCGCAGCACTCTTTACAGTAGCCAAGAGTTGGAACCAGCCCAAATGCCCATCATCAGATGAGTGGATATGGAAAATGTGGTACATCTACACAATGGAATACTACTCAGCTATAAAAACGAATGAAATACTGCCATTTGCAACAACATGGATGGACCTTGAGAGAATTATATTAAGTGAAACAAGTCAGGCACAGAAAGAGAAATACCACATGTTCTCACTTATTGGAGGGAGCTAAAAATTAATATATAAATTCACACACACACACACACACACACACACACACACACAAACGGGGGGGGGAAGAAGATATAACAACCGCAGTTGTTTGAGGTTGATACGACAAGCAAACAGAAAGGACATTGTTGGGGGGGAGGGGGGGAGGGAGAGGGGAGGGAGGTTTTGGTGATGGGGAGCAATAATCAGCTACAATGTATATCGACAAAATAAAATTAAAAAATAAAATAAAGTAAAATAAAAATAAAAAATAAAAAAACTTAAAAAAAAGAAAAATATCAGATTTATGGAAATTAAAAGATTTGAATCTAACAAAACGTTGTTAAATTTAATTATTTTCAAGTGATTGATACCTGAGATTATTCCATGCTCTGAATGTCAATTTGAACCCAGCTCAATGCTGTCTTAATTGGAAGAACATTTTATGTAGGGTAATTAGTAAGTAGTGTAACTAGGATTGATGTTAATGTTTATGTAATATTAACATAAAAATGTTAACCTTTTCTAGAAACTGGCACTGTAAGAACCAGGAAGCTTGTTTCCAAGTTAATTTTTACTTAGCCATTTCCTTTAGTTGCTTCGTTTATACAAATGTATTTTATTTTCAATGACATTCTATTTCTGCAAACATGATTTCTGATGACAGTAATAGAAGATTTTTGATTTATGATTATGAAAATTGAGATGTCATTTTTAAACTATGCCCTTTTATTTTGGAAGGATTTCTAAATTACAAACAAAAAAAGTGGCTTTTTTTAATACTTGGGGCAGAATGCGTAGAACAATTTAATATCAGTATATAAATTACTCTTTGGGAGTAAATTGATCACTTGAAGATTAGTTACTTTATATTTCAGCTTAGAGCAGCACCTGTGTTATATCATGGTCCTTACAATAACCCTTTGAGGTGGGTGCTGTTATTGTTTGTCCATTTTGTAGATGAAGCAAGTGAGGCAGAGAGAAATGAACTAGACCTTACACACAACTGATTATTTCCTTTCTTTCTTTAATAATAGGTTTTATGGTTATAGTTTATGGAACAGTCTCTGTATCTGAACTGTCATGGTGTATAAGGTTAAAAGTGAATATTACAATTTTTAATTTGCACTTACATCATTTACTATCAGTAAAAGAAATTAGCCATATTTCATTAACATAATGAGGGAAAATGGCCAAAATATGCTTTATGTTAAACTGAATCTTGATAATAACAATGAGATGATGAACCAAAAATAAAAATTCTATGTATGTTTTGCTTATTAAGTGGTTTGACTGTATAGGTTTTTTAAAAGCTTTATTGAGGTAAAATGGCATACAGTAAAGGGTATATACTTCAAGTGTAGAATTTGATGTTTTGTCATATGTATACACTCAGGAAAGTACCACCACAATCAAAATAATGAACATATCTATTTCTCTGGAAAGATTTCTTGTGCCTTAATGTAATCCTTTTCCCCATGCCTCCCCACTCCACTCTTGTCCCCAGGGAACTGATGATCTACTGTCTGACACCATACCTTAGTCTGTATTTTTTAGAATTTTGTATAAATGGAATCATACAGTATATACTCTTTTTCTTGGTCTGGCTTTTTTGTCTTATTGCAACTATTTTGAGATTTGTCTATGTTGTTTTTATATAAATAGTTCTATTTTATTAGCTAATAATATTCCATTTTATTAATATATCACAAGCGAATAAATGTATACCACATATGAATAAAGCCATTCACCTGTTAATAGACATTTGTTTTGTTCCCAGTTTTGGGCTATAACAAAGCTGCTTGAACATTCATGTACAAGTCTTTATGTGGGCATATACATTTGTAACGTAGGAATGAAATAGATAGCTCATAAAGTAGGAGTATGTTCAATTTTGTAAGAAAGTGCAAAACTGTTTTCCAGCATCATTGTTACATTTTATATACCCCACTAGCAGTGAATGAGAGATCTTTTTCCTCCAGATCCTTGCTAGCATTTGGTGTTGGTACAAGTACTCTTTTATTTTAGCTATTCTGATAGGTATATAGGGATGTCTCGTTATGGTTTTAATTTTCATGTGCCTAATGTCTAATGATGTTGAGCATCTTTTTGTGTGGTTATCTGCCATCTATCTTCTTTGTTGAAGTAACTGTTCAAATCTTTTGCCTATTTTTAAACTGCGTTGTTTGTTTTCTTATTATTTAGTTTTGGGAATTTATACATTCTGTACAAATATAGAATTGAATTCTCTACTCATAAATCTTCTTCCATAGTTGTTATGGTTGGTGTGGTTTTTTAGAAGTATTTTCATGTTGTTTTTCAGCTTCAGATAATTGGAAACTAGGCTGACTTAATGTTCCCCTTTTGGTCTATAGAGATTGTAGTTGCAGAGCTCAAACTACTGATTCTAATTTTTGTCTCTTAGCATTTATAAGTGAAACATAGAAAAGTAATAAAATGGGAAGAGTGGTTATTGCAGTAATAACTGTTTCTTTGGTATTTGGAAATATTTTATTGACAAATTATCAAATAAATCCAAAATTATCAAACAAATTAGTAGGAGAACATTCTTTAAATCTTTAATTTAATGATAAACCTTGTTAAGAATCCTTAGAAATATGTCATATGAGTAATAGCAACTACATTTTTAGTTTTAAACTTGTCCATTTAGAAGGGAATGTACTAGACACGGTAATTTGGCTATTACACTTGAGTCTGAAAGTGATAAAAATTTGCCTTTGCATCTGGCTCTATGTCTGCTGCCTCTGTTATTGAATTTGAGATAATCACACTTATTGGAGTCTCACCTATCTAAACAGTTTGCCCAATCTAGACACTTCTTTCACCCCAGAATCCACTTTGTGGAATTGAAAGAGTATGATGGGGTTTCTAATCCTGAAACATTGGCCCAGGAGACACAGGAAAAAGAGAAGAGAAGGAAAAGAGGCTAGAGGTAACTAGGTGGGTGAGCTCAAGTCCTGGTTTTCTCTTTTCCTGTCTCCTCACTTCGTGAAATCCAATCAGGAGTTGATAATGCTTTTAATGTAGTTATTTGCTGGTTAAGAGAAAGACCGTTCAGAAAAATGGTTTACCAACCCTCCCCCCACCCATGGTCTAGTTTTCAATATAAAAATTTGTCCCTCAGCCAATATGAAAGTAATTTTTTTTAGCATCTCATCTATTTATTTAAAATTTATGTATTGTTATTATTTTACATTCTAAGATGTTGCAGAGTAGTTGGGGGAGGACAAGAGGGGAAAGGAGAGGGGGACAGGGTAGAAGGAAGGGGAGTGTGGTTGAGACCCATAGCACCCCCTTCATTCTGGCAGGAGGCTTCCAGTAGTGGCTCAGTCATGGCTTGGCTGGATGTGAACTTTATAGGGATATGGCTGAGGCCCTTGGACCCCCCCCTACCCTGAGATCCTGGGGCGCTTCTGGTGGCAGCTCAGTGGTTATCACTGGTATAAATGTGTACATCAGGGGGCGTGGCTGAGGCCCTCAGCCCCCATCCCACCCCCCCACTGCCCCGGCTCAGGACACTGGGGTACTTCTGGTGGCAGCATGTTGGTCATTGCTGGGCTGGATGCGGATGTGGGGGGGACATAGTTGAGGCCCTCAGCCCTCCCCCAACCCCAGCTTGGGTGCCAAGGGGCTTCCCATCTTTTTAGGTTTTATAGGTGTTCTTCAGTGGTGTCAAACCTTTACTGGTTAAGATCAAACTTTGTCTCTGATCTGTGGGTATTTGTTTTTTCTTTCAGTTCTGTGTTGGATTATTCACTATTCCCAGCACTTAAACTCCACACTGCAACTAATTTGTTTTCCTCTGTTTACTTCTAAAATGGAGGAACTTCTGCGGGGACCAGCACTTGAGCCCTGTGGTAGAGCTAAATTGCTGCTCTGCTGCTGAGTCTTTGGAGAAGGCTTTAATTGTTGACCTGGTAAGCACTTCCAGGTTTTGAGAGGTCCAGTACACCTGTGTTAAGTGGAAACTCTGGTCTGGGCCTGAGTCTTTTCAGCAAACTGCACCCCTGTGCTTCTATATTCCTGACAAGTCTCCACTTAGTGGTCCTGTGCTGACTGGAAGGCAGATCAGCTGTCGATGCTGTGCCCCAATGTTCCCCCTGTGAGCCCATCTCCGCACCTCCCCCTTGCATTCCAAACACTTCCCGTGGGATGGGCTATGTGTTGGTCCCTTGCAGTGACTCACCAGCCTCTGAGTGGCTTCTTTTTTCAGTTGTCTGTGGCCCCTCGCTCCTGTGTGGGTCCATGGGAACCCTGTTAGTGGTCTTGCTGGCCTGAGGACCACCAACGCCCTCTTCTCCCCTGCAGCCTCCAAGCAACTTCATACAAAGGGCAGGGCAGCAGCTTTTGCCAGCTCTTGCTCCGTGTGCTCACCAGGGCCAGCCTTGAAGTGGTCAGGACTCCAGATGGTTGGAGCTGTTTCTTCTTTCTCTCATCTCAGCTCTCCTGCCTTCATGGGGCTCTGTAGGTCTCTCCACCTCTTCCCCTGAGCTCTAGTGGCCCCAGCTTGGCACTCGTTGCATTTTAATAGTTGTAAATTGGTTGATTGTGGCAGAGGATGACACTGGGCTCTGTCTGTTCCACCATCTTGATCAGAAGTCCATGAAAGTAATTTGATACAGAGCTTTCTTCATTTTTTTAAGTTATGTATAGAAGATAAAATAGAAAAAAAAAATTATGAGTCAATATGGTATTCTCTTGGGAGAAAGGGAGATAAAACCTTATTAATGGAAAGATGCATAATTATTTCGTTCCTTTAGATTGCTTTAAATAATCATTTGTTCTCAATATTCTTTTAATTCTAAGAAGATGCAGTTATTATTAACATTTTTTCCCACATTTATACTAGTATATTTGAATTGTTTATGCTTATTTCAGGATTTTGTCAGGGAGTTCCAGTTTCACTACATCTTCATCAAAACACCACTATTCTTGGTTTTGGCTGTTTAAATAGGTGTATGGTGATATCTTCGCGTAGTCTTGATTTGCATTTCCCTAATGGCTAATGATATTGAGCATCCTTTCATGTGCCTCATTGCCATCTGAATATCCTATTTGGTGAAATGTCTGTTTGTGTCTTCTTTGGCCTATTTTTTAGTTGGATTATTTGATTTTTTTTTTTTTTTTTACTTTTGAGTTTCGAGAGTTCATTATAAATTCTCAATACTAGCTCTTTGTCAGATAAGTAGTTTGTAAACATTTGTTCAGTCTGTAGCTTGTGTTTTCATCCTCTAAATGTCTTTTCTACAGCAGAAGGTTCAAATTTTTATGAAATATCCAATTTGTCAATTTTTTTTTTCTTTTATGGATTATGCTTTTGGTGTCACATCTGAGAACACTTATCAAACCTAGGTCCTGAAGATTTTTTCGTATATTTTCTTCTAAAAGTCTTACAGTTTTAGGCTTTACATTTAAATCTGATTCAATGAAACTAAAAACCATAAAAAGAGACAATGAGGGACACTACTTAATGATAAAAGGACTGATCCATCAAGAAGACATAACAATCATAAATATGTATGCACCCAATGTTGGAGCAGCCAGATTTATAAAACAAACTCTATTAGACCTAAAGAAGGAAATAGACACTAATACCATAATAGCAGGGGACCTGAACACCCCACTGTCAATATTAGACAGATCATCTAGGCAAAGAATCAGTAGAGAAACACAAGATCTAAACAAGACTCTAGACCAATTGGAATTGGCAGATATCTACAGAACATTCCACCCAACAACCTCAGAATATTCATTCTTCTCATCAGCACATGGATCATTCTCCAGGATAGATCACATATTAGGTCACAAATCAAGTCTCAATAAATTCAAAAAAATTGGAATTATCCCATGTATCTTCTCAGACCACAATGGATTAAAACTAGAAATTAATAACAAATGAAACTCTGGAAACTACACAAACACATGGAAATTAAACAGCATTCTACTTAATGACATATGGGTCCAAGAAGAAATCAAGCAGGAAATCAAAAAGTTTATTGAAACTAATGAAAACAATGATACATCATACCAAAACCTGTGGGATACTGCAAAAGCAGTATTGAGGGGGAAATTTATTGCATTAAACGCTCACTTCAGAAGAATGGAAAGATGGCAAGTGAACAACCTAACACTTCACCTTAAAGAACTAGAAAAAGAAGAACAATCCAGACCTAAAGTTAGCAGACGGAAAGAAATCATTAAGATCAGAGCAGAACTGAATGAAATTGAAAACCAAAAAACAATTCAAAAGATCAACGAATCAAAAAGTTGGTTTTTTGAAAAGATAAATAAAATTGACAAACCATTAGCATGGCTAACAAAAAAAAGAAGAGAGAAGACTCAAATAACCAAAATTAGAAATGAAAAAGGCGATATTACAACTGATTCATCTGAAATACAAGGAATCATTCGAGACTTCTATAAACAACTATACGCCAACAAATTTGAAAATCTGGAGGAAATGGATAAATTTCTGGACACACACAAGCTCCCAAAACTGAACCATGAAGACGTGGAAAATTTGAACAGAACAATAACAATAAAGGAGATTGAAGCTGTTATCAGAAGGCTCCCAACAAAGAAAAGCCCAGGACCAGATGGATTCACAGCAGAATTTTACCAAACATTCAAAGAGGAATTGACACCAATTCTTTACAAACTATTCCAAAAGATTGAAACGGACGCAAATCTCCCAAACTCATTCTATGAAGCAAACATCATCCTGATACCAAAACCAGGTAAAGATATAACCAAAAAAGAAAACTACAGGCCGATATCCTTGATGAATATAGATGCAAAAATCCTCACTAAAATACTAGCAAACAGAATACAGCAACACATACGAAAAATTATTCATCACGATCAAGTGGGATTCATCCCAGGGATGCAAGGTTGGTTCAACATACGCAAATCAATAAATGTGATACACCATATTAATAAACTCAAACACAAGGACCATATGATCATCTCTATAGATGCTGAAAAAGCATTTGATAAAGTTCAGCACTCATTCATGACAAAGACCCTCTATAAGTTAGGTATAGAGGGAAAGTATCTCAACATAATTAAAGCCATATATGACAAACCCACTGCCAATATCATCCTGAATGGGGAAAAGCTGAAAGCTTTTCCTTTAAGAACAGAAACTAGACAAGGATGCCCACCCTCACCACTCCTATTCAACATAGTGTTGGAAGTACTAGCCAGAGCAATCAGAGAAGAGAAGGAAATAAAGGGCATCCAGATTGGAAAAGATGAAGTCAAACTGTCCCTGTTTGCAGATGACATGATCCTATATATCGAACAGCCTAAAACCTCTACAAAAAAACTCTTGGAATTGATAAATGATTTCAGCACAGTAGCAGGATACAAAATCAACACACAAAAATCAGTAGCATTTCTTTTCTCCAATAGTGAACATGCAGAACGAGAAATCAAGAAAGCCTGCCCATTTACAATAGCCACCAAAAAAATAAAATGCTTAGGAATTGAGTTAACCAAGGAGGTGAAAAATCTCTTTAATGAGAACTACAAACCACTGCTGAGAGAAATTAGAGAGGATACAAGAAGATGGAAAGATATCCCATGCTCTTGGATTGGAAGAATCAACATAGTGAAAATGTCCATACTACCCAAAGTGATATACAAATTCAATGCAATCCCCATCAAAATTCCAAAGACATTTTTCTCAGAAATGGAAAAAACTATCCAGACATTTATATGGAACAATAAAAGACCACGCATAGCCAAAGCAATGCTGAGCAAAAAAAATAAAGCTGGAGGCATAACACTACCTGACTTTAAGCTATACTACAGAGCTATAATAACCAAAACAGTATGGTACTGGCATAAAAACAGACACACTGACCAATGAAATAGAATAGAGAATCCAGAAATCAACCCACACACTTACTGCCATCTGATCTTTGACAAAGGCACCAAGCCTATTCACTGGGGAAGGGACTGCCTCTTCAGCAAATGGTGCTGGGATAACTGGATATCGATATGCAGGAGAATGAAACTAGATCCATACCTCTCACCGTATACTAAAATCAACTCAAAATGGATTAAGGATTTAAATATACACCCTGAAACAATAAAACTTCTTAAAGAAAACATAGGAGAAACACTTCAGGAAATAGGACTGGACACAGACTTCATGAATATGACCCCAAAAGCACGGGCAACCAAAGGCAAAATAAACAGATGGGATTATATCAAACCAGAAAGCTTCTGCACAGCAAAAGAAACAATTAACAGAGTTAAAAGACAACCAACAGAGTGGGAGAAAATATTTGCAAAATATACATCTGACAAAAGATTAATATCCAGAATATATAAGGAACTCAAACAACTTTACAAGAAGAAAACAAGCAACCCAATTAAAAAATGGGCAAAAGAGCTAAGTAGGCATTCTCTAAGGAAGATATACAAATGGCCAACAGACCTATGAAAAAATGCTCAACATCACTCAGCATCCGGGAAATGCAAATCAGAACCACACTGAGATACCATCTAACCCCAGTTAGGATGGCTAAAATCCAAAAGACTATGAACGATAAATGTTGGTGAGGTTGCGGAGAAAAAGGAACTCTCATACATTGTTGGTGGGACTGCAAAATGGTGCAGCCTCTATGGAAAATGGTATAGAGGTTCCTCAAACAATTGCAGATAGATCTACCATACGACCCAGCTATCCCACTGTTGGGAATATACCCAGAGGAATGGAAATCATCAAGTCGAAGGTATACCTGTTCCCCAATGTTCATCGCAGCACTCTTTACAATAGCCAAGAGTTGGAACCAGCCCAAATGTCCATCATCAGATGAGTGGATACGGAAAATGTGGTACATCTACACAATGGAATACTACTCAGCTATAAAAACGAATGAAATACTGCCATTTGCAACAACATGGATGGACCTTGAGAGAATTATATTAAGTGAAACAAGTCAGGCACAGAAAGAGAAATACCACAAGTTCTCACTTATTGGTGGGAGCTAAAAATTAATATATAAATTCACACACACACACACACACACACACACACACACACACACACACACACACACACAAAACCGGGGGGGGGGGGAGAAGATATAACAACCACAATTACTTGAAGTTGATACGACAAGCAAACAGAAAGGACATTGTTGGGGGATTGGGGAGGGAGAAGGGAGGGAGGTTTTGGTGATGGGGAGCAATAATCAGCCAAAATGTATATCGACAAAATAAAATTTAAAAAAATAAAAATAAAAAAAATAATAAATCTGATTCAGTGAGCAATTTTGTGTGTAAGGTGTGAGGTTTAGGTTGAGGTTCATTTTTTATTCAGTATATAATTATTTCAACATCATTTGTTGAAAATACCATCCTTTCTCCTTTGAATTGCTTTGTATATTGTTAAAAATATCATCCTTTCTCCTTTGAATTGTTTTGTATCTTTGTTAACAATTAGTTGGCTACACTTGTATGTGAACACTGTTGTGTTCCACTGTCTCTTCCTCTGTCATAACCACATAGTCTTGATTACTGTAGCTGTATAGTAAATCATATAATTTGGGAGTGACTCCCACTATCAAAATTGTTTTTGCTGTTCTGATTCTTTTGTCTTTCCATATAAAGTTTAGAATAATATCCATGTCTACAAAAAAAAACTTTATAGGATTTTGAAAGAAATTACCTGTATATCAATTTGGAGAGAACTAACCTCTTTACTATGTTGAGTGTTCCAATTCATGAACACAGTTATGTCTCTCCATTTATTTAAATATTCTTTGATTTTTTTCATAAGCATTTTGTAGTTTTTGGCATAGAATTTCTGTACATGTTTTGTTAGATTTACATTTAAGTATTTGATTTTTTGTTTAGCAGTAGCAAATATTATTATATTTTAAATTTGATTCAACATACTTATTTCCAGCATGTATGGATATGACTTCAATTGCTTTTTGTATGTTGATGTATCCTGCTACCTTGCTGAACTCGCTTATTACTTCTAGGAGTGGTTTTGTAGATTCGTTAGGATTTTCCTTGGGATTTTCTGTGTCACAGATGACATAGACACATGTCATCTGTGAATAGGAAGAGTTTTATTTCTTCCTATGTTCCTTTTTCTTTTCTTTTCTTTTTAACCTTATTGGCACTGGGTAGGACTTCCAACATTATGTTGAATAAGAATGGTGAGAGCAGACGTCCTTCCTGGACCTGTTCCTGATTTTAGGGGGAAAGCATTCAGGCTTTAGTCATTAAGTATGATGTTAGCTGTAGATTATTTTGTAGATGCTCTTTATCATGTTGAGGAAGGTCCCCTTTATTTCTAGTTTTCTAAGAATTTTTCTCATGAATGGGTGGTCAATTTTGTCAAATGCTTTTCTGTATTGATTGAAAGATTATGTGATTTTTCTTTCTTAGTCTGTTCATATGGTGGATTACATTAATTGATTGTTGTGTTATTGAATGAGCTTTGCTGCATCTCTGAAATAAAACCTGCTTGGTTATGATATACAGTTCTTTTGGTATATTGCTCAATTCTAGTTCCTTATATTTTGTTAAGGATTTTTGTTAGGGATATTATTTGTAGTTTTCTTTTTTGTGTCTTTGTGTTTTTCCGTAAGGATAATACTGGCCACATAAAATGAGTTGAGAAGTGTTCCCTCCTCTTCTGCTTTCTGGAAGAAGTTGTGTAGAGTTGTGTTGATTTTTCCTTAAATGTTTTGGGTCTGAAGATTCTATTGGGGGAGTTTTAAAATTATAAATTCAAATTTTTATATAGTTACAGGGCTGTTTAAATGATCTATTTCATAGTGGTTGAATTCTGGTAGTTTGTGCCTTTTGAGGAATTGGTACATTTAATGTGTCAAATTTATGTGTAAGTTGTTTGTAGTATTGCCATTTTGATGTCTATAGGGTCTGGGTGGTATCCTCTGTTTCATTCCTAATGATAGTAATTTTTCTTTTCTCTCTTTCTTTGTTAGTCTTGCTAGAGGTTGATCGGGCTTATTGATCATTTCAAATAACTAGCTTTTTTCTCCTTTGATTTTCTCCCTTTTTGTCTTTAATTTCATTGACTTCTGTTCTTTGTTATTTTCTTCCTTCTGTTGTTCATTTGGCTCTTCTTTGTCTAGGTTCTTGAGGAGGGAGTTTAGAATATTGATTTGATTTGAGACATTTTCTATTTTCTGTACTATAAATTTCCCTGTCAGCACTGCTTTAGCTGTGTCTCCCAAATTTTGATATGTCATATTTTCAGTTTTATTCAATTTGGTGTATCTTTTGATTTCCCTTGAAATTTCCTCCTTGTCCTATAGATTATTGGAAGCTGTTGTTTAGTTTTCATGTGTTTGGAGATTTTCCATCAGGAAATCTCTTTCTGTTTTTGATTTCCAGTTTGATTCCATTGTTCTCAGAGAACACACTTTGCATAATTTCACTTCTTTAAATATGTTAGATTTGTATTGTAGCCCAGGATATGGTTTCTCTTGGTAAATGTTCAGTGGACTTATCAGTGCATAATAATGTGTATTTTGTTGTTGGTGGTAGAGTGTTCTACAAATGTTCATTAAATCCTGTTTGTGTTATTGTGAAATTCTCCTATATTCTTGCTAATTTCTTTATCTAGTTGTATCAATTATTGAGGAAAGGGGATTGACTTCTCTAGTGTAATTATGGATTTGTCTATTTTTTAATTTCAGTTCTGTAGTTTTTGTAACTGTTTTCTACCTGAGTTTTAATTAAACATAACTTTGTCTTTTAAACTATGTTGTATCTTCCACTGTTCTTTTATTTAGCACATTTTGTATTTTTTAAACTTAGACCTTGTATGCACAGTAATGACCTCACGTTTCCGATTGCCTGCTGGCAGAACCTACAATGTACGAGCATCAGAACTGGCCCGAGACAGACAGCATACTGAGGTGGTTTGCAACATCCTTCTTCTGGATAACACTGTACAAGCTTTCAAAGTTAATGTAAGTATTTTATGTCTTTTAAAAAAAAAAAATCTCTGTTTATAAGTCTGAATTTAGATATGTTTTAAAACTAGAATTGTTAAGTTGTACAGTTTGAAAGATCTCATTCAGTTAAAGTCTTTTAGATGCAAGTTCATAGTAGGTGCACATTCACTGGGTCCTTTAAAAAGTGTTGCTTACTGGACACTGTGACATACCAACAGTGCATTGTGATTAGTAGAGCAGATCAGTAGTATGTGGGTGATTTATATAAACGTGCTTGAGGGTATCTAAAAGGAATTTGTTCTCCTAAATAATTTATACATTTCCATTGTAATCTTACGTGTACTGTCAGTGAATAAAACTTTTGCTAAACAAAGATAAATGACAGCCTTGATCTTATCTGAGTATTGTCTGAAATATTTATTCAACAACTATTCGTTCATTCTATTTGTGTCTAGCTTCATTTGCTCATTGTTATCTGTGAGTTTCACCCATGTGGTGTGTTAACAGTAGTTAGTTCGTTTTCATTGCTGTATAGTACCCTTTTTAATGAATATGCCACAATTTACTTATCCATCTATTTGTCCAATTTACTATTGGTTTATATTTGGTTTGTTTCCACTTTGGGCTTTTACAAACAATACTGCTTTAAACATTCTTATACATGTCTTGATTCATGCAAGGATGCATTTTCCCCTTTTATTTTAAAAATTTCAAGCCTATAGAAAGGGTGAAGGAACAGTAAAATGAAAACCCACATACACTGTATTAGTCTGTTTTTGTGTTGTTATAACAAAATACCTGAGACTGTGTAATTCATAAAGATAAAAGGTTTATTTGTCTTAGGATTCTAGGACAGCTGTATCTGGTGCTGGCCTCAGGCTGCTTCTAGTCATGGCAGAAAATGGTAGGGCTGCCAGTGGGTACAAGGAGATTGATCACATGGCAAGAGGAAGCAAAAGAGAGAGAGGGGGGAGTTGCCAGTTTCTTTAAACAGCCAGCTCTCACAGGAACTAACAGAGCGAGAACTCATTCACTAACCCCCACCCCCAGGGAGGGCATTAATCTATTCATGAGAGATTCACCCCGTGACACAAACACTTCCCAACAGTGCCACATTGGGGATCAGATTTCAACATGAGCTGGGGATGGGGGGCAACATATCCACACTATATCATATCCTTTACCTGTATTGACCTGGTGTTAATATTTCTCACATTTGCTTTACCTTTCTTTCTTTCTATGTGCTGTTTTTTCCTGAATCTTCTGCAAATAAGTGGTAGAATTCTCTCTTAAGTATTTTAGCATCCTGAGAATCTCCTAATTTACTATAGTACCAGTTTCACAACCTAAAAGTCAACATTATGAAAATAATAGTACCTAATAGTAGTCCATACTCAAACTAGAATTCCTCATTTCTCATTTCCAAGTCTCCAGGATGACACTTCATCTGCTTCCTGCTATATTACCTGGGTACTTCTATACTTTGAAATCTTTAAGTAATATATTAATCCTCTTTATTTACCAGTTTCTTAATTAAGCTTAAATTTTTTTTTCTGTCTTTTTGAAAAATTTTTCCCGTTGTATTTATTTATTTTAACATTTATTTATACATATTTGTGGGGGACAGTGTTTTTTTCAATACATGCATATACTGCACGATGATTCAGTTAGGGTAGATACCATAGTTTTGTACCCATTAGTCCACCCTCTTCCTCCACCCCTCCACTCCCACCCTCACCTCCGCTGCCTTTGGTAAACAATATTCTACTCTCTACTTGTATAAGAATCACTTTTTTTTTTTTAGGTTTCACATAAGAGTGATATCGTGTGGTATTTGTCTTTCTGTGCCTGACTTACTTTACCTAACATGATATTTTCCAGTTCCATACATGTTGCTTCAAATGATATCTTTTTTTTTTTTTTTTAAATAGCTGAGTAGTATCTCATTGTGTATATATATCCCAGTTTGTTTGGTTTTTTTTACCCATTCATCCATTGACAGACATTTAGGTTGATTCCATCTCTTGGCTATTGTGAATAGTGCTACAGTGAACATGGGAGTGCAGGTGTCTTTTTGATATATTGATTTCATTTCCTTTGGGTATATAACCCAGGAGTGATAGTTGGGTCGTAGGGTAGATCTATTTTTAGTTCTCAGAGGAACCTCCATACTGTTTTCCACAGTGGCTGTACTCCCACCAGCAATGTAGGAGAGTTCCTTTTTCTCCGCATCTTTGCTAGTTTTGTTATTTTTTGTCTTGTTGATTGAAGTCATTCTAAGTGGAATGAAATGATATCTCGTGGTTTTAATTTGCAATTCTGATTAGTGATGTTGAGCATTTTTTCATGTGCTTTTTGGCCATTTGTATGTCTTCTTTTGAGAAATAAATTTCTTTCAGGTCCTTTGCGCATTTTTTAATTGGGTTATTTGTTCTTTTGATGTTGAATTGTCTAAGATCCTTGTGTATTGTGAATATTAGCCCCTCATCTGATATGTACTTGGTAAACACTTTCTCTCATTCGGTAGCTTGTTTCTTCACTTTGTTGATAGTGTCTCTTTTTGTGCAGAAGCTTTGTAGGATGATGTAGTCCCTTTGTGTATTTTTGCTTTAGCTGCCTGGGCCTTTGTAGTCTTGCTCAAAAAAGCACTGCCTACTTCTATGTTGTGTAGCATTTCCTCTATGTCTTCTTCTAGTAGTTTCATAGTTTTTTATCTTAAATTTAGATATTTAATCTATTTTGAGTTGACTTTTCTGTATGGTGAGAGATAGGGCTCTAGTTTCAGTCTTCTGCATGTGGATATTCAGTTTTCCCAGCACCATTTATTGAAGAGGCTCTCCTTTCCCCGCTGTATATTCTTTGCACCTTTGTCAAAAATCAGTTGGCTGTAAGTGCATTTTTTTGGGACTCCCTGTTCTATTCCATTGGTTAATTCGTCTGTTTTTATGCGAGTACCATGCTCTTTGAGTTGGTATAGCTTTACAGTATATTTTGAAGTCAGGAAATGCGATGCCTCCAACTTGGTTCTTTTTGTTCAAGATTGCTTTAGCTGTACAGGGTCTTAGCTATTTCAGTATTGGAGTGTAGGAAGACTATTGATTTTTGTGTATTGATTTTGTTTCCTGCCACTATACTGAATTCATTTATTAATTTAGCAATTTTTAGTGGAGTCTTTGAGGTTTTCCTTGTATAGGATTGTGTCACCTACAATAGGGATAGTTTGACTTCTTCCTTTCCAATTTGAATGCCCTTTATTGTTTTCTCTTTCCTTATTGTGCTGGCTCGAACTTCCAGTACTGTGTTAAATAAGTTGGGAAAATGGGCATTTTTGTCTTGTTCTTAATCTTAGAGGAAAAGCCTCCAATTTTTGTCCATTCTTTATATTACCTGTGGGTTTGTCATGTATGTGGCCTTTATTGTGTTGAGGTACATTCCTTCTATACCTATTTTGTTGAGTGTTTTTATCATGAAGGGGTGTTGGATCTTATCAGGTGCTTTTTCTGCACCTATTGAAGTGATCATTTTGTTTTTCACTTCATTCTGTGGGTGTAATATGTCACATTTATAGATTTGTGTATGTTGGACCAACCTTGCATCTCTGGGATGAAACCTGCTTGATCATGGTGAATGATCTTTTTAATGTGTTGTTGGATTCTGTTGGCTAGTATTTTGTTGAGGATTTTCACATCTATGTTCATTAGGGATTTTGGTTTGTAGTTTTCTTGTTGTATCTTTCTCTGGTTTTCATATGAGGATAATTTTGACCTTATAGAATGAGTTTGGAAGTATTCCCTCCTCTTCCATTTCTTGGAAGAGTTTGAGAAGAATTGGTATTAGTTCCTCTTTAAATGTTTGGTATAATTCTGCAGTAAAGCCATCTGGTTCTGGGTTTTCTTTGTCTGGAGACTTTATTACTGCTTCAATCTTATCACTCATTATTGGTCTGTTTAGGTTTTCTGGTTGTTTATGATTCAACACTGGCAAATTATGTGTGCTCAGGAATTTATCCATTTGTTCTAGGTTTTCCATTTTGTTCACATATAATTGTTTGTTGTAGTCTCTTATGATCTTGTATTTCTGTGGTATCATTGTAATGTCTCTTCTTTTGTTTCTGATATTATTTGAGTCTTCTCTCTTTTTTCCTTTGTTAGTCTAGCTAAAGCTTTATTGATTTTGTTAATCTGTTTGAAAACCAACTCTGTTTCATTGATCTTTTGTATTGTTTTTTAAATCTCTAATTCATTTACTTCTGCCACGATGTTTGTTATTTCTCTCCTACTGGTTTGGGATTTGTTTTGTTCTTATTTTTCTTGTTCTTTGAGATGTAAGTTAGGTTGCTTATTTGAAGTCTTTTTTTTTTTTTTTTTTTTTTGATGTAGGCACTTACTGCTATAAAATTTCCTCTTACAATTGCTTTTGCTGCATCCCATAGGTTCTGCTATATTGTGTATTAATTTTCATTTGTCTCCAGGAATTTTTAAATTTCCTTTTTGATTTCTTCTTTGACCCATTCACTGCTTAGGAGCATGTTGTTTAATTTCCATGTTTTTATACATTTTCTAATGTTCCTTTTGTTGTTAATTTCTAGTTTTAATCCATTGGGGCCGAACAAGTTAGCCAATATGATTTCTGATTTTTAAGTGTTTGTTGAGACTTTTGTTTTGTGACCCAACATAAATGGTCTATTCTAGAGAATATTCCATGTGCTGCTGAGAAGAATGTGTATTCTGTTGCTGTTGGATGAAATATTCTATGTAGATCTAGTCAGCCTAGAATAGATATTAATTCTGATGTTTCCTGGTTAATTTTCTGTCTGGCTGATCTGTCCTTTGCTAAAAGTGGGGTATTAAAGTCCCAAACTATTGTGTTGGAGTCTATTCCTCCTGTTAGGCCTAAGAGTAATTGCTTTTTGTAAGTTTGGTGCATATATTTAGAGCCGTTACATATCATGATCTGCCTTATCTTTTTTCACTTTCCTTGGCTTGAAGTCTGTTTTATCTAAGTATAGCTACTCCTGCTCTTTTTTGGTTTCCATTTGTATGAAATATCTTTTTCTATCCCTTCACTTTCAGATAGTGTGTGTCTTTATAGATAGTGTGTGACTTCTCTAGAAAGTCTTTACTTCTTTAGTAGATATTCTTTACTTCTTCTAAAGTGAGTTTCTTGTAGGCAGCGTATTGTTAGATCTTGTTTTATAATCCATTGGAACACTCTGTCTTTTAATTGGGGCATTTAATCCATTTGCATTTAGAGTCATTATTGATATATAGGGACTTGTTACTGCCATTTTCCTTTTTTTTTCCTGGTTGTTTTATTGATCCTTTTTTCCTTTTTTCGATCTTACTGTCTTCCTTTATGATTAAGTGGTTTCTCTAGCAGTGTATTTTGATTTCTCATTATTTATGTTTGGTATGTCTCTTATAGGCTTTTGTGTTACAGTTACCATGAGGCTTACAAAAACCATGTTATAGTTATAACAGATTATTTTAGACTAAAACAACTTAACTTTGATATCTCAGAAAAAAGAAAAAAAAACAAAGCCAATTCTATGCTTTGGTGTCATTCCCCCCCACTTTTTGTTGTTTCAAGTTACATCTTTTAATATTTCTTGTCTCTTATATGGTTGTGCCATATGTTATTGCCTTGTTAGGTTTGTCCTTTAGTCTTCATACTAAGGATGTGAGCGGTTGACATCAGAGTATTACGACATCAGAGTATTCTGAGGTTGTCTGTGAACTTTACTGATGATTTATGTACCTTCAAATCTTTTCTTGCTACTCTTTAGCATCATCTTCTCTTAGGCTGAAAAAGTCCCATTAGCATTTCTTGTAACGTAGGTCTAGTGTTGATGAATTCCCTTAACTTTTGTTTTTTGGGGGAAGACTATTTCTCCTTCATATTTCAAGGTTAGTTTTGCTGGATATAGAATTCTTGGATGACAGTCTTTTTCCTTCAGCACTTTGAATTTATCATCCCATTCTCTGAAGGCTGGTAGGGTGTCTACTGAGAGATCCACTGAGAGATATATTGGGTCTTTGTTGAAAGTTATACGTTTCTTTTCTCTTCCTGCTTTCTGTGTTCTTTTTTTGTGTTTGATTTTTGATAATTTGATTATAATATGTCTCAGGTGTCCCTCCTTAGATTGAATTTGGTCAGCAACTTCTGAGTTTTCTTTACCTGGATGTTGTCATCTTTCTCCATACTTGGGAAATTTTCAGCCATTATTTTCTTGAATGTGCTTTCTATATCTCTTCCTTTTTTGTCTCCTTCCAGTGTGCTAGTTATGCAGAACTTATTTCACTTGAGGGACTCTCATATTTGCTGTATTTCTGTTTCATTTTTTTCTTATTCTTTTTTCTTTTTGTTCCTCTAACTTGATAATTTCACATGTTCTATCTTCAAGCTCACTGATTCTTCCCTCTGTTTGATGAAGTCTGCTGTTAAGAGTTTTCTATTAAGTGTTTCAGTTCAGATAATGTATTCTTTATTTCTAGAATTTCTATTTTTAAAAAAATATTGATTAAATTCCTTTTTCAGTTTTTTTGTTGTGCTCCTGGATTGTTTTCTAGATATCATTTAATTTTCTATTTGTATTTGCTTGAATTCTCTGTCAGACATTTCACAAATCTGCTGTTCCTCTTGGTTTATTGCTGGTGTTTTGTTTGTTTCCTTTAGTGGTGGTGTATTTCTCTGTTCTTTTTTGATTTGTGTGTCTTTACATCAATGCCTGATCATTTGAGGAGACTGCTACATCTTGTAGATTTTATATGTGTTCTTTGGTGGTGTTAGACCTCAACTGGTTAATATCAGAGCTTTGTCTCTGGGCCATGATTTTTTTTTTCCCAGTTCTGTGTTGGATTATTATCTACTGCCATCACTTAACATCTGCATTGGAATTAATTTGTTATCCTTTGGTTAATTCCAAAATTAGGGGCATCATGTGGGGACCAGAACTTGAGCTCTGTGGTTGAGCTGAATTGTATCTTTCCTGCTGTTTCTCTGAGGAAGGCTTTTCTTGTGGTTCAGATTTTAATTATTGGCCTTTTAATCCCTTCCGGGTCTTGTGAGTTCAGATATACCTGGGCTGTGTGGAAATTCTGGCCTGGGACTGAGTCTTTTCAACAAACTCTACCCTCTGCAGTTCTATCACCCTGACCAGTCTCCACTGAGTGGCCCTATGCCTATGGGGAGGCAAATGAGCTGCCCACACTGCACCCCAATGTTCCCCTGGCAAGCCATCCTTACCCTCACCCCCACTCCAAATGATTACCATGGGGGCCAGGCTGTGCACGGGTCCCTCATGATGACTCACTGGCCTCTGGATGGTTCCTTTCTTTGGTCGGCCCTGACTCCTTGCTTCTACACAGATCCTCAGGAACCTATGAGTGGTGTCAGTGGCCTGAGGGCTGGTCAAGGCCCTCTTCTCTCCTGTAGACTTTAAGCAACTTCACACATAGGGCTCACCTTTGGCTTTTGCCAGCTTCTGCTGTATGTGCTACAGCTTTCTCCAGTCACTCCTCATAGGTCCATCCCTGAAGCAGCCAGGGCTCAAAATGACAGAGTGGTCCCCTCTTCCTCTCACCCCAGCTTTTCCTGCCTTTGTGAACTCTGCTGGTCTCTTCTCCTCTTCCCTTGAGCTGCAGCAGTCCCAGTTGGTAGTCTTTGCTTTTTAATAGTTGTAAATTGATTAGTTGTGAGAGAGAGTGATGCTGTGGACCATCTATTCCACCATCTTGATGAATGTCATCTCTCCCAAGAAAACTTTTTGAGCTCTAGCAGTCATGTAAGTTTTCAGGCAGGTGGTAAAGGAGGATGGAGAAACAAAAAGGACAAATGCCAGTTTTCTTGCTCAGGCTTGAGGAGTCTTCCTAAAGGTTCTGCCTCATGGCTTCTAGTTACATCTTACTGGCCAGAATTTAGCCACATGCCTTCATTTGGGGTGCAAGGCTGGTATTTTAGATATTCTCATTGTGACCCCAAATAATATTGGCATTTTATTTTAAAGAAATAAGAGAAAATAGATATGGAGTAGGCAGTTAGCCATTTCTACTTTAATCAATGTAATTGTTTAGTTTTTCGAATTATGCAGATAATTTACTACTAAGCACTACTAAACCAAGGAGTATACTATGATTATATTTTGCTCTTCTTAGAATTATTTATTGCCTTCTTTTTTTGGATATGCTTAGTTTTTTTTCTGTAGATTTTTAGTTTTTGTCTTTTCAAATTTTATATATATATATATATATATATTTAAAGAGTCAAATAGTTCTTCCTGTGTTACAAGATATATTACAAAATATTGGCTGTCTCTGTCCCTTCCCACATTGCATTTCCCTAGAAACAGCCAGTTTAATTCTTTTAGAATATTCTTTTGGAATTTACCTGTATATCTTTTGCATGCTGTGTGTGTGTTTTGCTACTACTTAATTTTTCAGTTTTAGACATTATCGGTTTCCCATTAAGAAATATGAGAATTTAGTTCTCTTTTACCCCTAACTCCCACTTTTCATTTCACCAATATAATTGATTTATACAATGTGTTTATATTAGTATTCTGTGTGTACATTTTTATGTATATATAAATGCTATTCACAGCTGAGCCACAAAGCACATCATAATTTTTTCCTTTTGTGTGAAATGTTTTTTGTTTTCCTAGAGTTGTTAATTTGCTCTCCACTCTCTTTTTCTTTTCTGATTAGTTTCATGTATATTTCATTAATTATCCCCAAATTCTTCAATAATTTTCTGAATCCCCTCTTAATATATTATTCACATCAGATATTCTACCAAATTCATCTTTTTAGAAAAATCTGTCCAAGAACTTTTTGAGGTGCTTTAAGTTTTGAACTGGTTCCTCTGTACGGTTAGTGCACAGCTAGACTCGCGCATTGCCATCATCTAGGGAATTCCTTTCATTTCTCTCAGGTATTAGAATTTTCTGTTTGCTACTTGTCTTGGTTCATTCCTGCCACTGTAACAAAATACCTTAGACTGGGTAATTTATAAACATTACACATTTGTTGCTCGCAGTTATGAAGGCTGGGAAATCCAAAGTCAAGGTGCGAGCAGGTTTGGGTCTTGTGAGGGCTTGGTCTCTGCTTCAATGATGGTGCCTTGTTGCTGTGTCCTCAATGGCTGAAGAGATGGAAGGGGTTAACTAGTTCCCTTG
This sequence comes from Cynocephalus volans, assembly GCF_027409185.1. Classification (NCBI taxonomy): domain Eukaryota; kingdom Metazoa; phylum Chordata; class Mammalia; order Dermoptera; family Cynocephalidae; genus Cynocephalus; species Cynocephalus volans. The sequence goes on along the minus strand of NC_084460.1, from coordinate 197,845,835 downwards.
AGCTCTTTTATAAGGGCATTCATCTTATTGGTGAGGACGGAGCCCTCATGACTTAATCACTTCCCTAAAGGGCCCCACCTTTTAATATCTTAGGAAGTTCCAACATAGGAATCTTGGGACGGACATACATTCAAACCAGACCACCATCTCTTCCTCTTTTTTAGTATATTCCCTTGATTTGGTAGAGCACATGCTCCAAGAGATTTCTCATAAAAAGGTGTATGGAAGGTAAATTTTCTTTATATCCTATGTATCTAAAAATGTCTAAGTTTTACCCTTAGATTTAGTTGTTAGTTTGGGTGGAGAATTTTAGATTAGAAGTAATCTCAAAATTCTGAAAGTATTGTATTCTTCTACTAATGTTGCTGTTGAGGAGTCTGATACCATTCCAATTCCTTATTATTTATACATGACGTATTGTTTCTAGACTTTTTTAAAAATTTGTTTGTTTCTAGACCTCTTAAGGATGTTTTCTCTTCTTTTGAAAGTTCACGTAGATTGTTCATGAAAGCTATCAGTTACCAATATGACCCTCTTTACCCCTCTTCCACTATACTTAGTGTCCCTAGAGTTGAAGCCATGTTAGTTTATCTTGGGCTACTTCAAGGGAGATGTCATTATCTAGCTCTTATAGATGGGATTGAGAATTGAGGGACATAAGTATTCCCTACATGGATTTTCAACCACGTGCCTTCCTATTTTTGTCCTCATGCTTTATCTTGCCTTTTCTGATACTTGCGCCTCTAATGTCTGAGCCTTTCTGTGTATTTGACTTGCTTCTTGTTGGTGTTCCTTTCTACATTTGATATTTAGCTCTGCTTTCCATCTTCCAGAATGTGTTAATATGTCTTTAGCTGATGTCCTCTCCTTTCATTTTTCTTATGGTTTTTATGTTTTTAATATCTTTTTTCATTTTCCTCTCAAATTTACTCCTTTCAGGAAGGAGTAAAAGTACACTTGTTCAATCCATAACATTTAACAGAAGGTTTAAACATTTTTAAATAGTAAGTTGTTAATTCTTTTTCCTTAACAACAAAAGTGGATAGTTGTTTGCAGTGAAATTTAAAATCACATCCTTATATTTGCATTAAAATCAAGTTTTTACAAGGGTCTTCAAAAAGTTTTTGGAATGATTCATATTATTTTTTGATTCTATTTTTCCACAGGCTTTGTGGAATACCCTTGTATTTTTGAAGTCCCTCACCCCATTTCTATTTTACATGTTTTTAGGGGAATATAGCAAGAGTTACCTTACCCACTTTGTAATCAAGCATCTAGTATTACTGCAATCTTGCCTCAATCTTCTTTCTTCTACTGAAACTGCTTCCTCAGTGATTATCATCTACTTAAGGAATTCATTAGTTTATCAATGCTCATTTTGTTTGATCTCTAGTAGCTTTTAGAACTGTTACCTCTCCTATTTCAAGGAAAGCTCTCATCTCTTATCTCTCTGATCACATTTTGGATTGACTTTATCTATTCCTTACATATTAGTGCTCCTTGAGGATTTACCACTATTTTTTGTGTCTTTCACTGTCATTTTTTCCTGGTTGCTGAAGATTGTCAAATCTATTATCTTCAAACCTGGTATCTTTCCACAACTCGAACTCGGTGTCTGCTAAAGATTCTAAAGGTATTTATGGTGGTTTTAAAACATGTCCACGTTTAAATCTTTGAAATATTTCTTACCAAGATGTGGAGTCTGTATTCCCTACACTTGAACCTTGGTGGACCTTTGTGACCACCTGTACAATAGAATCTATTGAAAGAGATGTTGCATGACTTTCCAGACTAGGTTAGAAAAGATCATTCAGCTTCTGCTGGTGCTCTGGGAGTGAATTTTAGTTGCTGTGTAAGAAGTCTTCTGAGGCCACTGTGTGGAGACCATGTGGAAAGACCATATGGAGAGAACACAGAGAGAGAAAGATAGTTGAGGAGCCCCAGCCATTTGTCTTCCCAGACTAGATATCAGACATATAAGTGAAGATGACTCCGAGGTAATTTCTGTCGCAGCTACCATATTACTGCAGCCACATGAGATTCACTGAGTGAGACCTACCTACTTGAGCCCAGCGAAACCCCAAATTTCTTAGTAAAATAAATTATTGTTATCGTTTTAATGCAGTTTTTATGTGGGGTGTTAGGCAGCAATAGGTAACCAGAATAATATTTCACATTTAGCATATCCCAAAACAGTTAATTGTCATCTCCTCATCAAACTTTATTCTTTGTTTCTTCTTGATTAATGTCATGATCATCTATGACATAACCTTTTTGGTCCTTTTTTACTTATGTTCAAATCTTTTGCCCATTTTCTTAAATCTTAAAAAAAAATTTTAGTGTGGTAAAATAATACATAACAAAGTTTTTACCATTTTGACCATTTCTGAGTATACAATTCAGTGGCATTAAGTTTCACAATTTTGTATACTTAGTTGACTAAGTATACAATTTTGTTGACTTAGTTTCAGTAGTTTCTGTGTTTCTGGGAATTTGTCCATTTCATCTAAGTTGTCATGCATTTGCTCATAATATTCCATTAAAAGCTTTTTTGTTGTTCAGTATTAGTGTGCCTTCTTTTATTCCTGATTTTTAATAGTTTGAGTCTTTATTCTTTTTTCTTGCTCAGTCTACCTAAAGGTTTATCAATTTTGCTAGTCTTAAAAAAAAAAAAACTTTCAGTTTTGTTGATTTTTTTTCTACTGTTTCATAATCCTCTGTTTTATATATTTCTGTTCTAATATTTTCCTTCTTTCTGCTTTAGATTTAGGTTCTTTTTTCAGTGTCTTAAGGTAAAAGATACAGTTCTTTATATGTGTTCTCTCTTTTTTTTTTTTAACTATAGTCATTTACAGCTATAAATTTTCCTCTGATTTAGCTGCATCCCCTCAGTTGTAGTTTGTTGTATCTTCATTTTCATTCATCTCAAAGTATTTCTTAGTTTACCTTGTGATTTCTTCTTTGACTTATTGGTTATTTAGGAGTGTGGTATTTAATATCCACATATTTGTGAATTTCCCCAATTTCTTTTCTGTTACTGATTTCTAATTTCTTTCCATTTGTTGTTGGAGAATGTGTTGTGTATGATTTCAGTTATTTAAAATTTATTGAGGCTTATTTTATGGCCTAGCATATACTTTTCTGGAGAATATTCTATATGCACTTGAGAATAATGTACATTCTGTTATGTTGGATGGAGTGTTCCATCTGACCTGTCAGGTTTCATTAGTTTGTGGCGTCGTTCAGTTCTTCTTTCTTTATTTATCTCTGCCTTATTGTTTATACATTATTGAAAGTTGAGTATGGAAGTCTCCAACTATTATTGTCGAATTGTTTATTTCTCCTTTCAATTCTGCCAGTTTTTGCTTTGTGTATATAGAGGCTTTGTTTTCAGGTAATGTATAGTTTTATAATGGTTATATCTCCTGATGGAACAACACTTTATTATGAAATGTCACTGTTTTTCTCTAGTAACATTTTTGTTTTAAAATCTATTTTGTGTGATTTTAGTATAACCATTCCAGCTTTTTTATGGTTATAGATAGTTGTATGATATATTTCTTTCATCCTTTAACTTTCATTGTATTTGTATCTTTGAATGTAAAGTGTGTCTTCTGTTGGCAGCATATAGCTGTATCTTATTTTTTTACGGTTTGATGTCTCTGCCTTTTTATTTTTTGTTGGTGTTGTTATGTCAGTTAATGTTGTTATTGATGTAGTTGGATTTATGTTTGTATCATTGTACTTTTTTTGTATAATGCATGACTTTTTTGTTCCTCTTTTCCTCCTTTACTGCTTTCTTTTGCATTAAGTGCATTTTGTGTGTGTAATATTTGAATGCCTTTAATGACATTTTTTTCTTTTTTGTTGTTGTTTTTATTTTATTTCATTTTTAATCATATTTTAAAACATATTTTTTAGTTTCTTTCTGGTGTTATAGGACTTATCAGATGCATCTTAACTTATCAGAATACTTCAGACTTGGCTGGCCAGTTGGCTCAGTTGTTTACAGCATAGTGTTGATAATACCAAAGTCAAGGGTTCAAATCCCTGTACCAGCCAGCTGCCAAAAAAAAAAACTTCAGGCTTATACTAATTTAATTACAGTGAGATACAGAAATATTACTCTATAAAGCTCACCTCTTTCCCCATTTTGTGCTGTTATCCTTATATTTATTATATCTATATAATTACAAACCCCAAAATCTATTTTGTAATTATTACTTTATGTTATTTTATATCTATTAAAGAAGGTGATAGGAGAGCAAGTATACATATATAGAATTTGATGTATTAGCCTCATATTTATCATTTCTGGTACTTTTTATTTTTTCTTGTGGATTCAAATTACCATATGGTATCATTTACATTGGCCAATACAGCTTTGATATCCACCCCACTCTTTTGTGTTATTATTGTCAAATATATAACATTTCTATATGTTAGCCCACCAATAAAATTACAGTTGACCTGTGAACAACGTGGGTTTGAACTGTGTGGGTCCACTTATATGTATAATTTTTTCAAACATATGTGGAATGAAAATAAGTATTTGTGGGATATGGAACCTGCATATACAAAGGGCTGACTTTTCACATCTGTGTGTTCCTCAAGGCCAGCTGCAGGACTTGAGTGTTCATGGATTTTGGTATACACTGGCTGTCCTGGAGCCAGTTCCCCATGGACACCAAGGGATGACTGTATATACATATTGTTTTATGCAGTTGCTTTTTAAATCAGTTAAAAAGGAAACAAGATGTGTGTGCATCTTTTTATGGTTATATGTTTACCTATACTTGATTTTTGGGGGTTTTCATTTTTTGGATTCATATTACTATCTGGGGAGGTCCCTTGCTTTCAGCCCTGGAGAACTTCCTTTAGTATTTCTTCTAAGGTGGGTCTGCTGACAACGTCTCTTGGTATTTGTTTATATGGGAATATATTCTTCTTCATTTTTGAAAAATGTTCTGGGTACAAGATCCTTGGTTGGCATTTTTGTCTTTTTTGGTGCTTTGAATATGTCATCTAACTGCCTCCTAGCTTCTGTTGTTTCTTACCACAAATGAGCTATTCATTTAACTGGGGTTTCCTTTTACATGAAGAGTCATTTTTCCTTTGCTGCTTTCAAGATATTCTTTGTTTTCAGTATTTTGCTGTAATGTTTTTTGGTGTGGATCTCTTTGCATTTATTGTACCTGGAATTCATAGAGCTTTTTGCATGGATAGATTAGTGTTTGTCACCAAATTTGAGAAGTTTACACCCATATTTCTTTGAATAAATTTTTCTGCTCCTTTCTCTTTCCTCCCCTCCTAGTATTGTCATTACACATGCACTGGTGTGCTTAATGCTGTCCTACATTTCCCTAAGGCTCTGTTAATTTTCTTTGTTCTTTTTTCTCTGTATTCTTAGGATTGCATAATCCATTGATCTGCTTCCAAGTTTGCTGATTTTTTTTTCTTCAGTACAGATTTACTGTTCAGCTCCTGTAGTACATTTTTCTTTTCAGTTTTTTCTCTTAAAAACCATTTGTTTTTGCTTTATAATTTCTATCTCTTTGTATCCTATATTTGAGATATTGTCATCATACAGTTCATTATTTTTTAAGCGTGGTTTTCTGTTTCTGCAAACATATTTACAATGGCTGCTTTGTAGGATTATTTAATCAGACATGTAGGTCCTCTCACAGTCAGTTCCCGTAACCTGTGATTTTTCCTCACTTAAGTTTACACTTTTCTCTTTCTTTGCTGGTCTTATATGTTTTTCTGTAAACTAGACATTTTAGATAATACATATATTGTAGCTAGTCTGATCTTTCCTTCCAAGGCATGTCAATGTTCTTGCTTGCTTTTGTATTTTTTTCAGTGATTTTACTGAACTATTTTAGTAGAGTCTTGTTTCCCTCACAGTATGAAGCCTCTACTGTTGCTTCTCAAGAGTGTACAGCCTTCGCTATCCTTCAGAAATGAAGGAGAAATAGTGTATTTCTTAAACAAACAAAAACTGTGGAAGTTCATCACCACATGACCAGCCCTACAAGAAATCCTCAAGGAAGTCCTGCATCTGAAATCCAAAAAATGACAATCACCACCATGAATATACAATAAAGAATAAAATCCACTGGTAGAGCAGATACAAAATCAAGAAAGAGAAAGACCACCTCAAAAACCAACAAACACTGAAGACAAACAATAAAAGGGAAAGAAAGGGACAAAAGATATGTAAAACAACCAAATGAAAACCAGTGAAATGTCAGGAGTAAGACAGGACCTTTCAATAATAACCCTAAATGTAAATGGATTGGATTCCCTAGTCAAAAGACATAGAGTGGCTTATTGAATTTTAAAAAAAACTAGACCCAACTAAATACTACCTACAAGAAACTCACCTCACCTGTAAAGATTCACACAGACTAGTAGTGAAGGAATGGAAAGATATGCCATACAAATTGAAACTGAAAACAAGCAGGAGTAGCTATTCTATCAGACAAAATACTTTAAACCAAAGACCATAAAAAGAGATAAAGGAGGTCATTATATAATGATAAAGGGATATATCCAGCAAGAAGATATAACAATCATAAATATATACATACCCAGCATCAGAGCACCTAGGTATATAAAGCAAACACCATTAGATCTAAAGAGAGACATAGACCCTAGTACAGTAATAGTTGGAGACTTCAATACCCCTCTCTAAATGTTGGATAGATCATCTAGGCAACAAATCAACAGAGAAACACAGGACTTAAACTACACTTTAGTCAATTGGATTTGGCATCCATCTACAAAACATTACATATACAACTTCAGAATATACCTTCTTATCAACACATGGAACATTTTACAGGATAGACCACATGTTAGGTCATAAATCAAGTCTGAACAAATTTTTAAAAATTTGTTAAATTTTAAATTTTAAATTTTTGAAATTTTGTTAAATTTGTTAAATTTCACGTATCTTTTCAGACCACAACAGATTGAAACTATAAATAATAACAAGTGAAACTTCAGAAAAGTATACAAATACATATAAATTAAACAACATGCTTCTGAACAACCTATGGGCTGAAGAAGAAATTAAACAGGAAATCAAAAAATTTATTGAAACTAATGATAATGAAGACACATCACACCAAAACCTGTGGGATACTGCATAAGCAGTACTAAGAAGGAAGTTTATTGCAATAAATGCTTACATCAAGAGTAGAAAGACTTCAAATAAACAACCTAACATTTTACACCTCAAAGAACTAGAAAACAAGAAAGAACAATCCAATTCCAAAATTAGTTGATGGAAAGAAATAATTAAGATCAGAGCAGAACTAAATGAAATAGCAACCCAGAAAATGATACAAAAGATGAATAGAACAAAAAGTTTTTTTGAGAAGATAAGCAAAATAGACAAACCATTAGCTAGACTAAGAAAAGAAGTAGGAAGACCCAAATGACAGAAATCAGAAATGAAAAAGGAAACATCACAACTGGTACCACAGAAATACAAAGAATCATTAGAGACTATTATAAACAGCTATATGTCAATCAGTTTGAAAACCCGGAGGAAATGGATCAATTTTGGGACACATACAAACTACCAAGACTAAACCAAGAAGAAATGGAAAACCTGAACAGACCAATAGTGAGCAATGAGATTGAAGCAGTAACCAACAGTTTCCCAACAATGAAAAGCCCAGGACCGATGGCTTCACTGCTGAATTCTACCAAACCTTTAAGAATTAATACCAATTATCTTCAATTCTACAAAGCTATAGTAACCAACAGCATGGTACTGGCATAAAAACAGCCACATGAACCAAGGGAAAAGAATAGAGAACCCAGAAGTCAATCCCATGTACTTAACAGCAAATTGATCTTCAACAAAGGCATCAAGAACATAACACTGGGGAAAGGACAGTGTCTTCAATAAATGGTGCTGAGAAAACTGGATATCCACATGTAGAAGAGTGGAACAAGACCTGTACCTCTCCTGATATACGAAAATCAACTCAAAATGGATATAAGGCCTGAAACTATAAAACTCCTAGCAGAAAACATGGGAGAAAAACTTCAGGATGTAGGACTAGGCAAAGGCTTTATGAATAAGACCCTGAAAGCACAGACAGCAACAACAACAAAATAAACAAATGGGATTATATCAAACAAAAAAGCTTCTGCACAGCAAAGGAAACAATCAACAGAGTGATAAGACAACCTAAAGAATGGGAGAAAATATTTGCAAGCTATACATCTGAAAGGGGTTGATATCCAGAATACACAAGGAACTCAACAGTAAAAAAAAAACAAAACAAGTAGCCTGATTTAAAAATGGGCAAAGGAGCTGGATAGTTAGACTGGCTATTATCAAAAAGACAGTGAATAACAAATGCTGGCAAAGGATGCGGAGAAAGGGGAGCCCTCCTACACGGTTGGTGGGACTGTAAATTAGTGCAGCCATTATGGAAAGCAGTACAGCTTTCTCAGACAGCTACAGATAGAATTGTCATATGATCCAGCAGTCCCATTACTGGGTATATACCATAAGCAATGCAAGTCCTCATGTTGAAGGGATACTTGTATTCCCATGTTTATCGCAGCTCTGTTTACAATAGCCAAGAGTTGGATCCAACCAAAATGTCCATCAACAGATGACTGGATAAGGAAAGCGTGGTATATATACAGAATGGAATACTACTCTGCCATAAAAAAGAATGGAATTCTGCCATTTGCAGCAACGTGCATGAACTTAGAGAAAATTATGTTAAGTGAAATAAGCCAGAAACAGAAAGAAATACCGCATATCCTTACTTATAAGTGGGAGCTAATACAGAGGGGGAGAGAAACAATCATGATAATATGTTGAACTTTTAAAATGAGATAACAGACTTGTGGTTATTAGGGGTTGGCGATGGGAGGGGATAGGGAGAGATTGGTTAAGGGTCACAAAGAATGATTACATTTTGTAAAGATGGGTATACTAATTATTTTGATGTGATCATCACGTATTGTACACAAGTATTCAACTTTGTACTCCACAAATATGTATAATCAATTATGTTTCATTAAAAAATATTTTTTTAAAGAGTACACAGCCTTGGGTGCACGCACAAGTAACCATCGTATGACAGTGGTTTGTTAGGGCTTGCTTTGGCTCCTTTCCTGATTTCTCTCTTAACCACCTCTGTCAGTTTCACACCCAGTTGTTAGGCTCCAATAATTGTTGGCTGATTGCCATATTGTTTTCATCAGTGCATAAGTTGGGAATAATTTACTCCACAGTCTTGATCCAGTTAAATGTGCTCCTATGCAGGGACAGTTTTTGAGACCAATTTTGAGGTTTGTTCTTACCCCTGGAGGGCTCTTACTCTGTTTTTCGCTGGTTCTCTTTGGTAAACTAGCTGACTATATATAGTGTAGCTTGTTGCTATCATGGAGTTACCAGCCTCCTCTTAATTGTTTACCACTAAAATATCCCTTATTTTCAAGAGCACTCTTAGGCTTGGATTTCTCAACACACTGTTCCAAATAAAGTCAATTCCTTTGGGTAGAGCTTCATAATGCTGTGTTCTTGTGTCCTGTCTCACTCTTTAACACAGCTTCTCTACTACTGCTCTGGAGCTGGGGTGGGGACAGAGGCCCACTAATTTTGGAGTGACACTCCTGCTTTATAAGCAGGGCATTGGGTAGGGGCAGTATCTTCTGGTATACTTGGCTTGCCTTTCGGCATGGAACTTCTGCCCTATTAGTGAGCTGAGGCAAGGGCAATTGGGGCTCAGTAATTTTGACTTTTTGTGACTAAGTGATGGAGTTTGGATGTGTTATCCCCTCCAAAACTCATGTGGAAATTTGATCTCCAATGTGGCAGTGTTGGAAACTGATTGAGTCATGAGGGCGGATCCCTCGTGAATGGATTAATGCTCTCCCTGCGGGAGGGGGGATTAATGAGTGAGTTCTCGCTCTATTAGTTCCCGCGAGAGCTCGTTGCTTAAAAAGACCCTGGCACCTTATCATGGGTCACACTATGTACCTCACCCCTCTTTTCTGTTTTAGTCCGTTTTGTGTTGCTGTAACACTCAGGAATCTTGCCCTTGGAGTGAGTGTTGGGTTGAGGAAGGTTGCCTTTGACTTCTTTGCCACACCACCCTGAGATGTAACATGTTGATTGGAAGCATGAGAAATGCTGGTGGCTTGCCTCTCTTTTATCCCTTGAATAGGATCCTGGGGTAAGAGGGATTCCCATCTTCCTGTTAACACTGGCCGAGAGTGGAGCTTCCATAGCATTGGCTTGGGAGGAAGAGAGATGGAGTGGGTTGTGGCTCAAGTGCCACAGACTCTTGTTGTTACTGCGATTTAGTAGATTTTCTTGAGTAAATGCTGTTTCATTTGTTGTATGCTCTTCGGAAAATTCCTAGACTAAATTCTTGTTTTTTGTTTTTGTTTTATAATTTTGACCAGTAATAGTTGTTTCACTTGGGTGCAGGTCCATGGATCTCCTTTCTGGACATCATCACTTGATTGATTTTTGAGCATTGAACTACTCTTACATCTCTGGAAAATATCATGTGGTCATAAATGTATAATCCTTCCAGAATATTGCTTAGTCTTATTTGCTAATGTTTTGTTGAGGATTTTTGCATATATGTTAATGAGTGGTATTGGTCTGTCATTTTCTCTTTTGTACTGTATTTGTCTGGTTTTGGTATCAGGCTAATATTGGTTTCACAGAGTGAGTTGGGAAGTATTCCATCCTCTACTCTTTCTGGAGGAAGATTGAGTAGAATTGTTCTTAATTCTCATTTAAATATTTTATAGACTTCTTCAGTGAAATCATTAGACCTAGGAGATATCATTTACTGGGAGGTTTTTTAGAAGCTATTTCCATTTTTTAATACAAGAGTCTTCAAAAAGTTTGTGGGAGAATATGTATTATCTTTTAATTCCATTTGTCCATAAACTTTTTGAAGTACTCTCATAATTATGTGGCAGAACAGTCAAATGATCTGTTTATATTGAGTAAAGTTTAGTAGTCTTTTGCTTTCTGAGGAAGTAGTCTGTTTTATCCAAATTATCAGATTTATGTGTGATTTGTTTCTCCCATTCTGTCATCTTGTAAATGTTTTTGGAGAGTGTAGTGATAAATCCTCTGTTTCAATTCTATGATTGGTGATCCGTGTCTCCTCTCTTTTTCTTTGTTAGTCTTGTTAGAGATTTGTCAGTTTCATTGATCTTTCAAAGAACAAGGTGTTTGTTTCACTGATATTGTCTTTTTTTTTTTTTTTTTTTGTTCTCAAATACATACATTTGTGCTTTTACCAGTACTATTCCCTTCCTTTAGTTTATTTTACTCTTTTTTAAAATTTTTCTTTAGGATCTTAGATTGTTGATTTGAGATCTTTCCTTTTTCTAATGTAAACATTTAGGTCTATACATTTTCCTCTCAGCACTGCTTTTGCTGCGTCCCACAAATTTTGATATGAGTGTTCTTTCACTTCAGAGTGTTTCTTATTTCCCTGACTCCTCTTTGTCTTTTGATTTCTTTAGAAATTGGTGTTTAATTTCCAATTTTTTCTTTTATCTTTCTCTTATTGTTTTCTCTTTTGATATCATTATGGTCGTACTATATGATTTCAGTTATTTTTAATTTGGTAAGGTTTGTTTTATGACTCAGGATATAGTCTGTGTTGTGAATTTCCCATGGATGCTTGAAAAGAAGTATATTCTGCTGTTACTGAGTAGAGTATATTAGAAATGTCAGTTAGATCCAGTTAGTTGATATATTGTTGAGTTCTTCTATATTCTTGATGATTTTCTGTTAAATAATTCTACCAGTTGCTGAGAGAGAGGTGTTGACATCCCTCGTTATATTTTTGCCTTTATTTTTTTCCTAATTTTTCTTCCGTTTCTATTAATTTGTTTCCATTTCTATTAATTTTGTTTCATATTTTTTCCAACTGTGTTCTTTTGTTCACGATCATTATGTAATGTGTGTCTTTGTCCCTGGTAAAAATTATTGCTCTCACAGCTACTTTTTAAAATTATGTTTGCATGATATATCTTTTTTCATCTCTTTGCTTTCAGCTTACATATATCATCATATTTGAAATGAGTTTCTTACAGTCATTTCCCCCCTACTCTGCCACCCTGTCTTTTAATTGGTGTATTTACTCTATTTATTTTAATGTAATTATTGATATATTAGAGCTTTAGTTTGCCATTTTATTACTTGTTTTGTGCCATTTTATTACTTTATTACTTGTTTACTTATTTGTTCTGCTTTTCATTTTTGTTTTCTTTTTTCTGCCTTTCTTGTAGAGTATGTGAACATTTTCTGGAACTCCATTTTCATTTATTATAGTGTCTGAGAGTATCTCTTTGGATAGCTTTTTTGGTAGTTGCTTTTGGTGTTATAATTTACATTTATAAATGTGTATAGTATATTTGTAATGACATTTTATTACTTTGAGTGAAATACAGAAGCTGTATCTACCTTTAGGGACCTTTACCTTGCCCCTTTATGATACAATTATACTTGCATTGTCTTCCCCCAATATAATACAGTTTTTTCAAGTATTTTCTCTGTATACATCAAGCAGCACATCAGACAGTTACAATTTTTGCTTTAACCATCAAGTATAATTTTATCCTGAAGAGGAGGATAGGCTTTTATATTTACCACCATCTCTCCCATTCCATTGCTCTTTCTTCTTTTCTGTTGTGCTGAGTTTGTTGATTTTATTTTCTTTCTAGTTGGAGAATTTCCTTCAGGCATTCTTTTAGGGATGGTCTGTTGTTGATAAATTTCCTTAAGTATTTCATTTTGTGAGAATGTCATTATTTACCCTTCATTCCTATAGAATATTTTCTCTTGATATAAAATTCTGGATTGACAGTTCTCTTCTTTCAGCACTTGGGAAATGTCTTACACTTCCTTCTGGCCTTTATGGTTTCAAATGAGAAATCTTTTTATTTGAATTGTCATTGCTTGTAGATAATGTCTCATTTTTGTTTTCTAGTTTCTTTCATAATTTTTACTTTGTGTTTAGATTTCAGTATTTTGATTTTGATGTGTCTTAGGGTAGATTTGTTTGAATTCATTTTGTTTGGTATTCACTTATTTGTGATTTTGCTTTTGCCAAATTTGTAAAAGTTTCAGCTAATACTCCTCAAATATTTTATCATCCTAAAATTCTTTTCTCTTTTAGAGACTCTAGCAAAATGAATGTTACATTGTTTTTTCTTGTCCCTAAAGTCTCTGAGGGTCTGGTCTTTTTTTTCCCCACTCTGTTTTCTCAGTATTGTTCATATTGGGTATTTTCTGTTGATCTGTCTTCAAGTTCATTGATTCTTTTCTTTCTCATCTTCATTCTTGTATTGATCCCATCCAGTAAATCTTTATTTGTTTCTGTATTTTTCAGTTATATAATTTTCATTCTATTTCTTTGCTGAAATACCCAATTTTTTTCCAATTTTCTTTTTAACTGCCTTCATAATAAATGGTTCACTGAAGCATTTCTTTGATGGCTCCTTTTAAATTTTGGCAGATAATTCCAACATCTGAGTCATCTCAATGTTGACATATTGTCTTTTCTCATTCTAGTTGAAATGTTTCTAGCTCTTGGTATGATGAGTGATTTTTGATAGAATGTTGGACATTTGGGGCATTACTTTGGATCATATTTAATCTTCTTGTAGCAGAGTCACCCTCGTAGCATACAGCTCCTGTCCTACTTTTGTGGTTTGTGGTTCTAATAACAATTTGGTTTTCTTAACTTTTCAGTGTTATTCTAGTCTTCTTCTTTTGTGGGGGGGAATGTGTGTGGGGGGTGTCATCCAGAGATCTGTCTGAAAATTATGCATGTATTTCACATTGGAGTTAAGTTCTTATAACTTTTGCCCTTCTAATGTTGGTCAGTTTCAGGTGTAGTTTATTGAGGATGTTTGCCCAGGATTTCATTTCAAGGTTTAACAGTTGCTTTTTCCATCTACCTCCTCTCCCAAATCCTTCTCCTCTTTTCTGTTTGGGAGATGCCACTTGCTAGAGCTGTGTGGTGGTAGTGGTAGAAGTCCAGACGTCCCCCTCAGCTTCTGATAAGACAGTTTTTCCCATTATGGGAAGCTGAGCACTGCCTGATACCAGCAGACCAAACTGGAAGTTCAGACTATGTTCTCTGCTTCTGCTTAACACCACTCTGAAGGAGACATTATGCACTATTTGGTACTTGTTTGGAAGGGGCTAGAAGAGCAGGCTTTCCACTTGCTGCCTGTTACCACCAGGTGGCACATGGGACTGCAGGTTCCCCACTTGATTTCCATGGGTGCGACTAGAGAAGGGCTCAGTTTTTTCCATCGGGTTTGGTATCGTCAATAAGGTTTCTATCTTGCAAGCTATCTTGAAAGGACCCTTTTTCTGGTCCTTTTCCTAGAGAAAACAGGCTTTCTCTGGACTCATTTTTATTGGCATTTCTGGGTTACAGAATTTTTCAGTACCCAGTTTATGGTATATGGGAGGTGAAAAGAAAACCCAAGATATAAAGGTCAGAAATAAACCCCTACATACATGGTCAATTGATTTTCAACAAAGTAGCCAGGAGCATTCAATGAGGAAAGAATAGTTTCTTCAAGAAAATGTGCTCAGACAACTGGATATCCACATGCAAAAGAATGATGTTGCACCCCTATCTAAGTATATACCTACCATATACAAAAATAAACTCAAAAAGGATGAAAGATCTACATATAGAAGCTAAAACTATAATTCTTAGGTGTGTCACCAAAAGCATAAGCAATAAAAGAAAAAAAATTGAGCTTTGTTTAAAAACTTTTGTGCATCAATGGATGCTATGAACAAAATGAAAAGACAGCCTACAGAATGAGAGAAAATATTTGCAAATCATACATCTGGTAAGTTACTAGTGTCTAGAATATATAAAGAATTCTAACAACCCAATAAAAAATGGGCAAAGGACTTGATTAGACATTTCTCCAAAGATATACAAATGGCCAGCACTCATGAAAAGATTCTCAGCCTCATTAGTAATTATGGAAATGCAAATCAAAACCACAATGAAGTACTACTTCACACCCAGTGGTATGACTTTAGTTAAAAGAACAGAAAATAATAAATTTTGGCATGGAGAAACTGTAACCCCTGTGCGTTTCTAGTGGGGATGTAAAATGATGCAGCTGCTGTGGAAAGGAGTTTAGTGGTTCTTCAAGAAGTTAAATATAGAATTGCCATATTATGCATCAATTCCTCTTCTATGTATATATTCGAAAAAATTTAAAACAGAGACACAAACAGATACTTACATGCCAGTGTTCATGACAACATTATTCATAATAGCCAAAAGGTAGAAACAACCCAAATGTTCATCAACTGATAAACAAAATGTAGTATATCTATACAATGGAATATTATTCAGCCTTAAAAGGGAATGAAGTACTGATACATGCTACAACATGGATGAACCTTGAAAACATACTAACTGTGTAAGAAGCCTGACACACAAGGTCATATATCATGTGGTTCTATTTAAATGAGATATCCAAAATAGGTAAATCCTTAAAGACAGAAAGCAGATCAGTGGTTGTCAGGGCATGAGGGAGGGGAGAATGGAGACTACTTAATGGGAGTGGTATTCTGGTGTGATGAAAATGTTTTGGATGTAGATAGAGGTGACAGTTGTACAACATTGTGAATATGCTAAGTGCCACTGAATTGCATACTTTAAAATGGTTAATTTTGTGTTATGTGGTTTTCACCCAATGAAAAGAAAAGGAAAGAAAACTCAAGAAGTTCTATAGTCAGGAAGCTGCCTTCTTTCCATCTTTCAGAGTTTTGAAAATTTTTATGTTTTAGTATGTCCAGGGTTTTTAGTTGCATTTAACTGGTGGTATAGCAAGAGATAAGTCTTGTCTTTAGAACAGTATGTTAGACGTACCGAAGTAACTTTTTAAAAAGACTAAAGCTTGGTCTCCTTCCTAGACCAATTTAATCAGAATGGGAGAAGGGTGAGGGAGGTGGATTGCATCAGTATAAAAAATATCTGCAATTGATTTGAATACAGACAATTTTGAGAAGCACTGTTTGAAGCACATACTTCCTATCGTTGATGAATTTTGCAAACAGCCATTTGACCCAGTTCTGGTAAATAAGATGTGAAGGGAAGCTCTTTGTAAGGTAACTTTACAAGGAAGGTTGTTCTTCTGAACACTGTCATATATGGGTATGAATCTTGGAATTGCTGTGGCCATATTGCTAAAGGTGCACAAATACAGATAGTACTTGGAATGCAGATGAGAGAAACAGAAAGAAACCTGATCCTTGGTTATGTCTCTCATGTGCTGAATTAGCTGTCTCTGGAATCTATTGTGCCTCTGTACTTTCCATTATATATAAAGAATATGTCCTTATTATTTCAGCTCTGAGTTTGGATTATGACTTGTAGTTGGAAGCTTCCAAACTGCTGTAGCTAATGAGAAGAAAAATTAGTGGTAAAAATACTTATTACCATGTTTTTCTAATACATATCTTTTATAAGTAATATGGCAATGAATATATTGGTAAGTACAGTTATTTCCCCCAATATTGGCTTTTGTTTGCTACTCATGTTAGGATGCCGGAAATAGTTGATACTATTATGCTCTTATTTAATATCTCCAAATTGCTTTCCTAACAGGTTATGTCTATCTACCATGTTATCAGCAATAAGTATTTTTTTATCTTAATCATTGGATTTTATTTTTTGGATTATTGATTGCTCATGGCATGTCATAATTTCCCATTTTTATTTCTTTATTACTGAACATGTTGATTCTCTGTTTTTACTCATTAGTTATATTTATTTGGGGGTAATTAGCTAACATATGTTTTGTACCACAATTTAGTAGCTGTGGAATTTGGGGAAGTTACAGTTACTTTTACTAAAACAGGGGTATAAGAAATAATGCCTACATGATAGAATTGGTATGACGTTAAAGTGAGGTATTTTTCCTAAAGTTCTCTGAGTATTTTTGTAAAGAAAATATTAATCCTTTTTCAAATTTGCTACAAATAATTTTTACCATCTTTAAGAGTTTCTCTTTTTTGTGGCATTATTTTTTTTAAACAAAGATATATTTTAAGTTGTGTTCAGTCAAATATTACACTTTCCATTCCAGTCATAATTTAAATATAAGAATAAAAGGTATAAGAATAATGATATGGTTGTATACGTGAATTAATGTGGCAACAATATGAAATAACAAAAATACCATGGTAATAGCCTGAAAGCAGAAGTTTCAATCAAAGGTATTTTTATATCTTCATGTTTATTATATCCTCCTTGAACCAGTTTGCATAAGGTCAGATTGTTTTTCAAAAGTACTATGTCACATCTGAAGTCTTTATTCTCAACCAAGTCATTGTTGTATCAACAGTTGCCAATTTAATAGAAGAGGACAAAAAAGTTGACCAGTTTAATAAGTGTGAAGTGTGTAGCCTATTAAAGTTGATTTTATTTTTCTTCCAGAAACATGATCAGGGGCAAGTTCTATTGGATATAGTCTACAAGCATCTTGATTTGACTGAGCGAGACTATTTTGGCTTACAGTTGGCTGATGATTCCACAGATAATCCGGTAAGTTTAAGCTGTTGCCTTTAATTTTCATTTTAGTTTTTCTCTCTGTTCATAATATAAAATCCTTTCTGATTTATAATGTGCACTAATTTAATGAATTTTTTTATTTGAATTGAGTAATTCTTTTGCCTTTGTTCACTGTTTTTTTGATGTTTTAATCTGTCAAAGTTATTGCCTTTAAGGTTTTCATAATTGTTATGTTAGCCTATAAATCTAGTACCAGTTTCATTAATTGTCTCAGAAAACTGAAAAATAAATCTAATTCCTGCTTCTTGACTTAGGGAAAACTGGGCATAAAGTTTAAAATATCTTGAGACGTGTAAATTAGTCTACACTAAAGTGAATTTTTGTGTGTGTGTGGTATTCATGGAGAGATATTTCTAACCAAAATTCTTAATTTGTTCAGTATAAGTTCTTCAAATACGAGTATTCAAAAGGACCCTCCTTCCCAAATGGATAGAGATTGAATTTCAGAGCTGCACAATTTTTTAATGTTAAGTTCCTTGTATTTTTACTTATTCTTCAGTAATTAGAATCATGATATTTTTAATTGAAAAGATCACATCATAGAAATAGAAGATAGCATGTGATAGATAATAGAAAGATTTACTTTGATAATTAAGCAATATAAAATGCACTAAAGAAGTGTAACTTAGTATGAACCTAAATGGAGGGTGTACTAGCAAATTCAGATTGAATTCTTTTTAAATTTATATGGTTATACCGTGAGGGACTTTTACAAAAAAATTTGATATCCTTTTGATTAGTGTAAGAGAATGTCCATTTTGAAGGAAATGTTTTGTTAAGTTTAGGAAAATTATGAGGCTGAAAAAATGGTTCTCTGGATCAGTGTTTCAGAAATCCATTTATAAGGCTATATTAACAGAATGACTGTAGAAAATGCACATAACGTTTATGAGAAACGTAGGGGTTTCTCTCTCTCAGGGTTGGGATCCTAGTTCTCTGAATGAAAAGTTAGTGGGAAGTAAATATGAAATGTAAATTACTACTACTTTTTTTCTTTGCATCATTTGCTTTTTCTTATATTACAAACCATCCAAGGAAAAATATGAGGATGATGTGGATAAAAACAAACCAAAGACCAGCTAGTCTCAGTGAAAATAAATGCTTTTATACTGAACTAATATTAAAACTTTCCTCATACTTTGATGCCTTTACCAGATGACTTGAGCTTCTCCAAGGGCCTAGAGTTATACTATTATTTTTTGATAAATAAACCCATGTAAAAATGGAAAAGAGTAGAAATGTCAGTAATGCAACCTTTCCCAGAAGGTAAATTCTGAGCCAAGCAAATACCTAGAAGATGTTTGCTACACCTCACTTTGTGCAGCACTGGAAGAAAAAAACCAGTTAATTCTTAGATTATCTTGCTGACCCTCATAGGTCAGATCCTCTAGCAATAGGCCTGGCTTTAGATTGATTGGAGAAGTGACAAGACAACTAAAAGAGGAAGAGACCAGCTAGTCACCACCATACTCACTGCCATGAGTATGAAAACCATTGTTCTTATAAAAGTATTCCAGAAGGACTAATATGGAGATCATACATATATTACAAGAGATAAAAATTCTATCACATAAATTTGTATATGAGACATTTGTACTTATACCAGATGCATGTGAGGAAGGAGAGGTATTTTGATCTAGGTTGATGTTTTTGCTTTCTCCTACTTTTTCTTACTTTGTGTTTTCTATCTTGAACATTTCTTCTCAAATGAGTTATATTCCCATGCCCAAGGATCCAAAGTTTTTGCTTATGATCCAAAATAATTCTTCCAGAAAAGTTGGAATGATAGGATTTTACAGACACAAAAGAGGCTTTAGAAATGATCTAATCTAGTCTAACACCTTTATTTTTCATGCAAGGAGGTAAAGTTTGAGCTACTTCCTGGCATTAATGGAACTAGAACCTGGGTCGCCTAACCCCTCATGCCAGTCTACTCCACTGCACTGCAATTTCAGTATTTATTCAGAAGAATCTATAAGATGCCAAAATGTGTCCAAAGAAGGACCTTTAAGAACACAATCTTGAAAGAAAGAAACAACAATCACAGTAATATGTTGAACTTTCAGAAGAGAACAGAACTGTATTTATTATTAGAGGTGGGAAAGGGAGAGGTAGAGGGGGATCAGCGAGAAATTGGTTAATGGACACAAGGAATGATTATGTATTATAATGATGAATATGCTAATTATCCTGATTTGATATCAGGATATCACATATTGTACACAAGTATTGATAGTCAACTGCGTATCCCACAAATATTTATTATCAATTACGTTTCAATTAAAAATTTTTAATTAAAAAAAAGATCACAAATCTTGTTAAGTAGTGTCCCATTTCTAGTTATCAATGTGAAATTATATTCAGGCTTTGAGGATAATTAATGGACTGAAGGAAGAGGATACCATTCTTCAGAAGAGAAAGAAGAAAGGGAGTAACATTTATGAAACATCTATTGTGGACCTATAAATCAACTAAATGTTTTGCATATAATATTTAATTTTCATAATATACTTATGATGAAAGTATCATTAAAATCCTTTTAAAGATTAAAAACTGGTGCTTACAAAAGTAACTAATTTGTTTAATGACAGATCAGTTAAGTAGCAGAGAAAGGATTTGAACTCAGATCTGACTCCCAAGCCTGTGCTCTCTGCCATACAAAGATGATGACATAGATGCACAGGATTTACCCCCGCAAAAAGAACATATTTAGGAAAGGAGGTAACCATGCAACAAAGTTATCATCAGTAGTCGGAAGGAATTGAGTAAGATTCTAACAGAATTCTCATCTATCTTTAGTTCAGGGTTTTTTAATTTTAAAGCTTAACTATGTTATATATATGTGTGTGTGTGTATATATATATATATGTTATGTGTGTGTGTGTATATATATATGTTTTATAGAAGTTTTAGAGGATCAGAACTAATATTGCCTTAGACACATAGGCAATGAAATTAATTTAATTGAGCTTATAATTGATAAACTAAAAAGACACCTATCTTTTTGGTTTTGTCTCATAAATAAAACATATAGAATCATAACTGAGTATCCTCTTCTGTAGAATCCTCCTTGGTAATTAATTCCAATGCAACAAACAAAATTACTTAGAGAAAATCTTTGACTTTTCAAAATTTCTCATATTTTAATTTAAAACCTAATTATCACAGTGTTAGCTTTTAGCACAATGTCTTGTATAATACTAGTATTCAGTAAATGTATGGTGAATGGGTGCGGAAAATAATGAATAACATTGTTATAATTCATTATGCATAATTTAAAAATTTTGTATGCAGTTAAAGGTGCCTATTCCTTATTGGCCCTTATCAGCATGCCATTTTCCAGAGCCTTGATATTATAATATTGCTGTACATACACTTATTTTTCCCCCTAAAATGAATTACAGTGCTTTCAATAGAACAAAGGGTAGATTATTGATTGCTATTGTCTTGATCTTTCTGCAAGTTCATTCTTCTCATAGTTTGTATCATGGTTATGATATTTTACTGGTTTAGTCCTGTTGCCATATTGTCTAACACTGTGGTTTTCAAACTTAAGCTTGCATGAGAATCAGATGGAAGGCTTCTTAAAATCCAGATTTCTGGGCCCTGTGCCTATAGTTTCTGAATCAGAAAGTCTAGTGTGGAACTCGAATTTGCCTTTCAGACAAGTTCCCAAGTAATGCTAATGCTGCTGGTCCAAGTTCACTGCCATAACCCAGTAGACTGTTAAGACTACTAAAGTATGACATAATTCATTTGAGTATTTTGATTTATCCTTTGAAGATTTCTTTTACTTAACTCAGAGTTCTCAAATTATTTATTTAATCAGATTTGAGGAAATACAGAAAAGTCACATAGAAGATGACCATTATTTCAACAAGCTATGTTTAAGTACAACATAGTTGCTAAAATGCTTGCTTTTATTTCACATATGTCAATATTTCTTTCTTATATTCGTTTTATCTGTTTCTACTGTAATATCTTAATTCAAGCTCTTATTACCTATTGCATAAATTTCTTTGGTAACCTGCTACGTATTATTTTTTTTATTTTGGTCTCTTCTAACCCTATTGCTTTTTTGGAGGAAAAGACAAGGAGACCTGAGATACAGAGAAGTGTTTCAGAAAGCAGCAGCAGCATATGCAAAGATTCAGAGTGAAAAGACAGGAATTCTGCATTTGAGGAACTGAAAGCTGGAATATAGAGCAAGAAGAGAAGAAGGGTAAAAGCTGAAGTTCAAGCAGTACATGAGCTCATGAGAAGTGCCTTTTAAACCATGATAAGATCATACCTACCAAAGGATTTATTTATATAACTAACATGAGACTTGTATTTAAGATATAACACTCTGGTTACAGTGTAGTCAGTGACTAATAGAATTGCAAAGCAGCGACAGTTGGGAGATTGTTGAAATAATGAAGTTACTAGGAAAAATAATGATTGTCTGTAGGGGATGAAGAAAAATGGATGAATGCTAGAGATAATTACGAGATAAAGTCAACATAAGGTAGAGTGAGTTAATAAGGGAAAGGGAGAAATCAAGGTTAATACTTCAAATTTTGTTTTGGGCAACCTGGTAGATAGGAAAACCATGCAAATGGTATTATTGGTTTTCTTTTTCAGTTTTCAATAATTTATTGCTGGCATATAGAAATACAGTTGATTTTGTATATTAATTTAGTATTTTGTGACCTTCCTAAACTCACTTATTATTTTTAGTAGCTTCTTGTAAATTCCATAGGATTTTTACGTAGATTATTTTGTAGATATATGGTAAATTACATTGATTTTCAAAACCAACCTCATATTCCTGGGATAAACCCCAGGATATGCAATAGATTGTATATGAGTATTAATCTTGTGTCCTGAGACTTTGTTAACTACACATTACTTCTAGTCGTTTTTTGTCATTTATTCCTTAGGATTTTTCTTTGTAAATAATCATGTCATTTGTGAATAGGGGCAGTTGTACTTCTTTTCCAGTCTTTATTCTTTTTTTCAATTCATTATTGTGCTGGCTGAGACCACCAGGACAATGATGAATAGAAGGGACAGGAGCAGAGCAGACTACTTTGTCTTGTTCCCTATCTTAGGAAGAAAGTATTCAGTGTTTCACCATTAAGTATGCTG